>NW_024581136.1:14764889-15364889 GCF_017639235.1 Corvus kubaryi
AGCCGCGGCCTCCCCGGGCGCGGGCCTGTGCCCCGGGCGCGGGCGGCAGCGGCGCCGGCAGCCGCTCCCGAGAGCCGCCGCCTCCCGCACGGGAATAACAGGAAGGGAGCGGGGCTGACCCCGGATGGGGAAGGCACCGCCCGCCGGAACGGGAACCGCGGCGGGGGGAGGCGGGCGCGGGCCCGGCGGTGGCGGGGAGCGGGCGCGGGAGCGGGGTGTGCTGGGGAATCACGGGCTCGTCCTGCCCCGGTTGTTGCCGTGAAGTCATTGACACCCTCGTGCCCGCGGTGGCGCCGCGCTCCGCGCACATCGCAGCGCGTCTGACCCAGTCTTGACCCTTTTCCCAGTTGGATCGCCAGGTTTCTTTACAACCAGCTGCCACTGGGATCAAGTCGCTGTACGTGAGTCCGGTGTTTTGTTGAAAGAGTGGCCCGCCAAGTGAATGCCCGTACAAATTAGAGGTCGAAGAAAAATAGCATTGTAAATACTCACTCCCAAGTGGTGTGGATTTTCAGGGTCTGAAGTGAGAGCGCCGGGCTGGGGTGCCTTGGTGAGAGCCAACAAGATGCAACAAGTGAGGGTGGCATTGAGACGGTGATGGGGAGGAGGGACTGGGGAAACCCGGGTGATTAATTGTTAAGGCGTTTTGGAAAATCACTCTACTGTCAAGGGATATTTATCCTTTCATCAGGAGAGATGGCATAAGCAAGTTTTGGAGCCAGGTGTGAACATATTGAGGGCGTTGGTGAATTCTCTTCCTTGGAACACTTCTCCAAGCCCCAGGGTCCAGCATGGGACCATATTCACAGCCGTGGCCAGGCTGAGATGCTGCAGGTGACACTGCAATAGGTGAGAGCACCAGTCTTGCAGGGCATGGCAGAACGCACCCAGCAAACACAGGGCAGAGCAGTCTCTGTGAGCATTTCTGGTGGTGAGCTGCCTCTTTGCTGCTTCTGCTCCACATCTCCACAGCTCGTGATTCCGACCTGTAGCATCGTTCCCAAAGGGAGCCTACAAGAGAGACAGAGAGGGACTTTTGACAAGGACATGTAGTGATAGGACAGTGGGGAATGGCTTTAAGCTGACAGAGGGCAGGTTTAGATCAGATACTAGGAAGAAATTTTTGACTGTGAGGGTGGTGAGACACTGGCACAGGTTGCCCAGAGAAGCTGTGGCTGCCCCATCCCTGGAATTGTTCAAGGCCAGGTTGGGCCAGGCTTGAAGCAACCTGGGATAGTGGAAGGCGTCCCTGCCCACGGCAGGGGGATTGGAATGAGATGGTCTTTAAGGTCTCTTCCAACCCAAACTGTTCTATGATTCTATGAATCTGATTAATGTTTGGGGTTTTTTTAAGATCTAACAAAAATTAGTAACAATCAGTGTGTCTAACCAATGGATTGCCAAGTGGGTTGGCTGATGGCTACTGTAAAATCTGGGTGATGGTTTCAGCCTATAGTGACTTCTCAGCACTTTTCCTGTTCTAACAAAAGGGGAGAAAAATCAACAGAAACTCCATACGCTTTGAAACAGGGTGGCCCAACCACGCGGGTGAGGCCTTGATAGCTCGAGGGGAAATCATTACTCATTTTGGCTACGAGCAGCATGAATAAGAAGATGTTTATATATGCAAATCAGGTTCATTGTAACGTCTGCTGTAGAAAAAAAAAAAAGATAATTATATTAAAAAAAAAAGAAAAAAAAATACTAAATGGCCTTGTGCAGAACCACGGGCTAGGACTGTAGACTATTTGAAGCAACTCCTCAAGGGTGTTTTCCCCGGCGATGCCCAGGAGCGCGTTCGTGCGGGGCTGTTCGGAGCGGCGGCGGCCCCGCCCCGGCCCGGCGGGCGCAGCCCCGTCCCGCCCCCGGCCGCCGTCACTTCCCGCAGCTGAGTGGGAGCCCGAGCCCGGGCCCGGCCGGCCCTGCGCTCGCCCCGGGGCCGCGGTAGGTGTGGGGTATGCGGGGATGTGCGTGGGGGTCTGGCAGGGCTGGGGCCGCCGCGGGGTCGGGGCGGTGCTGGGGATCTCGCCCTGGTGCCGCCGCCGCATTCCGAGCCTCTCGGGAGATGCGGATGCCTGTCCCTGCCTCTCCGCTGTGGTCTCTGCCTTCCCGGAATGGTGCGGTGGTGCCGTGAGGTTGCGGTGATTCCCAGGCAGTAAGGTAGCAGGGCTTGCTTTTTTTTCCTTGCTCTCCATCCCCCAGACTGCAAGGCAAGCAGCTTCGCAGGAATGCCTGCGAGGAGTCGGGATTTACACCGTGGTTTCTGATACCCCCCGTTGACGTAAGGGATGGTTCTGAGTTGCTAAATGTGTATCCTGTTCAGCGGAGGGTCAGTGCACCTTAAGGTAGAGCTGTGCGTGATGTGTGTTTGTTAGGTGCTGCCTTCAGTCCCTGCAGCGTTACAAAACAACCTGCCTTTCAGGTTGAACGGTGTAGGCCCAGTCCGTGGCCAAAGGAAACTTTCCGGCACAATTACATTAAGGGATGTCCATGTATTGATAGACAAGTGAACTTGAGAAGAAACGCTTCCTGTCTTGAAGACAGAGCAGTGAAGCTCACAGCTTGTTCATCATTTCTACAGATTTCATCACTGTTGTTAGTTGCTTCAGCTGCATTTAAAAAAACAATTCTGGTGAGAACATGTAGATTTCCTGCTGTGGCTTATGCTTTTCACCAAGGAAAGTCACACTGTGCCTTCGCCATCCCTAGATTTGAGGCCGGACCAGCTCCTTTCCCAGCACTGTGCTGTTGTCAGCTGGGGAGGTTGCTCCCTGTTACCTGGGCAGTACCAGGCTGTGGTACTTGGGGCATGGAGCCTGGGTCTCTCCCTTCAGTGCTGTCCTTGGGATGCCCCAGCCGAAAGGAGGGAGAAGGGCTGTGCGCCTGTCCCGCTTTCATCCACTCAAGGACGACTGGCATGGGATGGAAGTGTATCCTAGGATGTCAGAGGAGGTAGGGCTGAGCTCTGAGAGGTGCTGTCTTGAGGTAGACTGGCTCCTCAGCTCACCCTGGAGAGCTGCAGGTTCTTACCCAGCCTCGGGCTGTGCTGTTTGGGGTCCTTGGTGATGGATGTGCCTTGTTCCTTTGCTGTGTCGTAGGGTGAAGATTTTACAGCTTCTCATGTGAAGGGAAAGGAGGAGTTAAAAATGTCCTTTTTCCTTCTCCTGGGGAGGGTAGCTGTAACAACCAGCAGTGGAGGATTAAAGGGACCTGTAAATAAGCTGAATAAGAGTGATTTCTTTTTTCGTATAAATAATATCAGTAAGAGAGAAATGAACATAATTTGAGCAATTTCAATGATTAAAGATCACTGTCAGAGGAAGATCAGTATTACATATATTGCATAAGCCAAATCAAGAAGTCCTACTATTGAAATTACCCATGCAGCCTTAATTTTATCTTCAGACAACTGCTTACTTTAAGAAACACTAAATGACCTTACAATTAAAGATTTTCTAAGGATATTACATTATACCTTTTCCCCTGTAGATACAGATCCTGTAAGCACTGCCCTCTTGTATATGACAAATCCCATTTGTGACAGTTGCAAGAAAATGTGATGCAACAAACACTCATGCAAAATTAAGCAGATGAATCTCAATTGCTGTTTACTGTACATCTCTTTATGTTGCTCTGTGAAGTATTTGGCTATAATTTACTCTCATTTTAAGGTAAGAGGCCCATTATACTCGTGTAATAAAACTCTGAAATTAGCTGGCATGCTTACCTGCTTGCATAGTTGATTTAAACTGCTTTGATAGGCCCATGTTGTGATGTATTTAAGCAACATGAATGTGAACTTGTTCCATCTGTAGTCCCACAGAAATTAATTAGACTGTCTGCAGAGTCCTAGTTGAGGAAAATAAAGATAAAAAAGTTGTCTTCTGTTCTGTTTAACCAGGGTCATGTGTGCTGAAAGTAGGAGAGGGATTAGGTAACACTACAGAATTTACACTGCTGATGGATGATTTGCAGCACCATTCCTGTGTGTTCTCTTCCTTCTTTGTGGTGGATTCCAGCTCTGAAATTTTGCAGAGCCTTGGTGTTGGAGGACTATTATAAACATGAAAACTCCTGGTGGCTCTGTTACTGCCTCAAAACATTGTGCCCAAGCCAGTCCATGCTGTTCTTTTTTTAAAATAATTTTTAATTTTTTTCTTACCTGTAGTTACTAGAAATAACTGAGCTGCCTCCAATCTTGTATTAGTGTAAGTTTGGGTTTGAGATAAGCATTTCAGAAATGTTTTTGTCACTTGAATGCTTAGTCCTGCTGGCTTTCTTTTTTTTTTTTTAAATTATATTTTATTTTTCCTAATAGAACAAAGATCTCTCTGGGAAGAGTGATCCAAAGGTAATACAGTACCTAAAATTGCAGGCATCAACTGGGATTTTCCAGGTTGAGTGTAGAAGGTATTTGTCTTCAGCTAATTTTAGCAGATAGAAAATCCCGGAAGTTATCACAGATAAATGCTATCTGCTTCTCCAGGTTCCTAAATGCCTTTGAAGTCCCTATTTTCAAAAGCGACTTGGGAACAAAATTCCTTGGTGGCATTTCATTTACTTTTCCCTAATTTTCCACAAGTGTTGTTTTAAAATGTAGATGTGTCTCATTATTTGTTTAAACAAATGAACAAAGCCCAGAGCATAAACATGGTTGCTACCAAAGCAGCCCTAGCTGGGAATGATCTGCAAAGGCCAAGATAATGCTTCTCTTGATCCCAGTGTGGCACTGAACAGGATTTGTTATGATAAGAAGCTAATAAGACATTAACAAAAGTAGCTGTGCCTTAATTCATAATGCGACTACTCTGCATTATTCTAGGGATGTTCATCTGGGCTGTAGATGTGATTTATAAACTTTAATTAAATAAATCTCTCAGAACCTCTTGTTGGAAATGTAAGGCTAGTTCTAATAACATGAATTAACTGAGAAATAATTGAATAAAGGTTAGTATGAGATAAGTTCTCCATTTTGCAGAAGAAGATGTAGCTTTAAATGTTGCATTGGTTGTAGTTAGTAATGGAAATGTGAAAAATAGCTCAAGGTCATTCAAAGGGAGAGAGCCCTTGGGAGCTGACTGTGTACAATAAGGTGTGCTCCAGCTCATTCCCACTCTTTCTCTTTCGTTGACTCACTGGAGAAAAGCTTTTCCTCAGGAAAGTCTTTGTGAGTATTTGAGGGATAGATGTCTTTGTATATTTTGTATCTACCTATATACAATAAATCTCCTCTGAAGTATTTGGATTCTTTTTAAGTGTTCATTGCAGTAATCCACTGTAATATTTGTTTAGGTCTTGGAAAGTGAGCTTGTCCTTGGACAAAGTAGGATGTGGATAGAGGTCGTATCCCCCCACTGACACAGCTTTGTGTGCTGTGCATGTTGTATGTACCCACTTCTCATGGTCATAGAGCAGTGGGGAGTGTGTGCTGTTGTCAGGTGCTGTGGGTGGTTAGGAATCTTCACCTGCAGGAGGGTGCCAGGGCACCCACTTCTTATATAAGTGTCTTGTAATCTGGCCCTGGTTGTCTGGGATGCTGCCGTTCCTGTGGGTGGTAAAGTGTTGCAAACTGACTTTATCCCACATGGCATTTTGAAAAGGCGTGAAGTAGAGGCAGTGGAGTTACAGGAGTTGCCCCTGCATCCTTGATGTTCCTGTTCCTGTTGCTTGTTTCAGCATTTGTGTCTTTCTGGTCTAGATCTGAAGAAGAAGACTCCTCCTTCAGCAGTAGCATGCCCACAGTCTTTGCGGCCAATGATTCTTCTACAGCAAGCAGGACTTCTTCCTCATCCTGAGAAGCCTTCATCCCTTCCTATGTCAGTGGCTACAAGGCCAAGAGCCAGCTCACCACTGTCCCCACCAAAGTCTCTTGGACTGGGGCCTTCCTTTCATCACACACAAGAAGAGGAACTTGCCAAGGTGGTGGAGCAGGACCCTATGCTGGAGGAACTATGTAAGCCCCTGTGCTGTAAGCTTTGCAATGTCACTCTGAATTCGGCCCAGCAAGCCCAGGCTCATTACCAGGTAAGGAGAGCAGCAGGAGGCTCAGCTTTTGGGGCTGCTGCATCTGCAGCTTGTGGAGACATTCCCATGCCAGCATGAGCACTGCCAGCAGCGTTGCTGTGGTAGCACAGAGGGAAGTGTGGGCTAATGCAGAAGGACTAACTCAGCTTCTCGAGGGGGTTTTGGGTGCTGCACACCAGCAGTAGCATTCGAGTTGCTCATCTGGAGCTACCTCTGCACCACCTCATGGACTGGAACTGCTCTGTAGACATGTCTTCACCCTGCTTGGATTTTCTGGTTGTCCAGACATGCTGCAGTACTTTCATTTAAGATGTTATTACTGGAGCTTTTTGCAAAAACTCTGTCCAAAGGGACAGAGAAGTGGTGCCATGGGTGAAAAAGCAGACACTTGTGATTTTTTTCCTTTGTTTTATACAACCTGTATTTCACATCTACACTAGTTCAGGAAAACTGACCTGATTCCAGACATGATTTTGTGAGGCCTTGATAGATGTTTTCTGCTGGATCCAGCTGTGCCATTAGGACAGGGGCTGCTGCCATGTGTTTATCAGGGTCTCCTTTCTGGCACTATGCACACCAGTGATCTGGTGGGGCCTTTTATGCAAACTCTCTCATCAGCTGGGTTTGCTCAGATCAAGTTAATTTTGTTTGAGCTGATCTTGTTGACTTGTCTGAAATTGCGTAGGGACTCTCTGCATGTGCTTCTTGCTGAGAGACAGAACACGTCAGTCTTGCATTACCCCATTTTCCTACACCCTCTCTGCCTAGTGCTTGAGTATTGGAGATAGTGACTTTCTCCACCAGTGAATGCAAAAGGGTGGATGTCCATATCCTCAGGACACCAGACCCAGATTTCAGAATTGCTGTTGGCCCTGAAAAAGTGGTATCCTGCTAGTGAAGGGGTAGGTTGAATTGGTGTTACATTTTTAACATGTTAGTGCTGCAGAATTTCTGCCATGAGGGGACAGAAAGTGAATTTGTACATAACTTGCATCCACAATGCATATACATATTGCTCTATGAGGTTTTCAGAACACCAGAAAGAATTGTGGTATATGTTTTTTAAGAGAAAATAAAATATGAAGTGGGTTTTAATGTTCAATCACATGTTTTAACTTAAGCTTGCAGTCTCATTAAATCTGTGTGTGTGTGCTCAGGCTTATCAAGAAACTGCAAAGCAGTTGATAAGCTTAAAATACAAAATACTGGTTTTAAGTGAAATGGCCAACAGATTGAGAAACTAACTGTAACCTTATTGAGAAAATCAGCTGAAGATTAGGCCCAGTCATTCTAAGTAATGAGCATTTGGGAGAAAGGGAGGAATGCCTGCATCTCTTAAATTCAGAGGTGTTATTTTCTGAGTGACAGCTCCTTTACCTGAGCTGCCACCTTCATGGGCATTTTCACATTTCAGTCTCTGGATCCTTTGTCTTTCAGAGTAAGATCCTGTTATTAGGGCAGTGATTAATCTGGGTTATTTTTGCAGGGTAAAAACCACAGTAAGAAACTGCGGAATTACTATGCTGCCAACAGCTGTCCGGCACCTGCCAGGATGAGTAATTCTGTTGAGCCTGCCCCACCTCAGGTTGTCTCCCTTCCAACTCAGGTAAGGCATGGGAAGGGGACTGAGATCATGCTTTCTTGTCACCTAACCCCCAGTAAGAGTAACCAGATCTCAGGCTTTGAGGATTACCACAGGAGTTGGGAAAGAATTTTCCTTGTGATGGCACAGGACGGTGGAAATGGCCTGTTGTGAGCTGTTTGCTTTCCTTTGAAGATGCAGATATTGATCTGCCCTTGCAGCACAATATTGGACTTCAAATGTTCTATTTCTGCCTGGCAAATACTTTGATTCCTAGGTAAGTCCGATGTGCTGCTGATTATATCTGTTTAAGGGCAGGTATAAAACAACATTGCTGAAACTGGATTTGGATGTGAGGGTGTGGCATCCGCTCTGCACACTCATCCCTCTGTTGTGTGAGGGAAGCCTACATGGAAAAAGTGCTTTGGTGCTCCTACACCCATTGCCCAGGGCTGTTAGCTAATTCCTCTTTTGTTGCTTCTTTTGAAGTGCTCATTCCTGTGTGCAGAGTGAATGGATTGTTCCCTCAGTGATCCAGATTAATTCTGTTTTGGGCATGTTAGAGGCAAAAGAGATGGTTTTTGCTTTCTCCTTCCAGAATTCATCCCTTGGGTTTGTCATGGGATGTGACAGCTAACCTGGCTTTTGCCTGTGACTGTTCAGGGAAGCACAGCTGGGCCACGGGGATTGAAGCTGTGCCTGTCAGTTCCCACAACATAAGCCTCTGTTGTCTGTAGGGAAGCAGAGAGAATTTGCAGAGTGGCAAATGTTTCCAGGGGCTGCCGGAGCCGCCAGAGGGAGACTCGGCCCTGTGTGAACTGGCTTTGCAGCTCAGAGATGTGAACTGGGATGGGGTGGGGTCCAGCCCGGGGCACTGGGACGTGGCTGCTGTACCTGCTGGGGTATCTGATGGTGTGGTTTTTAATGGAGAAACGGCCCACGGCAATAAAAATACCACTCTGGGGCCATGTGAGGGTTCATGTTGTAAGCTAGAAGTCAGAATTGTGTACGAGTGTCTCTTAAGTCTGAGCAGTATCAAAGGAGATGTGAAAGGAAGTGGGCTTGTCAAGTGCTGCAGTGACATGGCTGCATGAATCACTGGTGCTGCACTGTTTACAAAACACTGTTCCCTGGATTTTGAGGAGGCATGATTCCTGCCTGGGTCACTGTATGTGGTCTGATTCCACAGACAAGGTGTCCTTCATATAGCAGGAGCTACTCATGTGAGAGTGGCTCCTTCCTTTGAAGTCTGCATCCAGGTGTCCTCCTACCTGAAGGTTAAGGATCAGAGATTTGGCAGCTTCACTGCTGTTTTTTTTTTTCTTCTTGCTGTGGTCAGGGAGCTGTGTAAAGACAGGGTACTGTGGAGAGATTAGGTGGACTGTAAATAGGAGAGAGAAGCACCTCTACCTTTCAGTGGGTCTTCATCAGTGTGAAAGTCACTCTTCATCAGCTCCCAGCAGTCAGGAGGAGTAAATCATTGCTGTGATGTAAACAAGCCTCTGTGGCTATTGCAGAGCTGTTTGTTCAGATTGCTTTTCTCTCCATCTCAGACCAGGAACTTGCAGGCTCTCCTGGAGGCTGAGGCAGGAAAAATGAAGTTTTTGTAGGAACAGTTTGGGGAGAACTTGAGAGTGTCCTAATCCATGCACTTTAATTCCAGCTCTCCTGCTGTCTGATGAGGATGACACTGGTCTCAGTCCCTGTGACTGAAATACTTCAGCGATATAACCTTCCTGTGTTTCACATGCTGTCTCTCCCTTTGCTGCTAGATGGGATCCAGTAAACCAGGTGGCCGAGTGATCTTGGCTACAGAGAATGATTACTGCAAGCTTTGTGATGCCTCATTTAGTTCTCCGGCTGTGGCACAGGCTCACTACCAAGGGAAAAATCACGCCAAGCGGCTGCGTCTTGCAGAGGCACAGAATAACTCATTCTCGTAGGTATTGTTCAACCTCATGCTCAGGCTGAAAGTGTGTGGCAGTGTCTCTGGCAGTCCTTTTGTCAGAAAACTCTGAATTGCAGCTGTTCATATTTGTTTAATCTGCAGGGATGCGTCAGAACTGGGCAAACGAAGGGCAAGGAAAGAAGGGAATGAATATAAGATGATGCAGAACAGAAGAAACACGTATACGGTTCAGAACAACACAGGTAACTTGGAGCTTGCATCTATTCTGTAGTTGGAATAGTAATTAATAATAAACAGACTTGTTTTTCTTCTGTTTCTGAGGTCTATTTTATCAGAGTCAGATTGTGAAAGGACCTGGTCCAAGCTCTGCTGATCCTTCATGTCTGCATGGTTTTTTTCTCAGCTGCTAAAGTTGCTTTGTTTTGTCAGCCTGCTTGTTAGTTCTTTTTCTCAGTTTGTAACTTAATTTACCATCTGCCTGTCTCTAAGGCTGCCCTAAGTGGTGACAATTTTCCTGCTTTATTTTCTTGGCAGGTGGCCAGGTGCTTTGACTCCTACTGTGGCACATCAACCTGTACTTGCATTCTCATGACCAGAATGAGAGAGCATGTTAGCCTCCCTCTAAGACCATCTGTTCCTAGCATAGAGTCCTTCCTCAGGTGTTAGACACTAACTTTGCCTCTTTACTATGATTTAAAGAGTGTATTGCAGTCTACAGCCAGGCATCTATTTCTCTTTTTCATTTTAAGTTGTTTTACAAGCACACATTAGCTGAAACCCTGATTCCTGGTGAAGCTTGGTTTAATCATGTCATTCTGATCACTGTCATGTGGAAAAGATAAATCTTCTGAAGTTCTATTATATATCATCTTGTGAGTTTTAAACTGAGGCAGCTTATTCTAATCAAAAGACTGTTCTAATTCTGGAATTAGATTGTTAAGAAAAAAAAAAGAATTGATTCATTACTTAAATGATTAAACTCTGGATTTTCAATAAGACTGGGTCACTAAGCCCACTCTACTACTTTATAAAATTCCAAGTGCTGCCCTGTGTGCTGCACCTCTGTAAATCTGGAAATCAGCAGAGCAGTTGTGGGGAGAATAAGGGTTGACTATAAGCAGATAAAGAAGCAAATCTTTGTCTGCTTTTCAGTCGTTCATTGGACTTAGGCATTGTCACTGAGCTGCCTGAAGCTTTGATTTCTTCCAGACAAACCAGGCTTTTTGTGTTGACTCCCCAGGTCCCTACTTCAACCCCCGCTCACGCCAGAGGATCCCCCGTGACCTGGCCATGTGTGTGACGCCCAGCGGCCAGTTCTACTGCTCCATGTGCAACGCGGGCGCCAGCGAGGAGATGGAGTTCAGGCAGCACCTGGAGAGCAAACAGCACAAGAGCAAAGTGTCCGAGCAGCGGTACAGGAGCGAGATGGAGAACCTGGGCTATGTCCAATGACGCGCCACCCTCGGTAGTAGTTTGCAACTAGAGCAGCTTGTCTCTCGCCTGCTGTTTGCCACATGCCCTGCTTTGTGCTCCATTGGGTAGGAGTATGCTCTCGAGCTGTACATGTAACACCTGCAAACTTACTGGTATGGTTAGATTTTTTTTCTGTCATAGTCGGCAGGATGACGCTGTGCAGGACATGAAGTGTTTTTGGTGTTTGTTTGCTAATTATCTAAGGCTCTTCATTGTGTTGAGTGGCGGGGAGGAACTGTGTCTTCTCCCCAGCCTTCTGCATGAATATGCAAAGCCCAAGAAGTGCTGGGAACTTCTGTGGTTCTACCACATGGGTGGACCATGTGCAAAGCCCACTCCCCTCTTAGCACTCCACAGAGCAGTGCTCCAGAATGCCTCCCTACAGCAGACTGAATCTCTGGGCAGCTTGTAAAAGAGGGGCAGGAGCAGCGCCTGTGAATGTGTGAATTAGGTGGTGTACTTGTCCACACTTTGCTGCTTCTGGCCCCCATTACAGTCCAGAGTAGGTTCTTCCCACATCCGTGTAGAAAGGCTGTGCATACCCCTCCTCCTTGGAGGGTCTTGCCTCTTACTGCTTCCTCTGCAATGCAGATTCCATTCTGAACATCTGACATGGATTTCAGCTGATTAGCCCCATTCAGAAATACTGTTCTGCTCTTGATATTGTTGCCTGGACACCTTAATGTACCATGGGTGTAGCTCATCTCCCTGAAGAGAGTCTCTGGGGATCTCAGTGGCTTAATGAAATGAACTGGAAAGCAAACCTGCTCAGGTGAGATGTGCTGTGCTCTGATTATGCCTTAGACTGAGTCAGGTTGAGAATAGATGGAAGGAGCTGTCAGCTGTAATTTCCTTGCATATTGATGTGGAAGAGAGCAAGCATTGGTCTCTGGGCTGCAGCCCTTGCTTGGAAGAACAGGTCTGCCTGGACTGTGGTAGCAGATATTGGTGTGTCCCACTGCCATGCCATTCCCTGGGCAAAGCCTAATGGGTGTTTATAGAGCAAAGATGAAATGCTCCTTTGAACTAGAGCTACCAATATTGGATGACTTTTCCCTTCTCTTTCTTTTTCCATCTCAGGATGGGTTTTAATTCCATTCCTTGATGTGAACTTGACTGTTCTAGGGACCATCAAAAAATCCAAAGTTATGTAGGATTTAAATGTTAGGGGTGATGGTTGGTTGAGTAACAGCTTTTTGGCCACATGGAAGTATTCAAGAAACTTGTTAAGCAACTTTTTAATTGTAGACAAACTCAAAAGGTGTGTGTGTTTGTTCTGATATTTCTTAGCAAAAGTAGGAAGGGGATAAAGAGCAGAAGTAGGGCTGGCATTTGTTCTTCTGCTTGTTTGGGTAGATGTGAGGAGCTGTGATTGGAGTCCAGTTTACAGTGTCATTGAAACATGGTCTCCAGTGGCAAGTGCAGCCCTTAGGTGGCTTTTGTTGGACCTGATCCCCTACTGCTGCTGGAGCTGTGCACTGGTGTAGCTTCACTGTCTTCAGTGGCAGGTGTAGAGAGAGGGTCAAGGAAGCGCCATGGCTCATCTCTCACCCCTCTTCAGGCAGCTGGAATTAGATGCAGCTCCATTAGTTTTAGTAGGATTTGACCAGGGATAAATTGTACCTAGTGCATGGTGTTGAAGGTAGCTCCCCCACCTCCTTTTATTGCCATTCTGATCCTGCCTCTTGCATTCCAGAAGGACTTTCTGCTTGCCTTAAAAAATGAAGACTGAGTAAACTAACAAAAAAAAAAGAATCCAGATAGTCTTTATTCATCTTTCTAGTCCTCCTTCAAAAGGTTTGTTGCACTTGGCTGCTCCTCAGAAACTGGGTATTATTTTCTTCAGCTACCTGAGTGAGCATCAGGGAGTCATACAACCTGAATGCAGCCTTCCTAAATCTGGGCAAGGTGAGCGCTTACAAAGTAGTTGAAAACTCCCTAGATCATTCCATGCTGATCCTTGCCCTGCAGATAGAGGCAGAGCAATGGGTGTCCTCATGAATGGGATTCCCTCCCCTCCTTTGTGCAAAACTCAGTTAAATAGGGTTTGTGCCCTGGGGCACGTGAGAAGGTAGAACAGGTGCTCATGTTGTAGAGCACTCACTGAATGCTTCTGACAGCTTCCTAAGTCTGTTTCTTCTGTGCTTTCCTGCCCCTGCCTCACCCTCTGTGTAGCCTTGAAGAACATTTACCTTTCCAAAATCTCTCATCAGCCTTTCCCCCTCATTGTTTGCATTGACAGAAGGGCTCTGGTTTTCTCTTTGTGTCCTGTCCTTTGGTTTGCCAGTCTGACACCACTGTCCAGAGGGACAGAGGCAGTTAGATGAGCCTTACCACAGCGTGCTTCAGCACAGTGATCCCTGCATTATGGTTAAGCATCCCTCTGGCTGTAAATTAAAGCGTGGTATTTCCCACAGGCTGCAATTAGCAGCAGAAAAGCAACCCTTTGTGAAATATGAGCTGGAGGAGCTGTAGGTACTGGTGCTGTCTGGCTTATTGCTAAGGATGAGGAGGCGTTTTTGCTTGTTTTCATGTGTCCCAAAAATCAGCTGTTCACCACTTAGCTTTGGTTGCTGCTCCTGCTTCCAGCCCAGCCATCTACTCCTCATTTGGCGTTTCCAGTGGCTGCTGGAGGTGTCAAACCCTGGTTTGCTCCAGCTGTGTAGATGTGCGACAGCACAGCCGTGTGCTGGTGCTTTTGAAAGGGTGTGTGAGGGATGTGCAGGGGGCTGTTCTTGCAGACTCCTCTCTGCTTGGGGCTGAGTCTGGTTTGGAGTGGTGGCTTCAGTCTGCCCTGAACAGAGAGGCCTGAATCTGCTTTGTTCTGTTCAAGGGAGTACAAGTGAATGTGGTCATGCTGGTGATTTCAGAGTGGTGGCTTGTAGAGCAGGTGTACAGTAGACAGTGGGACTCAGGTGATGAGATAGGACAGGTTTCCTCCATGGGAGGAAGGATGTCTTGCTGGAAGAAGCAGCTGAGACTCACTTTGCCCCAGTGCTCTGTTGTGGCCCTTTCTACAAGCGACCAAGGCTTTCCTCTCCCTCTTCAGCATTGCTTAATGGCTTGTGATCCTTCCACTTCCCCTTCAGCACAGGAAGTTGCTGACTGCAAAGAGAAAACACCCAACCTCCCCATTATCCTTAGGGTTCAGGACAATCCAAACTCATACTTGTCAGCATTAGATACTGAGTGGATCCTGATTTTATTTCTTTTTGTGAAAGGTGTTCTCCAAATCACTGTTCAAAAAATACTGAAAACACATCCTGGGCAAACCCTTTTGACATAGGTGGGCTGGGGAGAACACTGTACAGCTGAAGTGCCAGTTTCCAGACCCAATTAATCTTTTTCTCATGTTAAACCAAGTACCAAACCCAAGAAACAGGACTTCTGTGAAGCTGTCACATTGGCCAGTAGGTTAATGACCTTTGCTGCTAGAAACAAAATGTAAATCAATATGTTCATATTTATTTTACTGTGCTGACCACTAATTGATTTGTTAATATTTAAGGCATTATGCTGTAGGTTGTTTTTGTTTAAGTGGAAAAATTCTACATCGCACTTTGCTTTTGGATCAGAACAGTTATTTATTATATTTGTGAAAATGTTTTCCTCCCACATAGCTGTTGTTTTCTTTCCCTTGATGCAAAACACCCAACCACAAAACCTGAAAACCCCCCAACCAAATCCAACCCAAACACTCTTTGTTTCTTTTCATGCTAAACAAAATGGGGATTTCCTTGCAACTTGTTATTAAATGTCCACTTCCAATTTCTTTTTCCTCCAATGACTCCTTTGCTAACTCGGGATGTTATTTTTAGACACAAAGTTCATGTTTCATTTAAACATTTCTTTTAAGGCAAGGAAGTAAACCATGTGGCATCCATGAATTTGTGAGGAGTATGAAAGTGATACTACTTTGTTTGTATTAAGAATTAGCTGTTGTTTTGCATTCTGCACTAATGAGTAAATCTGTTATAATCTTGCCTAACATTGGTCTATTTTTGACTTTTTCTTTCTTCATGCACACTGAAAGGAACTCTGAAAACTTCTGTGGAGTTGCTTAGGATGGTCATCAGTGTAACAAAACGCAGATTTTTTTTCTGTAAAGCTGCTTACTTCCTTTCCTAGATGCCCATTATAGGGCATTAGAAGGGAAAGCTATTGCCATAAGCATGGATTCATATTTTAGCTTACTAATGCATGGTGTCCTTTTGCTGCATTACTTAAGTGATGCTCTCACTGTAACCAATGGGAATCTTGCCAGGGTCAGGAGTAAATGAAATACCCAAGGCAAAGGTACTGTGTTGTCTGGGGCCAGGCAAGGTACATTGCTAAAGTTTGTTTTTTACTCCTCCATCTGGATTACAGCACTCTTACGGTTTTGCTTTTTGAGGGCCGTGTGTCTGGTTCTGTAAGGATTTGCTCTTGCTCCAGCTAAAATAGTTTGAAGTACGTTGAATTGAGTTGAGTTAGGAGCAAGCCTTGAAAACCTTTAGGAATTTCTCACTGCTGATGTTTTATATGGGGTTTTGGTTTTGTGATTTTTTTTTTTTTTTAAATTTTACAACCACATATACAAGGATGCTCTGGATGAGATGGAGATCTGTTGCTGATTATGGAAAAACAAATGCCATGGTTGCCAAAGGATAAAAGAAAATGTAGAAGTATGGACCTGGTTTCTTTGAAGTTAATGGCTAAGCTTCTTTTATTTTGATCTGGGCTTTGCCACCTGCATAAAGTTGGAAGGGAAAATAAAATCCACTTTGAAATAAATAGTAGTTCTGGGAATCTATCCTTTAAAAAATGTATCACAGCTAAAATTGTGTTGTCTTACCTGAAATATCTGCAGATAAAGACAGAATTGAATTTTTGAAAATAAAATCAGTTTTTCAGTCCGTGTTTTGTAGGGGAAAAATTACTTGATTTAATTTCCTTCTGCATCTGTCCAGCAACATCATTTGCAAGTGCTTTGAACATGTTTCATCTAGAGCCTTCTTGTCAGGTTGTTTTGTACATTTTTCCTTATTTCCTTTATATTGTACTGACCCCTGTGAGGGAATACTTGATGAAAATGAATTTTTTTTTTTCCTTCTTCATGATATAATAAACCATCTTGCTCTTACCATTGTACAGCCCTAGTGTTTGGTATTGCTACTGCTCATGGCTGGACTGGGCATGACTGAGTTGATTTTAGCCCAGCACTGATCGCGACTACACGAACATGTTTTCACACACCGATAAAGGAGTATAACTCAGAATTTGTTACTCTGGAGGAGGGTCAGTGTACTTCCAGCTATTACTGAAAGCCAGCTGAGAGCTGTCTTGGCTTCAGGAGGGGTTGGGAGTGCTCAGTGTCTGGCAGGACGGGAGCCAGGAGGGACACAAAAGGCTCAGTTTCTGTCTGTGCTTTCCCATTGAGTGGACATCACAAGCTCTGCAACAGCCCCAGGCTGAACCACAGGCTGACCTTCAACTCTGACTGTGAAAAGGTGGGACAAGCTGAGCCAGGTCCTTACATTTACACTTTTTTTTTAACCAGAGTGCTGTTTCCCCCTTTTGTTACTTGAGGGCTCCAGAAGAGCATATGCTAAAGCAGCGTAAGTGACTTTCCAAGCAGAAAGGACATTCTGAGTGTGGCCTTGGAAGCAGAGAAAATCTGGGTTTTTTGAGTTCAGCTCAGGTAAGAGCAAAGCACAGCCCTTCTGTGGTGCTGCAGCCATGCTGTTGGTGCAGTGAGCTGTTGACCTCAAGGGCAGTGTCCTGGGGACACACCAAAGACATTTGGGGGTGTGACTGTTGTTGGGGCACAGCTCTGGGTGTAAAAGCAGCTGTGAACAGAGATGTGTCCCTGCAATCCCCTGTCCTCTCTTATCAAGGCATTGGACCCTTACAGAGAACACTGACACTGGTGGAATTATCCTGATTTACCATTTGGGATAAGAGCTGCCTCAGTGCTTAGGTGACTTCTTCTGTGCTAACAATGAGATGCTGGAGGCTTTATGTGTTCTCACTTAGAGTAAATAGAGTCATAAAAACTTGTAAGTGCAGTTTAATGTTAAATCTCACCTCAGCCCTTCACTGTTTATGTTCACCCAGGCTGTGTTATGTTTGGTCATCCTGGAAACCAAACCCCTACAAAGCAACTCGTCCCCATTATCAGGTGTTAAATTGCTGCCTTTTTAATACTTACATGTAGTAATTGTATTTTCTACCAATTCTATAGCAATTTGGTGCAGTCAAAAACCATAGTGACATGCAGATACCTGGGCAACCTAATTGAGAGTCACAGGCATTTGCTGAATTACTCAGTAAATAAAGTACGATAAAAAAGAGATGAAAATCAAAGACTAAATCTATAATTTGAAAGCATAAATAGCCTTCCGTCTGCTTCTTCAATTACCCTGGTGTCTAAGGATTTCACATAAGTGGCCTGCAACATTTTACAACTGAGGAAGTAAAATTTGGGGGGAAAAAAAGTGAATTGTCTAAAAACTCTATGGCTAAAAAGGAAGATTGAACTCAAGGGTTTTAAATACCAAGCTGCTGTCCCTGCCTCATCTCCATCCAGCCTCCCTGATCCCAGAATGATGAAAATGACTGGATTTTAAAACCAATTTGATTAATAATAGTTGGATTTTCATTGTTCACGTAGTGGCTTTATAAAGCATTAGGACTTCAGCATGTGGTTTAAAAATAATGAATCCTGGCAGAGAGATTTTCCAATATTGCTTCTGCCATTAAACATTACTGGAGATGTGGAAAAACAACAGCTTTTAGGAGGATTGTAAAGGATGCAGGTTTGCAAAGCACAGGTTTGGAGGCTCTTCTGTATTTATTTACATCCCCTTCTCATAAATTCTCTTTATTCCTACTTGTAGTTCTCCTAAAGCATTTGGATTGAAGGCTGCTTCTCTGTTTTGGAATAGTAATGAGCTGCTGCTATAGATAGTGTCAAGGATTCATTGGCCTATCCTTCTTGGAATGACGTGCTCTCGACTGCCTTTATTCCACTGGGCTTCCTTCACCTCTCTACCTGTGTGAAACTGGAGCAGAGCTGTGTAAAGTCACTGGAATCACATGAGGGTAAAGAGAGATAGGAAGATTATCCACAGTGTATTGTCTGAGACTAGGGAACGTGGCAGGTGTTTGCAGTACAGTATAAAGATGTTAAAAAAGTTTTAATCTAAGGTTTGTTTTGCAGTATCAAGGTACAAAGATACTGTGAGTGAAAGAACAGGGTTCTAAAAGAGTAGGGTTCTAAAAAGAAGTGAACACAGTTGCATGATAAATAAAATAGTCTGCATGTGGTGTTTCTGTGAATTTTGTGCAGGAATTACCTGAAGAAGCCAGACTATGTGCTTAACTAAATGCAACATGACCAATACCGTGAAAAACACAAAAAACATAGGTATGAAAAAAAAGGAAAGTCAAATGGCCAAATCCCTGTGCACCGGTGACACGTAAATTAACACCTGATATTTTGGGGAGCCTGGAAAGAATAGTTCAGAATTAAGGAACTTGTAAAAACAACATAGTGATGCCAAAAATCTCTGATTGCAGCTGACTGGAGAGTTTGGGGGCTGAGACGTCATTTATGACAATAGCTCCTTTTGCTCTGTGTGAACCTGTGTAGGTGGGGATTATTTCAGCAAAGGTGGCAGCTCCTGTGCAAGGCAGGGCATGGTCTCAGTAGCCTCCAGGGGCAAGTTCTGCCTTGTATGTATGTATGTATGTGCTTGCACATCCCTTTAAGGACTCTTCCTCCTTGTATTGGCCATTAATTATTAAAGATCATTTTCCAGTAGCTCCTTACTGCAGCTTCCTCTAACACTTCGCAGCATCTCAACAGCAGCTTAATTAGGAAATGCTCAAACCACCCAATACATGAGGTCTTGGACAAGTAGGTTCTGTTTGTAAAAGCTGGAGCATGTTTGGATTAGCAGCTCTGAACTCGGAGGAACGGTGCCGTTCATCCCCAGGATATTGCATTTATTTATGTCAGGTGGGGTTATGGGCTGCCATGCATTCTGCTGGTCTGTAGTGGGCATCAAGGTACCCAGGCACGAGGGCTGAATGCTTCTCATGCCTCCTATTGTGGCTTCTCTTAGTGACTGTGTCTTTAAGGGTCTGTTTTTGACTGGTCTGTCTTTGATTTACCTGTCACAGTCACAGAAGTGCAGTTAAAAGGACACCTCTTCGATTTAACGTTTACTTGCATGAAGCACAGATTTTTATTATGCAAACCCCAATTTCTGGTGGATATTATTGAAAAGTATGAAGAAAAGTGTTAACAGAAGAAGAGTATAAATAAAAGTGAGATTTTCAAGGTTGTGGTGATCCTAGGCGCACAAAAGTGAGGAGGTAGGAACGGGAGGTGACAGTGGGTGGTTCCAATCTGTTTTTTGCCAATCCTGCAGTCCCAAGTGCCTTATTTGGAATTATACCCTTGAAATAGTCTGATAAAATCCAAGCTGCACTGCTGACCATTTGAATTAGCATTTCCTCGAGGCTGATCTGCAGCTGCAGACAAGAGGCAGGTGCAGGAGGCTCGGGATCATTCTGCAGAGCCAAGTAGGCTGCTGCTTCCCCTGCCCTCTCTTGCCACTAAGGCCAAAGGCAGCAGGCTGAGTAAAGCCCTTGTCGTTGGGGTGGGCTGTTGTTAGCCTGGTGTCAGCACAGAAGACATGACAACCATTACTAAAACATAAGATGTAGCCACGTACCTGGACCCTTGAAGCATCAAAGGCTGCGTGTGAGCAGAACACGAAGAGATGCACTGGAGGTCAGGGTGGGTGCAGGGAGAAGCATCTCTCCTCCTAACAGGTTTCTTGACAGTCAGGTACATCAGCCTGGAGTCTTTTCATGCATTGCCCAGTGTCTAACACATGGGACAGATTTCTGCAGGCACCTTGTTAAGCTAGGTTAGCACTGATCTTCACACAGCTCCTCAGAGCTGCTGAGAAATGCAAAGGTGGGGCAGAGCACAGCTATATGTATAGACATACTGGGGATATATTTGGGCATAATAAGCTTTCAAGGGAGTTCTTCTTAATTTGGGTACAGACTGTATATGCTAATTATATGGCAGCAGTCTTGGCAATTAGCATACATGCTTTCAACTTGTATTTCTGATTGCTGCAACAAAGCCAGCGCTGCCTTCTCCGCTCACTGACTTCAAAGGCTTTGTCTTGATTTAAGAAATGCTGTCCTAAAGCTGTTAGGAGAAAATGAAGCTGTGGTACTGCCACTGTTAGGCTGCCCACTTAACGAACTGTGTGGTAAATGGATGAGCAGTCAAGCTCCCTGCAATGGTTCATGAGAGCTTTGAGGCTGGAAAATGCCAGCCAGTATTTATTGTCATTGGCATACAACATAATATTCCCACAGTGAATACAGCACAGGTCTTCCAAATCAGCGCAGGAGTCCCTAAAATATCAGGACCCAAAGATACACCTTGGGTCTAGATCACAGGCTGTCATATTTAAAAGAGAATATTATGTACACATCCCAGAAGGAAAGTAATAATCAGTGGAAGAAACAAGAATAGAAACAAAAAGAAAATCTGAAGTTCCCCTGGGTGATCCTGCCAACCCTGGGACACAAGACCAGCGTAGGTAATGAGCAATATTTAAAAACATTTGGCACCTTAATCTGCTTGGGTGTTTTCATCAACCGCAGTGGATGTTTTAAATTGCTGTAGCATTTTTGTATATCTGGTTGCAAGTTGTCTTTGAAAACAAGACTTAAACCCCCAAGTGAGTTAGTCTTTCACAGAATTTAATCCTACAAGGACGGTCATCAGCATGTGGCTGTGCAACTGCAGTGGGTGCAGTTGTAGCCTTTGAGCCTGGCTAGAACTCTCCAGGGCAATTCCCTGCAGAGAGCTGGAGTTGCCTGAACTGCCTACACCAAAATTAAGGAGTACAGTTCCCTGCTGCTGCCAGGGTACATTACTGGTTCCAGTCTCAAGCTACATGTTCCATACAGAAACCCATCATCTCAATGCTGCAGTGCCACAGTCAGACTGAAAATATTTGGGTGTCTTTCTGGAGACTGGTTGGGGTCACCCTGTGCTCAGCAGGTGCTGCTGAAGTTGATCTAGATTTCCTCCAGAAGGAAGTGAAGCTGTGTCACATCATGCAGGAGCATCACTTAATGCTTGGCATTTGGGATAAAACTTAATGTTCCACAATTATAGTGTTGCATGGCTGGCAGCAATTTTGCCAGACAAATATCACATGTCCTTCCCAGAAGGATTCAATCTTTAATATTGTTTCGATGCTGGAGGCTTTTCCAATTTCTGTTTATTAGAAACGACTTATCTATGTTGGAAGTGCTGCATTTAACCCAATACAGCTGGTTCCACCTACAGCATTGTGAAAAAATCCTGTCTGCAGCATTTTGCTTCCACAGACTTGCTGTATGACCAAAGCAAATTGTCACCTTGCAGAAATTAAACCGTTGAAGGGCTAAATGAGTGTTAGCTCTTCATCTGCTTTGTGTTCTTTGAGGCTCTTTCCACAGAGTTTAACTTTTACATCCTCAAAGCATGGAAGTGTATTGCTGACAGGGAAATGTGGAAAGTTAAGTGGTGTGGATGGAGAACCCATGGAAGGAAAAACGAAACAGGGACTCTGAGATGCCAGGGCTGTGCCAGCCCAGAGCCAAGCTGGGGAGGAGTGCAGCCACCTGGCTTCTCTCCCCTTTTTTGTATCTTTCTGTTGTTACCTTTCTAAACCTAAATCACCAACTGCGCTGGGGGTTCTTGCTATGAAGTTAAACTGGCCATGAAATGCAGTATTTTGGGGACCAATGTTGTTCATTTAGGGCACATATACAAGGCTAGATGCCCTAAGTCCATGCATGCTCTATTACCTGGAAAAGATTTCCACCTGCACAAGAAAAGGCCAGTTTTAATCAGCATCCTTATGCCCAGCTTTCCTATAGAGCGTAGAACAGGGAACAGCTGTTTGCTCCACCTTCACCTATTTGATCCACTGCTTTTTTTTTTTTTTTTTAATGAGACCTTGGTGAAATCATTACGTTTTTCTGTCAGTGGAATCTTACCTGTGTCTCTGGGGAAAGAGCAAGTGTGGGATGGCTGGATTAATTCCTATTTCAAGGCAATAAAATAATATTCAAGGTCTAATACATAAGTGGCAAATCCGACTGCCCTGAACATTTATGTAAATGCAGTCATGTACTTGAACCTTCTTTACTAGGCAGTAAAGAAGGCATTTTAGTGATGCATTTTATGGGGCAGAGGAGATGAATGAGCAATCATAGTGTGAGGTGACAAGTCACCCTCCTGAAATTCTCTAACAAGTGTTTAATCTTTGTTCCTTGGAGGGATGGCTTTGGTAGCTGGAAAAGTGAGAACAATAGAGAACTGAGGCCAGTTTGGGAGGAAATGGGTCACAGTAATTCATAACTCAAAAATAACTCATATTAGTTGGTACCCACCTTCCCAGGCTCCAGTTTTGCCACCTCCCTGCAGGTCCAGCAGGTTTGCTGTGGGCTGTGATGTGCTGCTTGTGCAGTACTGACCAACCTCTAACCCACGGCGGATTCAGGCTGTGGTTTTCTAATTGGCTTCCAGAAAATCAAGGGAAAAAGTTACAAAAGTCTTATAGCCCCTTAGAGGACTGCATGTTTCCATGTGTTTGAGCCTCCTGGATGCAGAATTCCCATCAGTCCTCAGCTGGGTCGAGGCTCTGAAGTTCTGGATGCAGCCAGAGAGGTGCGACAGAGGTGGCAACACCTGGTGGTGACATTTACAGGAGCCTGGAGCTCTCAGGATGCTGTTATCCCTGGAAAGGCACACGTGGGATGCCTCTCCCCACATCCATGCTCCAGTGTCCGTCTGTCCTGGTGGTTGTACTGCCTCACCCAGCTGGCTTGGCCTCAGCTCAGCCCTGCTTTCCTATGCTGTGATCACACCTCCTGATGGCACTGCAGACATACTTTTAGAAATCCAGAACAACTCCCTCCTTAGACCCATATTTCAAGCTCTTATTTAATATTGCCTCCTTTTCAGAGGTTTTAAGAAAGGTGGCAGTGTTTTATTGAGATTGGGTTGTTGTTTTGAGGCAGGCAGAGTGATGGTATTTTATTTTGATTTCAACAGCGCACACGCATTAGGATTTTGAAAGGTAGTAATATTCCCTGGAAACAGAAGAGGGTAGCTGTTTTTTGAGAAATGAAGAGTGCATTGACTATTTTTGAGAATGAAATAGCAGTCACTCAGATCTAGATGAGAGAGCTTTTTATTTTCCATGAATGAATAAAAATAGCACAGTATTTCAGGGCCTGTGCTGGTGTAATTAGTGTGTGAAATAGCTGGACCCCATCACCTTCCACAGAGTCCCTGGGTTTTGTCTGGCAAAATTAGATTCCTTGCAATTTTATTGCAATGTAATTAAAAAGTAACCAAGGGAATACAGAACTCAGTCTTCAGAGATGTTCAGCTTCAGACAGAGTAAAAAGCATCTTCAGCTCACTGGATTAAGAGTCAATTTCTTTATTTACTGCCCATGGGAAAAAAAAAAATTGCTGTCAACTGTGTATGTATGTATGGAAAAATCTGGAAAAATTAGGTTTAGTAAATGTTTTTCAATCCCCCAAATGCATGGGGTTTTTTAAATTGAAACAGTTTGTATTAAACAACAAATGTATAAATTCCAAAACAAATGTATAAATTCCAAACCAAAACATCATCCTGGAGTGAAATCTTTCTTCGTAACTTCCCAAAGAAGGCATTTTAATTTTTCAAACGTCCATTTCCAGTGTTAACAATTACAGAAGCTTGACAGGAGATTGCAGTGAGGTTAATTCCATCCAAATCCTTATTTCCTGGCAAATATTTGGCTGAGGACCATGGAGCTGATCTAATGTGCAGTCCTGAGCCCTGATTTCAGCCCCAGAGCATCCCTGCTCTGGCACCAGCCCCAGGCTGCCTTGCCCTCTCAACCTGTACACCTATTGTTTGGTGTATGCAAACAGCACATAGGCAGTGCAGCCTTGTAGCACAGGCAGGTTTTCTGTAGGAAATTTCCCATACCTGACTTTCCACACGATGCCTGTTCTCCGTGCAAAACCCACAATCCCCTCTCCCACGTCCCCAAGGCCGGGGCTGTGGCTGGATCCAGACTCAGGAAGTTGGGTCTGTTTTTAAACCCAAAATAATTGTCCTGAATCCCATGGAAACACGTCCTGGATGTGTTTGCCCCCAGTCTATTGTGTGTTTCCTGGATGCCACATCCTGGATGTGGCTCTTAATGAGAGGGACAGTTAATCCCCATTCATGTGGGACTCATAGTTGCCAGTGCCTTCGTTGGTCCAGTTGGTAGGTAATTTGGAAAACTCAACAGTTACTTCTTCCAGCACCTTCCCAGTGCCACTGTGTCCTTCCAGCTCTGAAAACAAAAGGGAATTTTTGTATTTGGCTGCACCAAGGAGCATGTGAAAAACAAATTGCCTTTATTTTTTTTTTTAAATAGCTCCAAGGCAGAAATAATTAGAGACCCTCCATAATGAAACAGTACTGACTGAAAGGGTAGCCCAAAAAGACTGCTCTTCTGATGCAGGAAATAATGAGGGCTGCCCTAAACTTTTAATCAGAAGCTCAAATATTATTTGCAGCTCCTGACAAGGATAGCATCCCTTAATAACGCTCCTGACAGTTCCAAACTCCTGAAATTAATATGAGAGCAATGAGGATTTAATGGAAGCACTAATTACAGATGCTGGAATTATTCTGCCTCAATTCAAACCCTCTGATGTGGAGAAACTCTTAGCATGGTTGGGCTGTCATCTAATTTCTACGAAGTTTTGCTGTGAAAGGTGACCTGGCTTTACACACCTTCCTTCTGGTAGGTGTGGGCATCCTTCCCTCACACTGACTTCCACAACTTGCAAAGAACTGAGATGCAAGCAATTAATTCTTCCTGCTCTGGAGACAATACCACTCTTGTGTGCTCTTCCCTCTATTTCCCCTCTCATGATTAGTCATAATGTCCTAGTGGACTCACACCCAGGCTTTTTACAGAAAAGCTGACTGGTTATGCAGGTGGATTAAACACAGTTGGCTGTGGCAGTTTGTACCTGCAGTGCCACCCGCGCAGCAGGAACAGCTGAACCTCACGTGGAACAGCTCCTGCTTCCCTGTGCTTCATGGTCTCGTTTGTTAGCCAAACTGGTACCAACAAATTGGTACATGGTTATTTGGGGATTGGTGGGGCAGGGATGGAGATGGAGGCCAGGAAGAATCTAAATGAGAGAGAACTATTCATGGGGTGAAGCCACCTCAGGCTCTAACCCTGAGTGCACATCCCAAAAAGCACAGATCTTTGGAAACCCTATGACATTACCAGTAGACCTACTCATGCCTTGCTCCACAGCCAATTTTCACCCCAGGCTTCCTGCAAATCTCACAGAGGTGCATGGAGACCATGCCAGGTCCTTGGGGCTGGTGGGCTGTGGAAGCTGGTCCCTGGACAGTGAGTCTTTGGCAGGCTGGGCTGGTGGGCTGCACCCTTAGCAACCACCTGGCTCTTTGGAACCTTCATGGTGATGCCAGGAGATTGCTGCTGGCCTGACAAGGTGCTCTGGATGCCCAGAAGGATCCTGTCATCATCCTTCCAAAGGTTTTGTTGCAGTTTTGGAGACCAACTAAACGGCAGCAAGCCCACACTGCCCTCCTTGCATATCCCAAAAAGGCTCTCTGGATGTCTAGCATTCAGAGCAAGAATTAAATTTGAAGGCTTTAAAGGGAGAGCTTCGATTTCCAAGATCAGAGGAATTCACAGACTGAGTGATTGGAGAGGGACCTTCCCCAAATCATGAACGTCTTTTGATCTATGCAACTTTTTCCTCTTTGTCTCTCTCAAAGCCAGCTGTGAAACCTGAATCTTGATATTAGCTCCAAATGTTGAATGGCATTAGATGATTCATCTCTGCTATTAACACCAAAAAAGTAATACCATTTTCTGCTTTGCACATAATGCCTTTTGAGAAATAGATGAAGACATAAGGGACACCGAAGAATTATTTAATCTAAGCTTTTTTCCTTTAGCCCTGGATTTTGTCACTCTGTTGAATGATTACGCTCCAGTTCCTGCCCTCCCCCAGTTACTCTGGAGACAGTGACAAAGGCAGGAGCCATCTCGTCCTGCTTCAGTGCCCCTCTCCTAAGGGAGGAGTGTACCTCTTTTATAAAAAAGTAATAAATGTTCTTTGGTATAACAGAGTGAAAAGAAGGAGGGGAAAATCACCAAGCTGGTTTCAATATGCTCTGTTAATAAGCCAGAGCCACTGTCATAAAAATGCCAGCACCAACATTGAAAATCGAAGTATAATCTCAACAATTCAGCTGAGAAATCTAATTTGGCCAAAGGGGGCTTGGAGATTTTCCACCCTCTCTGGTCAACATGGAGTCATGTGCATAAATACAAATATTCCTGGGAAACTTTGCAATGAATCATAAGCTCTGTAGCAATAAAGACAGAGAAGTTTTTATTGTGGTAATTCTTGGCATGCAACGTGGATTTTGCAGCTGAAAGACAATGGCCAATTTTATGGATTTTTGAGCTCTTATTTATTTGTGAGGGCCTTGATAGAATGGAATTTGAACACCTCATTCCTCTCCCCCCCCCCCCCGCTATTAAAAAAGGGACCAATAAATTAAAGATTAATTGATAGAAGTAAAAATGACAGGAGAGATCTTATGGCATTGAATTTTGGGGAAGGATATTTGTAAACCAAACAGTTAGTTCCAAATGTCACTGCAAAATAATGTTCTCTCTAAATTTCCCTGAAATCATGGACCATGTGCTGACTTTTGGATGCTGGGTGTTGAAGCATTAATTAGTACTATCAGAGGGCTGACCTCAGCTCACACTAAACCTACTAAAAGTAAAGAAATTTTTAATCAAAATTTTGTACTAGAAAAAGAGAATTTTGAGTTCTGTGAGTGGGGAGAGAGTGACATTTTACACAAGCATCTTAAAAGCTCCAGTTTTCCATATAACTTAGTGGTGGGTGGCCACCTAACATCCATATTTGTGTTTACTGGGGTTTGTAAGTGCTGTCATAACTATGGTAAATTATACAGAAAGAAACGAGTTAACTTCTCAGGGCTGGGAACAGAAAATCCTTTCTTCTTTAGTGCCACTCTTGCTGTAAGTGGTTTATCAAGAGGAAGCTGCATTTTTCTCAGCACATTATTATTGTGATTGTTTCCCCGGCACTGACAGCAACCCCAACACTTTCTCATTATGTGGTAGATGTGCAAGAGCCTGCTCTGTCTCCCATTAAAATCAATAACTATCTTCCTTAATTAGCATTCAAATTACGATCAGTCTTTTAACATTACTATCAATTAGGCACAGCACAGCCCTGCCCTGTTGTTTGTATGAATTCTTCCAAGTGAGCCAGGTCCACAGAGGCTGGGCGGGATCATGGGCAGGAGCCAGACCCCAGGGATTTGGGTTGAATCCACTGATGGTCACGGGCTCTCCGAATGCTGCTGGAGGAGGAGGAGGAGCAGGGGGAGGCTCTACCAAAACTATGGACACAGCACATCTGGTTTAATTGCCCTGTTCCAATCAAATGAATAACTTAAAAG
This sequence comes from Corvus kubaryi, assembly GCF_017639235.1. Classification (NCBI taxonomy): domain Eukaryota; kingdom Metazoa; phylum Chordata; class Aves; order Passeriformes; family Corvidae; genus Corvus; species Corvus kubaryi. The sequence goes on from NW_024581136.1 coordinate 14,792,502, forward strand.
TGTCAGAAATGTGATTACATCAACAGAAAAGGGAGCCTTTCCTCCTTTTTTGTCCGTGCTGGATGCTGAGGGCTGGAGCAACCTTGGCATGCAGTGAAATTTCCCTAAGAGCTGGGCTGGGGCCCAGAAATTAAGACATGGGGGTTTCTAAGGCCAATTACAGCACATGGGAGCGAAGGATAACTGGCTGGGAAGCTGCAGGTTGGAAAGCCAGGCCCTAACAGCGCTGGCTTACTCTGCTCCAAGGGCTGTATATCAAGGAACTGAAGTTGATGTTGAGGAGGCACCAAGGGAGCTTGAAATGATTGATGTGTCATCATGACTCCTCCAAAGCACCTGCCAAGGGGGACCTGGGACGCTGCAATGCAGGTTCCAGGGGCTGGAGCCTGTGTCTGCTGTGCAAGATTGTTTCTTCAGATTGGGATCAGAGTATTTGCAGTGCTTCAGTCAAGAAAAGGAAAAAAAAAAGAAAAAAGGAAAAAAGAAAAAAGGAAAGAACGAAAGTGTTTTGATGAAGTTAAAGCACAGAACAAACCTGGCTCCCTGATGACTCTACCAAGGTTTGCTGAAAATTAGCTGCTCAGCACATGGTGGTATTTGCTAGCAAAACAGACTGAATGATCTAAACCAAAGCACATGGGGCTGTTATAAACCTCCAATGCCTTAAATCAGAAAATTGCTTAGCACTGGCAATTTACTGTAACATCCCTCCTCAATCTAATAGAGATTATCCTCTGGAAAGGTCTGTTTTCTACTCTGAAAACTCAGACTGCCACCTATTTTCCTCTGTCCCCAAAGCTTATATTACATTTGCACTATTTAAACTCCTGACTGTGTTTTATACTACTGTATTTTACAACCACGTGGTACATTTGAATTAATTCTGCATGTGGGAAAGAGAGGCAGACAGAAACCTGTTCTTTGGAAGAGAGGAGTATTTCCCCTTGGAGCTCTATACTTCACCTCCTCTCTCCATTTTCCTTATCTGAGTAGATAGAAGACCCTCTTGGCAAGGATAGCAGTTGTCCATGTGGAAAAGTGACCTTTTAATTTATATTTTTCTCTTTCTTGGATCCAGTGAGCATCTGGAAGGAGTGCAGCTAGTGCTCCTCTGCCAGAGGGTTTGCAAGGGCTGCCAGCAGCTGGTCCATGTAGGTAAGGCAGGCTGCTCCAGATCAGAATGAACCTATTAGCATTAATTAAAAGACAGAAGTATCTAAGTGTGATGGAGCTGGCCCATGTTCCTTCTGGAGAACAATCTCAGTCTCATTTATTAACCTCTTTGCTGCACATTGAAGGACACTCTTCAGCCATTCCAGCACAGTCCAGTGTGACCACATCAGTAAATATGGACAGATCCAGGGCTTTTCCTGCAGGACAGAGGATGTGAGCTGCCACAAAATACAAGCATGGTACCCCAGTGTTCAAGGCCAGGTTGAACAGGGCCCTGAGGAACCTGATCTACTGGGTGGCACGGTTGAGGGATTGTAACAAAATGATCTTTAAGGTCCCTTCTAACCCACACCATTCTGTGATTCTTGTGGCCACTTAGCCAGGACTGCCTGTCAAAGCAGGAGATGGGGATTTAGGGGCAGGAAAGAGAGAAACAACATCCCCCCCTTCTATCTCTGCTGTCTTCTTTATTCATTTACATCTCACAACCGGATTTAATTTATCTAGATGTGCCAGCTCAATGAAACTTCAGTTTCTTCTCTTAACTGCTGTGATAATCTCACCTCTGCTGCCTTCTGAAAATAGAAAAAGCCATCCAGATAAAATGGCCCATTTTGATGAGTATCTTTGAGATTTTTCAGCTTTCTTTTCTTCACATCACAGAAAACTTCAAACTTCGCCTCAGCACCTGAGGCTCTGATTTCAATTTACATTAATTTCAGACAGCACAAAGTGATTCCCTAATAGTTGAGAGCACTGTTAATGCCTCTCTTTTTTGAGGTAAAGAACGAAGAAAAGGGTCTAAAAGAAATTAATATATTGTTCATAATAACAATTTGCAATGAAGCAAAACCCCTAATGTCCCTTTGAAAATTCTTTCAATAAAATATATACAGTTCCCTGTTTGGCTCTTAACTCTTATTTCACACTTTTTATTTGCTGAGCTTTTCAATTTTCTGAGCAAGAAGGGAAAAAGGAACTCTTGGTGCTCAGTTCATGGGAGCCATCTCATCAAGGGGAAGAGTTTCCTCCCTAACGCTGAGTAACTCACGTGCCTTCCACAGGTAAGGTGGGGGATGAGGGGAAACCCTTACTCTGTGTAGGGTTTTCGGGTTACATCACAAGGTCTGACACGGAGTCTCCAGAGGAGAACTTCAAAGACTGGTCACTTGAAAACCCAGAATTGTGGTACATATTCTGACAGAAAGGTCACAACCCTTTCTTTAGCTTGGGAAACTGAAAAATGGCTTTATTTAACAGCAGTGTACTTATCCCCCTTGGAATGCGAATGAAGATTAATCCTCGGTCACGCTGGGAAAGACTTTGCTTTGAAATGGCTGTTATAGTGATTTTAAATTAACATGTACAGCACACAGAGTGAATTCTTTTCCTCTGAGTGTGTCCACTCTGGACACTTTTTACCGCAATTTAATTGACTGCCAATTAATGTAAAATAGTCAGACATTTTTAAGGCCAGAGTAGACATTTTCCCACATTAATCTGCAAGCTGGTTGGTAATTAACCTGAGACATCTATCCTCCCCAACCCCAGAGATAGGTAAAACTATCAGATACCAGACACTTGTTACTAGAAACCACAATTATATCTTCATTTACAACAGCTGAGGAACAATGTTTAATTAGTTACACGATATTATTTGTGAACAACTGACTGCCATTTGGACAACACCTAGAGTGCCTTGAGTTATATATTTAGCTTTGAAAATCACCTCAGGAAATAATTTGCTCCTTTGTGCTTCTCTTCTGACCTCCTACTTAACACCAGCAAAAGGAAATGAAAAAATGCTTAATCAAAGGTAAGATATATTCTTTTCAATGATGAGTTTGTGGATTTTTTTCAGTCAAGGAAATCTCAGGAAATTAAGCAAAATATTTCTCTCCAAATATTTTTTCAGCCTGAAGTTATTTGTGACTCTCTTTGGAAAAAATGCAAGCATTGTGAGAAGACCCAGTCTTCTACAAAGCATGCTTCTGTCCTTGCCTGCACCTGCTTCATCTGCCATCCCTTGAATTTGGATGAATTTGGATGAAGGCAATGTACAGGTGCTTTTACATTTACCTGATGTTTTCCATTCCCTCTGTACACAGACACAGCATAACCTCAGGCTCATTACGAGCACAGGATCTGTTTGGTGCTTTCACTCTTTGCTTCTCTTGTCTTGCAGAGACACCCCAGCACCCACAAAAGAGCATTACCTCCCTGTATAAGGGTCTTGCCCCTTCCTACAGCCCAGCGCTTGTGAGGAGCTGTGCTGTGCATGGTGGAAGGTGCAGGGGAATGAGCAGCTCACAGGAACGCCAGATCCACTCATTCCATGTCTTATCTCCTTTCCAAGTGAGCACAACCACCTCCTTACAGCTGCCTGGTGATGAAAACCCTTCACTCTGCTAGCTAACAACTGTGGTTGAGCCAAGCTAGTCCTTGAGAGAGATAAAAAGCAGCTGGCAGAGCCTCCTGCTTTCTGCTGGTACCCACCCACCTCCCAGAGTGCCGGTGACTCATGCTCAGATCTCCAAGGACAGACGTGTTGCCCAGTGCTGTCATGACAGATGCTGCCAAAACCTTTGGGGCCAATTTTCTCTGCCAAATCAAGGCAAAATATTTAAGTAAGTGAGACCAAGAGGACAGTTCTGCTCCCAAGACCCTTGTTGAACTCATTGCCTCAGGACTTGCACCAACACTTCAATGACGAATTCTGCTGGGCCCTCGAAGCCCCCAAGCCTCAGACAATGTCTCAAAGTCAGGGTGCTGCAGGCAAGCTCTGGGGGATCTGCTGACCACAAGCTGGACTGGGCTGGTCCATCTTCCTGAGTCTGTCATACCAAATGTGTACTGGTCATACTGGGGGCAGAGCAGCCTCTGGAGCTGATGCTGCAATACAGGCAACACTCACAGACACCCCTGCCCCCAGTTAAGAACAATAAAACAACAGTCACCTTCATTGCAGAGATGAGTTCCGGCTTTGTGATTTCCCCCCACATCCCATCAAAGTCCCTCCAATTGTGTAGACACCTCTGTGGCTTAAGGACTTGAAACTTCTGCCAGGGAGGTTGGAGGAAAGCTCCTGCACAAACACTGAAATGTTCTTAATCAAAGTCAGTAAGTGCCAGAGCAAAATGAATTGAACTTTAGGGTGAAAAATGGCTTTTCTTTTTAAGAAAGGTGGATACTTACTATTGATTTTTTTTTCTTTACTTAGGATTTTGAAGCAAATCCATAAAGAAACTTTCATTGCAATGTTCTTGGAAATAAATGGTCCACATATTATACACATTCATTTACACCCGGCAGATCTATCTAAAAAGAATAGGAACTGATTGAGTTAGCTTGGCTTGGCTGTACCAGTTTTTTGCAGAGTAATTTATTTGCTTGAAAGTTGGATCATCAGCTGTAGTTAAACCTCATTTTGCTTTCAAGATGCTTGTTTTGTGCTTCCAGTCTAGGCTTTTTCTAAACCATCACGAGCTCAATTTTTAGCTTAAGTTTGCACAAATTTCAGTGAATTAGATCATGACTAGGGATGAGCCTTGCTGCTAGTCCAGTCTAACCACTATGTGACCTGTGGCAGCAGATGGTGGGATAACCAAGGCAGCTCCTGGGAAGTAGCCCTTGGTAAACAAGTAACACCAATACGGATCATAAACTGTGAGGAATTCTGGTTTTTTTAGGGGGGGTGCTTATTAAATATTCAATTATGTTTCCTGAATCTACAGCCTTCCACATCCTCTTGCCCTTTTTGTTTCCTGTCTGGACAGCTACACAAACTATGAAAAGGGGCAGAGCAGCTTTTGGACTTTGGAAACTCCTCTCTCCTTTTCCCGTTTTATTCTTTCACAGCTGCAGCATCCCCAAATCTTTCACTGCCAGTAGTCACCTGTGTCTCCTGGGTGAGTCTTTTCCTCCACCACCACCACCACCACAGGTCTTGGATATTAGCTATCCTACTGCCCACTTGCTTCACTTTGATATCAACCCTCTCAGACAGAGGTTAATCCTGAGGAAAAAGCCTCCCACAGGATCCTCTCTCCTTTCCGCCTACTCACATGAATCAGCGAGCAGTTCCGTGAGTGGGATGGGGACGGAGCAGGTCCGTGCTCAGGGCACATCCCCAGGCCCCTGTACCCGGGGAGCTGAGAGCTCAGCACTCCAGAGGAGCTTTGATGCCCAGAGAGCAGCAGCTCTGCATTTTCTCTCCCATTATCTCCGGCTGGCTCCGAGGGATGTGGCATCTGCTCTACCTGGCTTTAGGCAGAGCTGCCCCTTGGTGAGGGCAAAGCCCAGTGAGACTCCTGGGCTGTAACACCAGAGGAAGATTGGGGCAGCCCAAGGTACCCCAAAGGTGCAGCAGTTTGCAGGCACAACTCAGGCCACGGTCACACCAGCAGAGAGTGCTGGGGACATCTGTGTCACCCACCCCAGCAAGGAGCTGAGGTGTTGCAGCTCAAGCTTTTGAGGGCACACACATCATTTTGTGAATGAGGAAGCAGGAAAAAGAAGCTGATAGAACATCCTGAGCCCCAGTGGGATACAGCAGTCCTTTGAGTGAAGTGGGTCCAATCCATGACACCCATGGATCAGGATGAACAAAACCAAACAAGCAGCTGCTTTGATAATGTCCCCTTACCTGCAGAAAGGGCTGCAAAGCCTGGCTGGAAGGTGCAGGAGAGCTCCCAGCCCACATCAGCCATGCTGGGTCCAAGGGCTGCCCCCAGGGCTGCTGCATTCTGGCTGAGGTCTGGAAGAGATGCTGACCACAGACCCTGCTATGTGTGCTGCCAGGCCCTGACAGAGTTCTACCTGATTTGCAGCCCTGGGGGAGGAAAAGCATTCAGAAATCAATATTAGTGGATTTTAAATTAAGTACTAAATTATCTCACCTTCAGTCACAATGGATTTACTCCAGAATGATTCCCACAAAAAAATTGCTGTTTTTCCATTCCATAGAGCACAGCACACCACGTATCCTCCCCTCCAAACAAAGGGAACAGTAAAAATTCCCTCTTCCTCCCTAAATCTGCGTAGAGACATCCTGATTTACCTCACAGCGAGTCACTGGTGAAAATATCACGATGTAACATTATTTGGGGAATAAACCCCTCTGCATTACTGTTGCATGAGGCATAGATATCATACATAACTCTGGTGAGCTTATAAATACACTCATAGAAAGTGACCTGCAAATTGTTTTTCCTCTTGGCTGTGAGACCAGGTGCCAGTAGCTCTGATCAGGGTACACTTACATATTAGTGCAGTGCAAGGGAAACTTTTTTATGCTAGGAAACACCTGTGATGGAAAAACAGCAATATAAATACTTCATCATTTCAGCCACAGCTGCTCTGTGGCTCTTGTGCTGAATTCTAAGAGATAGTAAAACCCATAATCATTTCCCTCTTCTGCAGTTTGTAGCCAAAACATAATTACAGTAAAACACCAAGCTTTGCAAAATGCAAGAGGTGAAATCGTGACCCTCACTTTTAGATGTTTTCAGCCTTGTCTGCCATGTGTGCCTTGTTTCCTGTTCCCAAGGGTGCTCCTCAGGTACATACCACATGCCTGGCAGCAGGAAGTGAGCTTTACCTGATGCTCTTTGTGGTGCTGTGTTGTGGCTCCTGGAGGGAAAGGTCTTCTGACTACACAGAAGGAAAGATGAACCTTGTCGAAAATTTTTGTAGCTTTAGGCTCTTGGTTTGACTCCATCAGCAACTGCTGAAGGCTCCAGATAAGGATGTCCCAGCCAGTCTGGTAGGTGGTCAGGCACTCCAGAGGTGCTCCTTGTGTTGCCAAATCTGCCTGCTAATGAATGGGTCACAACCTGTCTGTCAGTGCCCTTTTGTTAGCTGTTTTTGGCTGTATCCAACTGCTGTGAGGAGGTTATGGTCCTGGGGGACTTGTGTGGATGGATTGGCAACTCTGGGAATAGGGAGGAGCTCTGTCCCTGCATGACACCAAAGATTTTTGTGAACAAAGGGAGCTGTGGGTGCATGGAAATGCTAATAGATGGCCACATTGTCCTAGACAAAGTGTCCGTGACATTGGGGGTAGTGCCCCAGTGTTGGTCTCTTTCACTCCATCTGCACATGGGTCGGGATGGTGTGAACAGACTCGCAATTGGAGGAGAGTTATAAAGTTGTTCTGAATTCTATCCATGAACTGGGCTCTCTGGTCAGTACTGGGAGGCTCTGGCATCAGCAAACCTGCTGTGAATACCAGACTTCGCGGGAAGTCACTGGCCCCATCCCAGTTTGGCCTGGGTCAGATGCTCTTCCCTTAACCTCTCTTTCTTGCACTCTCTTTGCCTTTCATGTTGCAAATAGCTCCCACCAGTGAATACCAGGATTTTTTGCTCATGAACAGTTATAGACATGTTAATTCTTCCTTAAAGAGACTTAAAAAGAATCAAACTCCATACCCTGGTGCACACATTGTATTTGGTAATTAAAAGCTCTTATCACACCAAGTTTTGGTTTAAATATAGTTCACCATTCCCCCTGGACTACAGAAGAAAAAAGTGATTCTAAAGCAATGTGTGATAGAACAGCCTGTGAAATTCATACCCCTTCTGAAAGCTGGGTGGGGAGACCTTTCCCAAGGAGAGTTGGAGGGGGAAATCTGGAGAGACAAAGTCAGAGAGAGAAAGGGAAGAAGACCGGAAGACTCACAGCAGTGAAATACTCACCCCTTTCTAAATGAATACCTAAACTTGTTTAACATCCCAGCTGGATGGGTGTGGAAAGATATCCCTAGGGAGGAGAAGGGTTGAAGGGCAAAAGGAACAGACAATGAAGTTTCACTCTGGCTTGAACCAACCCACTGTGAAGGATGCAGAAAGGCTGGCAGTGCCACCAGGGTGTGGCCCTGTCCCTCTGAGCTTTCTGGTGTTTCTGGAGCTCTTTGCTGTTAGGACCACTAAAGTACCTGGCTATTATCTTTAGCTCAAAACAAGAAAATTTGGTCTGCTGAATGCGGGAATGAGGGTGGGTTTTACTACAAGAGAAACCTGCCTCACTCCTTGCTCTCCACAGCCCAGGGCATCCTCTGAGGATTCTCTGAGTGGTCTCTTGCCCAATGACTGAAAAATATCAGCATTTCTTTGGAGTGTCCCTAATGCTCTGGTGAGAACCCCAATGCAAGAAGGTAATCAAAGAATACAAATGGGTGTTTATTTCTTCACTTTTCTATTCATTCAGCTTGACAATGCACTAAGGGGAAGGTGTGCTGGTGGTGTCAGGGGGATGCATGCGAGGAAGGAGCACAGGTCCAGCCCTGGTGTGGAGCCCCCACCTCCCAGGCGTGCTGCTCGAGCCCTTGACATGCTGCAGCATCCCCAAGTTGCACACACATCTGTTCCAGCACCAATTAGTCATGTGATGCTTGAAACATCAAATATTCTTTCCCTGCTTATCAACACTGCAATTATGGCCTGTCAGGCTTTTATGCTCTATTCAAAATAAACACCCAAATGTTCATGTTAACCCTTCAGCTCTCTGGGACTGTGGGGTTCCACAGCAGCTTGTGGGGTGAGCAGGGACCACAGGACTCCTGTTGTGGGATAAAAATGGGGGAGAAGGGCAGTGACTTGTGCAGGGCGTGTGGTGCCAAGGCCAGGCTTGAAATTGAAGCTGTTGACTGTTTGCTCAAAGGCTTTCATAATATTTCACCTTTTTTGCCATATGGTGTTATGAATATACTGCAGCTACCTTGGTTGTGAAAAAGTTTTGAAGCATCCTGGGAAGAATTGATGATAATTTTCTTAGAACCCCTTCTTCTCTTGAGACTTTTTTTTCTGTGTAACTGAAATTTACAAGAAAGAAACACATTTAAAGAGAGTTTTAATTTTCTCTGTTAAAGGATGGTTTGCTTTTGATCTGCCAGACAAAGATTCTCATGATTTTATTTTACAAAAAGGGGATGAGAACTACAAGGTTTTAACTGGTCTGGTTTTTTTTTTGGTTTTTGGTTTTTTTTTGTTTTTTTTGGTTTGGTTTTTTTTGTGTGTTTTTTTTTTTTTTTTTTTTTTTTTTTGAGAAAAAGATAACTTCTTTTTGCATTTTTAGTCAGGAAAATTGAGGTTTTCTTTTTCTCAGCTGCCTGACCCTATGCCAACAAGGGGCACACTGCAAAATCTTTTGCCTGGACAGATGTTGCAGAGACTTTGCTTCATTTTGGTGGCCAGACAGGACTTGTGTGCTGGTCTGCACAACTCAAAGCCTCTGCTGCCCTCCTCAAGCCTTACCCAGTGGTGCTGTGAAGGCAAAGAAGCCTTGAGGCATTTTTGGGCACAGAGAGGAGAGGTCAAGCTGTGCTGAAGTACGTGAGTACGTGCAGTGAGTACATCCAGTAGTTTACCATCCCTGCAACCTGAATTTTTAGACACAATCTGAGTCATCTTTCCCAGGCCACTTCTGCTTTTTTATGGGATGAGCTTTGGAGCCAGTGCTCAAGAAAGACCCTTGGATATGCCAGATCAGGAGCAAGGGGCAGTGGCAGACCCAGCCTTGGGAAGGAAACCTGCCCTGCTTCTGCCTCTGGCAATGCTGGGATCTCTGTCTGCTGTTTGGGCTTGAATTCCCTGCTGAATTCACCCCAAAGTAAGTAAATGAGCAGAGAGGCTGCAGGAGTGGTCAAATATGTGCATTGGCTCTGAGGGACAGACCTGACTCTGTTCTTCCCTTCTCCATGACCTTCCCCTCTCCACTTTTCACACCTCCCTTGTTTTCATTGTGCAGTGTTTTGTTTGGCAACTTTCAACTACACAGCACGCTGCAGTTAATAGTAATGATGTGCAAGCTTGGGGTTTTTTTTATTCTCTATTGCTGCTTAATGACCTAAACATCTTGAATGCTTTTGATAATTTGACTGAGGTGTATATATTAAATTCCTGTAGTTTCTGCTGTGAAGGACTCTTAGCAGTGAGCAATGTCAGAGCTAATCTGCAGCTCTCAGGGCCTGGGACACACTGCAGCAATGTGAGGAGCCACAGCCCAACTCATGTAGAAGTCCTGCTTTATGGATGCTGGTCCAACACCTCCTCTGCAGCAAATGTCAATGTCAGACAGAGAAGAAAAGTGAAGGGATTGACTTGGACTAAGAGAAGCTCAGCTGTGTCCCAGCCTGCTCGTTGTGGGTGTCACATGGGACATTCATTATCCCATTTTATCCCAGTCTTGGGATTATTTATTTCTTTAAGGGAGAGCTTGCTGCTGAGTTTTCTCTTGAATGGCTGTCCTGATCCAGTGCAACATTCCAGCTGCTTAGGCATAGTTGCCTAACCTCTACTTTTGAATCCATTTTTCAAACAAAAAAATAAGCTGTGGTCATAAGAATATTATTTATAAGAACACTTTAAGAACTGATATCTTCAAACAGCCCTTTCCTGCTATTTATTATTTTGCCTTTGGAGGATAATGTTTGGAAAATATGCTTTTCCTCCAGGAGCTGTGTTGGGCACTGCTTTGCACTGGCTGTTGATCGGGTCTGGAAGACAAGCTCTTGCACAGGTCTCTGTGCCATTCTAGCCAGGTTAGCTGAGTGGAAACCTCCTTCAGAGGTCCCTCACAGCCTGCCTGCTTTGCTTGGTGGCTCCTCTGGCAGCAGTGTGGCAGATGGAAACACAGCTGGAATGCAGAGGCTGGGGGGATGCTGTTAATGAGGGGTGTCAGCCTGGCACAGACTGGCAGGCACAGCCCAAACAGCTCGGCTGTTTAGCAAATGGTTTTGTGCTTTGAAAGGGCTTTCAGGGGCTGAGTGGCCAAAATGGCTTTAGTGCAGCCTCTGAAAATGCTGCTGTGACACAGCCCTGATCTTCTGGGCTCTTCAAAACCCTGACTTTTGCATACATCTGACATTTCTAAGGCAATTTAGTGAGAACAGACCATAGATGTCCAGCTGCCTGAGTCCACACTGCAGCACAAGCTGGGCTGGGCAGCCCATGCTTTGAAATCATTGCAGAAGTTTAATCTCCAAACAGACATGAGCAAATTGTGACTCCAAGGGTGCAAGCTCAGCACGTGAGTTTGAAACTGTGCCTCTGTAAGAGAAATACATATTTCCCATGCCGGAGGACAGCGTGCCTCAGTTTCCCTTCTCATATGGGCCGTCTCAGCTCTCTGGCAGGCCCTGGAATGTGCTGCTCTGCCCATCACATCCTTGCAGCACTCAGCTCTAGCCCTGGCCTGCTCAGGGACTCTCAGGCAGTTGAAATAACCCAATTCAGCTTCAGCTTTCAAGCCCAAGCCGTTCCCAGACTCCGAGCACTTTCCCTGCTGAGCTGTTACTGCTGCAGGTTCTGCTCCACACCAAAACCAACTGCCCTTGACAAAGCCGAGTCCTTCAGGCCTCCAGGTCTCCCAGACCAAATACAACAGCCATTTCTCTGCTCTCTCTCTCTCTCCCTCTCCACTGTGCTTTTGCTCTGCAATTCCCACATCCCCAGAGGCCACAACTTTCCAAATTTTTCCCTTGTGCCCAACAGCAGAGTTGTGTGTTCTGGGGTGCTTGGAGCATGAGAGACCTGCTCTGAGTGCAGTAGTTGGAGCCCGGAATGTGTTGCTCTACACCATGATCTGGGTTGTGGTTTCTCTCGATGTGATGATTCAGTTTAGTGCAGATGCCACAGCTGGATGATATCTCATTTCAGTACCAAAATGACATTTGATTTGTTTACAATAGAGAGTAAATGAAAGTAAGAAATATGTTACTTTGAATTTCAAAGAGAAAATCCTCATCTGAAGAGATCAAATGCCTTCTTTGTATCTTTTAAGATAAAATGTTTTTGATACTATCACAATCCACCTTTGGAAATTTGGGGATAAGAAATACTATTATCTGATAGAAAAATATTTTGCTGAAAAATCGCTTATTCTGCTTCTGAGAGAAATATCTGATGCCTGTAGAAAGATGTGTTACTGGGGGAGACTTCCAGTGGTTGTACATGAAGCCACAGCTGCTTCTGACTTGCCTGAGTCAAATTCCCAGTCCAGCCTGGCAGAGCTGGAGCTTGTAGCTGCTGGTGTGTGCTCAGACACCCAAGGACAGCAAGGATGTTGTTATCAGCTCGTGTCCCTTACAAGGCATGGGTGAACTCACGCTGGCTGCTGCTGGCAGGTACACAATTAACCTTGCTAATCAGCAGCTCTCTGAGGAAGGAAGTGTACTGCTCCTGCAGGGAATTCATTTTTTGCTTCAGGTTGATTGATATTAATGCACTCCAATATTTCAGCATTCCTCTGCTGAGATTGTCAGGTCTGGCTGGAGCAGGAGGCATATTTTCTCTGCTAGAGCAAGGCAGAATTTCTCTGCAGGAGTTGGTACCTCCCTGAAAATCTGATCTAGGCTGGGAGCTGCTGGAATGCTTAATAACACTTAAGGAAATACACGGCAAGGAAGACAAGGGATCAAAATATACAGGGGAAAACATCAAGTGAACTGAAGTACCAGAGAGAAAATCAAGATTTGAGGTGGGATTTGGTGGATCCCAGGAGTCTGGCTGCATTGTGCTGTCAGCTGGTCCCATGAGCCTGGGTCTAATCTGGGTCTTGAACTCGTGGTAATTTAAAACTCAAACTGAGTTGGAGAGTGTTGGTGTCTGTCCCAAGTGAACAGAACAGTTTTGTCTGTCAGAACAGGCTGGAAAAGCCCGGATTTCAGCTATTCACTGCCAAAGACAGTGTCTGAAGGAGTGGATGCTGCCTGGTGAATGTCTTGGCAGGACCTGGCCCTGGGGTACATTCACTGATAGCAGGCAGAGGTTGTAGTAGGTTTTAAAAGCAAAACTTGTTCCAAACAGTGATGTTCTACACTTGGATTTTCTCATTACTAATTTTCCCAGGTAACACCCTGTGGAAGGACCCTTTATTAGCTGCACATCCCTTCTGCAAGACAGACCAGCATTTTACTATTTGAGGCATACTCCAGCAATGAAAGTGAGTCCCCAAATTTGGGGAAAGAAAGATATGCCACTGACAAGCACAATCATATATACTTACAGGTTGTATTTATGCAAGGGAATGTACTATAATTTTTAAAGGCTGTTCTTTTGCCAGTCCCTCTCATAAAAGACCATCTGAACATGCAGATGTGGTGTTCCAACTCTCTAGGGTGCTGGTTCAAGGCGTTGCTGGTGCCCCCATTACCTTTCCCCGCCATCTTTAGTCCTGCAGGGATGCACTTGGAGAGGAGAGTGGTTCTGTGTCCCAGCACTTGCTCCTCCAGGTTGGCTGTAGCCTGAGAGATGCTCATACTCTCTCCTTGTTTAATAAAATTATCACTCCTTCTCAGACAGTTTTCCCCAGTTGAATTTATCAGTTTAAACAACTCAATTAAAAGGCCAGCAAAAAGTCCTTAAGGGCATTGCCTTTCATCACCGGTGAGAAGATGAATGCCGTACAAAGAGATTGCAGAGATGTGACAAATATCATTGCAAATGCACCCTGAAAGTGAAAAGGAAAAAAATTCTCAGGCAAGCATCTACATCTTCTCGACGTGTTACCCCAGCCAGGGCTGGCAAGACAACACAGCCCCTTGCATCCTGGCTGTGCTCTTGGCTGATGGGTTGAAATTGCTTCCTTGTGGCTTGTGGGTCATACAGAGGTGTTGTAGTTGTACCCTCTGCAGTTCCCATCCTGCAGGGATTCAGCCTGGGGAAAATTGTTCAGAGACCCCACCAGCCTCATGCAGAGAGGCTTCTTTTGTTTTTTAGTATTGTTTTTATGGAAAATCAGCCATTAAGTTGCCACTGAGGCTGGTGATTACTTTAGTAACTAAGGCAGCTTCAGCTGTGTGTGTCAAGGCTCAGCTGTGCCCAGTTCTGTAAAACCAGAGCAGAAGATGTTTTTATGTCCAAAGACCTCATGGTCTATGATGGGACATCCTAGGTGGATACCACAGGGCATGGGGAGCAAGCAGCTGGTACTGGCTAGATGGGAGAAACAAAAACTTTGCTGTAGGACAGTTTGCTGTGTCACTACTTTATGAAAGTGAGGTCCTGGGCTCCCACAAAGTTTTGCTGGATTTATTCTTTCTGGGTTTCTGCTTCCTATTTTTGCAGCAGTGTTCTGAAGCACAAAGCCAGTGACAGGGCTTGTATTTCTGGGACACCCTAAGGCCAATTGAAGGCATGGAAGGTGAGGCTCAGGTCCAGACTGAAACCCAGAGTCATGATGACACTTAGGAAACTCTTGAGCTGCTACATAGCCCACATCTAGACTGTCTCATCCTCCATAGAATTGTGAATTGAGAAGGTAGATGTAATTTTTTTTTTTTCAGTTCAAAAGGCTCAGGTATTTGCAACTTGCATATGCTTATTTGTTTCCCAAGAAACTGGAGACACTGCACAGTGAAAATGTGTTAAGCACTGAGGTTGCATTAATCCTTTATATTTCCTGTGTTGGAGATATTCTGGAATCACTGAGCAGGAACTTTGCCAGATTCAAAACAAATGTTAAAAAACCCAAGCATGAAGTCACTGAAAACAAGGACCATTGAGAAAGTCTGTTCCATGATGATGCTGTAGTCACCATGCAAAAAAATATTTGAAACAACCCAGGTAAGACAATTAGTTTGGCTTAATTCTTTCCTGATTGTTGCTTTGTCTTACCATCTTTCACCACATTTTGCTGGAACATGGTCATGTGCACCAGGGCTGCTGCTGGTTGGCAACTGCTGGTAAATGCAGGCGGACCCTCTTGGCTTATTGTGGGTCTTGTCAGGGAAGAACCCATTGTGAGAGGAACAGGATTTGGTCTGTCTGTGGCACTGATTGCTGGCTTTGACCAGTTTCAACTTTACTGAGTGCACAAACACCCTGACCTTTGGCCTGGCATATGGGGAGGCCAGGATGAACTGGAGGAACCTGGGTTTTGGTGGCTACAGAGTCTCTGTGTCAATGGATTTTCATTTCATTTGAGGAATAGACAGAAACAGGCCTTCCTTGAAACCCCCTATTTGCCTGTCTGATTCTGGTCTATCTGCTCAGCCTTGAAACAAGTCAAAAGGTCTTTCTGGGGAGAGGTGAGGTAGCATTTGTGGGTTCCAGGAGCAGGGCTGGTGGAGAGCAGCCTCTCACCGTGGACCTCTTTGGCTGTGGGGTGGGGTGGGTAGATTTGGTGACAGGGCACTTAGCTGGCAGCAGCCATCCAGAGCAAAGGGTAAATTGAACCCTGCTGCCAGGGCATGGCAGGAGAGCTAATGGAGGCTTCTGTGCAGCAGCACTTTGCTGGAGTTTTGACACAAAGGAGTTCAAAAACTAATAGTAAACTGGCCCTGCTTCCCACGGGTCAAAAATATCTGAAGATGATCAGTTTGGAGCTGTCAAAGCATTTGCTTCAAGTTGTTTTCAGCAGGAAGGTGATCTTGAGCTGAGCCCTGCTCAGGACAGAGCCCAGTATTTGCTTTGTGCCAGCTTGGCAGTTTCACTGAATCTTGAGCAGGAAAAGGATCCACAGTATTTTGGGGAAAGGAGGGCTCTCCATCAGCCCCCCTCAACTTAACCCTGCCCACCCTCACAGACACCTCAGCAGTGTTCTCCTCTGTAGGACATCAGGCATGTCTCCCTCTTCCACTCTTGCTCTGCCTATATGGTGCTATGGCTGTGACCCTGCCTAAAGGTCACTCACTAGGGCAGGGCCAGGGGTCCTGTGGAAAATGATATATCCCTGTAGAGTTAGAGCCTGTATCATCCTGCATATATACAAGTGGTGCACCATGGAAGCTATTCAGGCAGCTCTATTTCTGGCATTTTGTAACTTTGGAGTGCCTGTTTTTGCAACCTGAATAATGTTCTTTTAAGTATAGAGTTTATGGGGTTTTTTTAGGATGTAATTATAATCTTGTTCTACATAATTTAACAGCATCAGGGCAGGAGATTTTTATCCGAGGCTGGAAGTAATTGTCAGGCTAGTATTGAGCAGCCAAGCGACTCGAGGGAAGGACAAAGATGTGCATTTCCCAGCCACAAAGTGGAGAAGAGGACAAGCCCACCCCTGGATCTGCACACACAGTCTCTGCAGCAGGCAGGATGCCTTGTGAACTTTGAAGGGGCACCTTGAAGGTTGAAGATCATCACCAAAGTATCTGCAGCACAGATGTTGAAGAAATGAAGTGACCTTTGGGACTTACTCAGTTCCATGGGAATGGTGGCATGTCCTGAGTGGACTGCCACCTCCTGTCCTGCCACCTCCTGTCCTGCTCCTAGTGTGAGGTGTGAAAGGTTTGAGGGTTATCTCAGGCATGAGGCAGCAGGGTTTGGGAGCTGGGGATGTGGGTCAGCTCAGTAGAAGTGTCCTTGACCAACCATTGCATGCAAGGGCCCTGGATGCTCCTTCCTCACTGTCCCCTTTAGGGACCTTGGCTCATTTGTGGTGATAGGTCCATAACAAGCTGCTGGTGGTGATGGTCAGCACCAGACTCAAAGGGCTGCTGACACCAAAGTCTCCTTGCCCAAGCATCTGAACGTGGGTTAGTGCTGATCCAGTTTCCACGGCTCTGATGATGGGAAGTAGGTGGAATTTTGGCTTTACTTCTGCTTTCCTGCATGTGTTGATCTGCATGGCCAGGATCTCACCTGGAGGGAGGCCAGAAGGGTTGGGAGAGGACTCTGGAAAGGTATGAGAGAACAACCGATTTTCTAGATCATTAATTTGTAATTTGCAGCGAGAGTGTCATTGGCTCAAGATGAAGGACTGCCAGGGACAGCAGTAGAAATCTGGGACTGCAGAGGTCTTCTCTTCTTAAGGTGACTGCTGAGTGGCACAGAGCTAATGGCGCCTTGAGAGACCACCTCAAAACACAGAGTAGACAAGAATAAGGGAATAAAGGGAGGTATTTATTTGAAGGGCTTTCAAAGGTACACCCTGGGGAGCCAGAGGTTACTCTCAAAATGGACCCCAAGATGGACGACAGGTCACGAGTTCTCCACACTTTTATAAGTTTGGTTCATTTGCATATCAGGGCTAATTCTCCAATTAAAACTTCAGTTAATGATGTAGTTTTGCCAAGCTTGCCCCCTCCCCCCCCTTTAGAGGCTTTGGTTTACATTTTGGGCCTAGGACGGTCCTTGGAGAGGCTTTGTTATGTCTGCCTGGCACAAGAGAGCAGAAGTGAACAGGCTACAAGAAACCTCAGAGTTGCACAGTAAGCAGTACAATATTTGAAAAGTATGAAAGTTAAAACCTAAGGCATCACTAATGGCAGGACACTGGAAAACAAGGAGCAGTGAGTGCCTCCCAAACTCCTGTGCCCAGACCACGTCCACAGAGCTGTGGGTGCTCGGGACCAGGCACCCTGTGCGGTTGGGACAGGGACACTTGAAGCTGCCTGGTCTCCCCTGTGCCCCTCTCTGATGTGGGTTGCAGTCCCTCTCTCCTGGCTTCTGTCTCAGGATTAACCTTCTGGTTGGAGTTATCAGGTAAAGCCTCCTGGTTTTGAAAGCAGAGGATCTGGATTCCCTCTAATGCCAGTTCTGATTTTGGTGCTCTTTAACAGGGGAGAGCCTCCTGGATAGCTCTGCCAGCTCTGCTTCTGTGTCTTTCACTGGATGCTTTGAGTTAAAAGAGTGAAAAATGGAGTGTGATGGAGTATTAGCAGAAAATCAGGTTTTTAAATGAGGTTAACCAAATTCTCCACTCACAGCCAAGTCCATCACAACTCCTGATTTGACTCCTGTTCCTTTGACAAGACCTGTACTCAGGGCACTTGCCTACCAGGTGTTGGGATGTGCAAACCCCCTGCTACAGCAGGCTTCCCTACAGCACATTACCCAGGATTCTGTCCAGATGGCTTTGGAATAAATCTATTTTGATACTGAATACTCAAATTTTTTAGCGCACTTCAGTGGGCCTAGTAAGCAGCTACTCCTTGGGAAGCAGAGATTTGTGAAGAGCTGTGTGTTGTGCCCACATGAAAATGAAAAGAAATGAAAACCTGGATGCTATATCCAAACATGATGTTTCTGCCCACAGAGAATGAGCCCCTCGAGTGTCTCCTGCCCTGGGAAACCCCTGCGTGTGAGCAGAAAATCCTCATTTCTCCTGAGTAAAGCAGAATATCTCATTTACTCATGTTTGCTGTTTGTCTTTCCCACTCCTTCCTGGTGGCTGTTTAATAGAAACCTTGGACTAGTGGCACTTTACATGCTGTGAAAGAACCTGCTCTGGGACAGATTTCTTGGCCTCTGTTTTGCTCCCGGGTGGGAGCTCTTGTCTCGTATTTGGAGGCTGAGACCCAGAAACCCTTGTGCAGGGTTGGGAGCCAGCATGTGCTGATGAGGAAAGGGAGCTGCCAGTGATGGAAAACGAGCTGCTGCTGGTACAGACTTGCCTTCCCACTGCCTTTGAGCACATGGTGAAGTGGTGCTGAGGAAGTGGCAACTAATTACACCTGGACTCCCTCGGTGTAGGGTTTTGCAGCCTCTGCAGTGTTTGCAACCTCCCGTTGCATTGTTCAGCTGTCTTGCTGTATTAATGGCTTTGAACTCTTGCTTCTAAGGGGTGTGATTAAGGTGTTGCTGCTTAGTCATCAGACTCTGCTTCCTATTTAATTTCTGATGAATATAACGGAGCTTAAGTGCACCGTGATTGAAATCATAAGTGCCTTCCCCATGGAAGGGTTTCAAGGTGCTCTTTCTTTTTGCCCACTGGATTTTGGGGATTGAGCTGCTCAGCAGCCTCTGGAACAACAGAACCTTTGCTTGTGATCTGGAGTAAACTGTGCAGGTGGCTGGGTGTTAAAAAGTGCTTGGTAACAGAATACAGAACGGTACCTGCAGTTATGCAAAGGAATTGCCAAGGTGGAGACTTTAGGAGGAGAAGATGAAACCTCCCACTGTCCTCATACACATTTCCACACAGTGGAATCACAGAACGGTTTGCCTTGGAAGGGACCTTACAGATCATTTATTTCCACCCCCCATCATGGGAGAAGACACCTTCCACAGGATATATTAAAAAACCTATCCTAGGAGGCTTCAAGATTTTAGCCTGAGCTGAGTGGGAAAAGTTTTCAATTCCACAATATTTTATTTAGCTGTGAATGGGAAGAAAATCTTCAAAATCTTCTGCAGACTGAAAAACCTGAAAAAAAATCAAGTTGGGTTGATACAAAGAGTTAGGTGGGATAGTGGTAGATCACTTGAGGTTCAGATTTCGCTTTTGCATTTTTTCCAAGTTTTGAAAAAAATGGCATAGCAGAAATGGTATCTTTTAAAAGGAAGCTAGTTTTTGGGTGTACTGAATGTCAAATACAGTGTTTCAGGAGTTTTCTAACTTTTTTCCCTGAAATGTATTGAGAATGGAGCACACTCCTGGATGAAAAAGCTGTACTTTTTTTTTTTTTTTGCAACCTATAGCAGTGCCTGATCCTGCTGTGCTATACTGAAGGGGATGAACATATATTTATATGGTTCCCTAAATCTGACCTGCCTCATTGCCTCCGGAGATGCTTCTAACTCTCACCCGCTTTTCTTGAACTTCCAATTTAAACAAACTTTTTCTGTATGTTTAATAAGAGCTGGTCCCCCATCTCTGCCCATGTTTTATGAGTCATTTGCTGAGCTTCTGCCTGGAAATGGCCATGTTTCAATAGAGCTTGCAGAGCACTTTAGAATGAGCATCTCGTACCATCTATATTACAATAGAATCACCAAGAAATGAAATACACTAAATTCTTACCTAAACAAATGCAGTTCAGTTAAAAATAAATACTCACCTACCAGCTCTTTCTATGAAAATGGAGAACTAGAAAAAGTAGACAGGCTGTGTGGAGGGCTCTGCTAATGTTAACACATTTTTTTCAGTGCTTGGAGAAATTTGGTTTATTTAAAAAATCCTGGTGCAAATTCACCAGGCAGCACTGCTGATCTTTTTTTTTTTTTATCATATCTGAAGGATGAAGAAGCCCTTTGTGTGAAATGAAGTTTGTTTTACATTTAGCAGCTGCAGATTAGGGACAGAAAGTGGCTTGTTGGGGGACCAGCAGATGGCCAAAGGCAGCAGCACCCACCTCTCCTGGTTCACTGGGATTTATCAAACACAGGAGAGGACAGAGCTTGGGAGAGCCAACCCATAATGTGCCCAGTGCTGTGCTGGCTGCACTCCTGGGGCTAACAGGGCATGGAATCCACTACCCAGGGCCTCTGCATGTAGGGTCCTCCCTAATTTATAACAGCTCAAATAATTGAATCACATGGCCTCACCATTTTGTGTTTAAAAGAGAAAAAAATTAAGGGGGCTTGGTTTAACTTTAAACACAGTGTCCCCACACAAACAGCTCAATTCAGGAGTTGTTACACTCTTTGAGGAAGTGCTGTGCTCTGCCTTACTCATCCTGGTGATCCCTGAGATGACCATCACCCACGTGAGCCTGGCTGGACCCTGGCTGGGGCTGCTGCTGGTTGCATCCTTGTGATGGATCCTGCACTTCACTGGTGGGAGATAAAAATTAAAGAACCTTGCTGGTCAACCTCATAAAAAAAACCCTGACCTCAAAATATTCAGTGAACTGATCAATTGCTGATCATTTTGTTTCACATCAGAGTAACTCTTATGTTTATTTTTTTGAGATTTCCTATGCAAAAAGTTTCCCTCAGCCCTAGATTTCAAAAAGGTTCTTTAATTCAAACTGAAAACTGGAAACATCTTGTTTTCAAAACACTGAAACAAATTAATTGATATTTACCCTCGCTTTTCACTCTATCCTGTACAAAAAAATCAATTTGGCAAAGTTTGCATTCAGTTGTGAGATGTTTGGGAACTCCACAAACTGTGCGTTGTTTTCCTCTGAAAATTGAGTGCTGGGAAGGGACAAGTGTTCAGTGGAGCAGAAAAGTGAGGGTTTTTTCCCAAATATTTGATGGATAATGAACAGTACAGTGGATAATGGAGAGAAGATGCTCAGAGTCTGTGGAAAAATTGTGTTGCTGCAAAGATATTGGATAACTTCCATGAATGCCTGGAGCAAATTTCATAATGGCATGACTGTATGAGAAGGGAAATTAGCTGAACGATTTCTAAGGTGATTGTAATTGACAATGCCATTCACAATAGAGGCTGTACTGCTGTAAGGTCAAAAGTTTTACAGTCAAATGAGAGCAGGAATCGTCACAGAACAGACAAACACCAGCCAGTTCCTTCCCAGCTACTTCTTCCATTGAGCAAACAGTAACCCTAACCCTAACCCAAAACCTAACCCTAACCCTTACTATCAGTAACCCTAACCCAAAACCTAACCCTAACCCTGACCCTAACCCTTACCCCAACCCTATTTTTCAAGCAGAATTTAAAAATTAATTACCCAAGTTCACTCCCATCCTCTGTACAAAGGAAAAAAAAAGGAGGCTACAAGGTGGGACTTTATTCCCTATTTTCCTTGAGGTGGGAAGTCACTGCCTTTGTGTCTCCTTGAAATCTGCAGGCTCTTGTGAACCCTCTCTCCTTGCTGCATTCACCCAAGCTCACCCTGGAGATAGGTATTCTTCCACTGGGTACATTTTGTGAGATAAATTGATGTCTCCTCAATGAGGAAAACTAAATCAAAATAAACTCTCTGTTGTCCTAGCTGGTGACATTTAGTAAATCTGCTGCAAGGTGCCAAATTTCAAAGTATTACAGCAAGGATGTTCACACTTCAGCTTCAGATTTAGATGTTCCAGAATAGAAATAAGGCTTGACATATACAATCTAATTAAGAAAATAACAACTACTAAAAGGCCATGTGAATTTGGTACCTGAAATACTTACAAATGCTTTAAAGCACACAAGGGTGCTTGTCATAGGTTTCTAATGCCTGGGTATACTGCACAACCTTTTTCATATTGCACCTTTCCCTTCCAGGGTTTTCCAGGACAGGGTTTTCCCTGCTGCTATCCCAAATGCCCAGCTGGGACATCAAGAGTTGAAATGTTTGTGCTGAGAAGAGTCAGAACCAGTGTTAGAAACAGGGTAGGTTTGCCTGGCTCCTGAATTGCATTAGATATTTTTCTCATTCATTTGAGCTGCCTATAGGAACATCAATGCCTTTTGCAGGGGAAAACGTGATATTAAAATAGAGTAGAGGAAGAAATAGCACAGACTAACATCCCTGCTGAAACACCATCTCTCTTTGGGGCAGCAGGAGTTGTCAAAAATCCCATTTGCAGTGCTAACACTTCAGTAGGGGGTTAACAGTGCCAAGGATCAGATGGATAATTCCCTTCAAAATTATTGTTTTACCTCACTCCATCCAATTACTCAAGTTGTTTTGCTATCCCTCAGATCTCTCTCTTAATGTCAACAAAATGATTATAGCCTACGACAGCAGCAAGATGTTTCACCCACAGGAGCTCTGGTGAAATGTTTTATGGCACGAAACGTTGAAAGCAGCGTTTGATGTGTAAATGTCAGGAACAATCAGCTTCCCTGTCACCGAGCGAAAATACACAAATACAGGCACCAAAAATGTCACAAGGCACGTAAATCACGGTGCAAATGGCCAGCATAAGTATTGGTGATGGTGTGGAAAAGCCACCACACCAGAGCTCGGTGCTGCCAGGGCCATGTAGCATTTCTGATTTGGGAATTGTGATCGGCAGCACAGTCCAGTCCCACTGATGTTGAGGTTCTCAGGTGTCCCAGTGCCGGCTTCTGCAATTCCAACATACTGACCAAAACCTCTCTTTTGCAAATGAACATTTATGAATTCCCTGGTCCACCAGCACTCCTCTTTTCTTGGTAATAGAAGCTACAGAAAACCGTTTGATGAAACAAGCCAGATCTGAAGGCAGAAGATATTGAAATCTGGAAGATTTAATTTAATATTTTTATTACATATTTTTGGAACCTTCATTATCCCCCCACCCTCCAGGAATTTAATTACCTAAGGAAAATTATACTACTGATTACAAGATTGCAGGTTTATTTTCACTGCTGAGAACTCATATTTTTTTTTTTTTTTACAGCTCACATTACACTTGCATGACTTGTTTTGTAACATCTTGAAATTTTTAATGCTATGATGCGGAAAGGTACTTACATATATAGATGAACTAGGCAGAATACTTGGTTTTCAGTCTTTTTGAAGGGAAAAATGTTATTTTCTTGGTTTGAGTAGGCCTGTATGTATTTTCTTTGAGCTACTGGGTAATAGGTTCACAGGATTTCTCCCAGGATGTGCCTTGTGTTTGTCCTTCAGGCTGGGTGCAACATGAGAAACGGAGAGAGGTGTCTTTAAAACATAAGAAGGAATGTTTTCTATAGGGGAATAAAAATAAATTATGCAGACATTGTGACTACAGTGTGTATGAAATTAAATTGGCAAGTATACTGTGGTAAATATTTGACAGATAGGACAACAATTTAGCCAGATTCTCAGTTCTTCCAATAAATCATTGCACCTGGGTCTTGTAAATCATAATTCATGTCAGCCAGCACTGCATAGTGAGATAAGGTCAGGAGAGATTTCCAAATGTGTTATGATGATTATCTAACAATTCAGTTAATAGAGACATAGAATTGTATGAGATTTTTGTCATTTCCCATGTCATAGCAACAGAGACCTTTGACTGAAACACCATCATGAATATTGGATAAGATCCTGCAGTGCTGCTCCTCCATGTTATGATATTATCCAAGGATGAAGGTTACAAATACATGAGTTGTACTGTTCATTTTTCAGTGGGTAAAAACAAAGAAAAAAACCCCCATAAACAAGTTTCAATACACAACTAGATATAATATAGCTTTTTCTTTATATATATATATCTGTATATATATCAAGTAAAAAAATCTAAAATAGTTGGAAGTAAAAAATGAAAAAATAGCTGATAGTGTTATTTTTTTCTTTACAGTGATATGGTAGCAAATACAAGACAAATGAATAATAAACCTTTACATTAGGAGTTCTGGTCCCACCTCTATCAATAGGGCTCAGACTAGAATACAAAATGGAAAAAGGTGTTTTTTGCTTTTTGGCTACAGCTTCTGCAAGTGACAAAAACAGAGGAAAATCATAGCACTACACAAAATAAAACTCCAAAGTGTTTTCCAAAAGACCTTAAACACCATAGGGTACATTGACTTCTGAACTGAGGGAGCAAACACAAAGCATCACCAAGTCCTACTGAGGCTGAAAATACTGTACACTTATCCTGACCTCAAAATACATCCCTTTTGTGCCATTTTACCATAAAAAAACCCCCATATCAATGCCTTTTTCACCCCCCTCTGCAGCCAATATTTAAAGAGCCAAAGCCACAAATCCAAGGAATGGACTGAGGCAGATGTGAGACTTCAGTGATGCACAAGTGGTCGGCTGCCCTTTGTCCAGCAGTGAATTTTCCCCAGAATCCTTTACACAGAAAACATCAACTGACTAAAGCTTGGCCAATGGTCACACTGAGCCCTATCTTGGGTGTAGAAAAGAAAGTACTAATCCCAGCATAAAACAAGATCATAGAGACAGTCAACACAAAACAGTAACTTCTTCAGTTGTCTGCATAATAATAACATCATGTTTGCATATAGAACAGCTTTTGCATTATTGCTCTACTTAGAAGAATATAGTAAGGAACTTATACCAGACTTGCACATTACAAACTTAAGGTTCTTTGGTGAAGAATGAGAAAAACAGTATTTTCGCTGTAATTAAATTTCAGAGAAGTTTCCTTTCCTATCTGCTGATCCTTTGGATTCTCTCGCAGAGCAGGGAAAGGTATTGAGTCAGCTTCACCATGGCGACGATGGCGACACCGCCGATCATCATGCAGGTGGGCCAGAACAGGGAGTGGAACAGCACGTTGGAGCTGTACAGTTTGGTTAGGATCACGTTCTTCTGAACGCCCTCGGGGTCGTAGAAGCAGGAGAAGCGTTGGTACTTCCTGAAGTTTTCCATCACCACATTCACCAGCGACATGGATTCTTCGTAATTCTTCCCGCACTTGGGGATGTACGAACACTGGGAAGGAATCACAGGGAGAAAAACACGTCTCCAAAGCTGTTGCAATGTCTGTGTTCAGGTGGCAAGCAGGGAAACCCCGAGGTGATTATGCTTTTCATAACAAGAGTGGAATACTATTACACTAATAATAAATTTATCACAGCAAAACCCAATATTTTCCACATCTACAGAATTTCCCATTGGAGAACCTCCAAGTGCTGTTCAAACATTAATGCATTAATCTGCACGGTGCCTTGTGAGATAGGTGAATATACTATTATTGCTAATTTACACATGCAAAAATAGAACTGATGAAGTACCTCTTCATCTTAAGTGGCACACATATGCTCACAGTTAGATGGGTAATTGACTTTCTGTAAATACGAATCTGGTAGTTTAGATCTCACTTGGCTTGGATCAAAGTGATCACAGGGGGCACAGGATTTCACTCAGAGCAGAGAGGGATAAGGGGAGACCTTTATACAAATTTTCCCACGGGGGTAATGCCTCAGTTAGAGACAAAGTGGTAGTCTAGGTCTTCCTACTGACTTTCATTCAGTCTCTAGCTGAAGATCAACCTGGTTGCCGGGGTGGCTCTTAGTGCTGTTTTTGCTTTTGACCCCAGCATAAGTCCAACAGCTCCTTCTTTCTGATAATTTAATGAGAAAGGGAGTTTTGCAAAGGAAAAAAAGATGTTTTGATTAAAATAATGTGACCCATGGGTTTTGATTATTATTGTTTTAATGTACATACTTTGTAAATGTCCCTCCATTCTTTTTCATGACGTGCTGTGACTTTTTTTAGTAACACACTGCAACAAATCTCTAGTCCTAATTATGATTGAAGGATTAACCTCGTAACAGGATATGATTGATTCATTGGCAAGTTATTAACACAGAATATGATTTGAAGCATGGCAGAGAGATTGTCTGGCGTTAGCAGACTGCAGCATTAATGGTGGAGCGTGGCCACACTGCCATTACGAATATTTCATAGAGCTCTGGAAATTAGAGATGAAAAATATCAGAGCATTAATATCTCATCCATCTTCCTGCTCGTGCATGTCTGCTCCCTATAGGATATTCTCTTGTACCCTGACCAAATTTGTCTTAAATGTCCAAAGTCACGAGCCCTTTTCCAGTGCCCATGAGTCTTTAATAGATCATAATCTACTAAGCAGGGGAAATTTCTCAGTGAAACATTCCTCATTTTCTCTTAATAAATTATCTGTTATCACTGTCATAACAGCAGTATTTCCAGTTCAGATGGGTTTGTGTTGTGTTTTTTTGGGGGGTTTGGGGTTTTTTTTCTTGTCATTTTTGTGCTATACATTTTTATTTCTGGAATTGCCGTGAAGTATCCTGAACGAGGTGATTAAATAAGAACTTGGCCACTTTTGCCAAAATACAATTTCCCCTTGACAGAAAATGGAAAACATAGAAGCCCAAATGAGGAAAGATTCCTGGGGTCTAATTCTGTAGAAGTTCCCAGGAGTGCAGCAAGTCCGAGTGTTTTCAAAGGGGACCTGATGCTGAAGGAGAATTGGAGACGTTTCTCCTACACCTGCTGGCACAGAGCACCAACCATGTTGGGCTGCCCATGATGGAAGGTCTGGGAGCATGAAACTGTGAAGTGCAGCTGTGCTAGGGAAGTTTATTTTGCCTCTCATGCAGACTCCTTGTGCTGAAGCCATCTCTCTCTCCAGGCTGTGGTCCCCCAGGTGCTCTCCAAGGCATGTGTGCCCTTTACTCTGTGTGCTATCTGCCTCACTCTGGTTCTCCTGAGATGCTGGAGACATCTTGGCCTTGGCTTTGAGTAGGTCCCTAGGACAAGGACATTAAATTGTGGTTGTGGAGTGCTCCTGGCCTCCTTCAACATCTTGGCTTCCCCAGTGAGATCCCAGGGATAGCACAGGGCTGGCTCTGCTGTTTTTCATAGGTGATTGGCAAACAAGTAGGAAGACTCAATAACGGGATGTATTGATGTTTTCTTTGTTTTCAATAGCTTTAATTTTCAGTAGTTTTCTCCAATGCCTGGCAAGGAATTTTATATCCACAACTGTTATGCTGTACCTGTGCATATAGACAACTAAATCTATGCCTCTTTATGGCATTTCTGCATTGTCCAACACTTGGAAATCTGCAAGTAAACAATGTCTGGTGCTCTACCTCAGGTGAAGATTCTGTGATATAGCATGAGAAAGGTGGTTCTTATGCTCCTTGCAATCTGAGCAGAAGAAGGATCTACCAGACTCCTACAAATAGAAGTTGTTATTAATGTTTTTATCTCTACTTTCCTAATATAAAGGACTGGGTAGGTGTCCTGTCTGAACTACCTCTGGACACATCCAGCCCAGTGCTCTGCTCAGTGCTCAGGAACTTGTCCAGTCAGGTTATGAATATCTCCAAGGATGGAGTTCACACAACTTCTCCAGGCGAGCTGGAGGCAGTTTCCTCTAAATCAATGATGTTACACTGAAAAGGCTGTTGCCACAAAAGCCCCCAGTTCAGGCTGGGCAGTGAAATACACAACTCTTATCATATGTCTGTGGCTGGGATTGCTGTCCAAGCTGAGCCTGGAAACTTAGGATGTGTTGTGGCAATCTTTGTGAAAAAGTGGTCGGGATGTCAATTTACATCTCTTTTGGAAAAGGCAACAGGTTTGGAGAAGGGTTGAAGGAGGAGTTCTGTGTCTGAGTTGTCCTGAATTGATTCCTCCAGATGGAATTCTCCAGTTCCAGCCCTGAAATGGGTCTACTGGAATCCACAGGTGAACACCTCTGCTTCCCCTCCCTGCACCAAGCAAACTCCTTCCTGGCCTATAAATACCTGAGCCTTCAGTGGCAAACCCTGAGAATCCCCATCATCTCAGAGTCTCAGGCAGTAACAGGTGATTTTGGTGATTAAATCCTTCTTGTTATCTCACTAATGGAGAACTGATATAAATCAGCAGTAGCTTCGATGACATGAAAATAATCAAAATTACATAACATGAGATCGAAATGGGGCCTCTCTAATTGCTTTAACTACCACAGCCCTTCCTCATGGTGCCAGCCTGGCTCCATGGCCAATTTACCTCTCACAGAGGCTGTTACAGCCTCCGGCAGCTGAGGAAGAAAAGTGCAGCTGTGGAAGCATTTAAACCATTTTGTCTGTAGTATTGACAAGGAGCTGGGCTTGTCCTAAAGGCTAGAGATAAAGTACAAACAGTGAGAGCAATGAAAAGCCAGAAAAAGTCTCATGTGCTTTTCTTGAAAAGACTCGAGCAGCTTGACAGGTATCCACTGGCTTCCCACTGATTCCCACCGGAGACTGGCAGCAGCATGCTGTAGATCTCTGTATAAATTGTACCTACTCCTTACTCCACCTTCTGAGCTGACAGCCAGGTTAGACAGCAATTCTCCTGAATAAATCATTATTTAAGATCAAAGAGGATTTTGCTCTGTCCGTGCTGGCTGGGGAGAGGAGAGAGATGGGCTCCAGGTGCTGCTTTGTGTGTGTGTGGGTGCTCAGCAAAGCAGAGAGCTTGGTGGAGGGGTGCTGACCTTTTCAAGGTCACTGGTGTTGGCCTTGGAGTGTCAGGACAGTGCTCTGTGTTGTTCACAGTCATGTCAGAGCTCAGTGAGCCAGGCACGGGGTTTTTTATTTTGTTTATTTGGCAAGGGGAAAGACAGAGAACACAGATCTGAGTAGGTGGATGGAGAGAGACAGCTGGCACCCAACTGGAGCATCACCGTGCAGTGCTGCTCAGGACTGCTTTCCTGCTGCATGGGGATGCTCTCTGGCCAGGGAAGAGGGAAAGCATATCTGGAGTGATGAGATGGGTTGTGCTGATTTGAACTTGGAAACTCTGCAGATCTGAGCCATGAGCAAGAAGCCAGGTATTTTATAGATGTTGCAAACTTCCACTCAAAACTGCTTTTGAATTCAGGTCACATAGCCAGCAGCATGTCAGGAAAACTTAGGAATCCTCCTGAGAGCAGAGCTTAACCTGTAAAACAACCTTGGGCTGGAGAAGTATTAACTGTGCCTACACTAAATTAAGAGGAGGTGGCATCTGGGGGAATTTCAAAGTCCATTTCAGCAAGCAAAAATTATCAATAACAATGTGGAGATTTATGCTGAATCTCTTGATTTATTTGAATCAGTGGAGCATAGAGATTTATCTGATCTCTTTTAATCAAATTGAGGCGTGCACATCATGATTTTGCTTGTGCCCCAGCAGGAAGTGGGGTCTGTCCTGCCTCAGGCTTCACACGCAATGAGTG
This sequence comes from Corvus kubaryi, assembly GCF_017639235.1. NCBI lineage: Eukaryota > Metazoa > Chordata > Aves > Passeriformes > Corvidae > Corvus > Corvus kubaryi. The sequence continues at coordinate 14,821,865 of NW_024581136.1, forward strand.
CCTCTTCCTGCACTAATGCCAGAGCAGAGGGGAAAAAGAGGGGACTCTTCTCCATTTCATACTTCACATCCAGAGGACTCCATCTCTCAGTCATGGGAGTTAATTATCCAGCAGAATAAGCAGCCTAGTGCAACCATGCCGTGCTTTGACTAAATTTAATATCACTTCATCTTAATATGCAGAAGTAATTTGGTCTACTGAACGGCTGCCATAAATAGAAACACAATAGGTTACGTTGTCAGCAGCCTGAAACGGGGCTGTGCTGTTCCGGGGTGTGCTTTGCCAAGCGCCCACAGTTTGGGGTTCAGTGACCTTGGATAATCAAGCAGTTAATGCAGATCTGGCACCTGTAAGTCTAATGATTCCACTGCGTGCCTGCTCACTCCAGCTTGTATTCTCACAGATACCGGTGCTGTCAACACGAGAAAAGGAAGGTGGGGAGAGGGACAATTCCCTGTCCCATCCTGCGGTTCTTTGTGGAAGGAGCGCGGAGCCACCTGCGAGGGCGGGCACTGGCCGGGAGTGATGCACAGCCCCGCGCCAGCCACACAGCTGTGACTGCCCCTGGAGGGGACGCGCCTTCTCTGCATCTGCTGCCTCGCTACAGCCTCCAGACAGGAGCTGTCTCCATCCCACCTGGATGGAGTTACGCTGGAGCGTGTACGCGCAGAGGCAGAGAGGGGAATTCTTCAGACTTGCTTAAGATAATTCTTTAAGATCAATGTCTGGAATCAGGGAAGTTGTGCTGTAAAGATGGGGTGACTCCTTGGCTTATTCACTCCCCAAAGCCAGGCCTTTTGTTTTTGTGCTGCTGCTTTTATCTTGGCAGTTGTCACTCAGCAAACTTTCAGGATCTTTGCAGGGTAAGTGCTGTGCCTGGACCCCAGCAGCTCAGCTGACCTCAGTGGAGCTGCTCAGGTGCAGAGCTTGTCACCAGAGATGGAGATGGACTCTCGTCTCTCCCTGCCACCTTGCCTGGCCTCGCAGAAAGGAGTATCCATTCTCACTGCCACATGGATGCTCCCTGCACATTTCTAGGGGTGTTCACTGTCATGGGGAGCCATGCCTGGGTGGGAAGTGACTTGTCCACAGCTCCATGAGAATATCAGTGTGACAAGTGCTCTGCGCTTCCCTGCTCTTGTAAAGTACTTGCAAAGGACGAGGGAGGCTCCCACCCTTGGGGCACAGCACCCTCTGTGGAATGGATGGAGGCAGAAAGCTGCCCCTCTCCAGACACATGAACTCAGTTTGTGCACTGATTTCTGCTTTCTCTGCTCTGTATTTACCAGTGAAGCAGCAGCTGGAAGCCTTATATTGATTTAAAGTGAGGAATGGATATAATGAGATGAGAAGCCCTCCAGAAACCCATTTAGGAACAAATTTTATTTCGTGCTCCTACCTCAGAATTAATTTTCATTGTTTCTTCAGTGTGGTAGAGTAGAAGCTTCTGGCCAGAAGAGGTGAGATTAACATACACCTGCAGGCAGGGGTACTGAGAGATTTTCCAGCACTCTGGACCACAGTTAAATGAGCAGTTGAAGGTTTCTGTGATGGATGCATTGAGAAGCGAGCACTGAGTCTCTTCTGTCCAGACACTAAACAAGAAAAAAAGAGAAATTAGAGCATGGCAAGAATAGGCAAATAAGCACTAAAGCCATCTCAGGATTCCCATCAGAGATATACTGGGGGCGTCTTAAAGGAGAGGCTACGTGTTGCAGGGCATTGAGCAAAGCCTGGGCTGTCTCATGTCACACATCACAGAGAGTGTTTTATTCTGTAGTACCCAAAGTTTAGCCCTTGGGCACAAAACTACCCTATTCACCTATGCCTGTGTATAAATGAAAAGTGACCTGGAACTTTGACCCTGAAGAAGGTATATTTGAAAGGATGTCAAGCAGAGAGAGAAGAAAACTGAGCTGCTTGCGCTGGGGAGAGCATGACACACACAGTCGTGCATGACAAGACACCCTGAGCCAAGACTTGGTGGTTAACTAAAAGTCCAGGTCAATTTAAAGAGAAGGTTGAGAGCACAGTTTTGAATTAGCAGGGTATATATTCTCACACGCACGAAGACACAGGATCTCACGAGTGGTACCTCATGCAGCCGTACCTATGGGAAAGCTCTTCCTAGTGGCAGCTCGCTCAGTTTTCTGTAAGTTAAGTCAGTGGTTGTAACTTTTCTGGAGGATTTCGTCTTATCTCCAATTCACCAGAGGCTAAAACTGGAATGATGGAGCCTGGCTGTGCACTAGCAATGTTCACGAGCATGTATTTAAAAATCTACAGCTGTGTTTTCCTTGGGGAAAGGGCAAAAAGCCCTTGTGGGCTGGGGGAAGGTTTCACCCAGGGTTCCCTTTTAATCGTGCTCAGCCCCTCAACTCGCTCCCAGTGTGGCTGTCCTACCCTACGATGAAGGGGATGAGGGTCTGCTTGCCCCTCACAAAACCGATGAGAGGCTTTACATAGTAAGTGATATCAAAGATTTCTGACTAATTCTATTGCTGTTTTGCTTTAGCAGTAATTCTGCTTGTATATTCCGTTTCACATTTATATTAAATTATGCTATGTTTTCTGGGGGGAAATGGAATGAAAGGATCTTTTTCCCCTCACAGGCAGTGTTTGTTGAAGGGGTATTGCTGTGAAAGAGAAGAACCCCTGAGGAGATCTGGCTGTGTGAAAAAAAGTGACAGCAAGGACTCCTGGGTTGTCTTCTCCTCGCTTTCACCTTTCTGGCTGCTGTTTTATTCATGCAGGGGGGTAATAAGGTAACACCTACCCACCACAGACTTGTGAAGATGGAATAGTTGATACTTTGCAGGTGCTTTGATATCTTCTGGCAATTCTTTTTCCACGTATCTTACAATATAAATCAACTCTTTCCGCGTGAGCAATTTTGACCTTAGCAGCCTCTGCAATTGACCCTGATATTGCTGAAAGGGCTGGGAGAGCAATTTGGAAGAGCAAATGCTCTTGGAAACTTAACAGGTCTTCATCTCAGTTTTCAAAATCTAAATTTTGCCTTGATTTAAAACAGGACAAATAACTTTATCACACAAATAAGATGCTGCCAATCAGTACAGCTCATCCTCATCTGTATTCCTTGTCACTGCAGGGTCAAGAGGGAATATTCTCATGCATGTGCACCAGTATATTTGAGGATGCTCATACCTGTTAACTGCAGGCACTTATTGCATGTGCCTAAAGAAGAAGCCTGTGGAGTTTAACCCAAAGTGTGCCAGGTATGTACCCCTGCCTTAGTGTGGTTTGGGGCACGGCAGACTAATATTTTGATGCCTCGTTACACATTTTTCATTCTCTTAGCTCCACAAATCAGGGCAGAAAAAAACCACCCCTGACAGCTTTATTGCAGTCTGTGCTGGATTTTAAATACAGCTGATGCTTGAAAACTGATTACAAATGTTGTTAATGAATCACAGGACAAACTCTCTGCTCAGTGGCAGAGGAGGAAGACAGAGACAGCCTCAGAAAAATTAAGTGCAGTGCAGGAATGATGAAAGATGGTCTTCCACTTTCAGCAGATTACTATCATGAGGATTTCACTTCTTAAAATTAAATTAATAACCAACATGGAAAGCTACATGTTATAAAGAGCTTAATTTCTTTCCCAAATTAATTCTCCATCCTTCATTTGGAAGTGTGCTGTTTTTCAAGGCTGAAAATTATTTTTTGCTCTTTTGTCCTGAGTCTGGGCTTTGCAGCAACAGCCCCTGAGGAGCTTATAAGGTTCAGCAGACTGCAGGCCAGCTGATATGGATATTATACTGGTGTTAAACTGTGCCAAGTCTAAAGCCTGTGGATCAAGATTTTGTCAAACAGGAATCTAATTCTTCCCTCACTTTATGCCAGTATTACTCAAATTGCTTTTCACTGTGGCTGTGCCTGATTTATATTGGGGCAAGGAAGTGCAGGGTCAAGCTTATGTTGACCAAAGGAAAAATTATAAAACTTTAATAAAAAGAGTCAAAAGAATAAGGCACATGAAGTCAGCTGGAGCAGGGGTGTGAGACCAGGGACGACCATGAAATTACCTTTGCATGTAGGACCGTAGCAGCGTGATTCCCAGCAGGAAGTACATCATGATAGAGCACACCATCATGGCCAGCCCGAGGAGTATGGCCCGGTCTTCTCCAGCTTTTAGGGCTGTGACTGTTTTCCTTTTGTCCAGTAGGTCGTGATCCCTGATTTTTTGGTAAATATTTCTGAGGTTGAAAATAATACATTCTTATGTGAAGTTCATATTTAATCATCAATGCAACCTCTACAGGGTGGGCAGTTCCACCTCCATACCCATCTCATGGAGAGAAAGGCTTAAAGGTCCTCAGGTGTCCTTTTTCAACGGATTCACTCTGACCTGGTGGAAACTTATTCATCTCTAAAATAAATAACAGCCATTTCTGAAAAGGTAAAAACCCCTTACAGCAAATAAAAAAGTTAGACACGTGTGCCAGCTCAGTAAATCGTTCTTTGGAACAGCCTCTTTGGCTCAGTAGAACTATTCCAGAGGTGCCTTTGACCTGCCAGTGCCATCTTAGGCCACCAGAAGATGTTCAGGTGTATGAGGTGTCTTTTCTGCAGCTGGATAGGGTAACAGGTCTTATGTTACCACATGTAGGATATAGCCTGAAGAAAGACATCATTAATACTATCTGAAAGGACCATGCTCTCTTTTGATTCACTACTATTGTTTTGGGCTATTGTTTTGGGCAATTTTCCGCCCTGAGCGTGACTCAAAGCCATGAAACACTGTGGGGATTTTGCAGTTGATTTCTGTGGGTTTTTTTTATTGAAATCTTATTTACTTTATTCATAAAACAGCTTTTTGGAAGCCCAGTTACTCATTACAGTGAAAACCCTCTCAGAGAATTATCCACCAGAGCTATTTGTTCTGGGATTAAAAAAAAAAAGAAAAAAAAAAAAAAGAAAAGGAAGATACAACAAACCATTCCCCCTTCAGCAGAGAGTCCTTTGCATTTTCTAACCATAAGTCCTTCTTTCATCTCCGAGCCTTTGATGATTCAATGGGTCATGAGGACACAATGGTGGAGAAGGAAATATTTGAGTACATTTCAAACACACTCAAACTTTGTGGGTTTAAAATGTACTTACAGACCTGAGGCTGGTCAAAATCTCCTGTGTTTTCTGTTATGGTTCTTTTGAATCATCCAGGCAGCACCCGAAGCATGTGAACCGCACACCTCTGAGCCCTGGCACCACCATAACATGGACACAGTAGTACACGTGGGAGAAGTTCCTCTTCCACTGTCTGCAAAATGGCAGGTGAGCAACATCAACGTCACTTTGGGCTCGAGCAAACCCACCACTCGTTTAAGCTGAAGCCACCAAGTTTCACTCACCCGTGGAAAAAAAATTCACTGAGTCAGACCAACCAGAGAACTTACATTGACTATTAAGGACAAAGAAATAGAGAGAAGACAGATGTAAAATCATACATAAACACAGTAGAAGCAACAGCAAAAAATATGTTTAATCATAGACTCCATGAGACTGGAACTGAATTTCTATTTAGATGATGAGTCACAGTCAGGAAAAGCACATATGGTGTGGGGTTTTATAGCAAAATCTTGCTTAGATGGTACTGCAGTCAATAGTCTCCTGTGCCTAAGAACCCTTGAGGTTTTTTTATGTAATTTAAATCTTTAAATGTCCATGGTTTCTCTTCAAAACCATCCTTTAAAGCTTGTCAGTGTTTTCCTAGTTGGAAATGAAATGGTAATTCAGCCTGTCAAGATTTTCTCTGCTGTTCAGGAGAAAAAATATATTGTAAACTGGCAGATGCAATTGCCTTCAAAGAAGTAATGTAGAGTAATAATCTAATGTTACTTTTCTATTATTATTTATCAAACTGTATTTAACTGCTGCTGTTAGGATTTGCATTGCTCTCAAATGGAAGCAGACAGGAAGGCAGAGATTGTCATGCAGTTCCAGCACATTAAATGATCACACAGCATAACTTATGTCAACGTGGAGGCATAAAACAGGCCCAGTGCAATCACTCACTAATGTCATAGGATATAAAAGGGATACAAATGGACAATTTAAAAACAAATAGCTAATTGAGATTGGTTACAAGTGCTTCCCATGTGGCCTTGAGCCAAGGAACATGCCATAAGAGGGAAAAAAAAGGGTGGACTGAACGGTGTGTGGTGGAAATGAGTTACCTGGCAAGGGTGACTGGTGACCACCTGCCAGGTGCATCTTCCAAGCTCACCTACCATAGGAAATAAAACTAAAGAAGGCTCTGCCTCAGAGGTCAGGCTTGGAGCACTGCTTCCATTGCCCTTCTGTAAATATTTGTTATTCAAAGCCCTGAGCAACAGCAAAGTGATGCCTGGTACACCTCACTGAGGGCTTTTTCCCCTGAATCCCTGCCAGGAGTCAGCCAGCCTGGTGACCCTGCCCGGGCAGGTGGTGGTGTGGCACATGCCAGCCCATGACAGCAGTCCTGCCACAGCACAGGAGACAGCACTGAGCAGCCCTCCCTCCTCCTCCTCCTCACACTTGTGCCTGCACTGGGGAGGTGTAAATCATCTCCGTGTGATACTGGGAACATCTGCTGTTACAAAACTTCACACTTTTGCCCCTTAGAGCCCTGGTTTCAGGAACAAAATATGTTGTGCCCAGTTTTTGGCCAGTGGCAGGGCAGCCCCAGCAGCTCCCTTGCTGGGGCAGCAGCAGTACCCTGCACAAGGGTGTGCAGCCGTGTCGGGGTGGGCTTGGGCACCTGTGAACTCTTGGCACAGCTCAGGGGCCTCTCTCTGCTCGGTCAGCTGGAAGAATGCCGTGCTTAGCTGGCTGATTTTGGATCCCAGAGCTGCACAGCCACAGTCAGCTGCCTCTGTGCTGTGTTTAAGTACAGATCGCTGCATCCCAGACTCTCTCGTCCGGGTGACTCCGTCTAATACTTGTGGTTACCTGGGATAGCTCCTCATACGACCTCAAGGGGGGCTGGTTGTTTTTAAAGAAGTCCCAGCTGTCAGAACATGGGGTCTCCCCACCGTGTGCAAAGACATTTAATAGGAAGCAAGCCTCCAAGGAGAAAAGGTCTTTTTGCACTTGGTTGTTTCCAAACTGAAGTTCTCCCCTGCTAAATTTCCACGTCCTTTTTGCCAAGTTGCTCAGAGAATAAGGGTTGGCTGCTCTCCCTGGGCTCAGATGCCAGAGAGGAAATCTCAGCCGTGACTGTGCCTGCTGGGGACAGAGCAGAGATTTCCCTCTCCACGTTCCTGCACAGCAGCAGTGCTGGGATCCCTCTGCAATGTGGTCAGCAGATCCTTCTGTCTCTCCTGCTCCAAAATGAGCAGTACTAGGAGCTCTGTAAAGAGTGTTAAGTGTCCTCACGGGAAAGCTAGGATAACCAGGCACCTGCAATTACGTTATTTATTTCAAATAAACACAAATTACCTACCTTCAAAGCCCTCCCCTGGCAAAGAGACCATGGTGTGACACAGAGGGAGACCTTGCCTCCTCTGGCACCACGCAGTTGTGGGGCTTGTCAGACAGGAGTTGCCTGCCTGCCTGAATAATTCAGAATGACTTTGAATTCCCATTCACTTCTCTACTATCACAGTGGTTATGCAGATGTCACTCAGATTACCTCATGGTGAGGTGTTTACTGATATCAGAAATCCTTGAATGCAATGGTCAGATACTACTCCTGCATCTTACCTGCAGAATTCCCTGTGCTCAGGGATTTTTCTGCTCAGAAGCCAACTTCTTTACATTTTTCTTTACAGGTATGTTTGGCTGCATCAGTTTTTGCTAGTAGACCTATGGCAACAGGAAATATCTCTGGAGCTCTCAGAATAGACTCAGTGATAGTTGTAGAAGGATTCCTATAGATATTAACAGATTTGCTCACTCAGTTCCTTCCCTCTTCCTCACCAGGCTGGACAAAACTGAACCAAACCAAACCAGTGCCTTGTGTTTCCAATGGTTGCAATGTTGTGCAGAGCCTCTTTGACAGCTGAGAAAGAATGAGGGCTTGACTAGTTTTTCAAAGCATAAAATGTGGCAGCTGGGGAATAGTTGATGGCTAAAATGGCAATGAAATACAGATATTTTGGTGCTGATCCTGCAAAAAGAGATGCCTGAGAGATACCTTCCACCCAGGCAGAGGTGATTCCTCTAGAGCAAGTGACTCATTGCAGCACAGTTAATATTATGGTGCAATCCCTGAAAATTCTGTGGTCGTAGCATATGTTGGGTGACAAGTTTGCTGATCCATATGACAATCTTCCTGTCTGAAGGTTAAAGAAAAAAATCCCTAGGAAAGGGTCATTTAAGGTGAGTCATTTCTCTAAAAGGCACCACCTGTTGGATATAATGATGGCACTGGTGACCTTACATGTGTTAAAATCACTGCCAGACACTGGAGGATGAGTTTCTCCCACTAACAGCACTTGCTCTGTGTTCACACCTCTCCTCTGCTGCCATCAGTCCTCAGGCTGCCATCAACACTCTCTTACTTCCATCTTCTTTTCCTCCCTTTCTCTCCTGCATTTTATTAATCACTCACAAGATACAAAGAAGTCCTTCTGTAGAGCTCTACAGACTCTCTTAGGAAACAAACCCACCCAATGGCTTGTCAAGATATCTGAATTTACCATGGCTGGTGTGTAGGCACAGAGATACTGCTCCCTTTTTCCCTGTTTCTGCAGGCAGGCAGGGATGAGCTCCGCCTGGGTTTATACTGACCAGACTCTGGTGAGCCCTCAGCCCAACTTCAAGGCATGGTGAGAGTCAAAGGCTGTGCAAATCAGGAGTACATGGCTTCCAGCCAGCCCAAAGTGTGGGTAGATACCTCCTCCAAGTGTCTAACCTTGGACCATGACTGTGTCCTAACGTAGAAGAATATTAGCCTGGGGAAAATTTGATTAAAGAAGAGACTTGCAGAAGTACAGGAGGCATTTAGACAACCAGCCTCAATGAAAGTTCATGCTGCCAAGCTGGCCTTTTTGTCTTCAAAATATCTGTTTGGGATCAGATAATCCAAAGAGCTGAACACCTATGCAATCTTTGCAGAAACATTTAGTGAATCGGCCAATTTTCCAAAGAATCTCAGGGTCCTGAGGGTAGCTCTGCTCCTGAATTCAGGAGTGCATTTTCCCAAGCAGATGCCAGCAGTAATGTCTCATTAGAATCACTGAAGGGTGTGTTTCACTAATTGTCACTGTAGATACATTGATATCCATTTTTGTTTCACTGGAGTCTGACTTTTTGTGATTACACTTAATAATGACTGCAAGAGGAACTGAAGAAGAGGTGGGAAGGGGCAAAGGAAAGAAAAGAACGGCAAATGTGTCCTTGTTGTGACAAGACAAGCTGTCCAGCAAATCTTACTACAAAGGAGAGGGATTTTGGAATGATGAGTCTGAGCATTACCGACAATTGCTCTTTCATCATTGATATTTAACTTCTTTCGTTCCCAGCTGAGCACTGCCTTTGTCTGTGGACTTCAAACCTCTCCTTCCCTTCCCTTCTCTTTGGCATATTTCCCTGCTCCCCTGGGAGATCCGGTAACTCATTTATTCCTCTGTCTGCTTCAGCCTGTTCCCTCCAGCAACACCACTCAAGTGGGCTCGTGAGACACCAGCTCACTTTCAAGCAGCTTAACAACCCCCAGCTACTGCGCAATGTGTTGCACACACCCTCATCCTCACGTGTGCACGTGTGTAACCAGAAAACATTTCTGGCAGCTGGAAGCATCCTCCAGATGTGTAACAGCTGTGTGGGGCAGTGATCTGGCTGGGGGACAGGAAGCACTGTGTTTGTGTGCTGTCCGGAGGGGGTGCAGGGCCAGTGTGGGTGATGGCTGGAAGCAGGACACCTGCAAAAAGTATAAAGGCTTCACAGGGCTTGGAGCTGGGGCTGCACACCTGTGGCTGGGCATTAGTGTGCTTTTAAACCTGTGCTGACCTCAGAGATGGTCATGGTGTGTTGCTCATGTCCTGAGAACAAGGAAGACTTTGGCCGTGGCTCTGGCATTGCCCCTCTGCTCTGTTTTGGCTTGGCACAGTAACCCTGGCACTCCTGTGCCTGGTGGAGCAGCAGCCGGGGTTGTGAAGCACAGGAAGGACAGCCTTTGCATCCCTCCTACTTCTCCAGTGCCACCACTGGGGAGAAGCTACGGGCCACACCCATAAATATTCAAACCCATAAGAGACAGTCAGCACAGGTGCCGTTTACCTTTTCTCATCATGTCTGTAAGATGTAGATCCCCGGCCACTGGTCCAAATAAACATTTTAGAGGGTTGCCCAGTGTTGGCTCTGCTCGCTGCAGTGGGACGATGGAAGGACCTGGGGGAAGAGGGATAATTTTTGTCACTGCCCATCCAACATGGCAGAGCACACAATATCCAGCATGCCAGATCCCCTGTGGCCATGCCCAGCGTGCTCTGAAGATGGACCATGTGTTAACTCGAGGTGAGATGTAAAATAATGGGGATGAGAGATCCGTGTGTGAGAATGGAGAATAAATCCCTTTAGTCCCACTGGCAAAAGGCGAGGCTGGCTAATCAGGCTTGGCTGTGCTCCACACTGCAAAGGATTCGCAGCACGGGCAAGAAATCATCAGTAGTTTAAGAAAAGGTAATAGCTGTGTCCAATGTTCTTATGGCAGTATTTTTCGGGGACAAAATGGCTATTGTTTCAGCACATGCACACTCATTACAGATATTTTGTTGTTCTGCAGCTCTCCTTAAGGTGAGGCTCTCAGGGAAGGTGTCAGAATGAGGCACAGGTATGAGATGTAAATGTGACATTTTGTGGAAGTGTAACCCATATGACAAAGATATCTTTTCCCATGGAGAAATTCCTATCCTGAGGCCATTTGGCCAGACCAGTTAGATCCCTGCCCAAGAATTCTTTGTTTCACTGCAGGGTATGAGACCTGCTGCCTTCTCTCAGGGGCTCAGGCTATATTGGACCTGCTAGTGGGGCTATGGCTCCCCTCGTAGCCTCTTTTAATTTCTTCTGATTTTAGTGAGGCCCAGTTAAAAATCTCCATCTCTGAGAACTGGGCCATTCTTATGAGGGCCGTATTTTGCATTATTTCACAGCACAATACTTTGTGTTTTTAATGCATTCAGATAAAAGCTTAAGGAAAAAAATAAAAAGAAATATTCCAGATACCAAATACTTCATTGTGAAATTTTTCATACACTGGAGGCCATTCTTTAGCTCACTGAAGAATAAACCTGATGGCTGATGCTGTCAGCAGAGAAGGCACATGATCTGAGAAAGTCTGTAATGTCACTGTCTCCATAATCATGCAAAGGGCTAATTTCAATATTTGCATAGTGGTGAACCAGGAGAATACTTAAATACTATAGAGGTGGCTGCAGGGGAAGACTGACATGGACAAGAGCCAAAATCCATCCTTGTACAGACAGGCTGATGGGTGCTGATGGACTGGGCACTCCACCTGGAGTCAGCCCAGAGCCCCCACCACAGGGTCCATGACACAGCCCCAGGCCAAATTCACACCCTGGCTGGGCAGCTGGATGGGCAAACTGGCCAAACTGGTGTTCCTGCCACCTCCTCCCTGCTGGGATCCTGCTGCCATGCTCAGAGATGCTGGCTTGGGACTGGGACCTGCAGACAAGGACCAGTCCTTTCCCTGATTCTGTGGTCATCACTGCAGTCTGAAGGCCAAGAACAACTCTGTTCTTTCCTTACAACCACTGTAGTCAAGTACTGGGGAATAAACTACAAGATGAGGCACTTCTTCTCTGAAATAACTATAGTAAAGTAGCATCTGCTGGGATCTAACCAATACAGCCAAAACGAAGTGTTTTTATAGTGATATTGGTCAGAAATTTCACTTGTAAGACCTTGAGCCAAATCCTCACACTGCTGGGTAAGATTTCATCCACATTACCTCAGACAACACCACAGTGACCACCCAGCTGGTGCTTCTGCTCCAAGCCGTACAGGAGGGGTCAGACAAACTACCCAAGGGCCACATCAGATTCTGGACTGAGCCTGTCCCAGGCTGAGTCCCTTAATGCTGGAAAATAAAATTATATATTTGCCATTGCACCCTTTAGGATGTCACACACGACAGGAAAGTCTGGCTGGTTGTGCTGCCACAGCCTGAGTGGTCCCAGAGCCATCAGGAGACGGTGATGGATGCTATTAGAGAGGCTGTTCTTAATTAAGCAAAACTTAGGCACACGTTAGAGGTGATCAGCAGCTTCTGCCACCTGTCTGAGCCTACAGGGACACTCAGGCAGGACTCCCTGGGTAGCAAGGCAGATTTATAAGCTCCAGAGCAAAGTGCAGGAGCACTGCTGGGCTGTGAGCTGGGTCAGGGCATCTGTCCCACTGAGGGGATGCCAGAGAAGGAAAAGGAATGCTGCTCTTCCCAGTGAAGTGGGAGTGATTTCAGACTCCCTTATAGTGCCAGTGCCCTGGAGCAGTCCATATGTGACAGCTTTAATGCTGCCTGCTTCATTAGTTGAGCAATCCAAGCTAACTACCACTATTTAACACACCATTGCGCACCTAATTTTGTGTAAAATTGTAACACTGATGACATCATAATGCTGCTCCAGACGTGGACATAAGTGACTGACGTCCATGGTTCCTTCAGACAGGGGTTAGATGTCAGATGAAAATCTTTTGTGCACCAGCAACAACACAACCTCCCCAAGACCCATCTTTGAAGGCCTTTGGAGGATTCATAACCTCTGAAGTTGCAACCTACATGAGCATGCCCTGCCCCATCAGGTCAGTTAGCAAACTTCCACGCCTTTCTCCCATCCTGGGTAAGTCCCTGGGCAGGATTGAGAACTTTGTTCCTTCCCTGCCCCCTCTCTCTTTTCTGAGAAAACAAGTATCACTACTTTTTCTTGGCTTTTTTTTCCCTATTGTTTTTTAGAGTCAGCTGCTGGCAACTTATTTTTATCATGCAACAAGTAATCAGCCTGTGAAACTCATTACTGCAGGATGTGAGCCTCGCATTCGGAGTGGATTGTGTAATTGCTTGAACAGACGGAGAACCTAAAGTCACGACAATACCTGTTAAAAACAGTGGAGAAGAGATGCTTCAAGCTGCTTTTTGACTGTTTGGATTCTGTGGGGGATATTCCTGTGAGGCAGGTTGTCCACATACTGCTGTACTTGATGTGATTTTGTTAGTCAGGATGCTGGGTGGGACTCTGGGCTTTCTGCCTGACCTTGCCTGAGCTTCTCTGTCTCCTTCACTCTTTACACAGTGTGGCATCAATGCAGTTGTCTCTTGACACAGTTGCTACAGAGACAGGCAAGGAGGCCAAGCTTTGGTTTTTACAAAACACACCTCATTCTTCATATCTGAGTCTATTCTGAGTAAATGCTCAAGGTTAAAGGCAGAAATGCAGAGTAAAGAGTGCACAGTCTGGTACAAATACATGAGTCTGTGATGCTGTCCCACTCCTCCCATCTTCTCCTGTTCTCATCCTCCTCTTGAACATTACCTTCTGGTGGATTTCATGGAACTCACTAGAAAATCTGACAAGATTTCCACTTTTTCAGCTATTGCGAGATGAAGACTTGAGATAGCTCTTACAAGATTAGAACTATTCTGCCCTGTCCTAAGGAGTATCAACATGTCCACCTAACAGCAACCACCTGACTGAGGATTTCAGTGTGAAGAAAACACACCAGGATAGCATTTGCTTCAAATTGCTCCAGAAAAGGATGTAGTTCCAAGGGTGAATCACAAAATCCCTTAGCTGCTACCTTGGGGGCTATATTATATGCTCTGTTGTCCTCACTTTCACCCTGGGTTGGCTGCTCTCCTCCCTCTGTCTTCAGTTTGTGTCGTGACTGGTATAAAAGTCCCTTACCTCCAGGTCCCCAGAGCTGTGAACAGCCAAAGAGACATGTTGCAGACCATGTTTTTGGATGGAAAGCTGGCTTTTATATGTGTGTTTGCTTGTCATTGCCTCTGTCTACGTTTATGTTAATTATAGGTTTTCTGAGACCCTGGAGAGCCATTTATGATACCATCTAATGAGCTTTTTTCCCCCTTATGACATTTCATTTCCTGGGCAATGTGGCCACTGTAAAAAGAGAAGCACTTGCATTAATTTTTCCTCATAAAAGACACCCTGAGTAATCAAAAGGCAACAAAAGCTAAATATTCACCTAAAGATACAATCACTGACCACCTCAACTCTGTCTGAATATACCCACATCCACCCTGTCCATGCTGACAAATCCTGGATGCTTTATCCCATTATTTCCTGGCCAGAGGATTCATTTGAACCCCAATGCAGTTCTCTGGAAACCCCAAAGTTTTTCTGCTAGTCCACTTGTTAACCTCTCCCTGTGCCACCCCACAGCTGCCAGTGCCAGTTCTTGGACAGACGGGTCAGTTGCTGTTGAGTGATGGGAAATATTTGGTCTCTCATGCCTGGATAGACCCTTTTTTGGTGTGGTCCCACCCACCATCACCCATGAGAAAAGGAAGAGACTGAAACCAGACATCAAAGACAACCTGCAAGGAACAACCTGCAGTTGTTCACTTTGAGGTGAATTTACTGAATACGGACAATTAGACTTTGTGTCCCAATAGGTCTTACCCGTGCCTCTGTCTGGTGATAGAATGTTCTCTTGTAGCTTTGATGAGCCAGAAAACAGGGAAAAGTGATGTGTGATGACGGATGGGAGAATAAATGAAATAGCCTGTTGAATTTTTGATGTAAAGTGTAGCCTGACTGGAGGGTAGCCTGGCTTTTAGGTGCCTTGGAAGAGCATGGAAGAGTTTCCCAGGCAGAGTGATGGAAGTAACTACTGTATTAGATGCTCCTGTCTGATTCAGGAAATGATCCAGGGCAGTTTTCCAGTCCCGGTATTGAAAGAATGGAAGAGCTGTACCTAGAACCCTTGTCTGCATCCAAAACAAGAGAGAAAACACACACCAAGGACAGAATTAAGCTAACTCACAAAAGAAATACATCTGCATTAGCAGAAGACAGTCACCACTTAGGGAACATTTAATGCTCTGGCAGCAGCAGCTCTGAATTGAGAAGCAGCAAAAGCAACATCAAAGGATGAATTTGTGCCTCGTGAGGGAACTTTGGTGCTCTGCAGCTGATGGGCGTGGGGCAGGACAGAGTGACACTAATTGCTGCTCTTGTTGCAGCATCTCAGGAGCTCCAGCTGTACTGACAGACTACTTCAACCAGCAGATGACCTTGAATCTGGGGTTCCTCCTTATGGCAAGGGGAAAATGGACAATGGGCAGCTGGTGCTAATATACTGACATGAGTATAAGAAGACTGATGGTTAATGATGCTTCATTAATGATTCACCACTATTTCTGACCCTGCTCCAAAATCCCCACAGAGCTAAGAGCTGAGCTCTCCCTCTAGATTTTAAGTTGAATGAGGGAGACATCCAGGACATAGAGTGGTCTTTCTGGGCTCCCATGTCACAGACACGTCTAGGACATTCCAAAGGAGGAGAATGGGGCTGCTGGTGACAACAGAAGCCATCGCATGGAGGTGCAAAACACAGTGTGTGGAACATAGTGAAATTTAAGTATGTTTTCTAAGGCAATAATTCTTTAAAATTGAAGTCATTCTTGGCAATTGTTGATTCCCTCTTTCCAGTATATACAGGAGAAAGAGAGGTATTCAGAAAGGCTGAGGTATCTGTATCTCCCTGCTACATAACAGTATGTTCACACTTCAAAATTAAATATTCCAACGTAACCTTTGAATCTTCTGTGTTTCCATCTCATGATGGTTTTCTCTCTGGTGCGGACTTTCTGTGTTTTGAGAAAGTTTCAAGCCTTTCTATTTACTGATGCCCTTCATCCCTAGGCTTCCCCTTTCCCAAGAACTACCTTCCTAGTACAAGCAGCCCATCCAGCATGGCTGTAGACTTTATAGCCTTTATTCTTCTTGATCTTTTTACCTTTAACTTCCTTCCCCAATTTTCTTATTTTTTTCCCAAGTGTCTCTTCCTATACATTACTATCCCAGTGATAACTTTCACTCACCTTGGCCACACTGCATTAGTCTCAATTACTCTGATGTAGTTGATTGAAACAGCAACTTTTTGAAGAAATTCCTGTGTGCCCAGTTCAGCTACAAAGGAGGGAGCTACTGCCTGTCATTGCAAGCAAGAGACTCACAACTTCTCTTCTTTGGTGACCTTTTGGTTGCCTTGGAGTCTGGCACTATGGCCTCAGCTTCCTTGTCTGTACAAGAGAGGTGCTGGTGCCACCAGGGTACCTGGCAGAGGACGCTTTCAGGCCATCTCCAGGGGCCAGAGCACGTAGTGAAGAGCCAGCCCTTGCTACCATCCTCATGCTTTGGTGCTGGCGAGTTTGCAATCCAAGCACGAGGCAATGCCTCTCTTGGCACATTGCAGTCATGAGGATCAACATTTGTGAGGAACAGCTGAATATAATTGTCCACTTTGCCTGTCAGGATTCTGCAAACATTTTTAGCTTTCTGTGCTGAATTTGAATTTACGTAGCAAGTGACACATTGGACAAGCACTATATTCATCATCTCAGCTGCTCCCTGGCTTCAGAGAGGGGCACAATCTGCCTCTAAAATGGGGTTGGCTCTGGGAGGGGGTGTGGCAGTGCAAGGGCAGGGTCGCCTCCCTACAATCTGCTTCTACCCAGCTGAGCCAAGAGAGTTTTATAGGGAGATCTACTCTGCCAAAGACCAGGTAGTCTGATGGAGAAGGATTCTGGGGGTAAGGAGGAAGGCAGTGAAAGTGCTGCACTACCTCACTTGATGCTCTCCTTTAAATCTTAACACAGTCCTCTGCAATGGCAGAGGGATATATCACCTTGGGTGCTGCTCTGCACCAGAAGGGCTGTACAGCCCTGGGCCAGGCTGGCTGGGGAAGAGCATGTGGGTGGCAGTGAGGAGGTTCTGTTGCTCATGGTTATGCCCTGATAAACCCAGTGGGAGATGGAGATGGGGTGAGAGAAAGGAGATGGAGGCACACTGCTCCATGCTGAGGTCAGTCTCTTTGATGGTCATCAAGAGGGAGTGACCTTCTCCCCAGCTGAGATTTTGTGAGTACCTACTGGACCAGACCTTAAAGAACGGTCTTCTGGATACCAATAAATCTATTTCTAAGAGTAATTTGTTGCACAGTGGGAGCTGAATGCCTCTGACTACACTGAAGTGAGGTGGCTTCAGACTTGACTCCTATGTCCACTCACCACTGTCAGCTCAGGGACCTCGGATTTACACCCCAAGTATGAAGAAACAGGGTGTTGGCAGTGCTGTTTTAGAGGTGATGAACAGAAGCACAGAGGCTGCTGAGACTTGGCCAAAGGCTCTCAGGAAGTCTGTGGTGGTTGTAGTTGAAAAAACAGCCTGAAAATGGTGGACAACCACCTTCCACCCAGTGAGGAGGAGGGAGGAGAGCCAGACGTGTACAGACTTCTATGTCAGAGAGCAAAGGCAGAGCCTTGCTATGTGGTTGAGCCAAGTCCCATCCATGGGGAAGCCCTGTCCAGCTTTGTGCAATTGTGCCTCAGCTTTACACCCCTCCAGGGAAGTTGATCTGAGAAGGACATGGCTTTTAAATGTCCCCGAAGAGGGTTTTGCTTCAGCACTAAAATACTGGCAGTGTGTTTGAGGTAGGAGCACAGGGAGAGGAAGAGTGATGTGCTTCTGGGGACACAGAGGACACCAGCAGCTTTTAGGGAAACCATGAAGGAGAAGCATACTGCATGAGTGATGTGGCTGGGGAGAGAGGTGAGGGCAGAGAAAGATAAACAGATGCAAAATAACACCCAGAGGAAAAGCACAAACAGGCAGGGCAGATACATCAGGAGTGGCTTTTCCGTCACCTAATTCCTTGAGCGGGTCAATCATCCTTTATCTCCTTTGAGTCAGTCCCTGTGCCATGGAGAGCACCAGCCAGAACAAAGCAAAGGCAGAGGAGAGCTGAAACTACTGCCCAGCAGGAAGTGAATGCTCTGGCACTATTTATTTTTGAGTCTGCATTTGGATTAGCTGTAAAGAGCTATGTGGATAAGCAAGCAGGCAATTACAGCTGGGACGTGCTGCTCATGAATGGAAACAGCTCCAATCTGCTCAGGTCATATTGAAATTCTAATTCAGTTAGATTTCTTTAGTTACAGTGCTCATCACAGACACTAAAAGAGATGGGATTAGAAAATAAATACAGCACTTATGTTGCCTTTGGTCTGTCTTCTGTGCTCCCCTTTCCCTCCTACCCTCCCCAGTTTTAGCTGTTGTCTGACTTTATTTTCTGTGGTAAAATACAGCAGTCTGCAGTTAGTCTTCTTGTTAATTTTTATGAGCATCTGGCAGAGGGCAGCTGGCTGGACCTGTACTCTGCTGAGGGGTGGACAGTCAGCACCAGTACAAAGCCACTGTTGCAGCTTCTCATGTCCCATCTTACTAAAGACCACCACCCAGAGACATCTGTTCATACTGCAAAGGTACAGGTGTGACACAGAGACTCAGAGCAGAGCAAAGACATGATTTACAAAAGCTCTTCCCTGGTGTCATCCCTGGTTCAGACAAGTACTCCAGCCTGCAATGCTCACCCAGTAAGCAGGTTGGCTCTCTGCTTTGTGAAAGCTACTTTACTGCTGCAGGCAACCACTTTTGCACTGTGTTTGTGCAGGCAAGTTCCTAAAAGATCTGATCCAAAACAGTGAGCAGGGAAGAGAGGATTGGGTGTGCTGGATCAGCCCTGCCAATGTGACCTGGAAATTCAATCAAATGACTTAACTCTGTGCTGCTGGCTTAGTTTCTCTGTCTGTCAGTGAAAAATGTTGTATTACATCTGCTGACATATTCAAGGAATAGATGAGATCTAAATGTCAGAAACTGTCTGATTGGAGGAACAGGAGGAGCTTGAGTGTGTAGCTCCAGCTGACAGGCAGTTGTGTTCCTCCCCAACTGGTCTCAGACCTGCTGGAGGACCTCTGAAAGTAGAGGAATGTCTACAGGTAGGTTGTGAATAGTTCTGGAACATCAGCTTAGAAACCTGGTTAAGACAGACACTGGATAGAAATCACTTGTCTCCCTTGAAACTAAGGAAAGGGCTTGATGGAGAAAGACAGTTGTAATACCCAATATTACTGACACTGAGTCATGGAGCTGTGAAATAAGCAACTCTCTGGTAAAAACAAACACCCAGCTTGGTTCTCATGAGCATCTTTCCTCTTTGTCTTATTACAAAAGGGTAAATTTTGCATCATAAGCACTCTGCAGTGGCTTGTCATCCTTTCAGAACACAAACTTCACCATCTGTAGCCCTCTTAGTTGAATATGATCAATTGCTGTGTCAGATTCCCAAAACCAAAATTTTGTGCTCAAGTGCTGTAGAAAAGTTCCAGACATATTTTTTTTCCTGCATGCATTTCACATAATTTTCACAGAATTTAAAATTTTTATGTCCTTATTTTTTAAAATGTAATTCTGTAGGTGCAGCTGCCTATTGGCTCCTGAGTCTAAGTCATTTGCAACACAGCTACAACTCTGTGGACCTTTGAACTCACACATGTGCCCCTGGAGATCCCTGTTTGCTTTGCCTGATTGCTTTTTTCTGATTAGTGGCAAGGAACTGTTGTTTTAACAATGAACTCAGTATTAAGACAGTAATTCAGTGGAAGGGAGTTCTCTCCATTGAGTAATTCTACTGTTGACAGCAAAATAGAACAACTCTTGGGAATAATGTGGTAGTAATATTTCTAGTGACCTTTAAGCATGGCTAATGCTTGCCAGCTGGGGACCTCTGCTCATGTATGACCAGGTATCTTCTGTAATAGTCTGTGGAGTGATGTTAAGGATGTCTAAGCCACATATTAGGGACAGAAGCCAACTGGCTGATTGGAAGAACAGTACAAATACCTAATTCCTGCAGGGCAGGTACATGTCCCAGAGAACCATTTCCAGTGCAAGAAGAAGGAAACCTTTCTAGTGGAGTCATTTGTGATTAGGACACAGATCAAATCCAGCCTGATGAGCAAGGCAGGGAGAAAGTGGGAGACTAAGTGGGTCACATTAAGGCAGAGTGTTAGAAAGATAGGGACCACAACCTGAAAGAGAGTAGTGGTGTGCCCACACAAGAGAGGGCAGGAACAGCAGCAGATTGCAGCAAGATAGCAATGAACTGCACAAAGCAGTGGTGTGAGCTGGATGGGAAATCTGGTGAGGCAAGGAGTCGATTGACTGCTGAGATGAGGATGATGCACTGGGCTTAGCACAGTGCTGCACCAAGTCAAAACACCAGGTGTAAACTCTAAAGCACCTGCTCTGCAGATGAGTTCAGTGTGTGATATGCTGGATGATACAGATGCAGATTCAGCCTCTTTGGAAAACAATAGCTCGGGTCTTCATGAATCTCCTTACAGATATGTTCTTGTAGTATATTTTAGCAGAAAACCAATTTTTCTTGAAAGTCAGGAAAAAAGATAGTGAGAAAGAACAAAAGCAAAGTCTCTTTAAAACAGGAGTGTGCATGTGCCCTCAATGCAGCTTTGAACAAAAAAGGGAACAAAATCTCTGAGGGCAGTGGAGCATGGTGAACAATGAAGGGGCCATGTCCACGAAACAAAACCCCAATGTATTTCTGGTCTCATAACTGGTCTAGAAATGAAAGCAATGGTAGAAGCAGGCACAGATGCTTCCATTCCTCATATGACAATAATGTGTATTAATTACTGCAAAGCATCCAACTCTGAACAATGTCACTGCAGTGCTATTACTGTTGAAAAGTATTGAGCTTCCAAGGAGGTGAATGTCTTTTTCTCTCCCTAATCATGATTACTTGGCTTAGTACTTGGGCCAAGCTTCTATTTAACCAAGATAAATGGATATTTCCAAAACAAGCAAGTTAACACTATGCATCACATTATTACCCTCCTCACAGATTTCTTGCCTTGTGTGCTATTTTACTCAGCTGCTAAACACAAGTAACAATAAGAAGGAGGAACTGTGCAGGATTCTATATGTGTTAAAGGTATAATATAAATAAATCTGGTTTTGAGCATTATTTTGTCATATTCTGTGACAGCATTTTCCCTTGATCAGTGTAACATAACAACATCATTTTGTCCAATAATTTCTCTTCCTTGAAACATGAGCATCCACTCCACATTTTTGCAGACATCACCAGCCTATCTGACTAATATTTTATTGCTTCCTGCTTGGAATTCTTATTTATCATTTAAGTTGATGTGCCAGCACTGTAGGTTAACATTCAGAAGAGCAGATGGGGAATTAGAGACAAAACTTCTGTCAGTGATGACGGGACTTCCATGCCTCATTTCCCCCAGGGCATAGTGAGTGTTTTCCTTTTCAACAGTGCTGGGCAAAACTGCCTTAAGGAATGGGTGGCAGCAAAGCTGTGAGCTGGCAACACACTGAAATTGTCAGGCTGCAGGAATAGATTTTGGGTTGCTGGGCTATTCGTGGGAAGTTATTTTGTAATAGCTCTGGGAAGATACCCATCTCAGTACTGGAGTTCCAGTGCAAGCTACACAGTGAGAATTGCCACTCTGGGAGAGCCAGTGAGAGGTCTGGCACCGAACAGCTTCTCCCCTACAAGCGGGTACACCTGACCGCATCTGGCTGTGCTGACCAGGGCAGGCTGCAGATCCAGGAGAGGTCCTAATTCAGGTCTCTAAACTCTCTAAATCCCACTATTTCAGCACCATCCTGATCCCCACCACTGCTGGGGAGAACCTCAAGGTTGTGCATGGGCAGCTCAGGGAGGGTGGGTTTCTTCCCACCTGCCTCCCACAGCTTTACACAGGAGCAGTGTCCAGGACAGGCCACATGTCCCATGTGTGGATGTGTGAGGTCCACGCATGTACCTTCCTTCAGGGAAAAAGCCCCCACTTTCCTCCAGCAGCTCTGTGCACCACCCCCTTTCTGAGGCTCAGGGGAAGCTCGTTTGTGTGTGTTACTCCCACACCTGGAGTAAGAAGGACCTCCCAAAGCGCAAAGTGGTTCATGTGCTGCAGGCTCAAAAACACCTCACCACCAAGGAGTCAGAGCCAGAGGAACATCCCACCTCTGTTTTGGGGACACTTTCAAGCTGGAGAGCCCTGTGGCACCTCCCTGGGATCAATCACCTCTCCACACTGCTGGCTTTGTCATGGGCCGTGCTGCTGATGCTGGCCAGCGGCCACCCAGCAGTTGCTGAATGACAGGAACGATCAGGATCAAGGCAGAAATCACTGTCCTAACACACCAAATGCCACAGGGGAGAATAAAAACATATTCTGGCTGCTAAAATATGCACTGAAGACACATAGGAGACCTGCCCAGAGAGCAAGAGCTTGCCCCTATCCTTGAGTGCCACACAGATGGGATCTGTTCAAATAATTACCACAGATACAGCCTGCACCATCTCACCTTCCCTGGTCTCTGTCTCTAAGGTGTCCATCATTTGGCCAACCTCCACCCACCTTCTTCCAAACAACAAAAGGCTTTTACTCAGCGTTTGATACTGCCACTAATGAAACAGGGAAATAGATGCTGAAAATCAGACCATAGGTGTTATGTCTGTATTCTCTGCTCTTTAGGAAAGTTTAACAATTAAATGTTAATTTTCTCCCAAATTGATGTTTCTGTGGACGTTCTTCCTGCCTCCATCTCTCTTAAGAACCTCTGAGCCTCAGTGATCATGTGAATTACATTTGAATCAAAATGCAGAAAAACTGTGTTGTCACATTGACCTTGAAATCCCAAAGTCCATTTCCATTATAAAGGTGCTTTACAGCAGAGCTTGTGATTGAGGAGGCTGCTAAGGTAACCAAAAATGGTTTTCATATGGAGATATTCCCTTGCTCCTAAAAGCTGGTGTCGGAATTCTTCAAACTGTTTGGATCATTTAAGCAGACATACCTGTAGGGAAACGTGTGAAGGTAACAGCTAATGCCCTGCTCATGACTTGTAAAGTGTGTGCCTCTCTCTCTAATACAGTGTACTAGGTAAATAAAAGCTGGTAGTCTTGCTCCTAATATGTTCAGAGGGCTTTTATCTCCTCTTGATTTCATAGTAATAATTCAAAATTATCAGGAACTGCACTTTTATTGTATAGGGTGAAAATTTTAACTTTCACCCACACATGCTCTTCTTCCTTACACTGGAGCTGCTTTCTCAAAATTCTTCTTTTAAAGCTGCTGTACAAGCTTAATGAAGTCTGTCATTCCAGTGCTCTCTGATATGTACTCAGAAGAGACTGGGTACTTGATTCTCTTCTTATTTACACCTGCGAGGTCAGCAGCTGAATGCAGAAGCAAGCAAAGGGCCAGGGCAATGCCACAGAGCCTGTCAGCACCACAGCAAAGGTATTTCTTCAGTTTTCAGTGGTCCCTCGGGGAATGCTAACAGCTGCACTGATGTTGGATGTAATTGAAGAAATATATTCTTTAAACTGGCAGGCGGTTCAGTATTTAAACATAATGCTTGTTGAAAGAATGCTTGAAAGATGATTTTTGACCTTCATTCAAGGCAAAAAAAAGAGATTTTTTTTTAGTATCTGTACAGATTTAAAAAAATGATGTGAAACATTTTGTCCAATAGTAGCCTTTCCCATTTCTTCATAGTGTTTGTATTTATTTTTACCTTTCGCCACAATGGAAATTCAATCAAAGTCAAGGATTTTATCACCTTTCCACTCGAATCCCTGAGTCAGATGCTTTAAATGTAACACCAGCAGCACTGTGAGTAGTTAAAAAAATCAACCTTTTGCACCATAGCTCAGAAAAGTGCCTTTTTGTTTTTTCTGTAGCCTAGTGGAGTCATTTGCAATCAGAACATGTTTTCAACCAGAGTGGTCTGCTACTGGCACCTTACAGGGGATAGAAAATGTTGCTACTGGAGTGTTTCCATTACCAGAGTGCTCCCCAGTCAAACCAGTTTGCTGGTGAAGGAGTTCTGCTATCAAACACATTTGCCAACTGGGAAGCAGCAATTTGCTTCCTCTCACTCAGTGCAGAGAAAAGCAAAGTTTATTTAATCTGGAAAGTGGAAAGCAGGAGTGGAACAAGAATGACTATTGCTCTGCACCTTTCCAGCTTTCCTTATGCCCCAGGAACCTTGCTTTTTGTCTGTCACCACTTCCAAAGCTCTCACTTCCTTCACCGCACCTGGAGCAGCAGCGCTTTCGGCAGATAGGTCCTCCTGAGGCTCTGTTGTCCCAGGCTTGGTCTGATGTGACAGAAGATGCTCATCCAGCCCATTGCTACTGTCAGTCCCCCCAGAAGACACTAACACTGGTGGTGGGAGAGAAAGGGCTGACTAGGAGACAGCACATCCAGTTCTGTTCTGCAGATTATGATACACAAAATAAATGGAGTATGGGTATGGCAAAGATATCCATGTGTGGGTTCCTATTCCATGTACCCTGCTGTAAACACAAACCAATTGGCTGAGCTGGAAGGTCAGATTCATTCCAGCAGTGCCCTGACCCCCCTTTCTGCTCGTCTTTGAAAGGGCAATCCCCCAAGTGTTAGCTTGGCAGTACTCGGAAGAGTATCAGCAGTCACAATAAGTAACTGATACTATTTCCTAAGTGTCTATATTTTCACTTCTGTGGAAAACATTTAGCTGATCTAGGAGCACTTAATTTGAGAGATGTAAGTCAATCACAGCAAAAAGCGG
This sequence comes from Corvus kubaryi, assembly GCF_017639235.1. Classification (NCBI taxonomy): domain Eukaryota; kingdom Metazoa; phylum Chordata; class Aves; order Passeriformes; family Corvidae; genus Corvus; species Corvus kubaryi. The sequence goes on from NW_024581136.1 coordinate 14,846,524, forward strand.
CACTTGGAGGACCACCCGTGGATTTCAGCAGCTCAGATCCCCCGCAGTTAAACTAAATGTCATCACACTGTACACAGCTGCTGATTCCAGGTTTGCTAATTTGTAAAACAATGTGAAGAAGATGCTGCAGTTTTGAGCAGGGCAGCTGAATTATAGGTACTTAAGCAGCACTGTAGGGATATGAATTCAGTTTATTGCACAAACCGGCCTCTATAATTAATAGAAATTGTATCATTCCCTTGCTCTGTTTTCATTAATTCAGACTGATAGCTTTGGAAGACCAGAATGGATTAGGAAACACATTTTGGAAGAACAAGAGAGAACTAGAGAACTTCCTTGGCTTTTCAGCATCACTCCAGATCTCTTTCAATGTGTAAGGAGCAAAATTACTAGCAATGCCCTGTGTGTGACAAACCAGCTGTCACCGTAATTGTAGCCTTGTTTTACTTTTCCCCCCTCCTGGGAGGAAAGATCCAAACTTCCCTGGCTACCTGTCTGAATTGAACATTATGAAATGTACTTTAAACCCTCAAGAAACAGCCACACAGTGCAAAGCCTTCTTAAACCCCAACTGCTCTCTAAGACCAGCACCAGCACGTCCCAATAGAAACAGGCTGCAGTGTTTACCTATCAAGCTACAGATGATCTGAACAACTGGCTCCTTTAGCGGAGTTTTATAGGCTTCTTTCGCCTCTCTTAGGAGGTGTAAATATATCAAGGTTTAACATTATGCTTTATTTATCTCAGTGGTGCAGTGTGTCACCATTCCCACAGAAGCACTGGTGATACTTTATTGTAGTAGAGAGGCAGGCACTGCACGAACCAGAGCTGCTGCAGGAGCTAGCTTAGCCATAGCCAGTGACATTTGAAACAGAGCACAGGCCTCAGTTTCAGTGCTATTTCATTATTTTGGATGCTCTGGGGACTGAAAGCAAAGTTTGTCCAGAGAAGAGCATGAAAATCAGCTGCTCAAGGGGCAGTGGCCTTCCCCTCTTGTGGTGGAAAGCTTTGCCCCCAGCCCTTTCCCTCTCAGGGTCAGAGGCACAGGAATAGGTATGTCTGAGATGACTTATTTTCCTCATGATTCATTGAAAATTAATCCTAATAGCTTTCTAACATAAAGTTCGTAGTGACCATTGAACTGCTCTGACTAAGGAGGGCCCTGTATTGATGTGACTCCGTGGCCAAATTTAATGCAATTAAACGATTGGATTTCGTTACCTATATTGACATGGTGTCAGTGACAATTTTCATTCTCTCTATTATTTCTATAAATAAAGTCATCTGCCATAATTAGAAAATATGAACGTGCTAAGACCTCCATTAATTCTCTTCCATATTAATCTAAGAGCTGGGCAGATGTTTATTAATACCTTGTTACACTGCATTCATCAGCTGTTACCAAGAATAGAAAGATTGAGACCTGACCTCATGCTGAAGGTTAAACAAGAGCAGATCTGGCCAAATCTTGGCTTCAGATTGATATTTTGACAATGTCTTGGTTTTTTTATCAAAATGTTTTTAGATTTTGAGCCCCTCTCTCTCTTTCTTTCCCTAAGATTCCTTTGGACCGTGTATGAAACTCAGTTGTGTTCCCCATCCTCCAGGATTGTCTGGTCTGATTTCAGTGGAGCTGAATTAAATCAGCCTGTGGCCTGCCCTCTGCTTCTTCCACCTGGAAAGTATTTAAGGAGCTGGGAGCTGGATGAAACCCAGGTCCAGCACATTCAGTGCTGAGCACCTGCTGACGGGTGCTTGGGGATGGGTGTGAGGAATAGCAGATATGGATGAACCTGCACCAAGCTGCAAGGAGGGCTGTGAGCAGCCTGTGGGACCTTTCAGACCCTCCTGGTATCCTGTGCTTGGCAGGTTTCAGAGCTGGTCTTTGCCCCAGGTCATTTCCCGCTGTCACTTTCGCTGGGTCTTTTGCCAAGAAGCTCCACCATTTAATTATGTTCCATGTCAAAGAGAGCTTAATCTTCCCTGTTTCTTTTAAATACTGTGCGTGGTAACCTGAGGTCACTCCTTATCTTCCTCTCCTCTCCCATTTGCCTGGTGTTTGCTGCCTCTCCCCACTCTGTTCCTTCTCACCATCACCTGGATCTGTTCTCTTGGCTGTTACTGCCCAGGGTCAGTGTCCATCAGGGCACCTCTGCTGACCTCGCAGTCTGTACCAGCAGAGTGACTGCCCTGTCACCTCTGCAGAGATGGCAGCTCTTGGCTCTGTCCGTGTGCATGTGGCTGTACCAAGGAGCTCTGCTCTGCAGCCTGCTGCCAAACTCCTGCTTGCTCACGTTCCTGGTGTGCTCAGGCTGCCCACAGCGAGAGCAGGCACTTGGTGGCTGGGGTGAGCCAGCCTGGGATGAACCAACCTGGGATGAGCTTACTTGGGATGAGGCAGTGCTGATTCACATCTGATGTTCTCAGCAACAGTGCACCAGACATATGTCTGTTCTACTGACTGCAATGGAGCCTATTTCTTGATTTTAGGAAAAGTTTAACTCTTTCTGGTGAAACCTGATGAACTTCTCCCGAAGGACTCATCTTTCCCAGGCTAAATGAAAATTTTTAGCTGGTAATAATTGTAAATTTTGCAAGCTCTCCACACTAAAGTGGATGGGATGAAATTATACATGTCTTGTGACCATTTTTCCACAGAAATCCACACTGTTGCCATTCCTCATTTAAAGCCAAGCAAAGCAGGGCTGTTCACAGCTGGGATTTACTTTATATGGTAAGATGTAATGCACTGTACTGGGTGAGGCAGCACTTGGTCTGAACCTGCCTGTATATTTCTGTCTGGGCCACACCTGAAATGAAACTAGAGCAAGTTGTGAGTTATTCGGGGCTGGGGATGGCCTTTCTGTACTGCTGTACCCAGCACAGTCCAGTTGGAGCTCTTGGAATTCAGCAGGCCTTGAAGAAGAATTGAAATAATTTCAGATTTCAGGATAGGCATGACCCAATCCCTACCATAAAGTCATCAGCAGGAATCCTGAACTGATGAACTGGCTGATATGTACTTTAAAGACTGGTGGTGGTGACTGGCCCAGACCCATCCCATCCCATCCCATCCCGTTCCTTGGCAGCTTCAGAGACAATCAATGCAGATGAAAATGGCTCAGCAATACAGAAACAGGTTTCATGTCAAAATATTTCTTGAACTCAGAAAAGAACACTGGTACAAAATTAGATCTTGTTTTGTACAAAGTTATTTTAAATTCATATATATAAAATATAATTTTAAAAATCCAATGTTATTTCCATCTCTTCCTAGCCCTTTCCCATCTCCTTTGCTCTGGATGCTGCTTGTCTCTTCTTTTCTACCACCTTGAAATTACCACTTTTTGCACTCTTTTTCCCCTTCTTGGAATTGCCTTTGAAGAAATGAATATAAAGAGCTATTCTTTGGGTCAGAATTTCAATTAGTTTTCAGTCTTACATTTCTATTTCCTGGGCCTGTACTTATTTATTATTATTTGCATTGAATTTTTGCCTGAGTGTTTGCATTGATTTTGATAACTCTGTGGGGTGCTTATCTGTACAAATAGATCAATAGCTTTTGGGCTGTACTTTCTGAAGCAATAAACTGAGAGACTTGCTTTGAACTTGAAAGCTTCTGTACTGCATTTATTAATACAGCAAGCTATAACAGATGTATGATCCACAAAATTACTTCAATCCCATGCTAAAGGAAGTAGATTTTCTACCTTTTCTTCCTGGTCATTTTTATTTAAACTGTTGCCAATCTTACACCTCCTTTTTTTCATTACAGACACCCTGAGTTCATCAGGGGAAAGGATACCACTGATGTCATGGTGACATTCTTTCCAGAGTTGACAGGTTTGGGTTAATTGCTGGTCCCAGTAGGCCAGAGTGTGTGGATCATCCAAGGGACTAATCTAAAGGGAGGATCTAGTAGGAATCAATCTCCTACCTCAAATGAGAAATGTTCCCTTCTAGTAAAATGCAGCAAAACAAAACCTGCTCTAATCTGATCTGAATTAAAATCAGGCACAAACTAAGGCTTTAATTTCTGTTTCTAGTTTGTTCAAGTAGCTCTTTGCACTGTCTTCCTCCAAGGCAATTTTGGGCTAAGTGAAAAAACACAGTTCCACAAAGTCTCTGAGTGAAGGCACCAGGAAGGCAGCAAGATAATAGCATAGAAAGATAAGGGGGATTAAGATTACTTCTGGGCTTTTTTAAGAAGTAAGAGGTGAAAAAGTTAATGGAACACTCAACTGGGAGACATTGCTGAGACCTGCAAAAAGTGATAAACCAAGATAGCTGGGTGAAATATCAGTGAGTGGCCAGAGTTTTCCATGTACATTGCAGCCTGCTGAATTCTGCATGGATTATGGCATGGAAAGGTGCCTGCCAGAAAAGGACAGGTCGGGGGACAGAAAAGGGGGTACAGGTCAACAGCCAGCCAAACATGAGTCAGAGGTGGCCAAGAAGGCCAAGGGCATCTCACCTTGTACAGTGTGGCCAGCAGGACCAGGGCAGAGATTGTCCCCCTGTACTCAGCACTGGTGAGGCCACACCTCGAGTGCTGTGTCCAGTTTTGTGTCCTTAACTACAACAAAAACATTGAGGGGCTGGAGCAGGTCTAGAGAGGGGCAATGGCACTGGGGAAGGGGCTGGAGCACAAGTCCTGTGAGGAGCAGCTGAGGGAGCTGCAGGAGTTTAGCCTGGAGAAAAGGAGGCTGGAGGGTGTGTGTAGGGGACATTTATTGCTTTCTACAGCCTCCTTCAAGGATGTTTAAGCCAGGTGGAGGTTGGTCTCTTCTCCCAAGTAAAAAGCAAGAGGACAAGAGTAAACGGCCTCAAGTTGTGCCAGGGGAGGTTTAGAATGGCTATTAGAAAAAATTCTTTCTTCAAAAGTGTTGACAAGCCCTGGAACAAGTTGCCCGTGGAAGTGATTGAGTCATCAGCCTTGGAAGGGTTTCAAAGAGGTGTAGAGGGGTCATGTAGGGACATAGTTTAGTGGTGGACTCAGCAGTGTTGGGTTAGTGGCTGGACTTGATGATCTTAAAGGTCTTTTCCAGTCTAAAGGATGTTATTATTCCATACTGAGAATTTGCTTATATTGTTGTGGAAATTGGATGTTACTTTAATCTCCATGGCAAGTTTGAGTGGATTACCCTGTAGAGACAATAACAGCCACTGAGAATCCAAATCCAGTGGACACCTGATCCAGCTGGTGTTGAAGCTGATGAAGTATTTTTATTGTACTTAATGGGCATTGGCCTCAGCCTCAGAAGAGTGCACTTGAGATTGAACTTCTCTGCCTTTGCAGCGATTTTATTAAATTTGCAGAGTTGGTATTAGATTTGCTCAGTGGTATGAGAACATTACTATTCTGTTAAATTACTTTTTCAGTTAATAATATATTCTTTTCTACAAAGGTTTTACTTTCTTAAGTCCTTTTCCCCTCTTTGCCTTCATCTGGCTGGGGAATTCATTCTCCGTTTCTGCCTTGAGCTACTACACGCTGTTATCTGGCAGGGTTAAACAGCTCTCATCCACTTCTCAAAGGAGAGCTCTGTATGCTAAACTGTATTTTTGTTCCTTGGGCAGGCTGTCCCTTTCTTACTGCTGGAACCAAAGCAAGAAGAACCTCATGAACTATGAGGAAACCTAAATCAAACCAGTCTCCTGACTCCAAGTTCTTCCAGGTCAAGGCTCAGCACTAACTTCTGGGAAAGCCCTCCTCATTCCTGAGCCTTTTCTGTCCAACAAAGAGATACACTTTGTGAGACCATTCCCAATGAAACAGATCTCTGGGATCCAAACTGTATTATATCATTTGTACTATTTACACCTGTAATACCAGCAGCATGCTAAGGGCTTTGAAGAGATCTCGGAAGACAAAGTCCCTGACTAAAGAGCTTAATATTCATATTTTATTCAAAATAAAAAAAATATACATACTCTGAGTCTATAAGATACTGGATTAAAAAGGCTTTTCTCCTTAAATTAGCTCACAGAAATCTAACCCCCTGAAGAGAGCGAATGAGGCAGCTGTGGAGGGAAGGGAGCCAGCAGCACTGAGTACAAAGTGTCTCTCAGCTGCCTCATCTGGAGATGCACTTTCAGCCTCAGCTTGGGGTCCTTACAGACACTTTTATCCCTGTGAGCCCAGCTGGGATCAGAGGACCAGGTCCACCGTGGCCCCCCTGCATGGTGTTCTTTGCACAGAAGCGAGTCCCAGCCCCACCCCATCCGGAGTGGGCGAACAGGGGCAGTGTGATGGAATTGGAGCTTTTGGATCTGCCTGTTCAAGTGGCAGCCCTCCTTAGTGGAACAAGATCAAATTGCTCATCCTTTTACTTGGGAGTCAAGGGTGTGCAATGCATAGTTTCTCAGTTCTGACTGCTGTGCACAAATCACACTATTCCCACTATTTTGACACAGTACAATTATTTGCTGTTTCTATGCACAACACAACACACTGTCAACATTCAAATGTATTAAATTATTTAAGACCAAAGGAAACCCAAAAAATAGCGTACGAAGAAATCTTTTGGAAAAGGTTGTACTCCTGCATCAGGTGCCCTTGAAGTTTGGTGGGACTGGGAGACTTTTGCCATAATGGACAACTGTGTCAGTGAAATGGAGCACAGTGCTCAGGAAGGGAGCAGTGACTAATATACTTTTGAGGAGAGGGAGGCAGTTACATGTTAACAGTTGAGAAGCAAAGTGACAAGGGTTCAGAGGCCATAAGTTCCAGCTTGTTGCAGAATTTTATCGTGTTTCCACATGAATGATATTTGGTTAGATATTGTAAGCACAGTACTGGAAAATTAGGATTAGAAAATGACTAAACTAAAACGAAAATTGGGTAAAGAGATGTGGAAGTAAATGTAAGTGCTTCACTCAGAAGGGACTTTGCCCTCCAAGGAATATTTTTCTAAATAGCCTGTGAATTCTTATTTGATTTAAAATTTTTCCCATTACAGATTCTAGAGATCTTGCAGAGAAATCTGATGGGGTTGCAGAAGAACTGTAAAAGAACAACAACAGAAGAGATGTAGGTTGAAAGTGATGCAATGACTTCTCTTTTGTGAAGTGCTTTCACAGATTCCTGGGAAAATTTCTGGGATTCATTCCTGGCCACAACATAATGACAAAAATACTTCACACAAACCTCACCAACCCACTCCTGGTTCTTAAGAAAATATCTGTTACAAGGCTAAAATCCACATCAGTCTTTCAGGATTAATTATTTCTGAAACCCGAGCGAGATGCAGAGGAAACTGCACACAGACACAGGACATAAATAACTCTGGGTATTATTTGCAAACAAGGGAAATCACCCAGAGGTGGCAGGCAAAGGAGATGGTCTGTGCTGGACCCTAGGGTACACCAACATGCCTGAGCACCTGTGCCAGGGCACCTTGCCAAATGCACCAAACGGAATCCACTTCTGATCAATGGCACTTTGAATAACACAGGAATTGGGACGCTCCACAAACCAGCCTCGTGCTGACACCAAAACGAACCAGACAACTCAAATACACAAAATGGAAAAAGCAATAGGCATTAGTGAAAGAAAAGAGTGGGTGGTGCATAGCCCCAGTGACTGTCTCAGTATATTGCTTTTCCCATGAGGATCTGGAAGATCTGATACTTCTCATACTGATTACCAAGGAACATTGCAAGAGTATTAGAGACGGGGGAGAGAGATGCAGAGCAGTCTGATAACTTACCATGACAGTAGCTACCGAGTCAAAATTACATCCAAGGCTTCCCTCTTCAGTCTGTGAGGTTTGATGATGCTGATTTTATCAGCAAGGTCGTTTTAGCACCCATGCTTAATCCAGAATCTATTCTGATATTTGTTTAGGAGATTTGAGTAATCTCTTTAAGAGAATTAACAAGTGCTGGAGTCCTAAAGAACAATCTTCTCTCAGCTCTTACTGGAGCAGAAGGATTTGAGATCAAAGTTAGGTGAAGGTTTTTTTAAGGCAATCTGGAAACAAATGGAATTATCTTTAGAGCAAGTCACGTTTTGGAGAAGCACAAAGTTTGCAAATGAATTTAGGTTGGTTTTGAGTTCAATTTTCTGTCTGTCCTGGAGGTAACCCATGGCCTGCTGCATGATGCAGGTATTGACAGGAGGGCAGAGGATCTTGCTCTGAGATTTCCTCTCTGAGCCATGTGCAACTGCAGTCAGTGGCCAAACAACATGTGACAATTTACTGCCTTATTCCAATGTCACCATGTGCTGCCTGCTAGCTTTTCATGACACAGTGAAGCCCTGGAACTCTGTGTTTGGAGGTAACATCAAATTAAGGGAGTGGATGGGAAAATTCAGTGAAACAAAGTCACTGATGCTCAAATGCCAAGCTGTTAAATCTTCAGTAAGTCTTGGTTCAGAAATCAGTCATTGTTTTTATAAATAATTAGAAATATAATCAGTGGATACAAAGTCACTGTTTGCTTGAGGGCTTTGGGTTAAATTTTGGGAGGGCCTTTGAGGAATTGTCATTGAATCTTCACACCCAAAGCTACTCTCTCTTCTGGTGGTTGCATGGGTGCGGCATAAACAATTTCCACATGTTCTCATCTGAGACTGTGTGGCTGATATCACATAAGATTAGCTCTTCTCTTGCAGATAGGCTCAAGAAAATAATTAAAATACCACAAAGGCAATGCTTCCACAAGAGTCCCATCATGTCAGGCAGAACAGTCACCTAGCAGCTTGTGGCACTTCTGTGCTATTAACCCTTGCACCCTTTTCCTTCCCAGAAGGCTGATGGATTTTTATCTAGATCTAGAAACAAAGAAGAACACCCTGGCCTGCGGGGCTGAATGCTGTGGATGCTCATCTCAAGCTCCCTGCTGTTTCACAGCTGGCAGCAAGAGATAAATTTATCGTTTGTCTGATGGAATCAGGTCTCACTTAGAGGTGCCGCCTCGAGAGTAAAGGTGGGTTTGGGTATTAACTCATCTCAGCTTCCGAGCTTTGGAATGTCTGAAAACTCAGAATATAATTTGGAATCCTAAGGCCAAACACCCCAAACTTAAGAGGGGGTACTACAGCTCACCTAGCAGAGGTTTACAGTGAGCTTTGCTATCCAAGCCATAACAACGTTATGTTTGTGTGGCTGATAAATTGCAACAGCAATTATTTTACTGTAAAAACAAGAAAACTTCCCATTAAACTAATGAGAAGCAGTATTAAAACTCATTCTTCTACTTTTGAGAGACTTTTACATAGAGGTCTGGAGATGTTTTGATGTTTGGGGAAACAGCAGCATATATGAACAAATGGAAGCACCAAACACAGCATGTAGGCAACGTCCTTGGCAAAGCCTATAAAGTCAGGGGTAAAATGAGATATGGGAAGTGTTTGCCAAAGTACATTTTCACAAAAGACACTAGGGGACATGGTAAATATTTTAGGGACATTTAATCATGGACTTGGCAGTACTGAATTAATGGTTGGACTCGATATTAGGGGTCATTTTCAACCTAAATGATTCTGTGAAATATTAAAAGATTGTGTTGATAAATTCAACACATCTCTGGAGGAGGGGATGCTGTAGGGGTGTGGAGGATCCTTGACCTTAAGACACCCTCTGCATTTGTTGGAGATCCACAAATTAATAACATCCCAGCATCCTCCCTGTCTAGTGGCTGTTGCAAAACAGTGAGGTGAGCAGAGGTGGGAGAAGAGCAGTGCAAGACTGTCCAGCCTGGAGGCTCAGAGGGTGCTAAAATCTCAACTGTAATGCAGGTCCTGGCATGTCTCCTTTAAAATGAATGATGAGGACTTGCTGCAAGGCAGCCTGCCTGGAGGAGGCAGCCAGACACATATCAAAGGGCCTGAGCAGGTCCCAAATCAGTGGGTTATCAAGTCAAATGCTCATTTGAGGGTCTTGGGTTAAATTTTGGTCCCCATATCCACTGCTTAAAGGCACTTGAAGTGAGCTGTCTGAGCTGTCCTGCTGGTGTGGGTGCTCTGGCACGAGCAGCAGTGCTTCTGCAGATGGTCTGACCGTGCTGAACACAAGCCCTGCAGGATTAAATGCTTATCTTGGCACTTGTAAACTTCCGTAGTAAGAAGGCTTTAAAAGAAAGCAGCCATATGCCTGAGGAAAGGCATCATGCAGCAATCAGCCTGCATTGTTTACCTAAGCAAAGAGGCCAGGAGTCAAGCAAGGCAGGACCAGGCAGCCTAAACCCCTAACCTCTGACTGCCTTCAGGCTCCACAGCAGGAACTCAGCCTTCACCATTCCTTCGTGGTGATTTACATTCACAAAATAAAACCTGCCTGGCTTCCTTGAGAGGGTCCTCTAAACACCCCAACAGGAGGCTGGAGCCAGAGGTCCTGGCACTGAGAATGCCAGGTCCCTGGATGAGGGCTCTGGCAGGCACCAAACCTGCAGCTCCCTCTTCCTGGGTGACTGCCAGTGGTACCTTGGACTTTTGTTTTTCTAACACTTGCAGAACTGTCTGACAGCAAAATGAAGAAATAGGCAGTCCAGGTCCTAAAGCCCATGTAAAGGGAACAAGCCCTCGACAAGGGGAACAGGAGAGGAAAGAGGAATGTGGCATTTCCAGCTTTCTCAGTGCTGTGTGGTAGCAGACATGAAAAATGACCTCCATTGCTTAAGCCCTTAACCCTCAGTTTCTTCTGTTAACGTCAGATGAAAAATCTAGAAGTTTGCAAGTGTAGATGAAATCTGCATTACATGAAGGCGAGCAGAGTTAAACAAGTCACTGAATGCTCATTTCTTCAGTTCAGCACAGCTTGATGAACTATTTGATTCATCAGAAACTCTACCAGGTCCCTGGGATCCATTCCTGATATATTCCAGGGCAATACTGAACAGGTTATTGCCCAAACTAGGGGATCCATGAGGTTGCTGAAGAAAAACTGAGATGAGAAATACCAACTGCTACTGTCTGGCTCCAAGGTTTGATCAGAACTTCAAGAAGGAGCAGAATTGGGTCTGATTCAAACTTCTGGTAACCACTTCAACCCATGAGCAATCAGAACAGCTTCAGGCCGTGCTGAAGACCTATGAGGCTGTGAAAGCTCAACTAAGTATTTGGATGATTATCCAGGTGGAGACTTAAGTAGAAAGATACAATATCTGCTAGCATTAACAAAAGCCTTGTAATGGACCTCTGTAATATCCACACTTTATGATAGCCTAAAAACACCTGGTCCTATGTCAAGCTCATCATTATTTGTAGAAACAAAATCAAGATGTGAAAAACCCGAAACAAACATACAAAACCAGGAGGTATTTCTTTGGTGGCTTGTCAGAGACAGGGTACACAAGGGTGTAAAGGGACTACAAAATTTACAGGTGAGAGTGTATGTAACTGTCATATGGGAGTCACATTCTTGCACCAGCACCTTCCTGTATGTCAGCACACCCAACTGGTTTGGTAAACATTGATAAGCACAACTTTCTTCTTTAGCAATCACTGTGACAGCAAATTGAAACCTAATGTCCACCACTAGTGCCTCACCCACAGCAGTCTGTTACTGGTAATAGTATCAGAAATGACTTGGTGCTGAGTAACTCAGGGTTTGGCTGTATCATGTGAGGGGAACTAGAGAGCAGTGTTATTCAAAGTGTTGTAACATCAAGACATTACTGGCAGGACGTTCCCTAACAACAGGACCTGTAAAAATGTGTGGTAAAGACAGTGGCTTTATTTTTCCTGTGTGTATTTGAAAGGTTAGATACAATGGGTAATATAGAGCATGTGACTACTAATGAAAGTATTAATATAGAGTTGCTAGAGGTTTTTTTATTATGAGCTACTATTAATAATCTTTATTTTCACATGTGAGTGGAAGCACACAATAAAGGCATTCCTAGGGAAGTTTGTGGATTTACTCTCCAGCCATGACTCACCCCTCACTCAGAGAAGCAAAGCCCAAGTGACCCAGCTGTGGTGAGCACAGAGCCCCCACCAAGAAAGTTCCCTTAGCAACAGGAAAACATCCAAAACATCTTCTACCTCCTGCTTGCTGTTCCTTGAAGTTGTTATGAGTAAATGGATGCTAAACCTCACACCTGAATTTCAGAGCTAGAGTCAGTGTATTACAAAGAAAATCCTTTTGCTTGCAAGTTAACTTTGGCTACCACCCTCCCAAATTCAGGCTTAATAAGAAAAATAACATGAAACTATTTTATCTAGTCCCTCCAAACACTGCCTGGGTTTATAAACAAATAGCAGAAACAGCTCTGGCATCCTCAGCTGACACTGATTATCATTAGGGATCTGTTGAAGTTAATGAAACCATGGCAATTCAGAGCAATCAGCCCAGTGTGAGCTGGGTGCTTGTGAGTTCCAGGTGCCTATGATCAAGGGTGATGAAGATCAGGGAAATAGTTCACCCAGGAGAGAGGGAGTCTTGGGGTTTTGTTTTGGGGTATTTCTTGGTGAGATATTTTCAAGAAATTTTGAGAGCTGGCTTTTTTTTTTTTTGTTTGTTTGTTTTTTTGGGGGTTTTTTTTTGAGAGGTGCTGGACATGGGGAAGAATGCTTGCAAGCAAGTGGAAAACTGTTCTTTGTGATCCAAGGTACTGTGTCCAGTAGTCTGATGTATTTCCTATTTATATGTACATTGTTTCCTAAATATTTTTAGTCCCTGCATTGCAGCCTTCTGGGGTGAAATGAGTATATTGTATTGCACAAAGATGCCACTTTTTGTGTTCATTGTAATCTACATTAAAATTCAATGAGGCTGAATGTATGCACTTCCCTCCCTGTTGCTGGCATGCAGTCATGGACAAGGAGTGCAGAAATGAGTGTATTGATTTATGCCTGTCACTGTCTGACAGGAGCAGGTCGGGGTCTGGGAGTTTCAGTTTAGCTGATGGACTGTGCTAAACCTGGCCTGGCTCTGCTGCTATTACATGTGAGTTACCTTTGATGCAGCTAAGTCACTTTTAAAGTATTGTGGAAGGTGAAGTAGAACCAGCTTTGTAGGCAATAATAACAGAATGAGATTATTTAGGCTAAAATGAATCAATATTTGGAAAATTCCACTGTTAATAATTAGATCTTGCCTGAGGGAAGCTGATTGATGCTGCCTGTACCAGATGGTTTGTAGAATGAGACTGAGCCTGAGTGCTCCTGTGGATGCCCCTGATGGGGAAGCAGCTTGGGGGGAAAATGTGAGGGTGCAGCCAGGAGAAGATACATGTGGGCACTGAGTCACCTCACTGGGAAAAGCACAGTCGGGGCTTTCAGTTAAAGCTGCAGGAAGAAAAAGGAGTTTTGGGAAAGATATAAAATTACACAGATTTGAGCTCTGGCAGGGCTTGTCTGTGGTAGCCCTCAGCAGTGGCCCTGTCCCCAGCTGGTGCCAAGCATGAGGGTGCCTGACCTGCTTTTCCAGGGCTGTGGGCTCCTGCTGGCACCAGAAGCACGAGGCCCTGGCTGAGTTTTGCTGACACTTGTCCTATAAAATTGACAGCAATAATGAGTGATAACCCATATCTGTAATACCTTCCTCCTCAGGACACCTAACAACATGCCACCAATAATGCTTTTTAAGGGCTGGATTTTGGCCAGGTCCTTGGAGAAGCAATAGCTTGGCCATGGTCCCACAACAGGGAGCTCCAGTCTGTAATGCTTCTGATCAGGGATGAGGCATTTGCTTTCCCTTTTCCCTGCTGGCTGCCTCCCCTAAACAAACAACCCTTCCTTACAGCATATGCAGGACTGTCTAGAAGGTCTTTAATGGTTCTAATTGCCTGACCTGAGTACCTGGTTGGTCTTGGCCTAATGCTCAAGCTCTGAAGGCACTGCCTCTAGCTGAAAAAGTGCATGCACTCCAATGGGTGATTTCGGACGGGAGCAGCTGTCTGTAGTGTCAGACAGCAGATCTAATGATATACCACTGAGCTGTTCTGGGCTAGGCTATAGCAATAACTCATTAAATCTAATTGTTAGGTAGCCAATTTTGGGAGTGTTGGAGTGATCACAAACAACTGAGGCATAAAGTAGTCTTCTTTCCATCCTTGGTCCATAGCACAGCTCAGGACTTTTCTGGTTATTTGTGGACAGAATTTATTGATGATTATTGTATTCACTGGCATGAACTGAAATTTCAGCCTCCCAGTTCATGATCGTTAGCCATGGTGAGAACAAGTGAGCCACTTGTCTCACATGATGAGTTTGCCTGTGGAAGCTGCAGATGCTTTGACTGACTTATGAGCGTGGCTCAGTGCTTGTGTCAGGTGCAAACAAAAATCCAAAAATGGCCAGTCTGGAATGGGTGTTTTTGTGTGTGACACGATGGTTCTTCCTGCAGATACCAGGCTGGGAGTAGTGCTGTGACTTACTGGTGCCCTGATGAAATGTACTGCTTCTGCATTGAGTGTGGTTGTGAAGACAAAAAGGAGATGGATTAAACTCATCTGATGCTTTCCAGTGAATTCTGGTAGAGCCTTTCTGCTCAAGCTTTGTCTTGCTTTCCCTGACCACTCTGACATCAGTAATTCACTGGTCCTTTTGATTCACCAGCATAAAATGAAACGCTGTGATTTGTGCTGCAGGAGCAAGGATGGGAGCTCTCAAGCACCTTCCGTGTATGCAAAGGAGGCTGATGCATCTGGAGCTGTGACTGCTCTAAAGACCACTTCAGATCCTTCAGTGTGGGCCTGAGTGGAGTTTGAAGAAGCTGTGTGCTTATGCAATTAAAACCAAGCTGTGCTGCTTCTTGAGCACTTAGAGCACTCGATAGGGGTACACAGAGCTCAGACACTGCTGTGTGGGCATCTCTTTAATCCCCAAAGGGAGGGAAATTGGCCCCAGTGCTGCAGGAAGGAGGCTGTGGGTTTCTGTCTCTGGCTGTGTAACCACAAGCTCAGATTCTGAGCACTGACTGCACTTTTCAGCAGCACCTGTGCTCTTGTTTTGCTGATGGCATTGCTTATTTTTATGGATCAGGAGTCTGCAATCAATTTCAAAAATACAAACAGTACAGTGTGAGCCCACGAAAGGAGGATGTATACTTTCAAGAAAGAGCTGAAGAAAAAACACTTTAAAAGCAGTATTAATTTTATAATTGCTGTAGAGGATAGACACACCAAGGCACTGTTTTGTCACTGGGTGAAACAGAAAACTGAAGAATCAAAATTTCTATGTCCCGTTTCAGCTTTTTCAACAACTTCTATTTGGAGGCAAACAAGTGCCTCCCTTCCCTTCTGCCTCCTGTAGGAAAGGCAGAGCTGTCTTGTGGCTTTAAGGCTGTAGGATGATGGAAAGCCTTGGTGAATGCTCCTATGGAGATATAAAATGATTAATCTACAGGCATCTGAGAACATTTATGACTTAGCTTTTGGTCTTGTATCTGTTATATCACTTATGGAGCTGTTAATAATCTCGTAATGCACATTAGGCCATATCTTAATGATTAAAAAATGATTAAAAAGGGTCTGTTTTATCTGTAACTAGTGAGAAATGCAATTATTTTAAGTAGTTCAATGCCTGTACCAGTCAGAAGTGGTATTAAATGGTTTTAATAGTTTGGCTGGAGGGTTTTTTCAAGGTGCTGGAAGCACACTATCCCTCATATAAGAATGTCATGATGGCTCTAGAGCTGGTGTGGGGGCAGTACAGAGGGCAGGAGGCCATGGGATGGAGAGCAGAGGGATGGGAAGAGACAGTGAGAATAAGGCAATTTGCAGTGTCAGATGTAGTGCTTAGCTTGAGGACAGCTGGGGAGGTAGAATAAGGCCTGGGTAGGAAACCTAATAGAGATGACAGAGCGGGGAGACACAGAAGGATGGACATGTGCTGAGTGGGAAGTGAGAGGGCTGGAGATAGGTGAGGGGGGGAAAGCTCTTTTCCTTCTACACTCGGACCTTGTGCTGACAGAAAATCCCAGGAACAACCTTTGCCTCCTAATGCTGACCTGCTGGTCCTTGGAGGGGAGCCTGCAGTGCTGAGACCTGTCAGGTGATCTGGCACTGCTGGAGTTCTTCCCAACAGGCTCCCCTGCCTCTGAAATGTCCAGTGCTCCTCAGAACCTCACAGCTTCACTCAGAGATAATTAACTGTGTCGTTAGCAGGGATCAGACTTCAGTTTTTAGAGAATAAACCCTACTGTAAGCATGTGAGTGGGACATGGATGGGCTTAAAACATTCTTGAGGTTTTAACTTGGTGCTTCCCTCATATGGGATACATTTCATCTCCCCACCAGCCTTTACACATCAAAAACAGAGTTAAGAATTAAAGCAGAATAAAAAATGGACAGTTTGTCATGTCTTTGGTGTGG
The DNA here is from genome assembly GCF_017639235.1 of Corvus kubaryi. Classification (NCBI taxonomy): domain Eukaryota; kingdom Metazoa; phylum Chordata; class Aves; order Passeriformes; family Corvidae; genus Corvus; species Corvus kubaryi. The sequence continues at coordinate 14,862,790 of NW_024581136.1, forward strand.
AGGGCTACTGTTCAGCTCAAACCCAGAACAGAAGCTAATTGCTGAGAAACAAAGTGGGATTTTTGAAAGCTCAAATTAAAGGCAATTTTAAATCCATTGATATCAGGAGGAAAATAACTGCTGCTGGACACGTACCAGTTAGCAAGACCAGCTCACCAAGAGAGGGGTACAACTGACCTGTTTTAGAAATGGGCAGGGCTCTGCTGAGCAAATTGCAATTAAACTGACTGACATTATATAGAAATTTGGCCTCTTATCCCTCCTGCACACCCCAACAGGGCAGCTGGGAGATGATGGTTGGGCAGTAAGGGGCAGGTATGTGCCTGTGCTGTGCTAAGTGAAGCCAACTTGATCTGGATGCAGCCCAGCAAGGAATATCTATGTGCCTGAAGCACAAGAGTTACCAGCATCTGTGGGGCTGCATCAGAAGTGCAGATCTTCAGTTCTGTACTGGGGAAGTTTTACATAAATGACATTTAAGTGATTTTCTGCCTAATTTCTGGTGAAACATTTAATGAAATTACACTGCCTCATACTTTTTGTTAACAACCAAATATTCCACCCAACAGTGTTTGCCTGGGAACACAGATGTGAGTCCCTGGCCACATGGAAGCCAGAGTCAGCTTTGCCACTGAGTTCAACCAGCACTAAAGCTATTCCTGTAAAAGTGCATTTCTACAGTTGCACTGCGATATCTCTGCTCTAGACCTCTAGTTAAACACATGTTAAAGTCTGGGATCAATCTGCCTGGCAGTAAGTTAATGGCCCACGGTGTAGCTACTGCTGTGATGCCTCTCTTCCATTAAGAGAGAGGCAGTGTTGCTGTAAGTGTCTCATATGTCCGGAATAATGGTGCTTGTGGCTTGCACCTGCGTAGGGGAGGATGCTTGTTGCATTTAAACTAGATATGAGCCAAAAGCACTGCTCAGCCCAAGAGGCACTGCAGAGCTGCAGTGCTCCAAAGGGACAATCCTGTGGGAGTGGGGACTTCTGGAATGTCCCCCCCATGCATCATTTCAGGAAGCTCATGCAGACCCCTTGATTGATAGGGTTTTGCTGCCTCTGCCTGCCCTTCACCTGCAGTGCTGCAAGCAGCTGTACTTCTGCATTTGCAGCCTCTGAACAAGCATGCAAAAAACCAGGAGACTCCCTTGCTATCCCTGCCCTCTGTTGGCACAACATCCTGCACCTGGCTATGGGTGCACTGACCTACCAAATGATCCTGAAGGATAAAGGGGAGAGGAGTTGGGCCATTCTGGACACATGCAATGTTCCAGTCTGCTGGGTTGCCTCTGGCATTCTGGATAGTAGCCTGAAAGGCACTGGACTTGGAAGGTTCAGTGCTTGGTGTTGGTATTGCCCAGCAGCCTGCACCTGGCATGCAAAGCAGCACAGAGAAGGGGTGACTTCTCCAGTTCGTTTAAAAGAAAAAGTAGAGAGGGAAATAAGAAACAATTACCAGCTTTGAAGGTGAGAAAGGTGCTGAAGCCTTCTGCTTTCCTTGCCCATGGCTGTGCTCCTTGTCTCCCTTGGGCCCCATGTTGCAAATCCTATGCTCCCATCTGAAGAGCGCTGGCTGCAGGCTCCCTCCAGAGCCCTTGATGCAATGTGGGTCATTCAGAGAAGGTTGTCAGGAATGATCCTGCACCTCCCTGCTGTTCCAGCACGGAGCTTTGCCTTCCAGGGCAAGGGAAGTGCTAGGCTGGTCCTGAGTGCTGCTCCTGAACCTGGCTGACTCAACCCACTGCAGCCTTGGGGCTCCTGGGGTAGTGGCTGAGGTCAGGCAGTGCTGGGACACCATGCTGGGCACACAGGGAAAATACCTTGTGGCATCTATCTACCCACATTTTTTGGGTGGCAAAGACCCAGTGCCTGAGGCTACTGCTGGGTATCCCTGTGAGGCAAAACCCACCTGCCCTGTCAAGGGGCTGCTGGAGAGTAAAAAGGTTTTTAGTGGTGCAGTGAAGGCCTCCTAGGAAAAGGCAGGATTTCCTCCAGTGGAACTGAGTGGATTGTGACAGAGAGCTAATCTGTATGGCTGTTTCATAGGTTTCCCCAGTGCCTGGACTCTGTGCTCAGCAACAGACACTCTGTGTGCTGAGAATAACTGATAAACACCACGTAGGAATGTGTGGAGGTCTGGAGCAAGCTCTGCCAGTCTCTTTGTATTTTAGTGTTATCTAACTAACAAAATCTCTCCTCATTCCCACACCAGGTTAGTAGGAGGAACCAAATGTGCTGTCAAGAACCACTGCTTGGTGGAAACCACCCTTCACCTGGCAGTTTACATTCCTCATAAATCCCCACCTCTTTCCCTGACCTTACTCCAGGTGTTTACACAGGCAAATGGTGCTGGTGGCAAACCTATCTCCAAAGCCACTTTAGGTTTAGACAACTCTCAATCTCCTACTCATTTACTGCAGTCAAAATTCACAAGGGAAGGCAGAGTGCAGCTGCTCGTCCAGCCCAGGGATCACACCACAAGGGGCTTTGCTACTGCTGGTCCCCATGCTCAGACCAATGGTGCTGTGCAGCAAAAATCACAAGCAAGCAATGTCCAGAGTATGCTATTACAAAGTGCAAGTGAAGATTTAAGTTCCCATCTGGACACCTGTTCTATTCAGCTTCAAGTTTTTATCCAAAGAATTTAAATGCTCACTGCCTCAGTTTTTCTGATTGTAAATCCCTAACCTGCCTGTTTGCTACTCTGAGATTAAAACCACTGTGTGGATTAAAATCACTGTGTTTAATACAGTTCCTGTTCCAGCGGCTTCTGCTGCTTGTACACATTTGGAAAAATGAACTCTGAATGCATTCTGAGGAATATGGATATTCCCAACCAGCCTAGGGTTGGGGTAATGGCACTGCTGTGGTATACTGCCATGCCTGGAAGCTGGGAAGAGTGTGGAAGTTTGTGCTCTGCCTATGGGAAGTTTGTGTGCAGTTACTGCTTCCTTAGTCCTTCTCTGTTTTACATGCAAACATGTAAATGAGTTCAACTCCACCCTAAAACCAGTACAGAGCATAAATATGAAGTCAATAAGACCTGAAGCCCCAATAAGTACATTAAAGCTGGCAGCCTGTTTTAATTCGTTACTCCTACATCTTTAGCTTGCCTGACACAGCTGGGGAGCGCTGCCAGTGAATGCTGTATGAGCTCCTGTGTGTGAAGTTGGAGGGGAATGGACAGTGAGTTCCCCCCTGGCTGTGAGCCACAGCCTGGAATTTCCTGGCAGTTTTTCTTTGTGGTTCTGAGAGCAGCTTGCTGTCAGGGAGTGTTTCTTGTGTCCCTTCCCTACCCCATATGTTGTTTTCAGTCTCTATTGCAGCATTCTGGAGTATTTTGCTTTCCAAATGAGGTCCATAGGGTACACTAATAAGTTGAAACATCACAATATGCATCACTTAGACATTACTGTAAGCCTCTAGCTCCAGCCCACAAATGCTACCAACAGCGAATTCATTCCTCAGATGAACAAGTGTAATTTAAACTCAAAGCAGCAGTTGAAAATGTTTGACTAATAAAACATCCTTCACTCGATTCCTCAGTTAAAGCCTGGCTTGTGCCAGCCTCTTGTCAGATGTAATCGCCCCAGGAAATCCTTTTCCAGTGTACACTTAGCAGTAGAACCTGAATTTGCTCTAATACATGCTTTACTCTCCATTTCCCAGTACTTCCCTAAGTTCTCCCGCTGTTCCCATCCCAAATGCCTCAGCCCATCCAGCAGCTTCCCCCCATAAGGATCAGGTTTACCTGAGCAGCAGCGGAGTAGCAGTGCCTAAAATGGAGATTTCAATGGGATGTGACAGGGAGATTTTCCCTCTCATCTACATACTTCTGTAGTTGCCACCTTTGGGAAAACAGCCTATCTACCAGCAGAAGGCTTCCAAATATCTTGTCTCTCAATGTGTCCAAGTATTTCTTGCTGCTTTCACAGCTCCCAGGAAGTTTTAATTACTTTTGGTTTTTAAATAGAGGCAAAGCACCAGAATTCAGCAACTACACAGAAACAAGCTGTCAGAAGGAAGTGGGTGTGAAGACCCTCTGAATAAAGTCAACCCAAAAAAAGCTGAGCTTTCTCTCTCCAAACTTTATTTCACGAAGCTCCTTGTTCTCCCCACATTTATAAAAACTCTTCTTGAAATCCGCTCTGCCTGTGCATCCTTGGCTGCCGTGACTCCTCTGGGGCATGATGGACATTTCCATCAGGGCAGGATGCTCGGTGTGGAGTAGGTGCCTTCTCTGTCATTTGGCAAAGTTCATCCCTCTCACCTGCTCCTTGGAAGAAAGCTGCAGGAGTCAGGCAGAAAAACGAGATCAGGGTTGGGGCAGTCCCAATACTGAGCAGAGCCCGTGGCCAGCACACAAACAGGCAGCACCTGGCTGGCTGTGCACCCTCCGCCTCCCGAAATGTCAGGGCTGTGCGGGAGCAGGCGCGCTGCTCTTTCTCCAGCGCTCACTCATCCCTGCGTACCCTTGCCCGTGCTGGTGTGAAGTCAGGGGCTTCCCAGCCTTTCCCTCAGTCACCTCCATCAGACCACTTTGTCCTTGGGTGGTGTTTGCTTTTCTGAGTCAAGAATGTGCTGGAGAGATGCTCCTGTTCGTCTCTGGCTGCTCACTGATTTCCCATGCTGTGCTCTTGTTGTTTGCTTCTATGGCAAAAAGAAAAGCAGCTTTTGCTGGTGAGGTCCACAGTTGGTTGTGATAGGATCTTTTTTTCCCCTGTTTAAAATGTAAGGTCTTGCAAATTAAGAAGCTACAGCCTGTCTAGGTCTTATACCAGTCAGTCTCTGATTCATCAGAGAATCTCCTTGGTAACTAGCAGCTCCTCTCTGATGATTTGCTACTAAAAAGCTCTCCCAATTTAAAGATAAAACACAGTGAAAGCAGAAAGGGGAGCTACACTATATAGATACCTTATACAGAAACATATGCCTTGTGTGCATGCAGCTATACTGGATATTTTCTGATGTGTGTGGGAAGCAGCTTCTCTGTGAGACAGCATGGTATTACCCTATGGATGGCAAATGTGCCCCAATTGCCTCATCTGTGCTAGAAATCCTTTTTGCTGCTCCAGGGTCAGTAACCCCATCTGCAGGGTAAATAATACCCCAGGAGAAGATGAGGTTGGCATTTAATGAGGGGCTCAGCAGTTCATGCTTTAATAAGCCAGTTTTCTGGCCTTGCGTGGGACTGATCACCAAGTACAAAGATTCAGAGACAGGGTGACTTTCTGCAGGAGGTGTTCCTGGTGGGTTTGATGCTGCCTGGTTGCCCTCTGGCTCTGGTAATGAGCCCCTGCTGCCTGACCCCCTCTTCACAAACAGCAAAGTGCTGCCTGTGCTCTAGTGCCTGCTCAAGCTGCAGGGAAGGTGCTCACTGAAGACTTTTCTTTCCTAGGAACGAGTATTGCTGGAAAAGTTGATCCAAGGTGCGGCTAAGAACGCTCTGTGTTTGAAGTAGTGAGTGTTTGTGCTCAGCAAGTCAGTGCAAGTGAAGGATGCTGGAGGCCAGGGAGCTCTGTGGTGAGAGTTGCCTGGGGCTCCTGAGGGATGAGAGAATGGTTTGGGACTGGAGGTGAGTGTTCATGGTGTGCACCAGACAGAAAACTCCAACTCCCTGTGCCTGCTGTGCTTGTCCCAGTGGGACTGTCCTGCTCTGTGTGGGGCTTTCTGTGATGCCGAGCCCACCAGCATAGTGGAGGGGACATAAAATACTAAATGAGTGCAACTGAGCTGCTTCCAATGCTTTTTACCAGATAAATCAGGAATTAAAACCACTCCTAGATTCCTCTTTCCAAACCTTCCAGCAGCCCTTGCCAGAAGTGAGCAGAGGGAGGGTGAAGAGCAAGGGAGGTTCACAAGGCAGGCATGGGGCAACCCACAGCCCTCTCTATATTTCCTCACTTGCCTTATGTCCCATGGCACTAATTCCTCTGAATCATCACAACAAACAGCAACAAAGCACCAGATCCATGAGATGTTTTTCCATCCCTGCAAGAGGGTTTTGAGCTCACTGTGAAAGCTTGCCCAGCCCTGGGAAGCACCAGCAGCTGGAGGAAGGCTCTTCCAGGCAGCTCTGGCAGTAAGGAGATCATACTCCATGGATGTCAGCAATTTGGGACAAAATCTGTGTTCCCATAAGGTGGTGTGGCATCTCTAATACCTGGGGAGGCCTGATCCAGCCCTGTTTGATTCAGACCTGTGGTTTCAAGGTCTTTAATTTTAGCAGGAAAAAGCTTGAGTGCAAATGTGTTGCCCATGCCAGCAAAGGTAAAAGCGCTCAGACCTTCATTTATCAAGGAGTATGGGTGACAATGGTTCTGAAAAGTGAGGGCTGATATATTCAAGCCCGTTGTTGATGCAGTTGAGCATGTCGGGTACACGACCTCATTGTGGTTAAGGGATGAGTTTCTAGATAATCCAAGTTGTGATAAGCAAGGCCTGACTTCCACCCAGTCAGGAAGGAAAGGGGAGATTGAAGCTTGTTCTTCCCTTTCCTGCTCTCCTGCTGCCGCTGTGGGTGCTGAGACTTGGTGTGGGCAGGTGAGACCCCACTGTGTGGAGTCAGGTGCTGCTGTTTCAGGCTTGAAGGGAAATTACAAGGGGAAGCCTCTCCTCCACCTCTTTCCTGCCTTTGTGTTCTTCCTGAAACTTGAAAGCCTTTGCTGCTATCAGATCTCTGAGCCTGTGCCTCTTGATGGAAGGGAAGCAGATGGAGCCCCTGATGGGAGGGATGTCTGCAGGCATGTCCTGGCTGGCTTAATCTCCAGGATCCCTTCATGGAGGGAAGGATGGAGAGAGGTCAGGTCCAGCAGCACTGTCACCCAGTGCCATTCTGTCACCAGAAACCACCAGGCTGGGAAAAACAGGATCATTTTGTTTTGCCTAGGGGTAGCAGGAGTTCATCTCCCCCAGGGGAGCATCAGAGCAGAGCCTGGGTGCCATGTGCCTCCACACAACTCTTCTGGAGCAGGAAATGCTCCCTCGAAGCCTGTCCTGACCTATGGGGGCAGCAAGCAGACCTGAAGATGGATTGTTTACCTTTGCTGAAACTCTGGAGTGGCCAGATCTCAATTTTTATGTTATACATTTTAATAGCAGTGTTGTGACTTGGACCATGTCATGGGGAGAAGTGGAAAAGCATCAAAAACCTGCTTGTTCCTCAATCCCCACCTGGTGTCTTCATCCTTCAATTGGTTCCCCTGCAGATGCCTGCAGATAGCATCTCCTCAGCTGGGCTATTGCCCAGCCTGTGTGGGTTTGGTTACAAATTCATATTTATAGATATAAAAACAGAGCTTATGTACAGTGTTTTGCTCTTCCTATCTCCTTTGCAACGTGTCTCTATTTTGGGAAGTGGAACAAAGGTGTCTGCAGCTATTTATAGCAGGGGAAGGTGCACAATGCCTTCAGCCTGGGTGGGCACAGGGCTGCCTGGCTGAGGGTGATGTGGGGTCCCTGCCATCAGAGATGGTGGGTTTTTTCTGCTTTTTTGTGTCTGTTCCCTTTTATTTCAATTGCTGGTCTAATGCTGAATAAGATATGAACTTAAAGGACCGTTGATGGCAGTTAAAAAAAAAAGAAAATGTGCAAAGCCTTGGCAAGTATTTTTTATGAATTGAATCTCTTGAGATGAAAGCTTCATTACTGTGAAACAATGAACTTGCTGCACTTTTAGTAGTACAAATGGGTTTCATTTGTATTAGGAAGATACAAGCTTATTATTTTTAGTTTGTTCCTGTAGTACCAGGAATGTTTAATGTGATAATCAATGTAATTGAGGAACTGAAAGCACAGAAGATCGCAGCATTCTCAGGGGTGATAATGACTACAACTGCAGCATGGCCAAAAGGTCTGGGGCACGGGTACAGGTGTGGTTAAAACACACTCCTATCCCAAATGTGGATGATTGCTTGTTGTGCTGGGCTCTGTGGGAGCACAGTGCAGCCCTTGCCCCGTCCCCAGTTATGATGGGATGCACCCAGTCCTGAGCACCCAGCAAGAAGCTCAGAGCTGCGGGGTGCACCTGGGATGGCTCTTCTGGAAGGACACAGGGAGAGGAGTTTTTGCTTTTGCCCCAAAACCCAAGGATTTGGGAGAGAACCTGTCCCCTCCTGGGATCTAGGGGAGAAGGACATCTAGGAGAAAGCTTGACTGCAGAATTTGGCACCTTTTTTTGAGGTCGTTACTGAGTATTTGCAAAGCAGGATAGAGTCTCAATTTGGCTTTTTTTATTTTTCTCCCCAGAAATAGCGAAAGGCACACATTTGACACTAAAAACCGACCATTAAATTCCCAGCTCCTCTTCCTAAGTACAGGGCTGCTAAAGATTTTCAATTAAATGCTTCAGAGCCCTTAACACAGAGAAAACACAGCATTTCCTCTCCAGGCCACTGCTCGTAAACTGTGATGCTATTTTGTGAAACTTTCACCCCCGAAACTCAGCAGCAGGCACCCACCACACAATTTCAGCCCAAATTCCACGAAAAGCATAAGCAGCAAACTCATGGGAGGACCTACCAGCAACAGGTTGGTCACCTATAGCCCAGCACCATGGAGATCCTACTGCAGCTTTGGGGAGTTGCTGGTTGCCACGTACCAAATCCAACATCTCCTGAACCTCCAGACAGTTTCCCTCCTCATTTCATTCCCTCCCTGATGCAGCTGGGGGGGGGTTTTGTGATTTACTGTGTATGTTAGTCCACAGAAGAGGTGGAGGGGAGGAAGGCAGCTCCTTGTGTCTGCCCTGGCACCTGCCCCTGGGGCAAGGAGGCTGTGTGGGGCAGCTGCTGTGGGCTGCTGGACATCAGCCTGCATGGTGATGGGTGAGGAGAAAGGCACAGAACCCAGGGCAGACTGAATACATTTTAGATGCAGCCTCTGAAGCTTCTAAATTCAGAGCAAGTCTGAATGAAACAACAGCTTGCAAAGGCGCAACCAGGTTTGTTTTCAGCCTTCTCCATTTTAATTTGTTTCACTTTGAGGAGGGAAATTTTCTGTGTTAGAAAAGTTGCCTTGTCCTACTGGTCTCTAATAAATCACGGCTGTAGACACCAAAAGGCATTAGGTGCCCTCTGGAAATGCTGCTGGAGCTCTTTTCCCATGCCAGGACAGGCTCCCAGCATTGGAGCTGGTGCCCAGCATTTCCCCACAGTGCAGGGCCTCCTCCCTCTGCCAGTCTTGAACAGATAGCTGCAGAGAAACCAGGTTTGTCCATTAAATGATCTCACTTTAGCACTTGCTATGAGTTAGATTGAAGCCTACTGCAATCAGAGTGTACTTTGAGAGAAATGACTGAAGGCAGAGCCGAAAGTGCAGCCGTGGTGATGCATGAGCTGTGGTGTTCATGCTCATAATGCAATTACTTACATTACAAAGCAATTATCAGAGTTTAAAATTCCAATAGCATTTAGAAAGGCATATATGCCTGAGGGTTTCCATTTGCAGAGATGTTTCTTTTATTGTACCTGCTTGCCTAGGAACTTCACCATTTTAAACACATCAAAGTGTTTTAGAAATCTATTTGTGATCTTTGTTGAAAAACAAAGGCAACCCTGCCAGGTCCACACAGAATACTTGCTCCATTGCAAGCTGCTCCTGAGGCCCAGTTTAGGTTTTGTGAGGTTTAATGAGGTAAAACCCCCTGCACAGTGCTTCCTGCTCCCTTTTGTAAATTTTGGCAGCACATCCTTCAGCTGGGGCAGTGTGCTTCAGTGCTCTCTCTATCACTGCAGTGCCATCAGCTTTTCCCTATCTGTCCAACTCCTCCAGGAGCAGCAGTCACTCTTGCAGTAAATTTTTGCCTGGAATAGCACATCATTCTTGTGGCCTGCTCCCGGTGCTCTGCAGACAGGCTGAGGGGGTGGGAAGGGCAAACCTTCTCCATCAGATGCTGAAGATGAAGTTTCTTGCTGATAATTTGAGGTGGTGCTGTGTTGGCTAACAGGGCTCTGGGCAGCTACAGTCCAGCCCAGAAGGGCCAGATTTGAACTGGGACCTACTGGAGGAGGAAATTTAGACAACATTGCTTAACAAGGGACTCTGCAGAGAGGAAGGAGTTCAAACCTGACAACTGTACACCTCCCAATGGGGCTACAGTTCCCTCAAAGAGCATCAACAGACTAATTGTTCATCACCGTTTATCACATGCAAAATGCACGTGAAATTGCATAACTTCCATAGTAACCATGATCATCACCTTCCCATGTGGGGACTGGAGTGTCAGGATGTTGTATACTTGAGAGTACCACACGTACCTGTGTCCTTGCATAAAGCACACACTCTTCTGGCAGCCAGCCTTTTGTTTATGGGCTTCCACTGCTTGGCTTGTGAGCATTTGCAAAGCCTTGATTACTCATCAATACCCTTGCACTAGACACATGCTTCTGTAATGTCTTTAAGGTTATGTGGAATTCTATTTGAAATCCCTTTCATAAAAAAATAACACAAACCACTTGCTGCTAAATCTGGCTGTCAGCAAGCAAATGCCAGGAACCAAAATGACTATTATTATTACTGTTATTTGCACCATTCCAAAATCCATTAATTTGCTTGTTGCAATGTTAGGTAATGAACACTTCTGCAACAAGGTCACACCTCCATTTTATATCAAATAACTGTCTTTACTCATGTTTGATATATGAAGCATATTTCTTGCTTAGGGCATAATGTTTTATTAACATTATTTTCCTTTGTTCTTTCTTACAAATTGTCTATTATGACTCTAAAGATTGCCTGCATGACATCGTTTTTAAATTCAATGCATAATTACATAAAATAGAAATTCATTTGATGCTACATTAATAAATCTCTCATAATTTTCTTTGAACGGGGGGACACGCTGCTATTATTTACCAGAAAACATGGATTTAGTTAAGCTTCATGGAATTTTGCAGTCACTGACACACGTATTGGATATGGGCAGAGCAATGACAGAAGTAATGTGAAGGCAAACAGTTCAGTTCAAGCCAAAAAGACTGATGGAAATAGTAAAAATAGTAGAGATGTGAAAGGAAGAAGTACTGAAATAAATATCTGAGATGGGAACTTGCAGGGAAGGTTCACTGCAGCTGCTGAAAGGTTCACTGTGCCTGGCTGAATGTCAGCCTGGGTTAATTTGCAAGGTGACAGATGTCTTGGGAACGGGCAAATGCTGAAGAAAAGAGCTGGTGTCCCTGAGCCAGATCTGCTCGTGGAGCTGAGCCACTCGGGTGTCCTTGGAGCATCAGTGACTTACTGCAGCTGTGGCTTTGGCTCTTGTCTTTAAGGATGATTGTGCAACCCTACACCTTGGCAAAAAAAAGTGTCACCCCCCTCCTGGCAGCTGAAAACCAAAGTTTTGACTGACTGACCCTATCCTGCTTGATCTGCTTCACCCACTTCAGCTGATCTTGTCTCACCTCTGACTCTTTGAGCCCAATTTCCCCCAGATTGTCTGTAACCACCCCTTGCTGGGCTTCTCGGTGCTGTCAGCCACCATGCCCAGGTGTCTCTGGTTCCCCCGGCTCCTCCTTCACCGGGGCTGCTCCTAAATACCTCCCAGGCTACCTTGAGTTGTAATTTCACTGTCGTCTTTCTGTGGCTGAAGGAGTCTTAAGGGTGTCCCCAAACATTGTAGTATCCACCTTGCAAGGACAGAGCAGAAAAGGTGTCCCCACACCCTAAACCTCGAATTTGCAGGAGGTAAGTACTGTTGTTACTGTTTTGTAGATAGAAAACCTACTGGATGGCAGATATTAAGTGTTTGGCTCAAGGTCACAGTGAATATCTTTGAAGTCACTTGATAAACACTTTGTTCTCAGCAAAGGGTGTGCTTTGGGCTGTGATCTTATCCTGTAACAAAAGCTGAGATATGTTCCTCCTCGTTTATTCTAGTCTGGTGGTGTATGTTGCTCACAGTTAATAATAAGTGGAAGGTCATTAATTGTGCCTTCTGATATATGTTTTTAATTTCTTTATTCATAATGAGCTCATTGCTGCAGCAGCAGGAGTGAAATATGTGATACTACTGGAATTTCTTTGCAGTTCAGCATTAATTAATGTCCACTTTTTGCACAACATTAATAATAACGTGCCTAATATTTCAGAGGAATGTGGAAAATTCTTTTCTAGCTGGCAAGAACTGAGATTTGCATTTCAGCCTTTTGTTTAAAAATGCCTCTGAAGGGCTTTGAAGTATTAAAGTGAAGTTGGATGTAGCACCCATGTCCAACCTCGCACCACGTAATTGGAATTCCAGTCCATCCACTCCCCTTGTCTCTTCACATTTGCCAGCTGGTGCAGGGAAGGACACTTCATTTCCACAGAGGGCCACGACGAACTTTTTGTTAGGAGAACAGGTCTGTCAGCCCTTGTTCCTGCAGAGTTTTGGTTAAGTGCACTGTGGCTCTTGCTACCTCTGACATCATTTGTGTCCCCTTGCGTGGGATGGGCTCCTGGGTCTGTATGGTGATGTTCCTCACCTGTCGGTTGCAATAACAACATGCTGCAGGTTTTGCTGGTTTTTGTCCCTCTTGAGAATTAGACATGCCATTTAGCAAGACTGGCCATCCAGAGACAAAAATACGCCACTAAAATGAAGTCACTGTTTGCCTATACTGCGAGATCTGTATTAATGCTATTACAAGGTTAAACCCCTTTTTTCACAGGTTAAAGATGGTGGATTTGCCGGCCTGAAATGTTGATTTTTCAGCATACCTTGCTGCTGTGATATGAATGTTTGTCTCCTCACCCCTGTCCAGGGGGAAGGAGGGGCTGGGTTTTGAGAAATCCTGACTTGTGTCTTTTGGCAGAGACTGTGGAACAGTCAGACTGATGGTTCATGGCTTACAGATGTAGCATGTCTCTCTGCATTTAGTGATGTCCTTAGTTCAGCAGCAGGACTAGGTAGATTTTAGGCCCTCAGCACCACAGTGAATGTCTCTGCTGTGAGAATTAAAGGAGTGACTTACTGCCAGAAGGCAAAGGGTGTTGTGTTTCCTGTTCCTGACCCTTTAAAGCGTGATGTGACCTTTTGAGTAGACAGAGAGATGAGAAATTCATAAATGCACACAGATTTAAACAAGAGGTGCTGCTTCCTTTTCTGAGAGCCCTGTCAGGCTGTGTGGGAGTGGGATGATGTTGCATGGCAAACTTGGGAGTTTCTGTGTGACCTTGCTGCTAAAAGCTTCATCTTGTGGCACCAGAGGATAACACTGAAACTGTGCATGGACTCTAAATTTTTGCTGTACTTAGGATGCTGAATGAGCAGCTGTGGAAACTGCTGCTTCACTCTGCATGCTTGGGATGGCATTCCCAAAAGCTCTTGCCATGGCCCAGGTTGGAAACACCCTTGTCTAAGGGCAGCCTGGGGATGGAACAGCCTCGTGGTATGGGGGGGGTGTGTTAGAGGTGTGTCACCTTGTCCCCGTGGCCATCGCTGACACCTTGCTGTCTGTATCATGTCTGAGCTTGAGAAGCAGCTTTGCTGCCTGGACAGATGCAGCTGGGAAATCCTGCACCCCAGCAAGAGTCACTTCTTTGCTGTTTCTTTTTCAATCCTGCTTTGCTGCAGGTTGGAGCTCACCCAGTGCCTGTGCAAAGCAGCAAACACAAAGCCAAATCCTGGATAGGCTGGAGGTTGGGAATGGGGAGACACTCTGAGGTCTCCATGAACAGGGGATGTACCAGGGGCTGTGTTTGGCTGCTTTGCCCCACGAGGACAGCTGTGGCAAACTGCTCCTTTTTTGCCCTTGCACTGTCACATTGGAAAGAAAATGGGAGGTGACCATTACTGCAGTTCCCCATCCTTGCTCACCAGGGCTTGGCAGGGAGATGGCACTTGTCACAGCCAAGCCTGCCATCTCCTGACCCAACAGCTCAGAGGGGGGGTGTTGGATCCTGCTCCATCTTGCTTCACTGACTTGCCATTAGGAAAGTTTCTTGGTTTTGGTTTTGTGTCTAATTTGGAACACGTGTAGATTTTGGTCAAGAAAAATGAGCAGTGAAGAGCACTAATTACTGCACCCTCAGGGTAACGGCCTCAGTGTCCCCATGCTGCATTTGACTTTGGGATTAAGTTGGGGGCTAAATACAAATTCCAGCGGTAGCACAGGCTTTTCAGTAATTTACCATCTCACTTACAAATGTGCTTTGCAGAAAAATAACTACTTTGAACCTTTCTCTTTGCCACACACACTGACAAATATAGCCCTGAATTAGTATAATGCTGTCTTTCCAAAGCTCCCCTTCACATCTGCCTGTGCTGAATTCGTGCACAGAAGTTTTGACGAAGAAATGAATTGCTAAAATTCCTAATGAATGTGGTTATCAGAGAGGTCTTTCTAATAAAGATAATATACGTCAGCAGAGCTGGCAGGTTTTTACTGGGGCACTTCTTCATTGAGTCCAGAGTAGATGCTCTGTGATAAATCTTCTTAGTGCTGTCACTCTTGGTCCTAATAGTGTGAATAGCCATTTAGCTCGCAAAACAGCAGAGCCATTCAGTGGCTCTGGGTTTTGGCAACATGCTCAAGTGTTCTCCAGCCTTTCCGGTCTTTTGCCAATCTCTTCTGTCTAATTCACCAACTCTTTTATAATGCAAGAGTTCCTCCTGCAATGTATCTTTTAACCTCTGATGTTCAGACTTTTCCCTGCTCCCACTGCACGGCATGAGCCCCACTGCAGTCACCTGGCTGCATTACCAGAGACTGAGGTAACACTTTATTCTTAGAACACCTGTATGACTTGTTTTATATTTTTCCCTTTCAAAAGCTTTTCAGCTGGACTTCCTCTCTCGCTTTCATAGACAGTTCTTGCTCCGGACTGAACTGGAGGAAGAGATAAACTAAATTCTGTGGGGTTTTTGTGCAGAGTACAACTGGTTCATTCATTACACAGGATGCTGCTGCTTGTTGAGCCACCCCCAACCAGCTGGATATTTCTTGAGTATCGAAGTCTGTCTCATGGAGACACCCACAGCCTGAGGCTATGAGTCCACAGCTTCAATGTTTGCTTGCTATCATGATGACAAACGCCTTGTTTCCCTGGCTGGGCTTGAAGCTGTCTCTGTGTAACCCTGGGTGCACACCCTGCAAACAGGGACAACCAGGAATTTAGGAACAACCTGTGCCTGGTACCTGGGACTAGCACTTGTGCTCCTTCCTTGCCACGTACTCTGCTGGACCACTGGATCTCAGTCCCTTTTTGTCAGCTGCACTCTGGCAAGTGGTGGAAGGGTTTTTTATATTTCTTCTTTTAGAGTATCTGTTGCCGATCTTGTGGGTCAAAAAACTCAAGTGTTTGCAGCAGAGACAGTATCTTACTGAATTGTTTTGCATCAGTGGCGGTCCCAGCAAAAACAAAAAAGAAAAGAATAAATGCAAGAGAGTTTAGTGAGACCATCACCAGCTTTGCCTAATACTAACCTTGCAAGAAGTCCTTGGATGATGTGAACTGGCTGTTCTTGCTAGCAGAGAAAATAAAGTTGCAGCAGTTTATGCCAGCTGAACACCTGGTCATTACATCTCATGTTGTAAAAGCTGCTGTGGAACCACAGGATAAAATGGCTATTCATCTTTGATCCCTTAGCAATGTGAGAGTCTGTAGTAATCTCTAAGATTAGGGTAATAGAGAGCTCAAATTTTAAATAGAGCCTGCTAAACCGTGTTTACACAATGCTTCAGTTCAAAGAGGGAACCGCTGCACGTGCAGTGTGGGGTGCACAGGGATCTCCCCTCCTCCCTGCCTCTGCTGGGCTTTTAAATGTGTGTGTGTGGTGCCTTGAAAGTCTGACTTTGCACTGTGTGGGTGCTCTGAGCTGAAGGCCAGCACTGCTGGCCCCAGCACCCAGTATTTCCAGGGGAGAAAGTGTAGCTGAGGAGGTGGTACCATGTATTTACAGAATTTCCCATTCTTTGGGAGCAGACATGGAGCCAGGTTGCATTTGAGAGATGATGTAAAACCGACTTAGAGGAATATACTCTCATGCAGGACTGCAGTCAGAGGCTTTGCTGTTGCTCATTTCCAGGTGACTTTAATTACACTCCTATGCAGGGGAGGGTATAAAACATGATGGCACAAATAAACAAAACCATCCAGCTAACAGGAGGCACAGTTGCAGGTTCTTAGCTTCTAATCCAACATATGCTTCAGCCATTGTTTCTCTGATCCCTGTGTATTAATATGTGTCTTAGAAAAAGCAATTAATGAGAAGGTTTTCAGATGCCAAAGCAGAAAGTTACTGAGACCAGGAACCAGCTCATTTTTGGCTTTCTTGGGCCAAGCCTGGGATTGCTCCCTAGGCTTCAGTGGAGTGATAATGGGTTTGCCCTGGGAGAAAAACAGTTTGTCTGACCACCAAGAGAAAACATAATTCAGACTGCAAAGCAGAACAGAGTGAATTTTGTAGCTCGCTTGCCAAAATCTTGTTCTTTGAAAGTCTGCTCTGGTCTTACGTAGGAGATAGCAAATGAATGGATTTGGTAAAGGTTGGGGTGCTTCAGCAATGAATGGAAAATTTTATTCCCTCTCAGCTTGTAGTAGTAATTCTATGTATCTGTTCATAGGTTTCTCAGAAAATGATTTTCATCCTTCCAGCAATATTTGATACCCTGTGTATCCTGCAGACTGCAGAAAATGTTTACTCTGTCTCATTTGCCCTTCTCCCAACAATGCACATGCACAAAGGACAGTTTTGAAGTGTTTGTGCCTTTTGATTGACAATAAAAATCTTTTGCTATGAGTTCTGGCAAAAAGTTCATGGTCCTCAGAATACTTTACAGTTAATTCTGATTTCATTTGCATGACTAAACAGTGGTTCTGCATCACTTCATTACAAAAATTTGCAGAGCTTTGAAAGCATTTCATTGCTGGAGAAAAATCCAGCAGTAAATCCAGCTTCCATGTATGGTTAAATTGCTTTAAGCTAAAAACAGCAATAGGAACAATTCTTTTTCAAAGAATCATAGAATATTTTGGGTTGGAAGGGACCTTAAAGATCATCTTCTTCCACCCTCCACCATGGGCAGGGACACCTTCCCCTATCCCAGGTTGCTCCAAGCCCTGTCCAACCTGGCCCTTGACCCTTCCAGGGATGGGGCAGCCACAGCTTCTCTGGGCAACCTGTGCCAGGGCCTCACCTTCCTCAGGGTCAAGAATTTCTTCCCAATATCCATTCTAAACCTATCCTCTTTCATTTAAAAGCCATTCCCCCTTGTTCCGTGTCACCATTCCCTTGTCAAAAGTGCCTCTCTGGCTCTCTTTTAGGCCCCCTTAGCTACTGGAAGGTGAGATAAGCTCTCCTCAGAGCCTTCTCTTCTCCAGGCTGAACAGCTCCAGCTCTCCCAGCCTGGCTCCGTAGCAGAGGTTCTCCAGCCCTCTGAGCATCTCTGTGGCCTCCTCTGGACTCACTCCAACAGGTCCTTGTCCTTCTTATGTTGGGGACCCTAGAGCTGGATGCAGCATTGAAGGGGGGTCTCATGAGAGCAGAGTAGAGGGGGAGGATCATTGCCAGGTCATGTGGAGCTTCTTGTCAATGAACATTCCCAAGCCCTTCTCCTCAGCGCTGCAGGTGCCTTTTATCCCTTCAAATGCAGCCTTAGGCAAGAGGAGACAGCTTTCAAGCCCCAGAAGAATCTGGGTGTGGATGGATGAAACAATGAAAAATGTCTTAGTGTAAGAAACAATTCAAGTTATTGTCAGCACAATAATGTGAAACGCTGGCAATTCACTGCTGGAACTTCCTGCCACATCAAATGTACTGCCATGAATTATTTAGCAAATCTAATTGAATGTAATTTTGCTATTGGAGATAAGTAGCTGCTAAGCTTAGTCTGAAAAATCAATTTGTGTATGTCAGAGTACTGATATCCCTTAGAAGTAGCTTGGGATCATCCACTTTATGCTGGAGTTTTATGCCCTTCTTTTGGTGTTAGTTTGGCCTAGGATGTCCAACAGCTCACAGCTCTCTGGGATTTTACATGCAGGAGGATGTAAATCTCCCTGAATTTCCAGGGGGACACACATGTCAAACATTTCCTTGTCCTTTCTGGAGGATTTACAATATTTTGGGGCAGTATGGCAGACACACCCAGTTCACAGAGTGGTGCAGAAGGGCTGGGGTTTGCCCAGGGCACCTGGCAGGACTTGCAGTGGATATGCCATGGAACTTCTGAGCAAGTGAAAGCAAGCCAGGATGTAACACAGCTGGGAAGTGTCTCTGCAATGGGAGCTAGGAAATGCTGTAAAGAGGTTGTGTAGGCTAAGAAACCTAGATTTGGTCTATTGAGGTCAACATCATCTACTGGGGATTAGGTAGGATCAAGTAATTAATGAAAAGGATAATTCATACCAGTTTTCTAATCCCTGCAGATAGTGTAGATGACACACTTCTGCTGCTGACCCTTCTAGATATGTTTTCATTGTAAAGATGTGCAGAGAGGGAAAGAATGGGCAACAGGATGCAGAAGTCGTCACTAACTCTTTCCAAGTGGAATTTTTTCAGTGGAATTTTTTTGCTTCAGTGTTGCTCAGACTTTTCATAACAATGTCCTAAGTCAGAGCGATGTTTTTGGTTGCAGAACTTTTTGGTTCAGAACTTCCAAACCTGTTTCTCTCTCTGTTTTAAAGCTTACAAAATACTGTTTCAATAATTTCAATTAAACTCTTGGACTCTGTTTTGAAATAATTTTCTAGTTTTAAAATGTCCGTTATTTTAACAAAAAACCGCTGTATTTAAAAATATTTAAAGTAGACTTGAAATGAAATGTGGATTTTATTAATTACATGGAAAACATCCTTTTCGGATCAACTGCAACTAAATTTTTCCTCTCTGACCTACTTTGTCCACCAAACTGGAAACTCCATTATCTGCCCATTTCTACAAGGGATATTGGATGCTCAGCAAATGGAAACACTGATCTCCAGACACAGGTGCTGCTTCTGCCAGTGCCCACCCTGGGCCCAGGGACGGGAGGGAGCACAGCTGGGTTGGCCACAGGAGGAGTTTGTCCCAGGGAATCCCTGCTGGGTGTTGCAGCAGAGGTGGGCTGTTTCAGTGCACAACTGCATTGCCTTTCCTGACAGAGCAGCTCTGATGCCAAGGGAGGAGAGCCGGAGTGCTCTGATGCTTGCAGTTTCAGCATGGCTCTCTAAGGTTGTTTCCCACAATGTTCTCGCTTTTACTGCTGAAACACGATCCTTCAAATTACTCAGCTGCAGCCTCTGGAGCAGTTGAGCTGCCAGGGAGAGCAGGGTGCACATTGTAGGGCTCACCTCTACCACCGTCCTGGTGCAAAGGTGTCCTCCAGTGGAGGACAAGATGGAGAGGGAACAGGGAGGGCTGTCCTGGGTTTTCCTGGAGCAGGTGCCCAAGCAGCCTGAGTCTGTCAGGAAGTAAAAGAAGAAGAACTGGAAAAGTAGGGAGAAGAAACTGTAATAGCCCCAATCCCTGTTTTCATGGCTGATTAGGATTGTCCTGAAGACCTAATGTGGGGTTGAAACTCCAGGAAATCAATCCCCAGGCATTTGTGCATTGATCTGTTTGGAAACATTAACCTGAGGAATTTCTCCATCTACGCTTGTTTTCATTTGGGTGCATGTTCAAAAGCATTGATTTTCTTAAGACCTGAGCATTGAATCAGATGTTTTTCTGGATGCCTCAGCTTTTGTAAGGAGGCAACAACTGGGATTTCACCTAATTTGGCTTTGGTTTTGAGATTCACCAGCAGTAAACAGTAGGTTTGCAACTGCATTTTCCACAGCAGCCCCTGAAAGGGCAGAGGGCCCTTTTATTTGTAAGGCTGAATTGTATTTTCACCCAAATGCTGTGGGAAGTGGGGGCCTAATCCAGCTATTGCTGTGTGACAGGGTCATGTGGCATGATATAGGGCTGGATTCCTACCCAAACAAAAAACAGTGACCTCTTGACAGCTAAGGTGTCACCTTTTCTTAGGAAAAATAACGTGTCTAGATACATAAGATGTACATGTAAATGTATATGTGTTCATGTATTTTCTTATCAAATTGCTTTGTTGTCCCCTGGCCATACAGGAATGAGAGTGAAGCCTCAGATAAAGTTAAAGCCAGGTGGCCCAATTCCCTGCAGTTCTGGTGAAAACATTTTTAGGGAGAGAAGGAGGTCCCAAAATGCACCAAAGGGCTACAGGAGAGGCTCCCCATTGCATCTGCTGGGTGATGGTGCTGCCCATCTTCCAGCTCATCTCATATGGGTGCAAGCACACCTGCCCTTTGCTGTGACTGTCTGCCAGTGCCAGGCCCCTGTAATGAAAGCAGTGGATATCTGCACCCAAAATGCTAAAACAGGCAATACTATGGTCTTGTTTCCTCTGTCTTTGCCTTCCCCACAGGCTCTGTGCATGCTCGTGCCCATTGCTTGCCACTTAGCCCCAGGGGTCCCACACGGACTGCCCTGAATCACAGGGATACTGCTTCAAAGCCAGCTGTAAGTGGAGCCACAGTAAAGTTACAGAAATAAAAGTGGCTTTGTCCCCTGCAGGCTTGGAACCTCTTTACCTTGAACCTGTGCAGAGCTTGACTTGCAGGGGTCAAGTCAGAGCGAGATAAAGTACAATTCATTATAGTGGTATTTTGTATGCAGGGACTGAGCTCAGGCGCTCTGTGTTACCAAAAGCTGATAACAAATAGATATGAAACACCTTTGAAATGTTAACTTATCCTAAAAAGCCTATTTCTTCAACACTTCCAAGCAGCATAAAGCTTCATCCTAGACAATCTGCTCCCTTCTCTCTATTTTAATAAGCAAGAAGCATAGCATCTGTCTGGAAAGAGTGCAACAAATATTTTTACATTCGCACAGCTCAGGAAGGAGGTTGCAAAACTTGAAGAAATCCCAGCTTCAAAGTACAGAGATGAACAGAGGAGAAAGCTGGGAGCAGTGAGGTTTTGGGCAGGATTGTGCTTTCTCCCAGCTGTACTGTCCCATCTTTTCTCTATGGGCTGGAAGGGGCTGCTTAGTCTGTGTCCTTACAGAGGATGTATTTTTTTTTTTTTTTTGACCTGCATGCAAGAGAAGCCAGAAGCCCAGGTTTCTGCCATAGCAGGCTGTTTAGCATAATATGCACTTTCTCTCCCCAGCTGCATTTTCCCTGGGCTCCCTCTGAAGTCAGGTTTGCTGCTGAACTCCTTGTGTGGGTACACTGTGACCCATTTCAGTTCAAATGAACTAGGTTAGCTAAAGCAGTGGAAATTGTAGGTCTTTTGCTATTTTGCCTCGCTTTGAGTGAGAGCCATTGGACGTGGAAGACCAGTCCCTTGGCTGATGTAAGTCCATATACCTCCCTTAACTTTGATGGAAGCTCATCTCTTTTTTCCAGCTGCTGATCTCCCCTGTCATCTGGTACAACCTATCCTGTGTGGTGTTTATTTTAATAGCCCGATAAAACTATTATTCTCAAGGGGAGATAGAGGCTGCTGGCTGTGTGTTTAGACAAATCTGCACCCACACAGATTCCATAAGTGTTTGCTTCAAAGATGTAAACACCACATTACCCAATTAAAGGAGTGTCCTTAATAATTTATCAGGCAATTAAAACGTTCATTGCCCTTTATCCCAGAGAGCTCCACCAGTGATATATAACCTGAACCTAAGTTAAAATGCCATAATAAATGAACAGTGATGCAATGTATCAAACATAATGGGAACATTAAGGCAGTGAAGGGTGGTTTGTCAAGAATGGAAGGTATAACACAATTAGTGGAGCTAACTTATTTCTGGAAATACCACTGCTCCTGAGGAGTGGGGCATGGCAGGGGGATGTCTGGCAAAAAAAATGTCAGTAATATGTTCCATGGAAAACTTACCCATTACAAAGTTAGTGATAGAAAAGAGCTCTGTCCCCAGTTATTATTAATAATCCTCTTGGGAATGTAATGAGAAAGGGAAATGAGCAACTGAAAGAGAGGGATTATAGCAGGAGCAGTGTTTCAGCTTAGCTCTGGGTGCTTGTCATAGTACAGTATTGCTTCATACCTGTGTAATGGAAAATGCAGAAGTAAAGGGGGGGATAAAAAAAAGGCAAATGCTTTTGTTACTAATTCTGATCTGGATGTTTTAAAAAAATTACCCCAGAGGTTGGGAGTCCAATTCACACTGAGCTAAAATCTGATTTAGACAGTTCGTTTCCCCTTTGAAAATCTCAGTCATTATTGTAAAAATGCCAGAGCCTCGGTGGTGCCCGATCCCCCACCTGTGCTGTTCCCTCTGCTCCTGGGAGCTGCTCCTGGGAGTATTTTGTGCTGTGAAGGTGTACCCAAAGATGTGTAGGTCATGTAAACATACAGCTGCTATGTGTTTCCCTGCAGATGAAGGAAGGATGATAGTTTCATCTTCCCTCTTTTTAATAGTATCTTAAGGTGGGAGGATGATTAAGGGCCACTACTACTGTTTTTGAAGAACTCCTCTTGAGCCCTTCAATTCTGGATATGAAAAAGGATGGGATGGAAGTGAATGACAACATAAAAATGATGGTCCTGCAGGTCCCCTTTCCAAGCTCTGAGGCTCAAGCATGTCAAGTGATTTGCTTCAATGGAGAGAACCCAAATGAGACTTATTCTGTGGTCAGAGTTTTGAGGCTTCACGAATACCCACAGCTACTCTGACTGTGGGCATGAATGTGGCACACTTTGAAAACACGATCCCATAATAGGGCTGCATGTCTGATCTTTCCATGGGGACACACATTCTCTGCCACCTCTGGGGAAGAACTGTCCTGTCCAAGGCACCATTCCATGCTTGCTGGTTTATTTATCAGCCTGTACAGACCTGCATGTGGAAACAGTGGTTATTAATACTGGAGTCCTAACACAGCATCCTGCATCAAGTGGAACTATGCAAGCAAAGGGCTGATGTGGAGCCCACTGCATGCAGCAAGGGCAGGAAGGACATGGGATGGGCTTTATTCCTGCTTCAGTTACTGACTTGCCACCTAATCCTGGACACTCTGTGCTGTTATTATTTCCCCTTTGCCTGTTTGGTCCCCTGTGGATGCTTTGGAGAGGGAGCAGCTGCTTGCTGCAGGATTGAGGGTGCTTAGTGCTGTCACTATATGGCAATATAACAATAGCAGGGAGGGCTATTGGATAGTGAGCTTTATATTGAGTAATTTGGAGTGGATTATATGGACTAGAACAGTGTAATGGAATGCAGGGCTCATCCTTTCCCCACCATTTGCAGTATACATTAACTCCATTTATCTATACTGCCACTCTTTCTCCTTCATGTGATGCAGAGGAGAGTCACCCCCCTGCTACAAACTCCCCAAAGATTTTTGGGGCTGGGATCTGCTCCTTACCATGCATAGGAAATTTTTACATAGTTTTGGAAAAAGCTGCTTCCAGCTGAACATGCAGCCCTGCCATCCTAGCCTGCACAGCAGCACCCACGCTGGTGCACCGTGCTACCTGCCTCCCTGGAGTAATAGCCTGGGGAGCTGGACACTTCTTGGCAATCCCCTGTCCTAGTTTAAAGAATAACCACATCCATCAGGATAAAATATTTTGATTTGTCACATCTCTTCAGACTAAACTTTTTCACTGAATAAAATTTAAGGACAAAAGAATACAATTAAGCAGAAGCACAAGCCACAAAAACAACAGCAAAATGTGCTTTTAGAGTGATGCTTAACACAAATTGCTTTTTATTAGTTTAACTCTGCCAACTTTTAGTTCTTTGTGCTAAGATAAAGCAGGCATCCCCTTCTTTTAGCCTCAGAAAGGCGCACAGAAAAGCTGATATCCTTGTTTCTGTCATCAGGTGCCTGTATGTCCTTGTATTTTCACTCTTGCCTTTTGTGCTTGGTTCCCTTCTTTTTGCAAATGAGTGTTTGGATGCTGTTCAGCCCAATGGGGGGGCTACAGCTGTTCTTTCCCTCCTCATCATTCTGGTCACTTGGCTGACACTTCTAGCACATACCCAAACTTTCCCATTCCTGGGTTCTGTGTGCTTTTCCTTGCACACTTCTGAAGGCAGAACAGCAAGACCTTTTGTATTGTTATGAGATTAAAAAAACCCAACGCAATATTTTTAGGACACTCATAACTATTTTCTCTTGACTTTAGATGCTTAAATGAAAAGTGGCTTGCATGGTTTACTGATGCTCCACCTCACTGTAGAGTTATAGGGACTGCTGAAGGTCCCTCTGTAGTTAGATGCTGCCATTACTTCCTTTCTATAAGTGCTGTTCCTTGGCATAAAACTTAGAACACCTGAAACAAAGCCAGAGATCTAATATCCCATCCTCAGAAAATCAGGAAAAAGTCAGCTCTAAATTTGCTGAGAAAACATTTGATTTGTGATGAATTTCTAGAGGAAAATAAAAATAAAAATTGCTGCCTTGCAGAAACCACAAGAATTTCAGTAGCTTACAAGAGAAGTGTTCTTTTTGATGACTGCCTGAATCCTCCTAATGTCATATAATTTATGTTAATTAAATGCTGATGGTATCTGAATAAGCATATTGATGGAAGATGTATTTGAGATACTGTTATTAATTCATCATTCAGTAGCTAGTGCGTGAAATAATGCATTCCTAGGCTCTGATTTGGGACATTTCATTTTCAGTATTACCAAGATGTCTGTTTCCAACAGAAATAACCCTTTAATCTACCAAAAAAAAAAAAAAAACAAACCAACCAAAGCACAGCACAACAACAATTTAACAACAACAAAAACTCACCAAAAACCTCATTGGAGGCAGCCTGATTAAACAACTCTGAAGCAGTAATTATTTATGCCTTTCAGAGCTATAGCACATACTGATCCCACTTCTCCAGACAATGGACATAAAATAATTATTTATAAATAGTTATAGCATTCAAGTATGAAGAAGGAGAACCCCTAAACCCAACAGCACATGATTTATTGCACCCCAAGCTTATATTCTGGCAAGTGTAAGGACATGGCAACCTGTCTAGAACTGTGCTTTGTACCTAAATCCTCACCTTGCTGGTAGTGAGGTGTGGCCAGGGCTCAGCACCCTCCATCCAGGCAGCTGAGCCAAGGCTGGCCAGAAACTTCACCCGATGGCAGAGTGTTCACACCAAGCCATGACATTTACTGGTGCTGGAGATGGTTTCATAGATCATCTCTAAATGTTCAGTAAGTCTCTTATAAATTCATTTTGGGAGTCAACAGTGCCTAGAGGCATAACTGCTCCCATTACTCTGAGCTTTACTGGAGGAAGGGAAGCAGTGTGACCTCCAGGAGTTACAGATCCACTCTTTAGCAAAGGAAAGTAACCTGCCCCACCAGTGGTGCTTAGTGACAGCAAGAGGAAGGAGCGACACATGCATGCTGAGGTTTCTCCAGCTCAGGGACAGGGGAGGTCTAACCCCAAATCCAAGCAGAGGCTGGTGGGAGGCTGGGACATACAATTCCCACCAATGCTATTGTGTCTCTGAATGCACTTTGCTGGTGTTGTGGGATCACGTGAAATTGGGTCCTGATTTTTCTGCAGAGGTTTTCAGATGTTCAACCAAGGCTTACAGCTCTGTCTCCTCTATAAAAGAGTCGTTGCCTCAGGAGGAGGGGGAGCACTGATGTTGGCAAGAGCTGTGTTAATTCGTGAGGCTGTTCACACTTTCCCCGTTGCTGCATTGAGCCCTGGGGAGGAGTTCAGAAATGATGGAGAAACCTAATGATGAGCTTCACTGAGAGAATTACAAATGTGATAGGGAATGGAATGAGGTAAACAATGAAAACCAAGGTGAAATTTCCTGACTAACTGAAGCTGAACTAACTGTGGGCACTGCTGAAGGGAGTTGTCTCATCTCCTGGCTCTGCAGTCTTTGTCTCTTCACCTGATACCATAACACAGGGGGCAGGCTGAGTTCTCTTTAGACTTGTGGGGTTAGTTTTTGGGTGGATCACTGAGCTTAAGTCAGTGGGAGATTTCTGGTCCTGCTTAAGATGAAGTGCAGTGGCAGCATTGCCAAGCTGCTGTACAGTTGAAAGTGTAATGTGGAAAGTGGCAATGCTGTAAGTTGGCTATGTGGGCATACATGACAAATATGCTCTTTCTCTGCAGTGGGGAAATATTGGCTTCACAATGCTGACAAATAACTGAAGGTATTTAATATTGGGTTTTAGATTCCAGGGACCTTTATACTGCACCATCAAGAGAAATTAAAATCTGGGAAGAGATTTCCTTGAGCATCTGCACAGACAGGACAGAGGTGTTCCAGACTGCAAACAGCCACTTTCCCCTTCTGCTCCCCAAGACTTAGTAATGAGAGAATCATTCCACATTTTGCTCATAACCACTCAGACCAGTGAATTTGTTAAATACTATGCCTGTGGCTTCTCAAATGGTAGCTGGAAACCTTTCTTTGGGTCATTTGGGAAAAGGTGCTTTTAGACTGTCTTGTTTTGCTACGGCAATCCTGCTATTCAAGTGGGTGTGAAAGGGGTTTGAAAACAGTCTCTGTGTGTGTGTGTACAGCAGGGAGAAGTGGCTGCTCACTTTAATTCCCAATTCAGGCTGTGCTTGGGGGTGGCTCTGACTACCCCAAAGATCAAAGGTGACTGTGTATATAACCTGCTTCTGGGCTGCATTCTGTTAATGATGGTGTCTGGCCCAGCTATCAGCAGTTATGGTATATGACCTGTGTAAGAGGCACAAAGCTGGAAATACTCAGGAATTGCTCTTTTCCCCCAAAACCATTTGAATTGCTGGAGAATTTACTGAAAACGGCCCTCACAGGTGACATGGCCAGGAACTACCTGCATCTCATACCAGTTGCACTCAGGGATTCATTCAGGCATCTCTGAAACCTGTAAACCTGTGTTTTCCTTCCCCAACTACCATTATTTAATGTTGAGATGCTTTTGACAGTAGGGCTTGTGAATATTTCTTGCTAGGACTGGTATTTGTCTTTGGTTTTTGCTTCTCCCCATCCCAGGGCAGGGCACAGTGCACCATCAGGAGCTGTGCACTCTGTAGAACAAAGCACAAGAACTTTTTAGCTCCTGCCTTCACATCCTCTCTGTTTTTACATTACTGTGGGTTTATGTTCATCCACTTGCCTGGGGACTTGTCATCTTATTTGTAATCTATTGTTTTAATTATTTTCTGTGAAGGTGCCCAAAGACCTTGGGGTATTGAGACACAAATACATTATTTATTCATTAATTATTCACTACTGCTAACTACTCCCTACAATGTAGCTGTCTGCAGTAACATGCCTGGGTGAAACCTCTCCCGTGGATAAGATGGCAGCTCCTTTATTTGCCAACTATTCCTTAGTCAGGAGCAAGATTGTTAAAAAATTGGAGGGAGAAATATTTACATTTGGCCAATAACACATTTTCTTATGTGAATCTCTAAGAGTTGACCTAAAAATCATCAGATGGAATGTAGGCTTCCTAATATACCTCTGGGGTTTATAACCAATTGCTAATTTGTCCCAGAACTGCCTGGAGAGGGATTTACCAAGTGGGTAAAAGGGATTTAATTTCCTTGGTTATCACTGGCTTTTCCCACTTAAGAAATGTCTCCTTCTGCATCTTCACCTGAATCTGCAGCCACCCTGGCTACCTCTGCAATTTGGTGCACAGGTAGTTGTCTGCACTGCATTTTGTGTGAAAGGCAGAAATAAGCACACAAATGTTAAAAATAGAAATAACCCTGAGCTGAAATGATTTCCCCTTCCTGGCTGGCTGCCTTGCACTCCAGACTTCAGTCATAGATCATCTGAGATTGTTGAGGCTGGAGCTACCCAGTGCTAATCTCTGCATTGGTTTTCTCAGAGAGATACCTGGTCCCAATTTTTCATGGGTCTTACTTATTTCTTGTCCCTCAGTGATCTGTTTTCCATTATTTCTCTGCACTGGTTGCAGGAAAAGAGGGGACTGCAGCAAACCTCCAGCTTCCTCCCTTCAGTGCTGCAGTTCATTGCACCCCTTGGTAGCAGGGGATAACTGTGTGGTTTAAGCTCATTTCTCGGTGTGGGACTTAGTCCTGGTGGGGGCTGGGATCCTCTCCCAGCCCAGCCACTGCACATGTGGCTGTGGGCCAATAGGGGTGACACCTGGTGAGCTGCCGCTGGAGGACACGCTGCTTTGGAGATGGCTAAATGGAACTCTGATGAATGACAGCTTTAAAGAAGGTTCTTTGAAACCCCAGGGAAATGTTAACAGGCTTTTGGTGTTTTGTTTCAAAAGTTCGGCAACTATTAGCTGTTTTATTTTTATCTTGAGGGGAAACCAGTCATCTAAGAGTTGGGGGATCCTTGCAGGTCCCTTCCAACTCAGAATACCCTGTGATTCTGTGAATTGTAAACCTCTTGGTTACTTAGTTGACTGGTATCAGGTCAGAGAAGTTGAAGTACCTCAGATGGATGGATAAGACCAGACTTTCTGGGGATGGGAGTGCAGACTGGAGAGGTCTGAGATGGAGGAGAGCTGTGTGTAATATATGGTGATAGTGTTTTGCCCTCCTGAAAGACCATCTCCTCTGGGACTATTGCAACAACCTGAATATGTGTGAGCACTTCTGGAAATAAAGCTACCCACTCAGGAAAATCAATGTGGGCTGCCAGGCACTGCTATGACTGGCAGGTCTGGAGAATTTTTGTAATGTCTTAAGATCATTTCTGGGAGCTCTAAAACTGTAAAAAACCTCTTTGGCTTCATACTCTTATCAGAAATGCCCCTGGGACACTGTGGTCACAGTGAATGTCTGCTCAAGAAATTTTTGCATCTGCTCTATTACTGTGTTGGATTGCTACAGTAATCAAGGAAATTAGGTATTTAGCAGTATGGAAAGATATTCTGACAGTCCTGGAGAGGACAGAGGAAGTCTGGGTAAAAAATCCTGGCACTGGAAGGGTAAATCGAACACCCAGCGTTGCTGTCAGCCCTTTAAATGGAAAGCAGCTCAATCACTGGCAGGATCAATCCCTATAGACTGAGCCCATGGCTGTTATCAACTTTTCCTACATCCTTGCTGCTTGTAAATTTAACTCCACCTCTCAATAATTTTAAATGAAAGGCACAGCAGCACTGCAGAGAAAGGAAACAAAATGCTTCCCTAATGCATTGCTCTTTGAATAAACCTCTTCTCTGTATAAAATTTAACTTCTGCCTGCTGCTTACGCTTGAATTTGTACCCCTCTTTGCTCTACTGTGGTTGAGAGCAGTCCCAGTGTGACACAGCTGGGAGGTACCTGTCTGCCATAGTCACAAAGACCACTTTAAAGGAAATGTTCTTGGGAGAGCACAGGCCATTGCACAGGGCTGTGAGTCTCTCTAGCAGAATAGCATATATTAAATGGTAATCATCTTAGATGTGTTGCAGGGTAATTCTCTCTCTGCTTCTCTCTCTCCAGTGCTCCTACTCTCTTGGAGTGGTGTGGAAGTGGGACTCGATTGTTTTCAGTCTGCTGCTGATCTCCCTGGAGAGATCTGGAAAGCAAGGTGGGAAAGTGCCTATGAGCCCTCTTGCTTGCACCTCCCAAGAGGTTTGGAGCTGCTCATCTGCCACCTCCTCTTGAGAGGACCACAAAAAGGAGTATCAGTGACTATTCCAAAGCTGTTGGGGCAGTGGCTGAGTGTGGCTGTGGCTCAGATGCTGAGAGGAGACAGCCTGGAGCCGGGGTAAGAAACAAGGCTGCCTAATGCAAGCTCCAAATTTGGCTGCGGGCATGCAGTGAGTATTTTTAGCTTTCACGCTCTCCCTGCCACTTAGGTGTTAATTTTACAGCCCTGCAGTGTGTTTGCCTACAAGTGCCTGCCTCACACGGCCCCGTGTCTGCTCCGCGTCGAGCGCAGGCACCGCGCCAGTGACTGGAGCCACTGGATATGGCAGCAACAGGAGCATCCTATGCCAAAACCACCTCCTAGGCCTGGGTTAATGGAACACTGCTCAAATCCTTGCTCAGTTTAACAGAAAACCCCCAGAAATATCAACATGTGCTGGCAGCTGAAGGCCTTCGTGTGTGACTGTGTAGTGACTAAAATAGTGCAGAAAGCGATGAACTCTGAGGGTGTCTCAGCTTTTATGGGAACACATGCACATACATTATTATTGGACATTATAATATAAATTATCACCTTCTCTATACTTCCCAATTGCACTATAATCTTTCATAGTGCTGCTCCTCACCATGCAAGGAGCAATAAGAGAGCTGATGCCTCACACTGCTTTTCATAGAATAAAAACGCAGCATTATTGTGACAGCTTTTGTTGAGTGCCCCTTTGCCTGGAGCACATCCAGAGCCATCTACCCCACACCTGGGAGATGAGAAGAGCTAATCTGACACTGCATCTGCCTGCTCTGTCCATAAACACAGAAACAGTTCACACCAACATCTGTGGCAGCTGAATCTTACAGGCCTTGCTGCCATGTATACTTCAATCTTTGCTTAAAGGAGAGAGAAGCAGAAGTCTGGAGATGTCTGTCTCTAGAGACAGAGAAAAGATCCTACCTTTGACGCACGGTTGCCATAGTAAAACCAAACTTGTTTCATGCAAAGGGTGTGAAAAGGTAAAAGTTTGAACTTAGACCAAGAAGGTTCATTATAGGAAAGAAAATAATAGAGGTAAGAGCCGCAGGGAAGAAAAACACTCCTTCAGATAGTCTCACTTGATCCGTTGGAAAAGGTTTTAATGCGTTTCAATTATCTTGCTTTCAACAGAACTTGCCAAAGTCTGAAACCACAAGTTTTAGTAGGAATGTGATAACAATGGAGATGGGTCTCAAAAACATAAACAAGGGAGTTAACTTAGCTGACACGTAGGGTGGATGAGTGCTGCTGCAGCAGCTTATGGCTCCCCAAGTGCCTGCAGATGCTCTCCCTGTTACCCTCTTGCCAATTTCTCATGGCTAGTTTGATCCAGCAATATTTTGCAAGCACCTGAGAAGGTTTGCAAAGTGACATTGCTCCACACCCAGGCAGGAGAGCTGCTTGCCTCCCCCCTGGCAAGGGGGTACAGGAATGGAGCTGTGAGGACAGTTCATGAAGAGGTTTGGGGATCTTTCTGTTAGAAAGCAATACAGGACCCATCCTCAGGTCTTTTCCTGTATGAAGGCAATTTTTATCCAGTTTTTATATCTGCCACAATACACAAAGGAAACCATCCTCCCTTTACCTTTGACAACCAGTCTGTGAAGGTCATGAGCCAGTCACAGTGATTACAAGGTCACTTTATCCATCATGGGGCAAATCCCAGGACTTTTACTCAGATTTTTCTCTTTTTCTTATTTCACAGCAAAGATCTCCTTCAGCCAAGCCATCTGTAATTATAGCTGAGCTAATGTTTGCACCATTCCCCCAGAAACTGACTCATTTCCACAGCCCCTGGTTTTGCCTTGCAGAGTGTGCCTGGCTCAAAACCTCATTTTGCCTTGGAGGAGCTCGGAGGAGGCCAAGGTGAGATGCTGTGATTTGACCTGACTCTAGCTGAAGTCAATGCAGCTTTTCTTCCTTTCACCATATTCATTTAACTTGCATCAAGGTAGGGTTCTCCACGTGGGGATGATGTTCGCAACAGTGCTACGGTGTGGTGAATAAACCTAAACCCACTATGACTATGGAAAATAAATTTATTGCTGTGGATTCGCTATGCAGGGCAGAGGTAGCTGTGGCATGTTGTAAAAAGGCACCAAACACAAGGACCTGGAGGCAAGAATAATAACCAAAAAACTCTGCTCTGCATGTACATAGGAGGTTTCTGATCAAAAGCAACATTTTTTTTAGATTATGGAAATTATTTATGAACAGTATCTGGGGAATTCTAACTGGTACAAATGAAAGGAACTTGTCCTCCCCTCCCTGCAATTTGTCAGTCTCTAACTTCTCACCTCCTGGCTTCACAACTGAAAACTGGGCTTTTATCTGAGGAAATGAAATTTAGTAAGAAATATTTTTTAAAAAGTGATCTGATCCGTGAGTCTGGGGGAAAACATTACAACTGCAGTATTTAATATAATTTAAAAGCTGATTGCTCTGCATGTGGAATAAGTACTTTTCATAAGGCCTTCTGCTACATCTGGTATGCACCCTAATTTGTATTAATGGCTCCTAAGGAACCATCATAGTTTATCAAGAAAGTAGTATGCATTTTAAAAGCATTCAAATAAAGATTTACATGATAAACCTTAATAACTCTGGAATGCATTATTAGCTAACATATACTCCCAGAAGTAGTCACTCACTTCTGGCAAATTAGATAATTCAAGAAGCCATGAAAAGCTTCAGATCAGAACTATGCTGTTGCTTGGTCACTCTAGGATTTATTTAATGCATTAAGAGGCACTTTCCATCCCAGACTTTGTATGGCAAGTGGCTATTTTGTGCATAGGAGTACTGCTATGATTTCTTCTGAAGAAAACAACCTGTTAAGCTTTAAAGCTCATTATTTATGGCAAAATGGCCTTATATCTCTGGCAATATTTCCCTGAATTGTCCTGTCAGCCAGATGCTAAGCAAGATATCAGTATAAACCACTTCCACAATATCTGTGAAATGTGGCTGGTAGATAACAATGTTACTGAGATGATGCTTTTAAATCATGAGAAAAGCCAGGCAGTAAATTGATGGCTTCCATAAAGCCAATGGAAGAATTAATATGTGGAGGAGTGGGGCTGAAAACTGCATTTAGTCCAGCAAGATGAGAACAAAGCAACAGTGCAAATGAAAATTCAATTACTCTTAATTGTGTTGAAGGCTGGGACCCCTATGATACAAAAACTTGCATGGAACAAGGAAAAAAATGCATCCTAGGGAATAGCTGTGTGCTCCAAATAAAGGGATTAACTGACCTTTCTCTGCCATAGCCAAGATAATTTAACTTTAAATGTACTTCTTAGTGAGACTAGTCCTGTCTTAAAAGTTAGTGATTTATACCTTTTTTCCCCCCACTGAGTTCTGAACTGACATTTTCATGCTGTCAACTCCATTTTCTGGCTATTCTGTATTTGTAATTATTCTTGTGTGGGTAGCCTCAGCACTAGGGAACTGTTTTGTGCTCCTTGCTGGTCAGCTTCATGGTTCTGCCTGGGCAGGAAAGGCTGCTGCCTAAAAAAGAGGAAATATTTAACTGCTCAGACCCATGCTCTGCATCTGTGTGCAGCCAGTGGATTGATATGGCACTGCCTAAAAGTGGGGTTTGGGTTTTTTTGGTCCTTAGACTTTGCTTACCCTGTGGGCTTGTTTTGCTCTGAGCTTTTTCACCTTCTCAGAAGCTTTGGAGGGACTGCAAATATTTGTATATTCCACTGCTAGCTAGGATTAATGAGAGCAGAAGAACATGTCTTAAGTGCACTATATTTTTTAGACATTTAGATGCCAGAGAGCCTTAGTCAGCTGGAGCAAACTCTGATAGTGAACATCTGGCGAGGCAAATAGTTCTGAAAGATTAAAGGCCTTAACTTATCTTGAGTGGCACTACAAATGTCCCCTGCCTTTGTGGGGCATGTGCTGCTAAAGATCAGCTACTCACTGTGGTCAGGGGAAGGACATAACGAGGGAAAACGGGATGGGAAGAGAGAGGGGTGATTTTACCGAAGTGATCTGCTTTTTACCCGTGTCTCTGAAAGGTGCCACGGCGGATTATAGATGAGCAGGGCAAGCAGAGCACTTGGCTAGCTGTGGCAGTGACCAGTGATTGCCTGGCAGAAGGTGTATGGATTGCACTACCCAAAAGTCACTATCTGCTGGAGGGCAGAGCAATTGCCATGGTGAAACCACGCGGAGCTGGGTAGTGACAAGTGATTAGTGCAGGGCACCAGTGGCTCCTCATGTGGGCTCCATCTCAGCCAACCCTCACTGGCAGCAAGGTTATGCTGCTCACATGTCTAACAGTGAAGGAGAAGCTGAAAAAGGCTCTTCTGGGGATTTGGTTGAATGGTTTGTTGTTTTTAAAAGGCTGCATAGCAGGGGCTGAAGGAGCAGGGTCAACACTGCCTGTGAGGAAGGGAATTGTGCCATCTTTGTTCTCTTGAGCAAAAGAGCACAACTTTTTGGGAGTTCTGTGTATCTTGTAGGGAAGAGGTAACTGAATTACTGCCTTTGGAACCCCTCTGCCTAGGCTGCTTTCAGGCCAAGCATGAGTTCACTGCAAGGGGAGCTTTACAGAGGGAAAGAAGCTGCCCTGGCCTGTCCCCAGCCGACCTGAACTTGTTACCTTTTTACAAAACAGCTAAATGTCCATGAATGCAATTGCAAATCTGAGAAACTGGGCTGTCTCCTAATAAGCTGCAGCTGCCATTGGGGTAAATGACACACAGCTTTGTTTTGTGCTGGGGAGTGGAAGAGAAAAGGAGGTTGGGAAGTGCTGCATTTTCCAAGGTCTGTGGAACGTGGCTGTTAGGAGTCCTTGCCTTCCCTTGGACAGGGTGTCCCTGAAACACGACAGTTCTGCCTCAACCCTTGCCTTATTTTTACTTTTATTTTACAGCTGTATGTCTCTAATGAGGTACCTATGAGAAAGCATGTTCATGGTCTTGGCCATACCCTTTTCCTTCTTGTGCAGTGAGCACCCTCACAGCCCAGGTTTGGGGTGGAGGAAACCTCCTGGTGAGACCATGGGAGGCAGCAGAGAGAGGTAAAAGATGACCTGGGATACTTGGAGGTACCTGGAGGACGAGTGGTAATGACAGGTGAGGGCAGTAGGGTGGGTGACTCCCACCCTGGGGTGTTTTTCCTTAGCACAGGAAGGGGGGAAATGATCCTCCTGCTGATGTTTCTCTGTCAAGCAGGCCACTCAAGAAAGGGAAACACAGAGTCTGGACTCATGGACCCCTTCCTTCCCCTGAGTGCCTCACTAATAGCAGCCTGGGATTCGTTTCCAGCTGGGTTAATTACCTCTAATTGCCCGCAGCTTTCTGGCCAGCCTCACCTCTCCCCAGGAGGTGATGGCCCCAGTGGGAGCAGCTGTGATTTGATGCCCAAGGAGCTGCTCCTGCTGCCTGTGGCCAGACACCACCTGCACACCTCTTCCCCCACTGCTCAGCACCGAATTGCCTTGGGCATCCTTGTAAATTCAGATACTTGGGGGAAAACAAACGTTGTGGTTCCCACTAGTTTGATAAAACTTTAGAAATGTGCATATAAAAACAACAGTTTTTCCACATGGGTTTGTTGTCACAGATTTCCTTCAGCTGCCTGATGCAATTCATCTCAACTGCAGCATTATGTGTTTTCTGGGAGCTGTAATGGGAAAAAATGACCCTTGAAAAGGCAGTTCAAAATATTCCTAAAAGGACACAACAAAATTTTCCTTTCCTTCCTACCCCAAAGCTAGGCTTTGCTTTGTGTGTTTGGGGGGAAAAAAAAAAAAAAAAAGAAAAAAAAAAAAAAAGCTGTTTAAGAGGTTTAGGTGCATTTGGTATCTGTTTACACAAAATCCAGGGCTTAGTTGCGATGAGATAAAAGCAAATCTGGCTTTATTGTTTCTCTTCTGCATTTAAGTGATCACAGAAAGAGCAGCCGTAGCCCAACTGCTTAGACACACTCTTTTCACGTTTGGTTGTTGCTTGTATTAGTGTTAAGTCAGACTTTGAAATGAATTTTCTGCACATTTGTTTGTATGCAGTTTGGCATAAAGCAGTTCAGAGCTTGGCATGGCAACAGTGAAGGGGAAGCAATTCAGAAATCCAGGGAAACGAGGCTGGCAGCATTTCAGTGTTATTTACCTTCCTCTATAATCTCACTTGTGAATACTAGGACTAGGCAAAAAAATGCTGTGCTCCTCTCCATCCTCCTCCTTCATTAACCTGTGGTACTCATTAACTGATGAACCTCTGGGTTTCACATGATCCTCTAATGTCCATCACAAATAATTGTGCTAATTAAAAAGGTAACTGGATGGTTCAGCATGGGAGTGCAGCTCCTGCGATGGAATGGACACGTCTGTGAGCTACGAGAGTGCTTTGAGTAATAATATTTAGCACTAATAAATTAAATTTTGGAACTCCGTAAAAATTCATGCTTCAAGGCTTAAAGTTAATCTCTGTCAGGGTAAGACCACTGTTGGCATAGATTATCCTGTGTTTACCAGTTGGGAATTTCTTGCAGCTTCCTCAGAAGGCTGTTACTGGCTGGCTTTGAAGGCAGGATTACATCTAGGCAGAGCATTTGTCCTATGTGGGTGGCAGCTCTTACACCAGGTGCACTGACCCAGGGGAATAAAGCAAAAATGGGCATGACTCCATGAATGTAGGAGCCATTAACTGGGGTTTAGTAATTGTGCTGGGGTTTGGGGGACTGACTGCTAACTTTGTTTCAAGCTTCCTATGTGTTTTGGTACAATACAGGCAGATTTTCTGTGCCTTTGTTCATCTCTTTCCAAATAAGAAAATACAATCCATCTTCTGACACCTTTTTAGTCAAAACACACAGCCTTCACTGAGTAGGGATCAGTTCCTGCTGTGGGCTGGTACAGTCACTACCTGGCATTGTGGAACACAGAATTTGAGGATTTTCATTTTTAGCTGTGATGCTGCTGCCATTCTTGATGATAAGGATGACAGCTGTAGCTTTGCTTTTTCTGAAGTTTATTGGTTTCAGCATTTATTTTGATGTTTCATTTTCTTACAGTAAAAACTACTTTTCACATATAACAACCTGCTGGTTTGATTTTTCAATTGTGAGGATGGATAGTAGAGACAACCAAGAGTTAGCAGAAGGTGAAGTAATTTGACAATATCTCTAGAATCTGAATGAAGAAATGAGGGTTAATTTATGATAAAACACTTCTTTTGCAACACATGTTCTGTCTTATTCTCACAGATTTAGTGAAAGAGATACCACAGCACAAGACACATCTAAAATCTCAGGAGCTGGGGAGATGCTGTCATATAATTTGTAGCTGTTTTTTCATGTCTGGCAATAAAGTAAGTTATAGATGAAAAGGGTGAGTTGGAGAGGAAAAGGCACTCTGTTTGGACAAGCAATGTGTCCTAATCATGTGCACATGAAAGCCAGAAATATAACATATGAAAAAACACATAAGAAATGGAAAAAAAGTGCGATCCTGGGAAATGAGATCTTGAGAATCCGAAAGGCTGTTACTGCTTCAGAGAGGGAAGATTTTTTTATGTAGTTACTATGAAACCTCATGAGTGAAAATGTCATTCTGCTGTGTTTGTGCTATTATACAGTGCAATTTACTGGCAGGTAGCAGACTCTTTGAAGGAAAAGCTGATGATAGTCCAGTTACCGTGATGCTGTAAACACACAACCCAAAAAAAAATTGCCAGAGAGAAAGAGCTAGAAAATGGTGTGGTCCCTAATTAATTACTCCTCTGACTTTCACTTGCCTGGCCAGACCACTTTGCTCTCCCTCTCTCCACCCCAGGATATTACTTATCACCCATCCAGCCTCAGTGAGCTGCAAAATCATCATTCAGTACCTGTGATACGGCAATTCATTTGCAGCTGCTACTGTCCCAATCCTTCGTTCCTCTCTGCTGCTCACACCAAGGAGTTCAGAAATCTGCCTCCAGGAGACTGAGGCAGGCAGAGAGGCTGTGTGTGTGTGTGTGTGTGTGATGTGGAGGTGCTGGAGTCTGTGCAGCCCTCCCTGTACAGACACACTGGCTCGTGGCCCAGCACGTTCTTGGGCTGTATGTTGCATTCATGTGCAACCTCTAAATGCATTTAATTGATCTTTATGGCTACATGTTTGTCTTCCACCTGGCTCAACATGAGGCTTTAATTGGCTACCATGTCACACACATTAATAATAAATATGGCAATTAGCTAAAATTGTACTTGCTAGTTGGGTAACTCTGTGCTATGTATCATGCATGAAGGCACACCAGAGCTGCTGTACGGCCTCATGAGCTGAACACACAGGCACATATTCAGACCTCGTGCTGGGGATGGGCTCCTGTGCCTGCAGCAGTTAATGATGCCAGTGTTTCATCCCAAAAAATAGACTCGATATTAGGTGACACCTACAAAACAGGTTTAGGTGAGACCATTTGCAACTGTGAAATCCCTTAACATAAAATCACTTGCCCACATCTCGCCTGTTTTCTAGGCTGTAGGGAGGGTGTGAAGGCTGTTAGTTGTTTTGTAGGCTGGGAATGAAAGACCAGTGCCCCTGTTCTCAGTTCTGTTTCCCAGGGAAGTCTGAAGGCACTCTTGATGATGAGCTGCTTTGAAAAATGTAGCCCTTAATTCTGGCAACTCTTAGAAGATAAAATATTTTTATTGTTGGTGTTTCCAGCTTCCAAGAGATGCCAAATTTGTGATATTGTATTTCTGTCTCCCACCAGCTAGAATAAGGCAGGGCCACAACCACCTTGTAATAAAAAGAAGAAAGGAAAGTGACTTTGTCAGGCCTCTGATGAAATACTTGTGTAGGATTTTGTATCAACTTTGAGATGGGAATTGGGCTGGTTTTTGTTCATCTTTAGCTGACAAACAGATTAAAATCCTATTTATGCTTAGTCTCTGGCTATTGTCGACACTGTCCTGTAAAATCCCTTCTGTTGGTTTATCATAGAAATAGTCAGGGTTTATTCCCCTCCATCACTGAGAGATGCTTTTCATATCCTAATCCTTTTACGGTAAGGTGATTTGACACCTAATATTTCAAGACAGAATCTATTATGAAAGCAAAATTAAGCAACAACTTTTATTCTCTGATTTCCTTTATAAACTCCAACATATCTTGGCACACTTCACTTTTTTATCTCTGACTTATGCATAAGAAATGAAAGCTACCACTGTAAAAATGTTAAAATCATTAAAGATGCTGTCACAGGTGACTATGATATTTATTCATGCACATCTAGGGGGCTTCTAAGGCTGATGGTGTGGTTCAATAGAAATTAGAGTGGGAGTTTTTTTCGTATTGACAGTTGCAGTTGTTAAGTGTGTCAAAGCTGGTGAAGTCAGAGGAGCTTTACAAAGACAAATGCACAAGAAGCATGACAGCTGGTGAAATTCATTGATGAATTCTAGTAAGATGGATTGGAGAGAACTGCCTCAACTTCTTATGTGTTGGAAGATTTTAAATTAATTATATTTTAACTGCTTTGGAAACAGACCTGAGAACAAATTTGTGGAGCCCAATATAAGTGGCTGTTCAATAAGTGAAAGATGTATAGAAAAGTAATCGTCATTTTAGCTGTGTACAGAATGAAAAAGAAATCAAACACTGAAAATATTATTACAGTGCCATTAACATAAATCAATTGCATGCTTTATCCTCAGAATCTTTTTTTCATTTCTGGTCATCCTATCTCATAAAGTCTTTAATGGTTATAAAAAGAGTGCAGAGATTGACAGTAAAAATGATTAGAGACGTGTAAAGATTTTTGTAAGAGGGGAGGCAGTGGGCTGGAACTGCTTAGAAAAAAGCTTTAGCTGCACTAGGAGATTTGAGGAGCTCAGCAGGACCAAGTCAGGTTGCAGGTGCTCAACGTGGTCACTTGATCACCTTGCTCACCTCCTCCCTAACCCTCAGGGCCCCTGAACTCTATAAACCAGCTGGGATTTTAATTCAAGGCCCCAGATCTCAGGGTTGTGGGCCTGAGTGGCAGCTCTTGCTCCAGTTGAGGATCACACTCTACTTTGGGACAGGCCAACTGACCCCAACCCAGCTTGGGCTCTTCCTGAGACTGGTGGTTATGGAAACAGTCAAAATGGACCAAACCACTATTTAAAAATACACAGCACAGCTCTCTAAAACACAGACTGAAGGTCTTGCCCTTGATAGCTGGTTCTATCCCACAAACCTCTCGGTGGAAATGGGATTTCAAGGTTTTCCTGTCAGGTCCTCACCCAGGTCCCTTGGTTTGGGAATGTCCAGCACAGTGTACTAGCTGGCTCTGGGGATTTTAACTCCCTGTCCTCTCCAGCACCAGCTGCTAAAATGAATCTGCTGGAACTTCTGTATTATGCTAAAATATTTGCCACAGCATACACACCAACTGCTTAATAGGATTTTTAAAAACTCCTAGAAATTTTTGCAGGTAAAGAGAGCATCTATCCATTTTATTGGGCAAGCTCAATATTTCCAAGGATCCGCTATCTCATGCTTTAAGGTATAAGTCAAACATGCAGTTACAGCAGATTCAGGCAATGGTTCCCTTCTTGGCAGGTTGCTCTGCAGTTTTGTGCCATTCCTGGGAGGAGGAGCACTGGCTGTTGGGATTCCCAGACAGGATGCAACTGGGAGTTCCCCAGGGCACACTTCTCATGGCATTTCATCAAAGGGGAAGGAGACGTGTCTCCCCTGTCATTGTATTTGGGGTGGGCTCAGCCCCCCACTCCCACAGGTGCTTCTGGCACCTTTCTTCCTTTCTCCTGATAAAATGGAAGAGAGAAACAGCATTTCTGAGGTGTAAATAATGTTTAACAAGTGAGGCTTGGAGTTGTAAAGGAACTCCTGCACTTATGCTATAATCATTTTGGTGGTTGATTTGGAGCCAAATCCTGCTGGCCTGACTGAAGCAATTAGCCTGATTACTGCCAGAGGGATGCTCATGCAATTAAGGTGAGCAGTGTTTGCTCTTTATTCTGGAAACCAGTTGTCTGTGTAAAAGTAGTTGACACAGTGCAGTGGTGCTGAGGCAGGAGGGTGATGGGCTCTGAGACAAACCTTCAAACCCTGACAGAACCTGGTCTCTTTCACAGAAGAGGGATGGACAGATGGACATTGTCTGACACTGCTCTGAGAGGAAAGTGAAAACCTGACAGTGAGAGACATGTCCTGGTGTGTTTGCTCCGTGGGGTTGCAACTCTTGTTGTTTCCCCAGCTTCTCCAAAGGATGGAGCTGGCTAATTAGATCTACAGTTGCCATTTATCAAAAAGAGCATCTGAAGTCTTCAGTGATATTTTTCCCCCCTCTCTCCCTGCTATTTCTAAGGCACCTATCAATGTGGTGCAGAAGAACCATCTGGATATCTGGCTAGTGACCAGCAGGCTGTGATATGTGAGGGTTTTAAATAGAGACAAGAGAATGTAGAGTGGAAAGAGTAGACAACCAGCATCTTTTAATGGAGGTTGAAGAGGGTATAAATGAACTGAAAAGCAAAAAAGGATGGAAAAATGCCTTTTCTTCAGGTTTTCACGATGAAAAAAGCAGAGTATGTTAAATCTTTTAGGAGCCTCCCTAGGAATATTTAAATTGCCTGGGAAGTATTCCTGCAGATGAGCAGGGCTGCTGCATTGACTCTGAGGATGAACACTCATCACAGAGCAGGAACACCTCTGCGGAGGAAACTTCTTCCTGCCCTGCCAGGAGAACCTCTGCACCTTGCTCTGGATGCCAGCACTTATCTGCATTCACAGCTCAGATGTGCTGGAGTTTTACTAAGGGCAGGCACAGCTTTGGGGTCAAGAGTTCTGACTTATCCCTCCCCCTGAATTCAAGGAAATTTTGAGGTTTTATTTGATTGAAGAAATCAGCTATGTTTTACAATGTGGGAATTTGCCCTTTTGATGGATCTGAAGGGTTTATGAATAGCCTAGTCCAGGGCTTTATTGTGAAGCCCCTCGTGTCATCTTAGTGATGCTGAATTCACTGATATCAATAGAGTTTACTCTTTGTGTTAGCACTGTCCCCCAGGTGGGTGCCTGTGTGTGCACAAAATAATGGCTCCGTCTGGCAGAATTTCTTTGCTAAGAAAACTTCACTTGTCAATTACAGGGAATTCTCCCTGAACTCTGATGGTTCTGGAGCAGAGTTCGGGCTTCTGGTGTTATGACAGAATTTTGCAGGTTCAGTGATGGCTTTTGACAGCTCAGGTCCCAGTAGGGAAAGACTCCTCACTTGAAATCAATCAACTTTATCACACAGGAAAAAAGAAAATTGAAACCCACCTGAAGCTCAAACCTGCTTTAACAGGGGCTCTTCTCTGACTGAGCTGTTACTGCAGATACCTCTACAGAATGAGCATATTCATGTAGGGAAACATCAAAAGATAGGTGCACCTAACAAAGACATCCTGTTCATGCTTAATGCACCAGATAAATTGTTTTAAAATGCAGAGGGGGGTTTTGAGTTCTTAGTGAATAAGCGCATCCACATATGCATCTCTGAAGAGTTTTTTAATTAATTGCTTTCAGTCATTTCCTTTTATAAAATTAGAACAATGATGGAATAGACTAGCCATGGAGTTTGGCCGAGGAAAGATTATACTAATCCACTTGAAAAACGACTAGAACAGAAAGTAAGGAGAGATAAAAGCAATTTTTTCCCAAAGCTTGTTTACCTGTGACAAAATCCTTCCAAATCAGCTGCACACAAAATACTGGATCATCTTAATTAAACTCGACCAAAAGAGATTTTGCTTTGGACTTTTTGGGATATTTCATATCCAGAGAGTTTGTCCTGTGATGGTTATAGCAAGATGGGAAAATATGTGTTTCAGGCAATTAATAATTAGGAGAGCAGCAGAGCTTTTAAAGACCAGAGTGGCACCCAGATCAACTTGCTGTATGGAAGCAAACAAAAAAGGGGGAATTTGTCAGAAATTTTCGATATACCCTAAGGCATCTCTAAGAGTGGTTTTTAAGAGTCAGGGGACCTTTCATTTGTGTATTCTCCAGTTAATGAAAGGCTGTGGTTACAAATGAACTTCCTTTGTTCCCTGCATGGGTTATTGCTCCCTAAGCCTTGAACTATATATTCTTTGTTGAAGGAATAAAAAGATGTCCTAGTTAACATGATGCTTTCCCCTCAGACTTTCTTTCCAAAACTCTTATTTGCCAGAGGAGTGAACTTTGCCAAACCACAACAGCCCTCCATCCACCTGCTCCACAAAGACAGGTTTTCACAGCTGAATCAATTCTTTCCCTATCACCACAACAGCAGCAGCTCTGAAATTCCACATATAAGCTTAAAAACGGCTCATCAATAACCAGATGGGCCCTGACAATCAAAGACGAACGAGTGCAGACACACTGTTGTCCTTCTTTGCCCTTCAGCCAGCCAGTCCTGGGCTCTGCAACACATTGCTGTGGTCAGCCTGTGGTTGTCTGAAGCCTATTTCTGCAGCAGTCTCACCAGGTCATGAAGGCAGAGCAGTTTAGGGGTGTGTTCAGCTGTGCCAGGACTGTGACTGCTCCTTGCTCCCTATGCCTGCACCTGACTGCTCTTCTCCTGCTTTTCTTGCACCTGCTCTGGAGCTCGTTGACTCCCAACTGGACTCCCTCAAGAGTCAAAACCAAAGCACAATTTTCAGGAGGTTCCATGAGCTTGGAGGGCCAGGAGAGCCTGGAAGGTGCAGGAGTGGAGGGCTAGATGGGAATGGGAAGGCAACAAGAGAGGAAGGGGCAATGTCAGCCCCGGGGCAGCCTGGCTGATGGGTTCCCTGAGCTGTCCCCCCAAAAAACCCCTTACACTCCTAACCAAGGTCAGGGAGTTGGTGTATTTGGCAGCAGCACCAAGGAGCACCTGGACACAAGTCTCCAGGAGGATTTAATATTCCTTTATTCCCTCTGACTTTGATTTAACCATGGGCTGTGATGCTTTAAGTACCAGATATTAATTAGAAGTGGTAGTAGGTCCCAAAGGGACCATACTCCAGATCTTCTCACCATTCCTAGTTCGACTTATTTCAAGTTACTACTCTGAAACATTATTTATGCACTCAGGAGCCTGGCATTTATAAGGCCTAACTAAATCTGCAAATAACTAATGGCTGTCAGTAAGGAGTAACATTCTGCTGAGGTGGAAAATAGCTTACCCACGAGTAAAACATAGCCATGTACATGGGATGTTTTCTGCAGCACTTCTTTAAGCCAGGCAATGTTATTTTGATCCTTCTTTGGTACCATGCCTAAGCAGGCACACAGGGACAGTGACATATGGAGGGGCCCACCAGGATGGCAATCTTGGAAAGATGAATCACTTTGGGCTTGAGCAGAAACTTCACTCTGAGCTCTGATCCTCTGACAGGGAAGTGGGGAAGTGGGACAAATGCTCTTTTGGCTCCTCTGGTCTTCAAAACCCTTCTGGCAGTGGTTGATTTAGGACAATGCAGTGGCACACTGAGTGGGAGGAACACTGAATTCAGGCAAAATTGCTGGGTGCCTGGGGGTGGCTGGGGCATCCCATTTGGCACAGGCAGAGATGAAAGTTATTTATGGGTAGCAGGACAGCTTTGTATTATGAAAGAAAAAGTATCTGAAGACATAATAGGAGTTTTAACAGTATGTAGGGGGAATTTCAAGTTGGGATTTCATTCCAGACTACATTGAGTCAATTTTTGTCCTAGCAAAGATATTCTCTGTATTTGCTCTGACTTTAGTTCCTCTAATTCTTCTCGTTCTCTGACTCTCCCCAGGCAGTATCAGTCTGGTGTTCTGTGTGCCCTGACAGAATATGAATACACGTGTGTTGCCTGTAGTGACTCTTACTGTGTGACTCACAGCACCTGCAATTTAGGCCCTTCTATTTTTAGAATAGAAAAGGATATCTAGGATCATTGGACTTTAAAATCATTGAAAAGGTAAAAAGGGGCCATCTGACGGGGGTGTAACTGCTGGTTGACTCTATGAAGTCTTAGAAACCCTGTTGATTCAGCTCACACCAGACTTTCTATATAAAGTATATGGACAATAGAGCTCACTCAGTGGGAGACATGAGGTTTCCTCCTATATGACATAAGTACAGTGCAGAAATATCTCAAAAGGCAAATATATTCATGTTTTATAACCTTCTCCCC
This sequence comes from Corvus kubaryi, assembly GCF_017639235.1. NCBI lineage: Eukaryota > Metazoa > Chordata > Aves > Passeriformes > Corvidae > Corvus > Corvus kubaryi. The sequence continues at coordinate 14,907,440 of NW_024581136.1, forward strand.
TTGATTTGTTTCTGAGTAAAAGAGCTTGGTGTTTTGACAGCTGAAATTTTTTTGTGTTTGTGAGGAAATACATTTGAGAGAAATTCTTCACCCAGCTGGTTTTGACTGCTTTTAAACCATGTACCAGGTGATAGTTTTCTTCTCATCTGCCATTTTCACAACTCTTCCATACCTCCATGGCATGTCATCAGACCCCTGCATGACAAAAGGTAAACTGTGTCACCTCTTTCTTGGTGGCACTTTTGGTGAGCACAGGGAGGGATTGGGAGCAACATCTCCAGGGCTTGCCATGGGCTGAGTCCAGTAAGACCATAGACCTTGATGTTAATGACCCAAATTCACTAGATTCATTGTTAAAAATGGTACCTGTGTATTAGGTGTTCCTGCTGTTCCCATTCCTACCTCCTCTATTCCTGCTCTATGTGTCACTGATCCCTCCTTCTGCCAGGCACCCTTATTTTTCCCCTCTTTCAATGTTTTCTTCTGCACTCACTGCCTCACCGTTGATGCTCTCTTGCTGTCCTCCCTGTTGGCTGCCTTCATGTCACAGAATGTGCAAGGCAGGCACAACAGGAGAGGTTATAATGCAGAAAATTTAGAAATTTCCATTATGGTGTTTTTTCCTTCTAAATTGGCTGCACAAGCAGTTTCCACTGGCACTGTGGACTTACAATGGAGAGTTGGGGAGACTATGGGGACATGGCAAGTGCTGTGAGAGAACGGCCCATGCAGTGCAGGATGGATGATGCCAAGTATTCATTTTAAGAGAGCTGCAGGAATTCGAATACTTTTCATGAATATTCATATGAAATTGAAAGCTGTTTAACCTGGCTCTCACATCTGTCTGGTGGGAGCACTTCAGTGCTTATGTGGTGCTCATATGACTACTTGCAAAACGTGAATTTTAAACCTGACTGCTCAGAGAGTGATGGAAATCCAGTATGAAACAGTACACTCGGTTGTGAAATTTGCAATTCGCCTTCTGCCAGTTAGCTACACAAATCAGCTAATCAAGGAACACCACAGGATTGAACCAAGCAACACAGTATGAATTTGCAAACATTTGCCATTCCCAAAAGATCTGTAAGCCATGAGCTGTTTGCTGAAGAAAGCCCAAAGTAATACCAAATAAATAAATTAGAAAATTGCATGACCTCCACAGACAATTCATAACAGAAAAGGCAAGTGAGATTCATTGCAAAAAGTAGCCATTGAGCTTCTGAAGAAAACAGGGAAATCACTCCTTAGCACCGTGAATCAATCTGATGGAGTTTGCTTCACTATCTGCTGCACACTGATGGAATGATGAGAGATTTGGAGTCACTTCTGACAGGCTCTCAGACGAATGAGTATTTGGTCGTGGCAGAAGTTTTTGTAAGTGGCCAATTTGTCTGGGATAATTTTGAGAGCAGGTTTAGTTTTGGATCCCGGGATTTGCGTTATGCCGTATTTTACAGTTGAAAATGCCCGAAACATTAACCTCCTTCTGCCACAAAATTTGGCTTTGCATTTTGCCCTGTCTGGAGCCCTGTGTTCAGCTTCATTCCCTGAGCACCACGGTCTCTATTTCCATTACATCATTACCACATTAGTCTTGTTTACAAGGCAGGGCTGTTGCACTGCCCATTTCCCAGAGATGCTGAGGGATTTGCTCAAGTGTCCCTAAGAAATCTGGGCACAGGTTGAATGCAGTCTCCCACCTCCTCATGGTTTTACCCCTTCAGACCCTTTCCTCAGAGAGGCACTGAGGTACAAAAAGTAAAACTGTCTAAGCTTCTGGACAAAAGTGAGATGGAGAAGAAAAACCACGTACTTGATTTCCACATGCATTGCTCATTTCTGGCACAGATTTAATATCTCTGCATAATAATGCTTTGATCCATACTGCAAACTGCTACAGTTTCTTTGGAAGAAAGTTTTCACTGTTATCTTTATGTACTCTGTAGAGTACATAACACAGGTTGAAATTATTTCCCCCCAAATTTGCAATGCAAAGTAATGCAGTTAACTGAAAAGTTCTTCTTGCTTGGATCAAATGGGGAATATTTATGTTTCTTAAAAGCAATTCTTACCATTCCTGATCCAATATTGCTTCTTTTTGGCACAACCAGTATTCACTTAGACTGAATGTATTTAGCAATTTTGTTGTTGAATTGTCACTGGTGTTTTGTTTTTAAATTAATTATATCACGACCTGTTTACAATGCAGTAAAACACACTGAAGTTCTCCTTAAAGGGAACATTAGTTAGGATGAGTAAATTTGAATTACTTGGTAAGTCCCTGCTATATAATAATTCTTTTTCTGATGAAGATTTAATGAAAACAATCAGTCTAACAGAATTCTTGAAGTTGTGAGCTTTTGACAACAGTATTGTAAAGTATCCTTAGTGACATCCACATTAAAGTAGATTTAAAATGGCATCATAACCTTAATTTTCAAATTAAGCACAGCAAATGACTCTATACCTCTTGCTTCAAGATATGACTCTCAGCTTCTTTAAGTGCATTTTTAATAGGTCCTGTGAGAAGCATTTCCACAAGCAGAACATTTTATTGTTGCTAAATACCACTCACTCTGAAGTCTCTCTGTTGTTTGGAAATGAAACTTTAATGAACAAGTCAAAACAATTCATCAACCCGGGGAACATCACACTCAGATCAAACACACCAAACAATAAGGGCCCTGCATATGCACGGAATATGATTTTCATTCATTGTGCTCCTGCTGCTCATCCTGGCGAGGGTCACACACACTGACAAAACCCCAAACTCACAGCCCAGCCCTGCCCAGGACCCTGTGCAGACCCCACTGCCCTGTCTGGCCACGCAGACCTGACTCTGATGTTCGGACATTTTCTTGCCTGGTGATGCTAAATAGGGACATCATAAAAAAAGTACAGGAGGCTTCTAACTTTGCCTATTACCTCTTGGACTTCTGGCTGGGAAGAAACAAGGTTTTTCAAGGGGAAGCTTTCCTGTTATCCTACTCAGTGTTCATTCTCCCCCTCAGCCCTTGCTCACAGCCCTCTCAGCATCCAACCGAATGTTGTGTACATCCTTCCCCACACTGGTTTCTCAGGGGGAGGAGAGTGCCAGGAGGCTGGCAGTGACACGGGAGGAAATCATGCCTTTTTCTCTCTGAAACTACAATTCTCATCCAGCAAAACATTGCCAACAGTGCAGAGAAAGCTTTGGTTATGCAAAATGGATGGACACTTCACGCCTTCTTTTGCAATAGGTTATAACCTAAGGAGTTCCTCACCCGGAAAATTCCTCCCACCACCTTCCCCCGCGAATGTTTTTCCCCTTTCAAAATGACATCGGTGGCACCCCAGACACATTTTACACGTTAATAGCATGTCTCTCTCGTCTTACAGGCTCAATGGCTTTCCCCTTCCCTTTTTATTTTAGGGCAGCTTCCCCCTCTCCCTTCTCCCATCTCAGAAACAGCCCGGCTGGCTCGGTAGAAAAGGAGTAAAGTGTTTTCTTGCATGACCTCTATGTATTTTACTCCGCGGGAAGAGCAACGTGGAATGCACGGCCAGCAGGCAGCAAGGTTTGAGCCAATTTGTCCTCGAGGTATTCCTGCCATAAAACACAGGACTGTCCACGGTATTTCCACCTCCGGCTCTCCCCCCATCCCAGCGACCCCTCCCCAGCGCTGCCGCCGCACCTGGCTGCGCTCGGAAAGCCGGGGAGCAAAGCACAAACAGCGGGCACCGAACAGCAACAGCTCCCTTTGTTTCCCATGCAAATCCTACCTCCGATAGTTGTCACATCTTCCTCCGAGGCGAAGCCTAATTATTAACACACAGAGATCCAGCGGAATCCTCCGAACTGCCACCGGTTGTTAAGTGCTGTCATCGTTCCCTCCTGGTGCTTAAACCTTTTTGGACCATTAATGTCACAACCCCTGCTAACTCATCGCTTAGTACTCGCTGCTCAAAATGTCTGAAATAGTTTGGAAGGACAATAGGAATGACAGGCACACTAGACAGCCATGCCTGAAATTAGTTTTCCCCAGCTGACTTAAGGCTGTTTCGTAGTGCTTTTAGGCATGTACTCTGTGGGGTTTATTAACCTAGGCTAGACATGCCATTCCTGCTTCTATTCAGGGCTGTAATAGGTTGGCTGCTAGGAATGCAGCGATAGGTCTAACTCCATTCATCCCTCCGTAGTTCTTAAACCTCCCAGGGAGAGGAAACAGCTTCAGTCATCCTTAAACTTACTGAGGCTACTGTTTCTGCAGAGCAGGCTTTCACACATTGTTTTGAAACTAAAGAGAAAATCCCTCCCGGGAATGGAAGGTGCCGTAGCTCTCCTGGCTGATGCGAACTGCAAGAGGAAGCGGCAGCCTCCGCGTCCGCCGCAAGCTGAGGCTGGCGCAGGACTTAGTGGAAGTAGCGATTGGAAGCTGAAAGTTCTTAAAACTCTGTGAGGCAGCTGTGGCATAAAGAGAACGAGGGGGATGTAGGGACCGCGCTGTGCTTTGTATGCACAGTCACAGATGTGCACTGCGCTTCTCAAAAGGCAAAATACTGTTTGCAGATGGCAGGGACTCTTGCAATCTAAATTTCCGAGTAAGCAGCACCTGGGATGACGGTGGGCAGAAGAAATGAGAGCAATACACAGCATTCGAGGTGCCTGTGACGTGGGGAAGGTGAGAGTTGCTACAGGACACTGCTGTTTTCAGTAAAGCTGTGCTAATCGCCAGACACCAGCTCAGAGATATTAGTGCTCTGCGGAGATCTTGGAGCATCTTTTTTCTTGGTTGCCAGTTAATGACCGGCCCAGGTCGAGATGCAGCGAGGCTTGTTAACATCTGCTATCACTGGTGTTGCTGATCTCAGTCTGGTCCCTAGTGGACAAAAGTAAGAGCCACCAGCACAGATGTGTCTCTGCCAGAAGAAACGGCACACATGGGCTGAAGGACTGGAGAGGCACCCTGGAGCCAAGGCAGGCTGGGACAGAGCAAGTGGGGAGTTAGTTGTTTTGCTGCTTGTTCTACTTCTGCCTGTTTTTTTAGTACCGCCTGGTTCACAGCCCTTTGCTCTAGATGAAAATACCATTCAGGAAATATCTCAGAAATGAATGGTGTTGGGAGAGATTAAGGAGGAAAGCAGATCACAGTGAAACCCCAGCTCCAGCTATGGCTGCCTCACACCCTGGGAATGAGAGGGTTAGGATAGCACTAATAGCAGATTTGCTTTACCAAACAGCAAGTCAGTGTTCATGCATAGCATGGGCCACTGGTCTCTCCTCCTGCACTGGCCTTCAAACTATGAGTGAAAGCAAGCCTGTTGCTGGTGCAAGCCAGCCATAGATGGGGACATCTGGAGGGACCACGGGCATGATGTTTGCTTTTGAATCAATGCTGCTCCCAACAGAGCTGCCTTTGCTCTCTGTGCTTCCCCATGCCTGCACTTGCTGTTGCTGTTGGACATCCTCCCTTCCCCTCTTCATCCACTGCTCCTCACACAGTCAGTGGGTTGGAGGGGAGGACTCAAGGGTCCAGTTTTGTTTCTCAGTTCACACTGGGGTATTATTAGCACATCAAGCTTCTCCCAGAATTGGTGGCAGCAAAGTGGACTTTGAATTTTTGTAGATTTTTTTGAATCTCAGGGTGGGCAACCACATGCTGACTGATAGCAGGGCTGACTGAACAATACCTGCTTTCTGAATAATTTAAAGAAATTTTTTCCCTGTCATCTATCTTGCATCTTTTGTGTGCCCTTCATTCACCTTAAGGCAGAAGAAGAAAAGGGAAAACCAGAAAAGTTCTCCTTGTCCCAAGAACTATACTTCTGTCTCACTAAGGGTCTCGCTGTGCCATTGATTTGTAAGCGGGATGACACAGCAGTTCAAGAGGCACAAGAATCTGGTTGGAGATACACAGGCCTAGGAGTCCTGACTTTGCTGGTGATCTTTTGAGAGATTTCAATACTGAACTGGACACAAGAGTGTTCGATGACAGGCTAAAGCAGGTGGTAGTTGCCACCCACGTTCACAGTTCCTCAGTTGTGTATGCTGAATATAAGGAGGTTCATAAATAACGGATGACTATCCCAGCTCCCCCTCCCACATGGACATCTCTGCCAGGGTCATCCCAAAGGCCTCAGTCCTTCATAGTAAGTTAAAGTCACTCAGATTTGTGGGGCAGCAGGTGACAGCTGTCTGTGAGAGCTGCGTGACTGAATGGAGAGGAGAGGTTCTTACCTTGGGTGGTAATTGAAGGGGGGAATAAACTGCTCAAGATGTGCAGTGTAGGCTGAAAGGAAATGACCAGAAAGATCTTCTGGGGGCTGATGAGTTCAACATGGTTCAGTCTTAGGGAGATGTTACATGACATTCCCCTTCTCCTCAGGCTTTTTCTAATCACTGAGCAGGAACAGCAGCTGCCATCAGTGATGGGACTGGTGTACCCCCTCTCCTTACTGTGGCCCTACTGCTGTTGCATTTTTCTGGCACACCAATCTGCTCCTTGCTGGAAAAAAGATACAGGGAGCAGTGGAGTGGTGATCTGATCGGGTATGCCAATTTCCTGTCTTCCTGCACTGTATGAATGTTGCAAAGTAGGATTGTCCAGGGAAGCAGAGGGCTCACATGTGCTTTCACTCTGCCTTCCATCAGGAAAAACCTATTCTGTAGGAGAGGAGATGGCTGCTCAGCTGTACAGCAGTGGACCCTCTCTGAGAATACCCATTGCTTGCAAAGGAGTTGCAACAATTTAAAGCGCCTTTGTCAGTTTCTGATCAGTATTTACTTAGTAAATGGCCAAGGAGGATGAAGGATGGGAGGAATTCAGATTTGCAGCTTGCATGCTGACAGTAAGCCAAACAATATAATGAACAGAGCAACTAATGCATAATTTCATTATGAGTCATCCTCATTATAACAGGAATTTGATAGATACATAACTAGCAAGTGTAACTATCACTTACAAATTCCCATTTCTACTTGCAAAGGAAAGGGCATGATATAATTAAAGTTTCAGGTTGCACATACAATAACCTTTTCTCCTCCCATGGTCACAAACTCTTTAGGAACAGTATGAGCATATTTTAAAGTTGCATACCTATCAGACAGCATTCCTTCTACCCACTTGCTGAGTCTTTTTGAAACACCAGCAGGTAGTCTCACTAATTCATAGATACTTGGTGTGAATCCTGTATTAAAGGAATTGCAGGAATGATCTGTTGATGGCTCTTCCACGCTGGGTGTCTCTGTAAAGTGTCAGTGTTCAGTGCAGCCTTAGCCTGGCAGGGCTGCAGGTGTGATGTGCATGGCAGGTAACAGGTTGTGTTTAGGCTGTATAACCACATTGTCAGTGAATATTAGTCTAGCAGGAAAAGGGATCCTCCAGAAAGGGCCAAATTCTGTCATGCACATCTAGATACTCCTGGGTGTTGTGGAGCCTAAACTCAGACCTGAGTTTTGCAGAGGGCAGCTATTCCCTAAAAAGGATGAATCCAGTGTGGGGGAAGATAAATTCCTAACAATTATCTTGGCAACAAGCATTAATCTCACCTCTGTCATTTAAACGAAAAAAATATCAAGAAAGCCTGCTGATGTCAGTCCCCACATTTAGAGCTCTCCCTGGTTTCCCTTCTTTTTCCTGTGGCAGAACAGGCATCACCTGTGTGAATGCAACCCTGTGTTTGACCACAGTCTTGCAGTGTCTTGTGCTGAGAACCACAGGACGCCCAAGTGTTCATTTAACTGAGTTACATCACAGTGACTGGCTAATCGCTTCCACATGCTGCTTGATTGTCCCCCTTATACGCCAGCTCTGCCTTTTTCTTGCACAGCTCTTTTTGAGCCACTTGCCTAAGAGAAAATAACTACATCTGGAGTGTTGTTAAATGACCCAGAAGCTGCTGCTCTGCAGACTGACAGTATTTGATGCAAATAGATGGTTCCTTGCTGTGAAAATCTCCTTGGCTGACAATCCATCGGGTACTTCCGACGATAGCTGTCTGAGTTAAAACACAGGCTCCTCTTTGTATATTCACACTATCATTCTTACAGAACTGCTGGTATTAAATTCTCCCTGTGCAGTTTCAGTGGAGGCCTTTCTACTCCCCATTTGTGCACCAGCTGCTGGTGCACATCGCTCCCTCTCTTTGCCTTCAGCTTTTGCCATCTGCCACCATTAAGTTGCCCAGGTGTCGGAAATCTTCTTGCTCTTCTCTGGCAAACATTACTCTGCCTCCTTCTCCACTAATTCAACCTTCATTTATATGGAGGCTGATAGATCAGGATCAAACATCTGCTGCATTTCACACTTCATGGGGGCGGATGGGGAACAGAGCACGTATAGTTGCTGGCAAAAATACAGGCTGGTTAACCCTTCCCTAACTTTCCATTCCATCTTCAAGAGCTTACGGTTTTCCTGCACTTCTAGATGAGCCAATTAATTATTACTTGCCAGTTGGGATGTTACCTAGAGCAAATACATCCTAAAGCAGAGCTCATTTGCAGAAACATCAAAGCTTTCACATACTGCAACAGTGTCTAGTCCTGAGGTACTGAGGAGCAGCAGAGTTGGAACTTATCTAAGACTGTTATCAGCAAAGACACCAGAATAAACCTTTTTTCCTCTTCTGACTGCTCCTTCTGGTGCAAACAGGGGCCACACCACTGACTTTATTGTGCTTTCCACTGAGATACAGGTCAGGCATCCTTTGTGATTGCCTGCAAGGGAAATCCAGACTCACTGATCATCTTTCACAACAAATGGTAGTGTAAACTATTGAATTCTTTTGGTAGAGACGATGAAATTAAATGATTTTCAGTGTGCCCAATCCTCTTCAGTAAATCACTGAAGACTGACTGCAAGTTTGCACAGCAACAAACCAGAATCCAACAAAACAGGCTGCTTACACAATGCGGCTTGCTGGGCCCAGGGAATGCTTCCTGATTAAAGGCTGGTAAAATATGTATCTGAGGATGCACACCCAGCTGCTGGGGCCAGTCTCCAGTGTGATTGTTGAGTAATTCCAACAGGATTTCACACTTCAGCAATTTTACTCTCCTCAGCCTGGTTCTCAGTGCTTTCAGAGCCTGATATTGTGTGAGACTCTTGGGCAGAGATGGTTCCCTGCTCTGAGCAGCAATTGCTGCCTGCTGCTTTCCCATTTGTTAAGCAATGGATTACTGCTCAGACATTTGCAGGCCACGTTGGTCTAAGCCCTGTGTGCAATTCTGTGGATTTACTCCTCTCCTGGAATGCCATGATCAGAGGTTGTTTCTTGCTTGTTCAATAATTTCCTGAAGCACTGCTCCAATCGACACTGCTGTGATTTCCCTTCTTTGTGACAGATAATGCATTGTGCTATCACCTTTCACAGAAGCACCAAAGCGGCCACTTAGATGCTCGCTGATTTTACACACAGTGCCTGGCTGTTTCTCCAACTCTTGATTGCTTTTTCTGTCCACACTTCCCTATTCCTATGTTAACATTACTTCTCCAGCAACTTTAGCAAGATATTGCTAGATAATTCTTTTGCCTTTTTTTGCCATCCCTCTGCAAATCATTTGCTATGCAGAACTCTCCTTTCTTCAGGACTCAAGTATCTCCTTTAATCTGTTCTTCCTTTTATTCTTTACTCAGCTGCTGCTGCCTTGCTTTGGCAGAATAGTCACCCATCTGATGAAGCTCATGCTTCTATTTCTGTTCTCTCTCTTTTAAAAGGTGCTTTGCATCAGTGATATGCCTCTTTGGGTTTCTTTGGTGATTTGGTGCTGTATACTGAGCTCTACACTCCAGGATTGAAAGAGCAAGTTGGAAAGATCAGGTTGTGGAGAGAGTGTGCAAAGGGGGGCGAAGGGGACTTTGCCATGCCCCAGTGAGGGGGTTTTCAGTGAAGCAGTAAGAGAAGCAGACAGGTAAATGGCCAGGCCAGGAGCAGAACTGTGGAGAGGCTGTTTTGTAGCACCCTGCCTCAGTTTCCCCACTTGTAAACTAAGAATAATCCTCTGCCTTTATAAATTCCTTTGTGAGATTCACCTGAGAACCGAAACAAGATGGCTGAAATTCAGCCTTGCTAAGCTTGTATTACCTTGCTGATGAACTTTAAATTCAGAATAGCAAGGGCCTAAAGCTGCCTGAGTAGCCTGCACATTGTACAGGGTGTTTGGTGCTGTGTGGACACACACGTCCACTTGTGAAGGCACAATGTCTCGGTGTCCCCTGGCTCTTCTGTCTGAGAATACCACAGACTCTCATGGGAGATGCTGTGGGGGTGCAGCCCTGCTTGTAGGGTGAAAGAGGGGTTTGGTGGCAGCTTCACAGCAGCCAGGGAGCAGGAGGGACATTGCCTGGGTTGGATTCAAAGCCCAGCCTGTTTGGAGAGCACGTCTGCTGGTAGGGACAGCAGAAACCTCACACAAGACGCCACGTTTTGTTTTTCCTGATCTATATTCTGCAGCAGGTGCTGAGAGTGGCACATAAATCCACCAGCACAGGATTTACGGTTGTGAACATCAAATATTCACCAAAGCTCAAAATACCTTCTCAGTTTTCCTGCAGAGTGACCAGAGGGATTTGACTACACTTACTGAAGTACAGTTGTTTGGAATTTATACCTCTGAGGGCAACATTTGGTCCTAAACATGTATCTCCACATATATAAAGGTTTTGTACAAAGTTCTTTCTTCTCCATGAAGAAAAGCTTAGAGTGCCTGTACAAACCTGCCACCTCTTCCCCATCACCACAGTGATGCCTTAACCTAAGGCATCAACAGCAGCTGAGGACACAGGATGTGTTTATGAATAAATTAATTGGGGAAAAATGGTATTTGGAAACCAAGCAGAGGCTTTCCAAGAGGAAATAAGCAGAATGATAAAGCTTTGCTTTTAAGACAAGCTGCAGGGATACTCCTTTGGCATAAACACACATTTTTTCATTGATAAAACAGATCTCTTTTTTCTACCCTCTCTGATGAATTTTTCAATTCTGTATATGCAAAAATATTAATGTATCATCAAAAGCTGAAGTGGACTCCAGAGGAATTTAGCCAGTCAGTTATCTCTGGTTTTAATTACTTAACGGTATATTTTACATTTGCTTGAAATGATTTTATACTCATTATGGGTACTGAAGTAATGTTTCATTATTTCTCTACTTTTGTGAGGTTTTAAAACAACAAAAATAATTTTTTAAAAAAGGAACAAGTTGTCCATAGGTAGACCTGTAATCTGACCTTTTCTCTGCCCTGAAAAGTTTTAAGAAGATTATTTAAGTTTTCGTGTCTGTACTTGCTCTATTTTCGGAGTCTTAGAAGTAACCTTGACTCGAAATTGTGGCCTCTGAGAGAGGCACAGAAGATGCACTACAAGCTGTGGAGTTCATCCCTGCTGGGATGAGGGGCCATATCCTCACTGCAAGAGAATTTCTCCAACAATGCTCAAACCCCTGTTGTAGCAGCTCCCAGCTGGAGCTTCAGACCACAGAAACCAGTTATGTTTTCATGGCATGAATAAAACAGACCTGGAAAAACCGTCCCAGGAAGCCTGTACTTCTGCAACTAATGTCCCTGCTCCAGTGTGACCAGGATGTTGCAGGATCAGGCTCTGGCAATGCATTGTGGCCTCAGCTGCCTGTGTTTAAAGATAAAGGCACCCTGATGTGCCTCACAGACACACACAGGCACACACTGTGTCTTTAACCCTTGGCTCACTCCTGTAATCCTCTCTCCTCCCACCCACAGCCGCTGCAGGAAGGATGCATTTTCTTTACTTGGTTTCCCATTCTGATTTCAAATGCCTCTTGGTGCAGTAAACTAGTAAAAAACCCAGTCCCTGAAAATGTAATACCCTTTGGGGGAAGCATGATGGATCTGGTAGTGCAGGAACAAACATCCCCAGGGTCCCGTTTATCTCACACACCATGTCTATTTACCTGGATTTTTTCCCCTCGGAGTTGCACAGAGGACTAAAACAACTCTCCCCCTTCTTGCCTCCATGCTCACTGGCTTCTGATTGCTCTCCTGGTGGTCCCAGCTGGATCTTTAACCCCTGCCAGTCTGGTGGGCTTGAGCAGGGCTCAGCCCCCAGCAGCAAGCTCCAATGTAATCCCTCTGGAAAGCAAAGGCGACTCCTTGGAGTGCCTGCCTGGCTCTCCAGACAGGTTATGCTGTTTGCAGAGTACAGGTGCATAACAGATCCTCAGACATCTCCCCTAATCTAACTTGAGTGAATCCACCAAACAAGAAAAGAACCTCTGTCCCTCTTGGTCTGATGCAGAACCTCTGCTCTGATCAGGTTTGGTGGGATATGAAGGGTTGGGGAGCCCATGTGAGCAGGGAGGTCTCTGAAGCTGTGAAGGGTGTAGTAGGCACCAGTCAAGTGTGAAAGGAGCTACCTTGTGTGGAGGCCTGGTGTCCTCTGTCCTTGCAGATGTGTGTGGGGCACAGTGTGGGGTAGCTGTTGCAAAGGAGCACTGACAGGATGCTGGGGATGGTAGGGATGGCCCTGGAGCATGTAGCACCCTGTGATGGGGATTTGTTTCCCCAGGCTTCCCTCCTGAGCCTGGCATGGCCTTTCCCAGCAAAGAGGGCACTGTATGCTCCCCAGACCGCAGGGCAGGAGATCCTCAACTTCCTACAGGAGTGAGGGGCTCCTGCCTTCACAGAGCCTGCAGGATTTGAAATACCTGTGTGAAAGGCAGTCCCAAACAGCAGCCACTGGCCTGTTTGAGAGGTAGAGCAGGGCTCCCATGGGCAGCAGCGTGGGCATGTGGGCAGCCAGCAGCATCTGGGGTGTCATCATCACTGCTGCCCCTCTTGTCTCTGTTAGAAAACTCAAGGCAGAACAAAAAGAGGGGCTGTATATGAGGCCAGAGATGCTTCAGTGTTTGTCAAGATAGGATTTCAAGACTGAGGAATCCAAACTATACCTATCAAAGGGGTAAAGAAATGGTGACATGATTAATCTCTCAGCTCCACCTGTGTAAATAGAGAGCAACTCCCTGGCAGTCGATGGAGATGCTCCTACCTGTGCCTGTGTCAGGCAGAATTTGGCATGGCTGGATGTAGGATAGCATGAAGGAACATTGATGTGGAGCTAAACAGGGACCCAGTGTTACCAGACTGATTGCAAGTGATGTCTCTCCCACACACCGCAATGAGGATACAGGTCTGGGTCCAAAAGCAGAAAATGTGCTTTTTCTGTCCTCTCTTTTGCAAAGAAAACAATCATATGCATTAATTACTTTGGCCAGCTCAGTCCCTTCAGGGTTCTTTTCCAGGGACTGCTCTATTGTGTCAAGAGCAGTACAGCCATTGAACAAAAAGACATTGTGTGCCCAATGTTATTTATGTGCTTTATTTCAGTAACTCTCAATATTTTATGTACTAGAATATTCCTTGAAATATCTGACGTGCTGTGAAGAAATTTCATGCCATTAAGTTTTAGTATAGCTGTTTTTAATGACATAGAGGATCAAGATTCTACATTTATGTATTTGGTATGATATATAGATGTTATATTCTCTACTGTATCAGTCGTACTGTCTGCTCTAATTTCTGTCTCCAGGGGTACAAATGTATTTTGCTTTGAAAAACTTCTATCCTGGCATGGGATTTTCCTCCAGAGATCTTTTGTCCATTAAATAATAACAGTCAATAATATTTGGGTATGATGGGAGAACCATCTAAATGTAAGTATGAGCCCTGTTACTTTCAAGCAATATAGTTTTACAAAGGAAGTCTTAAATTCTCCTGAAGCTCTTCTGATTTCAGTGGTTTGACAAGAATATAAATGAGAAGGAAATTTCCCCCTTTGCTGGCATCCGATTTCTGAGTTGGATTAATTATGACAAAAGTTTTTTCTGTGCATAATCAGATTTACTAAAAATTTCTTTATTAGGTTCATAAAACTGTTTTGTGAAACAGAAAATAAAGTGGGGATTTTTTTTGCCACTAAGTTCAAATTTGTCTGAACTTTCAACTGGACTCTGGTATCCTATTAGAGCCTGTCTTTGATAATAATCATATTTGAATTCCATTACTTTCTCTTCTAATTCCAGTCACTGAACATTTTACTTTTTTCTAATAGCAGTACGAGGTAAATTGCCCATGCAAGGCTGTTTAAGATGGTCCTAGAGCAGCTCAAGTGAAATGTCCTCATTTTTCTTAATTTTCATGAACTTGCCATCTTTATTGTTTGTGTGTAGTACAAGCAGTTAGTGGAATACCATACTGCAGACCTGCACAGTCTGGCTTGGAGGTCTGTCTCAGCAGCTACTGGAACAGTCCCTGTGGATGCTAAAACTGAGGAGGAGGGAATGCAGAGCCTGGCCAAGGGCTGTGCCAAGCAAAGGAGTAGTAGAGGAGCAAGCAATGAATGACAGACTCTTTCTCAGGCATGAGAAAGTGAAAAAGGATCATAAAGATGTGAAATGACCTGCAAAAACCAGCATTTCTGGCACTGAAACCCCTCCAGCTCATGGCCTTCTACCCTCCTCTTCCCCCATCTTCCTCCCTCACATAAACTGCACATCTGTGGGTTAATGATCTCTTTAGGGCTTCCTCACAGACCAGAGCTATGAAAAGCTGACATTGCAATCACATCTGGTCATCCTGAGGGAGGGTAACACCACGAAAATGAGGTTTCAGGGAGAAAACGGTAAAAGCTGCCCTGGCTGAGGCAAGAACAAGGAATTCCTCAGTGAGTAGGAGGAAGGGAGGAGAGGAGGGAAAACAGAGAGAAAATATGTTGATATGGATAGCTTGGTAACATAAATTTAGCACACAAATCCAAATCCAGGTCCATTTTCATGAGTGACTGAAGGATATAGAAATGTTTAAGAATTAGATCTCTGGCTGCGCACATCTAATAGCCCGTTACCTGCACCTTCCAGAGGCCTTGGATCAAAGCCCATCAAAACACAGGTAATATTCACAATCTTATTTTCATTCTAATCACCTGCTTCTATGCACTTTCAAATTCTCTGGCCTTTTTTAGGGAAGAGATTTCCTCATTGCCATAGGAAAAGGTTCACCATCTTTTTTTCCATGGGTCTTGTGAAAATCCAGGTCTTACATTATTTTTCTGGAACTTGGTCTGCTTGACTCCTAAACCCCTGAGTCTGTACTTTGACACTGTAAAAGCACAATTTCAAACCTCTTTTGAATTAAAGAATGTAAAAAAGCCCAAACATTTGAAGAAAAGGTAGAAAAGCAGGCAATAGAGGTTAGGTGCTATTCTGCTGTGGCTTTGCTAGAGCCAATTTGTACGGAATCTGGCTCCAGATGGGCACTGCTCCTGTCAGCCCTTTGTGTAGTACTCACTTAGTATATTTTTAAAGGAAAAATATGATCTATGTGACTAAAGGCTGGTTTGTCTGACCTCAGCTTTATACAAAGCTTTAGGAAGTAAAAGGACTTCTTTTTGAAGAAAAGAATGCAGCAAAGCTTTACCAAAGCAATGTTGTGTCAGATGCATTTGATGATTTTACTTGATAGAATAATTGATTTTCTTAACAAAAGCAGTGCAGTAGATCTAATCTCTCTGGACTTCTGCAGTGTATTTGATGTGGCGACAAGATTGGCCAAACTGCAGAAAACGGGGATTAGTGGAATTGTGCAGGAATTGTCTGGAGAACTATGGAGAGTACATTTTGGGAAGGTTTGGGGTGGAGTGGTGCCCCTGGCATCCCTTTAGGATTGGCGGGGGAGGTTGATTGCATTTATAACTCTAATCTTCCTGGCACAAAAGGAGACACTTTAAAATTTGTGGCTGAGATGAAATCAGGATGGATAAGCACAATAGTGGAGGTTTGGAAAATTATTCAAAAAATGGGATAGACTTGAAGGCAGGAGAGGTGGAAGTGTGAAGAAGGATGCAATCATATGAAGGGCAAGGCTGGTCACTGAGAGAATCCTGCCATACAGTATTTCTGTGAAATGGGACTTACCTTTTAGAAACAATAGAGAAAAAAGTGAACTCAGATGTTCTGGGGTGCCCCAAGAGACTTTGTGAATCCATGTTGATGCATCAGACATGCAGTGTGAACATCCCTGCTCCAGGGCCTGATGAGATCTTACCTGGAGCACCAGGCAGTCAGACCTGGCACAGAAACTCAGAAAAGGTCTATTAAAACAGGAACAGCTGCAGAGAAGTGCAGCAAATGCAGCCTTTCCTTTCTATGGCTTTGAGAGATGTCATTGCTATCTACAAATGCAGCTGGGAGGAGGACTAACCCTGGAGGGTGAGAAGAGCTATTTCAGCTCAAGAACAGCATTGACACAAGAACAAATAGGTAGAAGGCTGGAAATTTTGAGATTTCCAGCCATCAGAAGAATGAGGCATTAAATTAGTCCTCTTGACAAAGAGGTGGAGGTAAAGAAAGGAAACTATGTAAACTCGGTAAAACTAGTCTTAAGATAACAGCTTCACTGCTGGATGAAAATGATCTTATGAAATGATGGCCTGTGGCTGCAGGCAATTGGGCTCAGTGATGCAGAACCCTCTCCCAGCCCTTTGTTTTTCTTCTCCTGTCAGGAGAGCTCCAGTTGTGCAGTGATTCTGTGAAATCCTGTGCCTTGCAAGGCACTGTCTGAGGAGGGCTCAGAAAAGAGACTGCACAAGTCAGGAGCACAGAGAATACCTACTGAAGGCCAGCTCTGGGAGACCATGTGTGAATATCCCTGGTGTGCACGTTTGTGGATGTCAGCATCTTTATGGCCTCTGGATGAAGGAAGCAGCTTTCCCTGAGCTGGGCTCTCCAGCCAGGCAGGACAGAGCTTGGCAGGCACAGCAGAGCAGCTGCTCTCTTGTTCCCACCCCTCAGGAAAAATGGTCAGAATTCTTATTAACTGAGGGAGTCATGACCCGTGACTGAAACTTTTATCTAAATCCTGAAAATAGAACTGGTCTGAGCCTCAACTCCCAGGAAACAGCAGCAGCAGCAGGAGGAGCAGTCAGGCATCAGCTCAGCATCGGCAATTCTTCTTCCCTTTTCCCTCCTCAGTCCTTCAGTAGGTGACCCCCAGCTCTTACTGCTTCGCCCAGGGAACAGCACTGAACCCAGCCACGTCCCTGGGAAGGCTGTGAAATCCCCAGGTGCAGTGAGGATTGCTGCAGGCAAGGCTGCTGCTTTGCTGCAGTGCTGCTCACAGCCCAGTGCTCTCAGGATTCGCAGGCGCAGGCTCCTGCAGAGAGTCAGCAGCTCATTTTACCTCCAGCCTAATTGCACCGAGCCCTGCAGGGCTGTGTTAGCCCAGGTCTGGCCTGCTGCTCCTGCCACACCAAGGCACAGGGATGTGAGGGTCAGGTCAGGGCTGTGCTGATGCGTGACATGTCATGAGGCTGCCCTTGCTGGGCTTGCTCATGTCTGCTGGAAAATGCCATCGTTCCGTGCCACAGCAATGCTTCTCAGCTGAATGATACCATTCTCATGGGGAAATGTTCTCCTTCTACTGGCATGAAGTAGATGTCTCTTTAGCTCATGTAAAGCAGGCTAGCTGGGAAACAGCATGGCTAAGATGTTGTGTTACCCACAAAAGTACCTCTTGACAAGTTTTCAGAGGAGTGACTGAAGCAGCGAGGTTGCCAGTCAAGGAATTGTTCTTGTCTGAGCAAACACCTCCTCAGTTTTCCCTTTCTGAGTGGAAGCAGAGGGGCAGCACTGATCCCTTCTCTCTGGTGACCAGCACTAGGACCCAAGGGAATGGCATGGAGCTGTGTCAGGGGAGGTTTAGGTTGGGTATCAGGGAAACATTCTTCACCCACAAGTTCCCCAGGGAAGTGGTCACAGCACCAAGCCTGACAGAGTTCAAGAGTCATTTGTACAAGGCTCACGGGCACATGGTGGGATTCTTGGCGTATCCTGTGCAGGGCCAGGAACTGGACTCAATGATCCTTGTGGGTCCCTTCCAGCTTAGGATATTCTCTGACTCCATATTAAAACTCATCCTGCAACAGATCCTGCCTTCTGAGCATGAAGGTACTTGCCAAGTCCATAAATTTTCTATGGTGTTCAAGTCAGGAAGAAAAAGGGACTCTGTTCCTGCAAATGTCTGAACATTTTCTTTTATAAAGTTCAGGCCATGAAGAGTAACTGCATGGTGTCCAGGTGGTATTGTCTGAAATGGAAACAAGCATGTGTGTGAGTGTCCAGATCCTATATGCCTTTGACAAGTCCTGGCATTTCAGGAGAGAAGAATGAACACTTACTTCTGGGAAGGTTCTTAGTGTCACAGGGCTAAAAATGGGAAAATAAGCCTGCCCAAAGGTGAAGAGCTCAGTCCAAACCTCCCTTCCTTTGGTACTGTGTGACACCTATTAGGGTTTCTCCAGCAGAGAGATCTTCCCTGTAGTCCTTTGTAGCTGGCACTGACATGTCTACAGCTTCTTTTTTTTTTTTTTTTCCAGAGAAACTGAAAAGACTGTGTCAAATAAAAAGCACATATCTTGTCTTTGACAAAAATAGCAGAGAGAAGAATTAAAAAGACCCAGAGGACAAAAAATTAGTGTTTAAAAGAAAGAAAAGAGATACAGGCTCATTTTTCAGCTTGACTGAGTTTTGCCTCCCATTTTCTTGTATTCTCTATATGAAAGCCAGCATTTCTTAGAGTCAGAGGTGCACTGCTGGGTCTGCTACCACCAGGAAGAATGCAGACACCTTGGGGCAACACCTGCCCTCCCAGGGTTATGGAAGGAAGAGACTTTCCCTCCTGAAACGACCTGAGATTTCCTTCTAATGATGAACTTCCCTAGATAAACACTCTTCAAAAAGTGCCCATTAAGGAAATTGCTACAGAACTTCTGAATACCATTTGGAATTACCCTGGTGATGAAGGATTCGTTGCCATCTTTTGTCAGTGACATACTGATACTTTTTCCCACCTTACTCCCAAGGAGAGTGCAGCTACAGGGATGGACTGGTAGCCATAGTCTGTCATTGCTGGATGTTCTGTTGACTTCTTGGGCATTTCCTTTTGTTTTGCTTTACTCCTTTGTAAAGCAAGCATTTTTCCTGATGCTGAAGATATTTGTAAAACCAGGTGGTGTCCATGGAATGCTCTGTGTTCCCCAACTCCACTGGAGAGGATGGAGCGCTGCTACTCAAACCCAAGGTCATGCTGACCTTGATTGCTGAACATGACTAAGCCACCCTTTTTTTTTCCTTGCTGCTAAAATAGATGCACTGAGGACAGTTCATTTACTCCTGCCACTTCAGCAGATTCCCTTTTACTCTGAGCACTTCCTTCAAGTCAAATGGTCAAATTGTAAAAGGTTTCTGTGCATCCAGTGGATGCCTCAGAGTGAGAGGAAGCCAGAAAAGATATCACCACAGCAGACAGAAGCTGCCCGTACTCAGCTATTACAGAAGACTTTTCCCTACCACCTCATCTGAGCACTAAACAGCTGAGAAGTAATTATGCCTAATGTTCTCTGATCTCTTCCCTCTCTGCACATGGCAGGATATTCTGTTTCTGAAACACTCGCCTCATGTCCATGGCATTTGGCCTGTAGCAGGGAGGTTGAGTCCAGCCCCAGAATGTCTAAAACATTTTCTTCTAATAGATAGCTCACCATAAGCTGGAAATGCGTCACACACCAGCCAGTTATTTCCACATCATAAACTCCTAATGCTTCTTTAGACTGATGGGGTTTTGTATTTGCTAAGACCTGGAAATATGCCAAATATTCTTCCATGCATGACACTTCTTTTATTTCAGCCACTGCTGAGTTAATCATTGGGTATTTCTGGTGCTTGAAAGCCCCTCCATTTGCTCCTGGGTATGAGCTTAAAGCTGCCCCACAGCTCAGAGCACTCTGCCTAGCAGGGACAGAAAACATTTGTGCTGAGGTGTGACCTCCCACCCTTGCCATGGGGTTTGCATCGCAGGCATTCCTAGGACTTTGGGGAATTCCTAGGCTGGGACCTGAGTTGTCCTCACATCTGGGTTCCCACTCAGTGAACTCCTAAATGTTTTCCTTAAGCTCTGCATGCCATCAATCCTATTCCCTCACTTCTCTGCTTTTTTTCCTCTTCCACCAACGTTGCCCGTTAAAATCCCAGTAGAGCTGGGAAGTTCAGCTTATCAGTGTTTGCTGGAAGGAGAGGTATTTGGGAGGGCACTGAGAATAAGTACAGATTTTCAGTGGTGGCTTGACTTCTGTGCTCAGATCTCTGGTGATCCTGTTGGGATGCAATTGACTGTTCATCCCAAGAACCGAAAGGCAATTCTGTTCCATTAATCACTTTGCTAGCTGGCTTTTAATGGTCTTATCAACGCACTTTCTTGCCTGCAGACTGTTCCATCTTTGATGTGCTCTGCCTGCTCACCTCTCCCTTTAATTTGTTCCTTTTATGGCAAGACTCTGGTAACTGCAGAATTTCCTCTTTTCCCCACTGACTCCAAGCCTGATGTGCTTTCCAGATTCTCTAGCTGCTCAACACTAGTTAAGACTGTGCCACCTTGTCAGATAAACCCTCGTTTATTTTTTTTGCCCCTGGAGGTTTGTGCGTACAAGGCTTTAGGCATAAAAATTGCTTCGGTCCAGAAGCTTGGCAGACACACCTCAGGACAGTAGCAAATACCTTTGCCAGGTTCAAAACAGTGATAATACTTTTTGCCATTTTTTTTTCAGTATTGAGAGTGTAAAACTAGTAGTTTGTGTGATGGAGGAATGTATGAGCTTATTAACTGAATCGGGTTTGATTTAGCACGAGGATTCTGCAAGGGATTCAGCCACAGTACAGCCTATTGCAGTGCTTTAAATCCCTCCTCTTTCCTCTTTTGAGGTTAATGCAGTTCTGTTCTCACAAGGAGAAGAGCATATCCTGCAACTTACACTTTGTTTTCCAAAGGCACCCAGGAACGAGGAGTTAATTACACCCACAGACCTAGTTGCATATGCACATGCATGCAAATGCACACAGGCAGTGCATGCATGGTTTGTTTTCTCTTTGCCCTTTCTAGAGGCTCTGACCTTGTACCAACTCCTCTCCTGTAGCTACAGAGCTGCTCCTTCCAGGCCTCCGAAGAGCTGTTCCCCACAAACAAAAGCTTTAGCTCCTCACAAAGAACCTGTGAGCCACTGCTCATGAATCCCGGCTTCCCTGGCTGACACCAGACCTCACCACATACAGGGAATCCTTCAAATGTCAGGTCCCACAGGGACACCTTTGAAAGGACAGCGATAATAGTGATGCTTTTCACTTCTGCCACACTTTTCATCACAGGAGAGCAGAGCATTTCATTAGCACTGGGTCCTGACTACAGAGGGGCATGCTGGCATCCTCCACCCTAAAAGCACAAAAAAGTTCTTGACTTGAGTGCAAATCTCAAGAGAAATGCCCACTGTGGCTGTGGCCTGTTTGCACAGAGCTGTAGGAGCAGAGATCTGGACATGGCTACAGCAGAAGGAAGTTATCCATGGAGGGAAGAAAGGAAGAAGGGGTAAGGTAGTTACAGCAATGAAATCCTGCCTTTACCACATCCAGGCTGCATGAATTAACCAGATTCGGCCCAAAGTATTTTAAAATCACAGGAAACTGCCATAATTAATAGTAAATATAAGCACCTCCAAGATCACCTCTGCATCATCAGCATACCCCCCGATATAGAATCTGACACAAGTGTGTAGAGGTGGACAGAATCTCACACTTCAACATATATGAAATGTCTAAACATTTCATTATGCCTAGAAAATAGTTTAAACAATGCAGTAAGTTTATTCTGAGTCATAATGCACAACAATTAATGACAAGGGCACGGTTCCTGCCCAAATCCCTAAAAAACAAAACAAAAGCCTTGCTGGTATAAACACAGACTCATACTGTATTTCTTAATTCTACCCCAGATCCCCAGTCCCACTGGAGAGCTTCACATTTATCAAAAATCCAGTAGATGAAACAAAAAGGCATGGCAGAACCCATCCTGTCCAAATTAAAGCCTCTGAGATTCTCTGTAAATCCATCACAGAGCATAAGAATCATTAATTTATCTCCTGATTTAACATCTTCCTGACAACTTAGTATCCAAACACATTATTAGTGGCCATCTCTTGGCAGTTGGTACCCAAAAGGAAATTGTGAGGGAAAGAGCTTGTGGTTACCAGCACAGACCAGGGTACCTCCAGGAGCTGCACTTTGCCACAGGTTGCTCTACCCTCTTGGCCAAGTTGCTTAACCTTTTTATGCCCCATCTCCCTCTCTGTCCTGGATAACAACTGCTGATTTACTTCACAAGACTTCTGTGAAGCTCCATTTGTCAATGCCTGTGATGTATTATTTATTGTCAGAGACATAAACAATCGCATCCTGAGGATGCTGAGCACATCACCTGCATTTTGATTTCTGCCAAAACCTGTCTTCCACTCAGGACAGCCCTTTCTCCTTCACTAGCACAATAATATTTTATTAAGTTATAATGTAATTTAAATGAGTCAATATGCATGTTTGGGGCCACGAAGCCAGCTCCCAATTACTGACTTTCTGGATCAGGGGAGGCTCAAGGGAAAGCCACTGGATTTGTGATTGCAGTGGTGACAAAAAAATTGCGGCTAGTTTTGAGGACTCTTTGCAGATGCTTACAATTGGTGGTCCTGTCAGTATCTTCAGCAAGGTTTTACTCATGTCTGAAGGACAGATTTTAGGGTGAGGAAATGCCCTGCACAGAGGCTTAAAGAGCAGCAGAATAAACACGTGAAGAAAAGCTGAACAGAGCCCAGATAAAGCACATCTATCTCTGTTAAAGCTACATGGGGTAAATGTATCTGAGAAAAAGCACATAAAAAGAGGTACATTTTCTATAAACCTCGGTAAAAATACTGACTTGGTTTTCATACTTTTTCTTCTGGGGATTTTGGTCTATCAGGCTTCCTTGTTCCTGTTACAAAACGTGATGACAAACTAGGCAGTGGCTAGATTTAACATCCTGACTGACCTTATCTAACTGACCTTGCACCAAAACAGCACAGTGTGCTGCCAAATTTTCCAATTCTCTTCAGTATCTGAAGTCTCAGGAGGTCCATTTCCTAAGTAATTCTGCATCTGCTGACCTTATCTCACTGTCCAAAAGCAGAAGTCCCAGGCAAGCAGTGGGGGCATTTCAGCACGCTCAGAAATGGGTGAGCTCTGGGTTTCCAAGCCCTTCTCTGGAAATACACTCAGCTTGTGGGTGGTGGGACTGTTGTAAATCATGGCAAACAACAAAGTCTGTGTCACTAAAGCACCTTTAGCTTCCAAATTCAGCCAAGAGCAAGTGTTTAACTAAAATCCTGCCAAACTCTGGAAGACTGAATGTGGTTTGGATGACACAAAGTGTTGCAATTTTAAAGATGCATGGCTTCAGTTTGGGGAGAACTCTTCTCATCACTTAAAACAGAGAAAGTTAGAAATGTGTCTTGTGACTCTCCAGAAGTTTTATGTTATTTCACTTGTTATGCAAGCCAAAAACGGGTTTAACACAAAATGGCATTGACTTTTCAATCATTAATGGCACAATCAACTAAAATACATAATCTGTTGCAGTGTTTGTAAACATGTGCAATTAAAGTGGAATAAGATTCAATTATAATGGATTATGTGTGCATAATAATGCAGATCATGCAATTCTTATTAGTTGGGCTGTACCCTGAGCTCGGTTCAGGAGGAAATTATATTGAAATGCTCCATAATGAAGAGGAAATTTTAATGGGAAGACAAGGTTGAAAAAACATTACTCAAAGCAAGAGGAATGAAAGTATCCGGAGGCAGAATACAAATGACAGTAACACAGAGTCATTTGACTCCAGCTCCGGATTAGGAATTCACACTTGACAGCTGCTGGGAACGAGGTAGACACAGTTCACCCCACTGGCTGCCACTGTTCATAGAGCAGGTCTGTGCTTCCTCTCCTGATAAGCTCCCTACAAGCTTTGCTCATTTTAGGAGTTTCACCTGGTGCAAGAGACAGAAGAATTCAGCTCTTTGTTCTAAAAGAACGTCTCCTTCTCCTAGGTTGCTACTTTTTGGGTGGGGGACAAACAGTACTACCAAAGATGCTTAATTTAATGAATTTCCACTTTTTTTCTCTGACAATATCTGCTCATATTCAAGGACGACATGCAGCTATCCAATCTTTCCTCTTGTTCAGTCATTCATGGAAGGTGGTTTACTTCACATGAATTGGTTTAATTAACTATTATTAGGAGTGGGGGAGGGCCAAACTACATTTTCTAATGCACAGAAAATTGCTCCGGAAGAGAGCACAGGTGATACAGAACACATAAGAGCTGATCCCAGCTAAAACACACAGACCTTGTCTCATTCTGGAAAACAGATAGCTCATGTGCTGCTTTACAAAACCAGTTACAACGGGCTCACGTGTATAACAATGCAAACTGTGCTGCACTGATTAGTGCAAGGCTTTGGCTTGACTTAATCAGTATTTGTGGGGTGAAAGCAGTGTGAAGTAAAATAAAACAGATGAGAAACCCAAGCTGCTGTGTTGAATTAGCTACACAGTCCTTAGGTGGCTGAAATACTGAAGAGGAATCTGTGTTGGCTTGGACAAGGTATTAAGGATATCTGCCCTGAGTTTGATGTTGTTGGCACAGAGCATAAAGGTGCACTTCTGTAGAGTGATGGCAAGTGGCTGTAAGTGTGGGAGATTAAACTGGAAATTTTACATGGAGAAGAAAACCTCTGTGTGTGCCTGGTCCCACGGTACCATCAAATATTAAATCTCTCAGATAATCAAGGGAAAAATTGCCCAGAGACCAGAACCCAAGTTCTCCATTCTGAACAAATGCTCACTAGAGGAAATTTGAAATTATATGAAAGAAATGATCCTGTCACCACAGCTCACAGTGAACAATAGTCTCATACATATTCATACATTCCTCACTCTCATGTCACCCCCAGAGGGATGTGTGCCAGTCCCAGGGAGAGCAGGGGGCAGCACGGTGATCTCCTGGCTCTCTAGGGGACTGGGTGATCACCCTCCATTGCACATCTTCTGGCTTTTTCTTCACTTTAACTTCAAGTGTTGCAACATGAGAGTTCTCTTGTCAGGAGTTCTTTCTGGATATTTAATCTCTTTCCCTTTCTCATTTCCAATTCTCATACTTCCTTTTACATCCCATCACTTAATTCTTCCCTGTCTTTGGTGTTTGTACCTTTCAGCACTAGATTGTAACATCTCTCTGTAGCCATTTTTCTCTGAGTAAGTGTATTACAAATTCATCTCTTCTCATACTGATTTAGTTCCTTTAATCTTCCTTTATAAATGAATCTCTCTATCCCCTTGATAATTTTTGTTACTCTTCTCTGAACTCACAGCAATTTTTCAATATCTCCTTGCTAATGAGTTACCCAGAACCGAACACAATGTTCCAGATGTAGAAACAGCAGAAGAGCACAAAGGTGATCTGAACCTGTCCTGCCCCAAACTGCACTGCCCTTTTGCTGCCATAGCTCATTTCTAGCTTGGTTCTAACTTGTGCCCACAAGTTTGAAGAGAGTAGATGGAACTCACCTACTTATCTGTTTCAGATGTTTAGCGAGTAAATACTAAAATTTCAATTTTTTCTTTTCTTTAGCAAGTATTATTGAGTGTGCACATCTGTCCTGAAGACTGCAGTCTGAACATGTCACCCATGTGGAAGTCAAACTCTGCTTTATGTCACTAACTTAGAAAATATCTAAATTGTACAACATGCTGGGGTAGAAGTGGATTTTCACAAGCCTTCAGGCTGACAAGATTTACATCCGCAGAAGCAGACACTCAAAATGATGAACCCAAACCTCCTTTCCTCCTACCAATGAAAACTAATGACCTGTTTGTTCCAGTAAACGGGAAAACTGGTCACAGTCTCCTTCTCTGTAACTAACCTTGGGGTCCTTTTATACCATCCTGACCCACCTGCTGTTCTCCCCCTGGATCTATTTCCATCTTTTGTGGAGGATTTAATTCCTCCTAGTTCCATCTCATCTGCATATCTTATTAAAATTTTGTTTCCTTCGCCATTTCTAGATGAACAGTGAGGATATTAAATATAAATTAAGAGTAAGCTTTGTGGTTCTTCTACAGTCTCCTCCAACTCCATGCTTTGCCACTCTCTGTCAACCTCTCTTTATAGACTTCCAGCCTGTTTTCAATTAAGAAGACAGTGTTCATCTCCAAGTTGATTTAAATTAATTTTTCTAGAAAGATTTCATGAGGCACAGTATCAAATGCACTGCTCAGATGCAAATATATTAAAGCTCCAGCATTCCCTTCATCCATTAATTTTCTGTTTCTATCACAAAACCAATCAAGTTTGTCTGGTGAGATTTATTCTTGCTAGACTGGCTCTGCTGGAGGCTCTGTTCTGCTGGCCCCAGCTCTCAGATACCAAACACCCATGACCAGAGCTGTCTCTGAGGTAGCTGGATGTGTCAACACCTCTAAAAACGGCTGTTTGGGGGGCACTGCTAAGCTAATTCTGCACCGTGGGCTCAGCTAATTGGCAGTTCTCTCTTTAACGTAGCAATGTAAGCCCAGGTGAAAATACTGACTTGTGATTTCTGCCCCAAAATGTTGGGATCCTGTACAGCAACCTGGGGTGCAATTTCACTCCTGGAGGGCTGCAGCCAGGGGTTGTGGTCCCTCCAGCTGCTGAAAGCAACAGTTCTTTTGTTGTGGTGAGGTCACCCAACAGACCCCAGAAGGCATTTCTGCCTCAGCACCACCTGCAGAGCATCCTGCTCCCTATCCTGCTCCCCATCCTGGTCCCTGCCAGCTGGCACTCCCAAGGCATGGTGCCTGGCCAGGATGGGGATCTCCTGCCTGGAGTCTCATCACAAAATTAGCAACGAGCTGCTGGCAGCAGTGGCCATTGCCACGAGGAACTGCAGCCACCACCCAGGGGCCATGCAAGGAACTTTTGATGGGCCTAATTGTGCCACTTCCCTTTGTATTCCTCACCTTCACCACCTTCCAGAGCAATGATGATTAGTTTAGAAAGGGTATAAGGTAGATATTCAGAAAATAGGGTTTGGGATAATTTATTTCTCATTTTAAGTATAGACTTCTCTTTAGTCAATTCTTCTGGTCACTAATTAGGAGGAATAATCACATGCAGCATGGCATTTTCACCACTTCCCCCAATAATATAGGCTCATCTGTATCAGCTGATTTACATATCAGCTCATTTTCCTTGAAGTATTTTCTCACGTGCTACTAAGAAAAGATATTTTATTGGCTTTTCCTCATTCCTGAATTGTTCACATTTATTTTATCTGTCTCATTAAAGACAGATTCTAGTCATCATTATTTTCATACCAAGTTAGTTTACTAATTAATGGACACATCGTCTGTCTAGGATTTGTGCTTGTCTTCCCCCGATACTCATATAATAAGAATCTTTCATATTCCCTTTAAAACCTTTGACAGCGTTATTTCACTATGATTTTTTTTTCTATCCTTATCATTCCCTGATGAGCTTTAAAGGAATCTGTATTCTTGTTTGATTCCCCTCCCACCGTTTCCTATTTCAGCACAGGATTTTAACCTCACGTCTTTGATCAGTCCCTTGTGGAGTGACTGTAACTGTGGCAGATAACAAACTTCTCGTGCACACTTATTAGTCATGCAGATTGTGCACCCTGGCTGCCAGAGAGATTGG
Organism: Corvus kubaryi; assembly: GCF_017639235.1. Classification (NCBI taxonomy): domain Eukaryota; kingdom Metazoa; phylum Chordata; class Aves; order Passeriformes; family Corvidae; genus Corvus; species Corvus kubaryi. The sequence continues at coordinate 14,935,051 of NW_024581136.1, forward strand.
AGGGGTCATTTCTGGAAATGTTCCCTTGTGAATTATGGGTGTAGGGCCTGGGTCAGGACAGGGACCACTGTCACTGGGTCCTCCTAAGCTGAGCATCCTCCCATGAGCCAGACAAGCTAAAGCTGGGCTCCCACCCCAAAACATCAGCCATTAACCCCCCAGAGCAAGCAGAAGTCCCAGCAAACCCTTCAAGTCCTTCAAAGGATCCCTGGCATACACATGATCCTCAGAAAAAGCAGTAAACCTCTTGCTGTCAGTAATTAGTTCCTTAAATAATTAGTTAATATTTGTATAGTACTTTGAAGGTGTTAAGTGCTCTATAAGTGCACACATTATTTTTGGCATATAAGGGCCCTTTCAGTCTCTGCTGGCAGTGCCTGGTTCTCAGCATTAATGAATTATGTGACATTGCTTAGGGGTAGATGTGTTCAGCAGAAAGGATTAGTTGCTATCTCTCCCCACAGTCTATGAAAAACAAAACCGAAACCCAAATGAACTTACTGTTTGCCATGAAAGGGCATATCCACCTTTCCCACTCCCTTAGGGCAGCAGAGAGCCTCATCCTGGCCCCCTGGTCCAAAATGGATAGTTGTTGTCCTGGGGGAGGGGGAGCAGAGCTAATCTAGTCTGCCCCAATCCATGTTCCAGCTGCAAACCCTTCCCTCACTCTATTATGGCTTGGTGGGGTAAGGGAAAAGGCAAATTTTCTTCTTCAGGCCATGTAAACCATTACATATTTTGCTGTCACCTCTAATGTTAGAATTCTGAATATGAATGATTTTGTTTTTTAAGAGCCACTATGTTTCCAGCAGGGACACCAGTGAAGTTATTCTCAAAGTCAGGCAATCAACATATTAAGTAGCCTCTTGATGTGAGTGAAAGTGGTGTTTGTGTTGGTACTGTTCGTATTGTTCCTACAAACTTACTTAAAGTTCCTGGCTAATTCATTATTCTGGGAGCCTAATGCAAGGCAGCAGGTACTACAGTTCTCCTGCAGAGTCTATTTTCAATATTAATTATCTTGCTGTGCGTTAAGTAGTTTTTGTTTTTGCGTTAAAAGGTTTATGAAAATTAGATTACTAAAATGATAAAAACTAATTTTCTAAAGTGTAGCCACTCCACAGCAGTCAACTCAAAAGAGAAAATATGTGCACTTCGTTGTCTTGGAAAAATGGCACCATAACTAAACTGTCATATGTGGAGGGAGGGAACAGTGGGAAAGGCTGCTTTATCACAAATGTTGTTGCTGTCCTGCTGGCCACACACTTGTGCTTGTGTTGATGGGTCTGCTGCTCATTTTCGTTCCCAATAAAGCAGATTTTTGTCTGAGAAATTAATTTCAATATATGACAGGGATGGCTATCACTTGCAAACATAGCACATCTGCTGCGAAGCTAAGCCCAACGTGACAGCAGGGTGTATTTGACTGCTCTTTCAGGAGGAGGGGGCTGATGAAGCCTCCCCGTGGCTGGGTCTGGTTTCAGGGCATTAAGCTGGGCTGCCCTCTTGCAGGGGCAGCTGTTCCTGGAGGATGATCTCATGGTTAAAGGAATCTCTTTTACCAACACCACTGCTATGCCTCTGTTCCCTCGCTGCAAAATGATGAGGAAGCTCTGAAGGAGAGGGATAAGTCACAGCCCTGCCTTCTGTGAGACATTGTTATTAGTCTGCTAATGCTGACAGATATCTGGTTTCACTCCTTTGCTCTTTATCCCCGGTGACATCCAGAGGGACTCTGCAGAACTGTTACAGCTTATTACAATATATTGCTAAATTTGGGGTTGTTGGACCTCAGCAGATTTGTTGGTTTAATTTTGGCCAAACAGTGAACTCTGAGGTGAGGATTGGATGGTTAAGAAAGATATATCCATCCCTTTCTCTTTGAGCCAGTGGGCTGGAAGTGTGATCTGAGTGGTGCTGCAGCAGAGGTGGGTGCAGCTCCCGGAGCCCTTTCCTGCAAGGCTGCTGTCCCCAGTTTGCTGTCCTGTCACCTCTGCTGCTTCCATCATATGTTGGGAGAAAGAGGGGAAAGTGGGCAAATCAGAAGGAATGCCGTCCCCATCCACTGTGCTCCACATCCTCCCCTGTGACTGGCACAGAATATCCTTTCCTTTCCTTTCCACCCATCATTATAAACACAGGGACTTTTAAGCAGCATAACACATTTTGTTATAACAAAGTTTCCTGCCTGTCAGGCAGAGGTATCTGCAGAGAATTTGCTAATGCCAAAGCCATGGGAATTAAAGTCACTCTTATCTTTAGCAGTTGTCACCCCCATTGCACGTGCAAGGATGAAACCAAAGAGCAAAAGGTGCTTTATGAGATACCAGCATAAGCCAAGAGCTGAGGAACAGCAGGAGGGTTGCTGTGATTATTTTTAATGTGCAAATATCCATTTTATATGGTCCTTTAGTGGTTTCTGCATTTTGGAACACTTTCCTTCAACTACTAGAATTCTAAATATTGTTTTTTCTATAAGGTTGTTATTGTTAGTGTTATGAACTCTTTATTTGTTGATATCGTGCAGTTTTTCAATGTCCTAGAATTTATTATGGGTATTAGTGATGCCAATGTTTATCCATTTTACACCTTCATTATCTGATCTAGGCCCATCATTACTCCAGATACATACAATGGCATTATCATTGTTGTCTTCTTTCATTATAATTCCCATTTGTTTAGTGCTTTATTTCTAAGAAACAATTTGTCAGAAAACATGCTGAAACATAATCAGCCCCCATATTACACGTGTTTGGATCTCAGCATTTGACATAAAATATCTGTAACTGAGAGGTGGCACAGTGTCTGTTTTACATCAGTGCTCACAGGCTGGGCCAACAAGCACAGTTAATGCTAGACCCTAACAGCCTCTGAGAGCCTGAAATATCTGTGGGGATACCCCAGTGTCTTACATGTCCCCAGGGAAGGTTCCTTCCCGTGTTGAATATAGTTTCTGTCCTCAGAAAATGAGCAATTTATCATATGAATATATGTCTCAGCTACAGTAAAAACGACTGATGTGTATTTGATCTTTTTCCCTTAGTTCTCCTGAGCAGAACCTCTGTGTTCTGTGAGGCTACACTCAGTTGCAGAGAGGGCAAAAGAGGAGAGAAAGAGAGTGGGGGAGGAAGAAATTAAAGCGGGATTCAGCTGCCTCTGACTGAGATGGACACAGATGTCACCCTGTCATGGTGGCAACTGTTAGATTTTTATGCTGAGAAGGATTTTAAGGATCAACTCAATAAAAAGTAAAGCCAAGATGGGAATGCAGAGCATAGAGGGGCCAGAAAGACAGCTGTGACGTGTGACGTGAGGGGACTCCTGATTAAGGACGCTGCCTGTCCACCCTGGGCAGAGAAAGCGTGCTCCCAGCCTAGGACAAATCACTGAATGTCCTGCCTGAGAGAAAGCATTGAAAAAACTGACCTGAATCCATTTTTAGCAGTGATTGTTCTTCTGACTGGAAGTGTTTTCCAGCTGCAGGGAAGCTGCACTCAGTTACGAGCAGGTTCTGCCGTGCTGGATTCCCACCAGGTCATCAGTGTGAGGTGGTGGGATGCCACCAACACTAGAGGAGGACAGCCTGGGCTTGCTCAACAGCCTGGGCTTGCTCAACAGCCCTTCCTCTGATTGCACTGTGTAGCTCACGGCAATCACTGGCCAATAGTAACACAGAGTTACAGGAGGTCTTGTAAGAGCATCTGCTGCAATAAAAGCAGATAATTGTATCTGTATTTTAGGGAAGCTTGCAGTGAGTCTGAGTTAGTAACCCCAAACACAGCACTTCATTCCTGTTAAAGGCTGGGACGGAAAAGTCCCAGTTTCTCAGCTTGTGAGGTGTCATTAATAAACAACCCTTGGAGAAAATACTAGAAACAGTGTTTTGGAACAAATGATGTGATTAAAAAAGTATATTTCATCCAGCAAGTAATTATCACACCCGCTGACATTTGCTAAGATATAATTCAGTGAAAAATAGAACCTGTGTTTCTGCTATAACTTCTGGCTCAATTCCCACAGATACCAATCCTCAATCTTTAGCCAAAATTTGCTGAGGCATTGTCTGACACAGAAAATGGACTCTGATTTCTAATGTAAAAGCTAATTACAGGAGGTACTGCAAGACAGGGCAAGAGATGATGCCTATAATGCTTAAGAAGACAGGGTTTGGTATCCATTCTTTTCCAGAAAAAAACCTCCCAGATATCAGTAACACTGCCTTAGATGCAGAACATCCCCACAGACACATCCTACTCCAGTATTGAAAAGCATGAACTGCCTTCTCTCCTCTGCACTCAAACCCCAAACACCTGCAGCAGTATCAACAAATACCATAAAAATTAGAAATAACATTCCAGTCCCCAATTCAAAGAAGCTGTGGTATTTGCACACAGCTTGAAGTGTAAGGATTTGGCTGATAGGTGAGAAGTCAAGATCGATTCTATACAACATAATATTTGGAAAGCCTGTCTATCTATGCATCAGGAGCAGCTTCATTCCTGGGCAGAGATGGCAGCTGGGTCAGTCAGGGCATCAATGCTCATCCTGAGGCAGCAGAATATTGTGGGGGCCATTGGTGTCTCCGCAGGCACTGAGACCTTTGGCATCAGGTCCGGATTCCCCAGGTGCCCTTCCCTGTTGAGCACCAGGAAGCTGCACTTTGCTGACAGTCTTGCCTGGAGGCTGTGTGTTCACACAAACGGGAAGTTTGCTATCGGCTATGTGAAACAGCATAGGAATGAGGGGGCTGGCAAAGGCGAGGTAACAGCATGGCTCTGAATTAGGCTGCAGGGAAGGTGCTGCAAAATGCACTTTTGTGGGGGAGCTGCTCAGCACTGAAGGCTCAGTCTGCCGTGGTGGCCGTGTGCGGGTCGTGGGAGCCGTCAGTGGCTGAGTGCAGCAGTGCCAGCTCCCAAACATTGCCCCAGCTCAGGCGCCAAGAGAGAACTCAGGTACCCACAGCCAGCGCTCAGCTTCCATCACAGCTCCATAAGGGACTCAGAGCAAACATCACCATTCGTTATAGAGAAAGGAGAAATAGGGATATCAGTTCTCCAGCAGGTGCAGGGAAGCTGTCCAGAGCTTTGTCAGGGAGGTGGCACAGCCTGTGCCGTGGGCTGTAAAGCACCTCTGCTCCCTGCTGTTTCCCAAGCACCATTTCTCATTTAGGACAGGGTTTGACGTGGCAGAGCACTGGGTAGGGGCCATTCTTTTGCGGGTTCATCTCCATGCAGAGCTGTTGCTGGTATCTGCCCAGGACCTCTTCCCCACAGTTTGCTAGTCCTGCTGGATTGCCTGGACACCGCTGCAGCTGAGGCTGTGTGGTTCCTGCCAGGGAGTATTTCCTATATACTGAAGTGGCAACAGCTAAACATCCCAAGGGTAACAAGGCTTCTCCTCCCCTGAGGCATTGCCTCCTGTGTCTCAGGGTCACCTGTGTCAGACTATGCTCCAGAAGAGCACCTTCCGGTTGCTCCCATCACTGTGCCCTACGACAGCTCTCTGCCACCCAACTAATTCTCATGGCATGACTTGACCTTCCCATCCTATGAGCAGCATCACACAACTCTCACATTTCAGCATGCAAAGATCACCAGAGATCACATATAGGCATTAAATGCATTTGTTGAGGGAAGAGTTCCCAGATGGAAAAATTAGAGAGCTGTTCTCCAAGGTTTGTGCCTGATCACGCAGCATCCCTGCCCTAAGCTGAGATTAGTATTTCAAAGGAAATGCAGTGTCCCGTGGGCACTTTCAGAGAGGTCCTGCAGACCAGCTGAACCAGGCTAAACTTATAAGAGGCACAATCTTCTTGCTTCTTTCTCTCTGCAGCACATATAGGAATAAACCACTTATATAAGTGTACGTGGGCTATCAGAGATGCAACGTGAACTTCCATAGTTCTCATTAGCCAGGGACAGGGAGGTCTGTTATCCACTGTTCCAATGCTCACAGCATATTTGTGGGATGGTGTTGAGGGTTCATCTGGCCACAAAGAACTTGTGTTATGTCCTGCATAGCATGGGACACACAGAGGAAAACACAGTTAATACAGCATCTCTGTAGTGGTGGGGAGACAAAGTCCTCTTCTTCAGTTGTCACAGCTGGCATGGGTTCAACTGGGTGTGGAACACCTTAAATTTGTGTACCTTGGGGCATCAGGAAAGGAGGAACAACACCTTACCTTAATGCAAGGTAAAAATCATTGTATGGCAGTAAAGAGCAAAACTGAGGGCTCCCTTGGGAAACAAGGGAATGTTTGTCACTCATTTAGGAAACAGCAGGATAAGACTTGCAGATTGGCTAAATGTCTGAGTAAACTTCCTGGAGGAGGAAGAATGAATGTACTTTCTGCTACATGTTCTAATTTTCCATCGCATTGTGGTAAGCTTACAGTGGTCATGACATGCTTTGTGATAGTGATCAATATCTAATTAAGCAAAATGCTAATTTGCTAATGCCTGGAGCCTTAAGCCTCACCCTCCAGAATCAGCCCCATGTGCATTACTGCTGTCTGTGACAAATCACTTTTGTCCTTGCCCTTGACCTAGCAGGGTTAACTCCTAACCCGACAATGCCACTAGCTCAATTTAACCTCTTCTTTTTCCTTCGTGTGAAAAACTAAGCTACAGCTGTTCCTCACTCAAAATATGGTGCAGAAGGTGATGCTCAGGGTGTCCCCTCTGCCACAATCCCTGCAGGAGATGTGGAGGGATAGCTGTGCCCGGTGTGCTGGTTTACACAAGACTTAAAATGATGCTTTAAAAAAAGGCACATTTTGGTGATCCAGAACTGCTGCAGTTTCCTCCTGCAACATGAGGAAGTTGCTGCCATCCCTCTCCCGTTTTTCCTGCCGGGAAATCCATAGCTGGTAGTATAGCAGCACCTAGAGGTGAATTCCAGGGACAGTCCTGCCCAGGGGGGTCTGCACAGAGAGGGCACAGGGGGATGAAGAGAGGAGCTGCTGGGTCCCAAGGGGCACCCACAAAACTGCAGGGCTCTGGCAGCGTGTCCCAGAGTTTTCCCAGTGTCCCAGAGGATTTGGGGTCAAAGCAGAATGGACCCAACCTTCCCGCATCTCAGGACCATTCCTACCTTCCATACCAGACCCACTAGCCCTGTGAGACTGAAGAGACTCACCAGAGATGATTTCTGGGGCAAGTTATCCTAGAAAAGTCATGTGAACAGCTCTGCCCCAGGGAAGGCATGTCTGTATGGATGCAATCACGGCCTTGTCACTGAAAAGTCTTTTCCACTATAGGGGAGAGCTTCTTTCAAGTAACACTTTGTGTGTGTGTCTGGAGATCCTGATATGAAAAGGTTACGACTTCTCTGGAAGTCGGGCATGTCATCTGGTGGTCAGAGAAGGGAGAACCTTGCCATCCATGCTGACATGGTTAGTCATTGGAAGTTCCCCTTGCCACTCACTGTGGTACAGCTGGCTACTAGATGGCTGTTTCTTCCAGCTTTTTCTGAAAGATTAAACAGTTCTTCATACCTGATATTTTGTTCTTTTCCTCACAAAACTAGTTTTGTGTTCAAATTAAGTCACTTCTCTGACGTTGGCTGTTCTATAAGCTAAGAAACAAACTCATCCTCTGCAGCTTTTTGCCAATGCTATGGATCTGCACTTGCTTTGGTATTTAAGCATTCTGGAGAAAATAGGGATGCTAGAAATAGTGCAGCAATTTATTATAATGCTATATGTGGAGGTAACCACACTTCCTTCAATTAGCCTTAATTTCCGTGTTAATATAGCCAAGAAGTTCAGCCTGCCTTTGGTGCCTGCCTTGGAGAGACACTTTTTCACTCGGGGGTTAGGAGGGGAAGGTCTGAGCAAAGACATGGAATTAGCAGAGGATAAGGAGGTCTGAGGAGAGCCATGTCAGTGCAGCCCTTCACAAGGGGCACATGACCAGTGTAAGACTGCAGTTAGTTTCTGCCCAAGGAGAAAGGTCTCAAACCTCTGAAGGAGGGGATGAGATGGCTGAATGACACTCGCTGCCCAAACAGAGCTGTGCTGCTTCTCTGCTGGGGAAAATGAGACAGGGAAAAGAGAAACTCAGTCGATGTTCTGGTAAAGTTGCTGAGTCCATGGAGACCTTGCCTTGTCTGTCACTGCTTGGGTCAGTGGTGGGCTCATCCTTTTATCCTGAGGGCTGAATCATTCCTGAGTTGCACAACCCCTGCAGTGAGGGCTGTGGCAAAAGCGGAGCTGATGGAAGGACTCTGCGTAGGATGGATGGGCAATATATCTGTAAACTGCTACACATCAGAGCAGACCAGCTCTTTGTGTGCTTTTCCAATCCTTCTATTGATCTTACTTAAACTAAGCCTAATCCTAGCACAGACAGAACAACACTAAGGTCAGGAATATCCCTTGAGGCAGGGCCTCAGTTCTGTGCCACATCCTACTGGCTTTCCTTGTCTGCTGGTGGCCAGTGTCACTTATGGTGTTATGCTGGCACATCTAGGAAGTGCAGCTTATGTTCATATTCCCTTTGCACAGAACCTTTGACAAATGTATAAATGTGCATTAGAAGACAGTCCTGGCATAAAATGGGCAAACAGGCAATAGAGACAGATCCAGAGAGAAAGGAGAATGGAAATAATTTTTACAAATGAGACAAGCCCCTCATTACTGCTGTGCCACAGGACACCCCACTTCTTGTGCTTTCCTTGCAACCAGTCATTTTCTTTCACCCTGTTTTTCCTTCCATCCTCTCCATCTCCCTCAAGCTACACAAGCTGTGGTTACACTTTGTACAAAAACTTTCATGCAACACCGGTATTGTGGACACTCAGTATTTTCAGTGTGTCCTACCATCATCAAACTAGCAAGGGAATTCATCAGAGCCCTCCCTGTTCCTGGCAAACTGGAAGGTAGTGCCTTTTGGAGGTCAGTGCCATAATGGTCATTGTATTTTCACTTGCTGGTTCCTAATGTGCTGGTCACCAACCTGAAATAAACAAGGACTCTCCTTTTCTCACTCCTGTAGCCACTGCTGAATCATTCACCAGTGTTACTGGGTACTTTTTGCCACGGAGGGCCCTAGGACAGGGTGCAGGTGGTGTGGTCACAGCACTGAGCTGTGGTTACTGAAGGGGAAGGTGACATTCCCATCACTCTCATGTGATGAGCAGCAACATTGTGCAGCTCTGCAAACTCCTCGTTTCTTAATCAAAACATGATATTCCAGCAAGAAATGGTGTAAAGAACCAGGCAGGACTAGCATAGTAAATAAAGCATGTCAGCAAAAAATTTATTGTTAATACTCATGAACAAAACTCTGTGCACATGGAATGCTTTGGAAAGATCAGGACTGTGCAGGTATGCCTGAGACTGTTGCTTTCTCTCCTACTTGCACAGCAAGTGGAGAGTCCTTCTTGCTCTTGAGAGCAGCATACTGCAGGGAAGGATTTGTCTCTGTTTCTGACTTTCAAAGGGATAAAACCAGTAGAATTTTGATTCTTACTCCCTAATTAACTTATCAGACTAAAAAAGGTTGAGCTCTGTGACTTGGTTTTCCTTTCTGGGAGAAGAGAGGTGGCTCAATCCCATCTTCTTGTTCAGCTAGGTTACCGAAACACATTTTGCGTTACCCAAAGTTTTCCTTTCCAGCATCTAGCTGGTATTCTCATATGAGCATCTTTGCTACTGCAGCTTTTCTTAACCTTTTGGGAAAAAAGAAAAAGCTTTCTGTAATCTAAGTCTAAAATATTTGTCTATGGGGAAGATGAAGAGGGCTAAAGGAAGATATTCTCCACAGAGCAAGTTGCACAATTGCAAAGAAAGCGTGTCCTGTGCAGGCCCAGGCACTGCTCTGCAGAGAGGCCAGTTCTGGCAGTAACTTCACCGATGCTAATAAACCAATATGAGTGTGTATGTTATCAAACCTATGCATATTGATGAGGGCAGGTAGCCAGCTGGCACGTGTCAGTGCAACTCCACAGCATTTGGTTTGCACCCGTTGGTCAGGCACTGGCCATAAGGCGAGAGCACACGTGTGCCACAGGGGGTGAGCTGCTGCAAATTAGGGGCCCTGCAGAGCCCCTGCTCACCAGATGCTTCATGGAGTCCATTAATTGCTTAAAGAGCAGCAGATGAAGTGAGTGTTTCCTCAGGAAACACTGAAAGAAGCAGAGCGAGAGCATTTGCAGTGGAGTTTCACCGGCAGCTGGAGCAGCTGGTGGGCAGCAGGTGGGCTGGGCAGTGGGAGGCAGCAGGACAGGCTCTGTCTGCACACACCACTTGGCATCAATCAAATCTGCTGGGCTTTTCCTTCAAATCTTCTGTGGGAGATCAGGCATGGCATGTCTTTAACTCTTTGAACTGTGGTAGAGAGGCTTGTCTGGAAATCGTGCTAACAGGGAAATCCACAAAGCATGTCTGCTGGTTTTCCAGACTGTAAGCAGTCTTGTCTGGTTTTTCAGTAGGTATTTGGTCTGATGGTGTGCTCCTTATTTTCAGTGGAAAGGACACAAGCAATAGCTGTCTTGCTCAATGTCATGAATGACTATTGAGGCCAACATTGGCTGCAAGAGACATTTCCTTCATTGAATTAATTCTGGTGTGCAAGGTTTCATTAAATACAAGAAACAGACATTGACCAAGTGCTGCAAATCCTCTCCTAACTGCTGTTATTCCTTCTTGTTGTTCATTTATAAACTAAATCCATATTGGAACTGTACAAGTGACAGTTCACTTAAAAACTGACAGTAACTGCTCTCTTTGCAAACTCACAAATAGGAATTATTTAGCCTCCATAGAGGGAAAGGTTGCAGTTCCCATCCTAAAGGAGGAGATTTTAAGCCCAAATCTTGCCTAGAGTCTCTCCTGTTTCCTAAGAGCCAGGAGCCAGATCTCCTGTACTCCAGCCTAACCCTGTAGCTACAGGGCTATTCTCTAATCTCGTTTTCCTGAAAGCCATTACTCTATAAGCATGATAAATAGACTGGTAGAAGTGTTTAGCACTGAATATTCCTGACGCATAATTATTCCAGCCTCCCTTGGCAGCAGAAGCATTACTCTTATGTCAAAGATGAGGAAACAGGGCCTCAGTGCTTTGTCCAAGCTTGTAAGACTGTTGAGCCCTGGGCTGTGGCCCCAGGTTAATCCTATGAACTGTGTTCCAGTCAGTGCCAGCTACTGACAGTGAACCAAATAATAGCTCAGTGGAAGAGGAAAATGAAGCAGTACTGCTGAGGAAGACAAAGTATGGTTTTCAAACAGATTTAAAAATTGAGACAGGTGTTGATTAGGTTCATATCACTGTGCAATCTAGAGATGTTAAACAACCAGCTCTCCACAGCTGGGCTGGTGGGAATGTCGACCAGGTGGAATTACTCCTCCTGAAATGCAGTAACCTGCTAGTACTGCAGTGCTGCTTGGAGGGGGTCATTCTGTCATGGGAGGGAAGAAACAAACCTTTTCTTCTCTGACCCCCAAATCTAAGGGAAACCTGGTGTAATAACATGTACTTAAATTTTCCTTGATTGCTTTGCAAAGAAGATAATGTCAGAGAAGCAATGGAGACACAGTGGAAAAGTTTATAGGGAATAACCATTAAGAATATAAGGAACACATCTGTAGTGTCAGGCCATATCTACTCTGCGATGGGAAAAATTGCAGGAAAGAGAATTCTTGAGGGTGCTGGGTCCCTGAGCATGATCCTTCCTGTCCCTGGCACAAGCTGTGCCTTGGCTGTGGTTCAGATGGGCTGGGTGGAGGAGAGAGCAGAAGTCAAAGCTGCTGGCCTGGGCTTCCTCTGCAGGTCCTGTGGCTGAATGACAGTGGGGCAGATCACTGCACTCGGGATCTTCCTTTCCAGAATGTAGGGAATGTCAGATGACAACAGGGGAGAGTGACACTGACAGTAGGCTGAGAACTGCAATGAGCTGACAAGAGGTAGAAAGAGACAGTGGTGTGCAAACACCCACACTCTAAATGTGCAGGACATAAGACAGAGAGGGAGGATTATGGATGCTGAAACTTTTTGAAATGCTAGTTTTCCAAGAATGTCTATCTTTGCTATGATGCTCTCTGCCCAAGTATATTATTAATGGTTTGTTATGTGAAATCCAGTTCCAGCTGACTGACACATGGTATCAAACAAGGCACACCATCATTTGTGTGTCAGCCTGGTGAACTGAGGAGAACAAAAATAAAATCCCCATTTTTGAAAACTGTCTTTGAAAAAATTGAAACCCTACAAAACCAAAAATACCAAACAAGCTGCCTCTGTAACCCATGCTTTACAACTGTGTGACCAAACACAGCTGCTCTCAGCCCACACAGGTGTCTGCCAGTTCTGCCTGACTTGATGGGGCACCTGGATGGTCCCCTGATGGTGAATCCTCTGCAGTTCATGTTATGAAGTATTGTCTGCAGCTCTGTTCCCCTTTACAGACCACACTGTTCTCCATAATGGCCCAGTGGGATGAGTGAGCTGAATAGGGCTGCACTGCTAGTGGAGGTTTACCTGCTCCTTTCCAAATTGGAAATGCATGTTTTGTTGGAATGGAATTGACTAGGGACTATTTACAAACATTCCAGCTCCCAAGGGTTTGGAAAACTTTGCTACAAGTTTATTTGGTTGCAGAATGGTCTCTATCAAAGCACCCAGCCTCTCGTGCCCTGCTCTGCCTTTAGTGCTGCTGGAATCCTGTTTCCTCTGTGATGACTAAACTGCAGAGAGCTGATGGGTTCCTTGCTCTGACTGCTCCCAGAGGTGCTCCTGCTGTCTAGGAGGCCTCTGGGAGCCCTGGCAAAGGCTCTGCTGGGGGACCTTGGGTGGCTGAGGGGGACATGGCATGTGGAGCTGGAGACAGTCAGGGTACCAAAGGTCCCATGGGACACGAGCAGGATTGCTGGATGGCTGTGCACAGTGGTGAATTTATATGGATTTTCTGCTGCCTCCAAAAGGAGAACAGGGGCAGAGAAGCAGGGATGAGGGGGAAAGGATCAGCATTGATTAAGCTGACAGTTCTACTAATGTCACTGTGGACACAGCCACTCTCCTTTGCCAGCAGCAACTTCAATAATAAGATGCAGAGGGAGAAGGAGGGAGTGTTACTGCTCACAGTGCTGCTGGCAGTATTTAAATGAGAAACTGGTGGTGTGATGGATGGCCATGATGCAAAGATACATAGTGATCAGTGCTCTGGAAACGCAGGCAGATTAAGTAGGACTGTGCCTGACTGGTCTGAAGGTGACTCTACTGAGAGCCAGTGGTTAGATGCTAATCTCTTTTTGTTCCCCACAAATAATATTTGTGGAGAACTCACAACAGGTCTTGCAAATATGCTGGCAGGTGCTGCTTTCTCACTTTGGCCTAGATCTGCTCGCTGGGCTCTGGGGTTCATGGGCAGAGGAGAACTTGTTTGGTCCTGACAAGCCAAGATGCACATCAAGTCTTGGCAGAGCTGAATGATCCAGCTGTCTTGTCTCCTGCCCCTGTCCTGCACCCAAGTGCCCCCACTGAGCAGCCTTTGGACAGGCTGGCTGACTGGCACTCTTTTCTCACCATGGTCTGCAGACAAACTCAGTTCTTGAACTCTGTACTGTTCTGTAGGAGTCTTTTTCCTAATTTTACCTTCCTTCTGGCAGCCAAGAAGGATTGGTACAGCTCTGCCCAAGCACCTCTAGCTTCAATGCAAGGCAGTGTGTTCCTGGCTGGTCTGGAATGTGCTTGCAAGATGTGTGAGATGGGACAGTCTGTCATCTTCACAGAAACCAGTTATTCAACTGGACTGAATAGGGATGAACCCCAAGTAAGGAATGCGAATCATGGTGACTGTGCCCTGTACCTGTATCAAGCCTGAAGCATGAAACTAAATCTTTTTACACCCACAGTTTTAGCCCTAAACCCCTGCTTTAGAAAAGGAGGAGGGTGATGTACAAATAGTGTCTAGGCTGGTTGGTGTTATCATCAGCACATGGGTTTGCACACTGAGTTTAATTGTAGTTAAGAACAGCACCCACCAAATCTTGTATCCCACATGGTGGCTCTTAAGTCTTACATTAGACTGCTGGACTAAGATTTAGGGCTCATTCAATTCATTTTCATGGACAGAATCAGATTAAATAAAAAGTGTTTCTGATTTTATAAACTTCATGTGTATTTGGCAAAATTAGCTGTGATGGGCAGCTCTGAGAAGAACCATTCCTATAAATACCCAGACATCATTATTTGGATCCACACGTCCAAGGTCATTATGAAGAGGTAATCTTTGACATGTTTCAAAACACCAAGTCAGGATATTTCCAAGTAGGTTTCTGCTTGGAGATGAGTATAAATCTTTAGTTTTAATTTTGTAGGAGTTAAACTGAAAATTATTAACATCTCCAACACCAGACTTCACATATAGAGCATTGTTCATATCTATCTCATGTCTTCACTTAGCCAGGGGCACTGTCTTTGCTGCCTCTTTCATCCAAGGACAAAACCAATTTTTTAGGATGGCAATTTTTCTCCCATTCTTGCAAATTAGCATTAGAGCATCACTATAGAAATAATCCATGCTATCTGGATTATGGCAAATTTCTATAAATTAAAGCTGGTTTCTAAACTAATATTTAAAGAAGATGAGAGGGAGATGTCTACATGAATTAAACAGATTTCAGTATTTATTTTTCTGACAGAGATTCTGTTTCTACTGAAAGGGTAATGTACATCTATCTTGCAAGGAGTTTCCTTAGAGGGTTTAAATGAAGAGTGAAGCTTTGAGAACAAAGTGAAAATGGAAGAAGAAATATACTGCCATAGGAAGATCAAAAATGAGGCACTTGGGGCTTCAGAGAGTTTTCATTAATCCCCTCCTGCCCAGAGGGCATTCCTGTGTGACCATCAAAATGACACACATGCAGCTGTCTGGCAGTTTGCCACATCTCTGGGTTTGATGGACTCTGCTCTGGGGATGGATATACCTCCAGCTGTTCAGAATGGCAGCTTGTTTTCCTCAACAAATTCTCTCTGATGTTTATCTGACCTATTTGAAGCCACAAAAGTAGATTATAAATTGTTTCAAGTGTGTTTTCAACACCTTTTCCTTACCAAAACCTGGAAACACAAGCAGCCATCAAAACCTGAAAGCCTGTTCTGCCTGAGCACAGCTTTGCCTTTAGATTAGGATCAATGTCAAGACTGGGTTGTACTGCCTAAGATTGCTGTTGTACTCATGGCTTAACAAATGTGTAATAAGGTTCACCTTATTAATACAGCAGGGGAAACACAGGTGTGTGTCTGTCTGGTGTGCTGATAAGACTGTGAGGGTCACATTTACCCCCAGGACAGCACAAAGATGTCCCTGGCTGTTTCCATGGGGTGCTACTGCCCAAGCAGCTGCATGGCAAAAACATATACTTCAAATAGGTAAAAGGAGGCAAAGGTCAGGAATATACTCCAAGAGGCAAAGTGAGCTCTTCAAAGTGAGGAGGAGCTCAGAAACAGAGCTGAAGGTCTCAACTGAGCCGACAGTGCCTGAAATGGTTTGGTTCTGTTCACCTCATTAGCTTGGGCATTCTCCAAATCAAGGGATTTAGAGCACTGAAAGATTGTTTATTAATAACTGACAAAATGTAAGCATTGATTTTGAAAATGCTGCACAGTTATGATAAAAGAGCAGGTACATGATGGATGACAGAGAGCTGTGGGAAGCATGTGTTTGGCTTTGTTTGGGTTGAGTAAAAGAGAGAGAGAGAGAGAAGGGTCTCCTAATAGTAGCATGAATATGAACAGTGTAAGACACACTCAGACCATATAACATATTTCAGAGCCTCCTTTCCCACCCTGTGCAGTTGCACACAGATACAGGGATGGTTACCAAGACAATATCTGATGCCTGCAGATAAAATGTTTATTTGCTTTTACATAAAACTGAGCTGGAAGTACAGCTCATGATTGCAAACTGGGAAAGAGGACAGATATTTCCAAAGCTGTTGCCAATCCCCTTACAAGGACATGATTTGACTCCTGCACATACTGAAGAGGAACCCATGACTCAACACGTGGATCTGAACTGAATTGCATTCCCAGGTTTTTATTCATTATGACTCCTAAGCTCCAAAAATAAGAGCCTTTCAAAAAAATAAAATTAAAAAGACACCAGGGGGTGATGTTAAAAAACTACCAACAAACAAACCCTTCTGAAATAATGGGAACAACTGTACATATTTCTCAACAGTGAAAGAACTAAAATGCAGGTGTATTCTGACTCAGATAAATCTTAATTTTCCCCTGTGTACAGTTGAGACTGCAAATCAGAGAAAGACTGATGTGGGGAGATTGTGGGGAGATGACTTGGCTCTTCTTGCTCAAATAAAATTATTTTTAAGACTATTTGCTTTGTGATTGCTCTAAATCCAGGGCTTTCAATCTCTTAACAAAACTCCTGAACACAGTAAATGCACTGCAGTAGGATTCAGGGAAACTCTCACTGGAGACAGCAGGACTTGCTGCTGTGACTGATTCCACCCAGTCTGGGTGAGAGTGGAATGGATGGACCTTCCTGTCCCTGTGCTCCTTTTCCCAGTGCTACCAGTGACACACAGACCAGTGCTGCATCATTTCCAAGCAGCCTCAACACCTGAAACCAATGAGCTCATTATCCTGCAGGCAGTCAAGGCCAGGACACAGTCAGGAGTTCAGGGTCAACTGCGTTCACCTGGCTCATGTTTGAGCACGCTGATAGCAGCCTCTCAAAAGAGACCAAAGTTCTCAGGGCTCATCTGCAGGATAAGGTCAGAAACTGACATTTTTTATAGTAGTTTTTAGAACTTCTGCCTCCAAACATACAGATGAAGTCCATTTCTTCACTTAAAAGTCAATATTGTGATAGGAATACTAATGTGATGGAGGAATATGTGTCACACAAACAGTATCACAGACTAGTGTAGGCAACTGCGTATTTTCTAAAGAAGCTGTGAAATGGATAGTGTTTGCATGCACAACCTTTCTTTTGCTGGGCAAGATTTCAGCTTTTCAATTGTCTGAAAACACAGACAACAACTGGCCATGCATGGAGCCTGTTAGTGCTCCTCCAGAGCTCATGATAGCTCAAGACTGCTCATGAATGCAAGCAAAACAGTCCAAACTGGCCCCACCTAAGCCATCTTCCATCATTTGTCTTATTTGGTGACTAATACAGGGCTATCTGTCCAGTTAGTGAAACAGAAGCATTAAATTAGAGAAATCATAGAAAGGAAAGACTGGGAGGCCCCTCAAAGGTCACATGGTCCATCTACTGCCCCATGGCAGGTTCAGCTTTCCCTGTACCACTTCTCTCTGTTTTGCCTAACCTGTTTTCCAAAATCATTTCCAAAATTCTCAAATCACCCATCACTCCACTAGGGATAAAGTAAAAGATGTGCTTCATGAAAAACACAACTCTTCAGCCATCAGCTGCTCTCTAAGATGTTCATCTGACAGACAACACATCCACTGTGTGGTTTCCTTATGCTTCCAGGACTCACACTGATCCTTTGGGGACATGCAAATCTCAGGACTGGAAAAGGGGAGATACATGCTAATATTTGCCTGTGAGGTTGTTGTTGGTAATGCACACATGAATTTTAGCTAGATGGGGTTTTTGGTCTAATGTCCTTATGCAGTTGTCTTTAAGACCTTAATTGTAGCAAATGGGGTTTGGCACATACTGAGCAGCTCTCAGGCAGTGCTCTATTAGTGATCTCACTAAGGTCACTCTTCTCTTTCTTTACGTTCCCAAGGCATAAGGTAAAACTGGACTAACTCTCTGTTTGGTTCATCCTCTTATTTTCCTTTTGCTTTTCATCCTTGAGCACATTTTCATGGAGTGCATAGAAGTGTCCCACAAAAGGGACCACCCCTGTCTCAGTGCCACAGTCACTGGGAGAAGGCCGCTGTGTGTTCCATGGTGAGCCTCTTCCACACTTCAAATCCAGTGACTTCTCCCCAGGACCTACTGGGAACGGCACCAAAATTGCTTCCTGCAACCCAGCATCCCACCAGTGCTGTCAAACTGGCACCATCTCAGAACCCATACCAGTCAGTGCCAGGGTAACAGAAGCATTTAAGGATACTGCCAGCACATTATGGATTTTAAAAATTGCTTTTAATATCTAATGTCCACATCTTAATCCCAGCCAAATTAGCTGAGCTCCTAAACACTCTTGTAGGGGCTGTAAGTGGGTGGAGGGGAAGAATGTTTGTGAATGGATGTGAGGAAACAGCAGGAAGATTTCACAGAAGAGGCAATTGAGAGCTAATCCCAGGCTGTGCTGCATGACAGTGCCTCTGAATGCTCTCTTATTTACTGATGAAGAGCAATTGACTGAATTGTACTATTTATATGTTTTAAGCATTTTTCCAAAGCTGCATACTTCACAGAAGTATGTGGGACAACCTGGGAATGGAAAGGAGCAATTCTAAGGTAGTTAACAGGCCTGACTGTCATTTTTATTCAGCCTGTATATGTAAAGCTCTTTAAAAGCAGTTTTAAGGAAAATGAAAATCAACACTCTTGAGGTTAACATTGTCTCTTACAGTCTGAGGAGCTAGCACAAATCTTGCATTCCCTTCTTCATGGAATATAAATCAGAGAATATTATAATTTTAAAAAATAATCAGCAGGAAAATCCATGATTCCAGTGACGGGGAGTAAAAGTATAAAACTTATTTATTCATATCAGGTACTGCAGGTTTTTCCATCAATTCCTGACTTGCCAGCAACTCTCTACATTAGTGGAACTTTCATCATAGTCTCATACTCCAGTATTTTCCTAGACTGAACACTCCTAATTTGAAAGATATGGCTTGATGTTGACCATAAAAAACAATCTCTCTTCTGGCAGATCAAAGCAGAGCCAACACATACACACCACTTGCTTTCTAACCCAGGACTTGTAGAGTTTCACTTTTTGGCATCACTTCAGGAGCTTTAAGATTAGAGAACGATGTAAGTCAAAAGATTTGAAGCTCTGAGGGGTTGTGCTGCCTCTGGCTGGTTGTTGTCTGTCTGGGTTTTGCTGGCTTTATTTTGTTTGTGGGTTTTTCATTTCTGAACCTTATGCAAAGCACTGAAATGTGGTGGAATTAGAGAGAATGCCAAATTGCTGGCCCAACACTTGCTACCTTTTTCTTCCTCTGACTTATCCTCCTGTTTGGTAATCACTCTTGTTTGAGAAGATTTGGTTTGGTGTAGCTTTTGTTTGGGTGTTTTACACTGCTCTAAGGCCCCAAAGAGAAAGCTGAGGAAGAAAAAATTCATGGGGGTAGAGAAATTGAGCTAAAATACTCTTCTCACACTCCGAACTTTCACAGATGCCTTTAATATCACATATCCAAAAGAGAAACATATATATCGGGGGTTACCTTTACCAGTATTTCTCAACAAATCTCCAGAAGCTTTTTGTTATGCAAGAAGCACCGGATATTTTCTCCACTTTTTAAAACATGACAGTATAATCAGAAATAAATAGACTACTGTTAGTTTCAACATAATTTCTTGCTGTCCAGAAATAAGATGGGAGAAAAACCTTTTAGGTAAAAGCAGAAATTTCATTAAGAATCAACATGTGAAACACTTTCTTTGTTAAGCATAATTAGCAGTTCAAAGACACTTGCCTTTCAAATTGTCTGCTTTGATTCCTGTCAGATGCAGAGGCAGTGATATATGACACCACATTCATCAACTAACTCTCAACATAAAATGATGTGATGATTTTTCTCTAATTGAGGGGATGGGAAAGCAAGCCCTTTTTTTTTTTTTTCTTAAATGAGTTTGAGAAATAATTTAAATGGCTGTCAGATCTCCAGCAGCAGGTAGTAACACACTGGATGGAAGATTTTCAAATTCAGTTTTTTGCCCATTCCCAGTGTTTTTCTTTCAAAAGTACTTTACTTTCTGACATGTCAGATATTACTTATAGGGATAGTTCTCCCCTGTTTTTAAGACATCTCCTGTTCAAATTTGCCTGCTGAATTCAATATACCATTCTGACAGCTTTCATTCAGACTAGGTGGCTCTTCTGAAATGTTTCAATTGAGAGGTTTCAAAGTATTTTCATTTTATTTTTGATCTTCCTGTGACTATCAAGTATCATGCTGGCCTTTTTTTTTCTAGTTGGCTGCTCTGGTGTTTCTTTCTCTTCACTCTCCATTCCCCAGCACATTTTTATTTTACAGGTGGATATTTTGTGTACTCTTCCTCACATGCTGTTTTTCTTAATCTCTGGATTCTACAATTAGCATAATTCTGCCTTTTTTTTTTTTTCAGAGTAGAGTAATTATTAAAATAGTCTAAACTAATTAATATAATAGCCAGCTAGAATGACTCTGTAGCAGACGGACTTGTGAGCACGGACTGCTCACAGCAGAAATCCAAGGTCTGTGCTCCAGCAGAGAGCTCAGGAGAGAAGGGGTGACTGCTCCTACATCACCTTGCGTACTTGATGTGGCTTTGATGACTGCAATAGATTATTTTCATGTGCCCAAAACCTTCCCCTTCAGATTTTACCCAGGCTGTGGGCAGTATTTCAAGCTGTCCAAAAAGAGAAAGTGAAAAGCCATTAGAAATACTCCCTGATACAAAAATCAGGTTGTGAAAATAACTATACAGGTTATTTTTAATTCCTTTCTCTGTGTCTGTTGTTCAAGGTTTTAAGCATGACCCAAGCCTGTCTTCTGGGTTTGTTCCTGACCCAGGACTTTTTCTCTCTTCCCTTGTTGCCAAGTGTGTGACTGCCTGTGTTTTTGTCTCAGTGTAGCAAAGTTCTGCAGCAAGAAGTGTCCTGGAAGCCTTGGTGAAAGAGGAATGTTGTATTGTGGGAAAGCAAATGTTCAAAGCTGCTGCTTTGTGTGGAGTGACTCAGCTGTAAGGGCTTGGCTTTGCCAACAAAAAGGCAGCTAAACTCAGTGTGTCCATGAAACCAGTGAACAGAACAGGCATCCTGTGAGCTCTGGTACTGGCACGTAAAACCTTCCATCAACTGCAGTGAACTCTTTGCCGTGGAAAGGGATGAATAAAGCCAGAGCTCTGTAGGAACACCCAGTCAGGGGAAGTCCCTGCCCCAAGGAACGTTGGGTTTACGAGAGAGCAGGGAGAAGCCAGAGGTGATGGCCAACAGAAAGACAATTTTTATTTCCCCAGTTCAAGGCTGTCCCTCTCTAACACCCTTGCTGAGTTAGTGTCCCCTCAGAAGTTACATTCCCCTCATGCACCAAAACAACAGCTCCGCTTTCTGGTACTTTATGACATGAGTGAGCACAGTGTCTGGTCTCTGTGAACTGAAGGGGAAACTAATCTAAAAAGTTTGCTGATTCTACATTATTAGAATTGTTTGTTGATCCTACATCATATCAAATATTTTAGAAATATGTTCATTCTGCTTCATATATGAACTAACCCTGTGGTCTCTGAGTTGCAATGGTTTATTATCAGTATTTTCCTAGAAAACTTTTAAATAGACATTAGACTGAACAATCAGCAAACAGGAAATACAAATGTTTTCTTTTTTGGCAGTTGAGTCGGGAAACCTGGCTCCAAACCCCATGATAATGCAGTTGGAGACCAAAAACATACCATAAACACAAGCAAAGCTAATGCAACCTAAAAGTTTGATATTAGAAATACTCACTGAACAGTACAGAAAAAAACCTTCCATCAGTAAATTTCAAGATTCTTAAAAGATAACTTAGAAAACAGGAAGAAGGAGTGTCAAGAATATTTAGTCTTTTACTCTGTTCTTCATTCACATGTGGAGTCTTGTTTGTACAACACAAAGTCATTTTCATCCACCCAACTGCTAGGTATGACACCCTATGAGTAAAAGACCTGCACGTCATCAAATCCTGTACTGAGTAATTTTCCCTTAAAGACACCATTTTTAATTTATCTCAAAGTCCATCTTAGCTCTCAGTACCACTTTTATGCCAGTACCACCAAATTGTACCAGCATTACAGGATTATGAAGTGGGATCACTTACCCTGTCAAGTCTGGTTTCACACTGATACTTCCAGCAGGGCAGGTGCTATATTTTATTAGTTACAGAGATTCACTCTGCATCCAGAACCTGCCCTCTGCACCCTGCTTTTATAGCAGGATTCAATACAGCTGAGCAAATACAACCTCTGCATTATACATGAGGTACAGGGAGATGATGGGAGCAGGGTAAATGCTCGCAGTAGATGTAGTGTGCACAGGGAATCAGAAACACAGAAACACTCTGCGAGACCAGGGAAAAGGAGGAGGGAAAATGTGTTTGAGTCCGCCACGAGGGCCCAGGAAACCCTGCTCAAAGGATTTCTGTCCCAGCCAACTCTGTAATCCCTACCCAAGGCCTGGATGCAATTACAGCTCCACTATATTTCCATGCCAGACTTTAGTTAAACTCTCAACATTGCAGCCACATAGGGGGAAAACCCCAAACAAATCCAATATACTAGTTGCTAATAACTTCTGAGCAGCAAACCGACAGCAATTCCCCAGCCCAGACTTGTTTCTACTCACCTCCATTTGTCTCTGGGATATTTAAGGCAAAGGCTCATTTTTGTCCTGCAGATTCGGTGCTGCTGCTCAGTGTTATTTTGCCAGGTTGTAAAAAGGCTCCTGACCAAAAGGAAGAGGAAAGCAACACGTAAAGCAAACACAGAAGCCCAAGAGGAAAGCTACACCCTACAGACCGGCACTAACAGCAACGGCGAGACTGGGGAGGGAGGAACACTCCCAGTTAGTAACTTTTTCCGTCGATACATCTGTTACAAAACAATTTTCCTGCAAGCGTCTCTTCCTTCTTGCAAGCAATGCTTTGCCACAGAGGAGACCTCAGATAAACTACATGATGAATGTGGGGTTTGTCAGGGTTTTTTTTGGGTTTTGTTTTTTTACCAAGTAAGCAAATTAGTGAAATATAAACTAGAAGCTCAGCTGACTGCTTTAAAAATACACTGCTAGGCAGTAATTATCACAAGGTGCATTTCTCCATACTTCAGGATTGGTTTTTTTTAATTCAAAAGTCTTCAACAGAAGCAGAGTCATATTTGAAATAACCACCTATGGGGGTTTCTGGCCAGAAACCCTCAGTGCAGCAGAGTTGAATGTTAGATGATTAATAACTTAATTTTTTAAGAGCTTGATTGAGACCTTGAGACAAGGAAAATATGCCAAACTGTTCTTGCCTCAGAAGGATTTTTAATGCCAAAACAGAACTGCAATGAGAAGGAGAACTCATGATTTCACCTCTAAAGACTTCCAGAGTAGAGAAAAGTGTGGAGGGGCAAAGGGATTTACTGCAGCAGCAGAAGCTGCTGGGCCCAGCTGTGTTTTCACACTCTTGCCTCAGTGGATTTGAGCTTCTCCAAGTGCCAGGGCTGTTCCCTGGTTTAGGTCATAGGGTAGCTCCGCGTGTGAGCCCACAGAGGCAGCGTGGAAACTTTTGTGCTGACAGTCAATGTGTGGCTTGGAAGAAATAACAAATTTTGGTTTGAATTAAAAAAAATTGACAGGTACATCTTGCCAAATGTTTGTCAGAAAGGAAAACTGATGGATATATCGTGTTTGAAAATTCCCAGGGTGTAGCAAATTCATTTGTTTTCCAAAAGCCAGTATCAGGTCCTTCCCTTGCCTCAGAATAAACCTGGAAATACTTCAGGGAGGTTGAGAGAAATTAAGGTTCCATTCACCAGGGTAAATAAGATCTGCCTTGAGCCCAGAGCCAGAAAATGCTGTATGTGGTAGCAGAGGTGTGAAAGAACTGCTGCAGGAGTTCTCCTATTAAATGTAATATTAACCCCCACCCCTGTGCCCCTGTGACATCTTGCTTTGCTGTTTTTCCTCTCCATGTGCTGGTGGACTTTTAAAAAGTTGTGAATTTCTTTAAGGAGACACACAGGTCATGTAAAAAGGTAGTAAGTCAGATCATGGGAGAAAGGAGTCATCTGGTTCTCATCTGGAATATTAAAAGAGACCTGAATCCACTTGGTTCCCAAATCTCCTCAGACCCAATGGAGCAGGCATGCCTGTGCCCTCGGTGCTCCTTGAAAACTGCAGTCAGCATCTCCTCCAAGTCTTGTTTTCTGAAGGAGCTTCCCCATGTGAACTCCTCTCAGCCAGGAGCAAACCAAAAGTCTTTCCCACACTGCCAAGCAAGGCAAGGGATGGCCTTGGGACACAAGCCCAGGAGGACACAAACCCAGAAGGGACAGAAGTGTCCCCAGCCCTGGCTTGGCCACTGTCTTCAAGCTGAGAACTACTCCCTGGGCAGGAGCAACCTGCATCTTCCCCTCCAATGCAGTGGTTGTGCAAACCTTAGAGCAGCATCTGGCCAATGTTTAAAAACTGAGGACTTAAAACACTGTACAAGAGGTGAGAACTGATTTTGGAGGGACAGGACAATTGAGTTACACCACTAAAGTCCTTGTGTATAAAACCAGGCCTTTAGAAGAACTGGTTTTTTACTCTTTTTGGATTATTCCTTTAAGAATGCTCCTTTTGGTCTGGCACAACATAGAGCGACATGACAGCACACTTTGCCCTCCTTTATCATTTTCTCTCAGAAAAAGCATCTGGCCTTGCTGCCTTTGTAGCTGGTAAAAGCTTGACATGTCAACTCTGAATAATTGAGCCAGGTTAATGGTAGAACATAATTTACAAGCCTCCCAGCATACAAATCGGTTGGTACAGCTGTTTGGAGTAATTGCCAGCAATGGATTTGTGCTTTCTCACTGTTCACAGAGCTGGTCACCTTACGGAGGAAAATCAGTGGAGTACTTCCAGCACAATTATATTTAAGCTACTGGTTTTCAAAGGGCCTTTGAAGCAAAATATTTTCTTCCTCATTATTAATGCAGCGCTGTCAGAAGCATGGGTAATGTTCTTAGGTACCAAACCTGGCTCTGCATGCACTAAGGACAGGGTTTATAGTCAATCCAGAGGCTGGTTACTACCCAAAATACTGAAATTGGCCTGCTGTCCCCTCTCTGTATCCTTCTGTATATTACTTTTATTAATACTTGAATAGGATGTATATTTAGCTTTGTAATTGTATAATTACATCTCAGTGTGTACATGCCCCTCTTGCATCAATGCTTGCCCTCTCACAGGGTGCTGGTTCAGGGGTCAGTGGCACCAAAGTCACTCAGTTCTCTGCCCATTTCACTCCCTGGCTGGGTCTCTAAGAAGGCAGAGAGCAACAGACGTTTGACCTTTCAGTGACATTTGAATTTTGGGATTACTTTTGACCTTTCAGTGTTCTATGACCTTCAGAGGGAGTATTTGACCCCTTGAGTGGACATTGACGTTTCAGGATGACCTTTGGCCTTTTGAGATGACCTTTGATCTTTTGGGATGACCTTTTACGTTTGGTTGGTCTTCCACCTTTGGAATTTTGGGGTGACCTTTGACTTTTCAGCGAACAAATTTCACTGTGTGGGTGATATTTGACCTTTCTGTGACCTGTGATCTTTTGGATCACTTTACATTTCAGGCTAATACTTGAATTTTTGGTGACCTTTGACATTGTGAGAGACCCTTGTGTGACCTCTGACCTGTCCTTGACATTTTACCTTTATGTAACCTTTGATGTGTTCGTGACTTTTTCATCTCTAGTGACCCTTTGGCCTTTCTGATAACTTTCTCACTTTTTGGTATGACCTTTGACCTTTCTGGATGACCCTTGACCTTTTTGTATTGCCTTTGGGATTTGCCTTTGACTTTTGACGTTTTGAGTATCACCATTTACCTTTCTTCCCCCATGCGTTTTCAGGTTATTTTATTCCTTATTTAAAAGACAGACCCAGAACACCCTCCACTCCACTTTTTCTTCAAGAAAATCCCCTGCACATGATAGTTTTGTGGTGCTTCACTATCTGCTTTCAGAGGATAATACCTCTGAAATTCTGTGATAGTTGTATTTCAGCACTTAGAGAAATTCCCTCTTACATTTTATTCATGGTTAAAGAATCTGGGTATTCCTATTGATAGAAACAGCTGAATGTTTTTGAGTCCTGCTAATTTGACCTCATAGTAATTCACAGCAGATGCATCACAAATTAATTATGTATTCTGGGAAAAAAAGATTCCCTATCATTCCTTCTGCTGGCTGCTGCCATTTAATTTCACTGGTGCATCTCTTGTTGATGTTGTGTGAGACACAGCAAATCTTTACAGCCTCTTTTCTGTCCATTGTTCATAAACATCTGTTGGTGTCAGTTTTAATTTACTTCCCCCTTCCACTAAATTTTATTTGATCTGTATCCTCATTAATGACTTCTGCATGTTAATAAGTGATCTTGCTCTTCCTCTTCTCCATTCCTGTTTTATGATTTGTCAACAGGGGATTCCAGCTGAGACAGCAGTATTAAAAGCATGAATGTGGGAAGTGGAAAGGGCTGATGTACTGCCCTGATTCCAGGTAGGAATGCTGCACAGGATAGGGGAGTATCCCCTTGCAAACCCATTTCTCAGTGCTTTTGGTGTCAAGTCCTCCTGGCAGGAGGTCCAAATGCATGTTGAAAATGTGGGAGGGAAGAGCCATGAAAACACTGAACACCTCGGAAGACCTTACTTGCAGGGATAACTTTCAGGGCAGCCCCATCTATTTAGCTCTTAAGAATTTAAGGAATATTTGATTAGTCTTAAGCACCCTACAGAAAAAATACAAATGTAAAAACAAGGAAATCTTTAGTCTGCTAAAATGAATGTAAATAGATAATGAAGCTAGTCAAATGCAGATTTGCAAGAAGCTGCAAAATCCTAACAGGAGAACTTGCTGTCAGAACAATTCTCTGGAGGTTTTCTTGGCCATCCATCCTTGGGAGTTTAAATGTGACCTACCTAAAAATCCTGTAGTGGATGGGTTTGAGGACATGACATGTCATCAAAGCCACCAATTAAAACAAAAATCACCAGTCTGGACTCTGGTGGATTGGCCACATTTACATAACCTGGAAAAAGAAAATAAATAAATACATAAATTACATATAAACATTACATATATAAATTATATTTGATAAATAATATGTTTCTGCTACATTTCCTGAGGATTTCTGATAAAAACCAGGACCCAGAACCAGAACTTTTAAAATACAGTTTGTTTCATGTAAGATCAACAAAAGCAGCCAAGCAAACACTTCTAGGGGTTAGGTGCGTAAAAGGAATGATGTGTCTCATGGAAAAAATATTTAGAACAACTGAGATTAAAGAAGTGACCCTGGCCCAGAGGCTATTCTGAGATATTGGATGATTCCTCATGCAGCCAAATTTCCTGGGAGGTTGTGAGCAACGTTTAGTGGGCATAAGCTGCAGTCTCACCTCCTCTGCATAAAAACCACGCTTAAACTCACACAATGTTGGGTTACAGGTGCACTGGGAATGAAAGGGGAAGGCATATTTCCAAACCCAAGCAGTACTTCACTAAAATGCCCCTTGGTGATACAAATTCACCCTGTGATTTTACACACAAAGGTGGATAACTTAATGGGGATCCTTGCTGATTCCCTCCCCACCCACCCACCCACTCTGTCTACCTATCCATCTATCTATCTATCTATCTATCTATCTATCAATCTATCCATCTATCTATCTATCCATCATATCTAGGTTAGCCTGAGGCAAAATGGCAAAATATGTCAGCTTTTCCCATGGGCAATACTTGGGATGCACTTCTTCTCTGGAGTTTTCACTCCTTGGGTAATCCTGGGAATATCTGCTGTGCTTTCATCTGTTTGTGGCATTTTGATTTTATTTGGTAAGAGGGGAAGGAAATGCTGGCAGTGTAAGGCTGGGAGGGAAGCAGTATTGGGTAGTGTCTGTTATCCCAAATTACAGAAACACCAGCCCCAAATGTGAACTCTGGTAGTGAGACTGTGTGCGCTGCTCGGGTGAAAACCACACCCAGCATCCTGATGGCTTAGACGCGCCTCTTTTATGCACCACCACCTTGGAGGAGGCCTGCCCAGGTAACTTTTACACTTTGTTTTGCAAACTTTTGATCAGACCTTGCTGTACAAGGTCTCTCCTTGCAATTTCCACCCTACAAGGGCTGCATTTTAATAGGGAGGAAACTGAATCCTGTAACTCAAGCTGTCTGTGATGTGAATGAGTAAACCATGGGAAAACATGAGAGGAAACATCAGCTACCATATGAGAACAAACAAACAAACTTGATATTTACCTTTCCAGAGAAACAGGACAGAATTTCAGATTCTTTTCTTGCTATTGGCATACAAAAACCTTAGCAGACCTGACCAATCCCTTTGAAATAACTGTGTTATTGCCCTATTCCTTTAGGTTTTTACCATAGATGCAGCTGGGTATGCGACTGCTGCCAGTGTAACAGTTTGGAAAGGAAACAAAAGACCTACTAATGCCTTGAAAAATCCACGTGTTTTCCGCCTTGGGCCTCTATGCTCAGCGTGACCTCTGTGGCTGTCCTTTATTCACATGGAAATGTTCTTGTCCTTAGCCCTGTTGCCAGGAGTTAATTTCTCTGCTGGGCTCTTCTGTCAGCCTTCTGGCATCCCTTGCCAAAGGCACCTCCATTGCATGTGCCTTCTCTTGGCACCCTGTCTTGGGAGCTAAGATCTGCAGCACACCAAGGACTAGTCAGATCTTCTACGATGGATTTTTCTTGGTAGATTCTTCCTGGTTTTTTCCCCTGTGCTATCTGTCTCCTGTCTTCTTATTACCCTAAAGCTGATTTTTTCAGACCTCATCTTGAATCCGACACTGCCTTTGTGATTTTCTCCCTTGCAGTATTGCTGTTCTGAATGTTTAAAGGTTTGTGGTTCTGCTTTCAACTTCCCTTTGCTGTCCCAGCACATCTTCCATCTCTGGCATTTAGTTTTCAGGTATAATTTCTTGTGAACCTGCTGCCTCTAAGCCCTGTTCCCACTGGTTCTGCCTGTTTGCTCCACTGAAGTTCTTTTCCTGTAAAGCCTCTGTCTGTGGACTGAAATATCTGTGCAGTGCACATACGTGGGAGGTGGGCATGGAGGGCAGCCATGGGGCTAGTGGGAGCAGGACACATTAGTACAGTTGTGCTCCAAGATGCTGCAGCCTTGGCCACTGGGGAATGGCAGTCTCAAATGGTTTATTTTGGATAACTTCCAAGTTGTCCTTTTGTTGGACTGAAAATGGCACTGAGAGGTTTCCACGTGGCTCATGCAAGTGCCATAAACATTTTAACACAACTAAAGCATCGAGAAGACATGGCTACCATTTGGTGTGTCCAAGACATGGGGTCTTATCCAAATGTTAATCCTCTCACTGCACTTATTTCTTTGGGGTGACAATGATGAGGGATTTCCTTTAACATCTATAGAGGACACCTGGGCTTGCAATGTTCTTTTTAGAAAGGTTATTTCAACAATAGATATTTTCTAATTATTATACACAGTACAGTATCTGCTTCCAGAGTCATTGCTTTAGTAGAGAGCCATTCTATAGAAGCATTATTCATTGATAATGGTCATATTCTTGCCATTTATTGCCAAATAAATATAACAATAAATGAGCAAATATTGCCTCAAATGTGCCTGTCTGAGCATCTTCAGTCACTGAAGGTTATCAGTGCAGAGAGACTGAAACAACCAGGCATCCGCAGCCTCCTCTGTGCCTTTCTCTTCTTTCAGGTGTGTGTACAACCCACTCCTGTAGCACTTTGGGGTTCTCTTATGTTGATGTCACTTTGTAAATATTTTCATGGGAAATGCCCCAGAAAAAAAAAAAAACTTGGTCCACCTCCTTTTATATATATATATATATTTATCTTTAATATGTAGATGTGGTGTTTTTGTTCTTGGACAAAATCACATAAACCACTGCATAGGCTCAGGGTTTCTCCAAAGAGGCAGTTTCACATTGTGGGCAGTGGAGGCCAGGCTCAGCAGCACATTGGTTATTGCCAGGTATCCAAACCCCTTGGGATCTCTGGCTGGGTCTGCTGGATGTGTTTCACACCTTTGCTGCATTATGAGTTCCAAAACGCAGGGTCCCTGCCACTGGGCCTTTCCCTCTCCCTTAGGTGCTGTAAATATATTTTCTTGAAGTCACAGTGCTGTCTGCAGGAGCTGCAGGAACATTCTGTAAATTGCTGTCCTTGCAGTTAGGAGATGTATAAAATACAACCTTTGTTTGTGTGTCAGAGCAGCCTTGAACATCATTATAGGCTGTTATAATTTTCAATCTGTTGAACTCACACTGTACTGTAAAACACCTTGCCAGAAAGGAAGCAGTTCCTCGGTTTGTCTACTTTGAGTGGGCCATTTAGGATGAAATGCTGCATGAACCCTTGTGAGGTGATGCCATAAATTGCAAACCAAGTGTATTCCCCCAATACCCAGTGATACCTCAGCCAGATGCACACCTCAGGAGACTGGTGTGATCTTTCTGTTCTTACTGCCACATGAAGACCTACTACTGCCAGGCAAGACCTCTTACTCCAGGACATGGAGATGAACCCTGGGGAATTTAATTTTTTTAAAATATCCTTGATCAGTAGTCAGATGAACAAACTTTATATTTGCAAAACATTCCTCCTAACTTCAGAGAATTTCTGACAGTTTTCTGTCTCTCATTTTCTCCACTGGAGGCAGGAGAGGAGAAGCTTGTATATTAATTATTAAGGCAAGAAAAAGATACACACCTCACTCAGCTACCCCCGCCCGGCATGAGGAATCAGAGAATTACACTGACTTGAGCCCTTCTTCCTTGCCCAGGTTTCTGCAGAGGGAAGAGAAGGAAGGAAAAGCAGGAGCCTTAAAACATCTCTCTCTCAGTTCTGTGTAATCCCGATTCAAGCTTTTGGTGGCTGTAGGGAAGTGTTGGGAGCTCTGCTTGTCACCATTAACCTTGACTGTCAGGGGAGCCTGAGGGGAAAGAGGCTCTCTGACTTATTGCTTTGACCCCCTAACATGCCAGCCTAGTACCACTTTAATTCCAGTAAGTTCAATACAGTTACACCAGAGATCAATTTGTTCTGAAGTATTTTTGGTGTGTTCGTACATAGAAGTGTCAGATATTATTAGCAACAGAAGTTTATCTTGTGAGATAGTATTAAGAACCTGATAGAAGTGTGATTTTGTTTCCTACTGGCAGTGAGTGTAGGAATTGCTGTTTGACTCTCTTCACAGCATGGATTAGCAAAATTAGACTTGTCTCTTTTGCTCTAACAAGCCCCAGAACAGAATGCGAGCCGTTAAATGAAGGAAACTCCTTTCAGACACACACACAAAAAGCTGTGGGAAGAAAATCATCTAGGCTTCCAGGAGGACAGATTATTACAGAGTTCGTATCTGTAGGGCATCCACTCTGCAGGAATTTTTGTGCACAATGACATGACTTTATGTTTTTATTTACATTTTCTGAAGAGTTCACATGATGTTGCCATGGGGAATGCTGCAGTTGTCTGGGATACCCTTTCATATTTACATCACACAATTCTGCCTTGTATACTGACTTGATGCTGTTTGACAATCAGTAACTATGGTGGGACTGTTAACAGTTTGTGTCAGGTTTTAATATAGTTAGAGAATTGTTGTGTCTTCATTTTATTTTACCTTCTGTTTATTTTTAATTTCTTTCCATTTTGCATGACTAATGCCTTTGGAACCTAGACAAACCTGGAAGCTGGCAAGTCCTGTTCTCTGAGGCTGTACAGAGCACTGCTTGCCCTAGGCAAGATTTGCAGAGAAGATAATTTCCATAGAAGCACCCAAGAAAGTGACCAAATCCTAACTCAGCCTTCAGGGACAGTCTAAGCCTGGGTGCCAGGTGTCCCCATGACAGATGGTTGAGCATTTCTGGTAACAGCCCTGGAAAGGCATAGTGAACACTTGAAATTTTCCCTGAAACCTTTTGAAAATCTGCCTTCAAGGCTGAATCCTGAGCCCATGTAGTGAAAGAGAGAGACTTTATTAATTTTCCCCTGGTGGGCCTTGAAGCTGGTCCAAACTAGTTTCACTTACAAATAAAGTTTGGCTTCTAGTAGAAGTTAGGTGAGGACAAAAAGCTTGAGTTTCAAATCTGTTTCAAAGCATGTCTCTGTGGATGTTTAGTTCACAGGCTCTCTGTTCTCACAGTGAGGAGTAAACAGTAATGTTTCAAAGTATTCCTGGAAATTTCCTCCCATGACTGTCGCTATAAGCACACACCATTATCTGTGTGGTTTTAAAGAGGATTGTGTGAGGAAACTCTTGGATTCCAAGCTCGCAGTTCAGGTAGCAAGGCATCAGGGTACAGTGAGAAAATTGCCATTTTTACCCCAACAGATTCTTTTGAGCTGAAAAGAAGTGGCCATTCCATGATGTTTTATGTTTTTTCCTCTTCATTGCTTCCTTTCTTCACCTCCCCCTGCCCCCTCTGAACTTTTCAAGATACCTGGCTTCCAAATGTCAGAAAGAAGCCTGACATTACAAAGCTTTAGAACTTCATAAAATCTTCAGAGAACTGTTTGAATGCCACAAAAGCATTGCTCATGTCCAAATGACGTTATTTCAGTCCTCAGTGACTGTGCACCTTGACCACACTCATGATCATTATTGATACATCTCAGATGTTCACCCCAGACTTCTCTTGCTCACATACATGTTTTAACAAATTACTGTCTTTCAGAAGAGTTGAATTATTTGACGTTTGTTCCCAGAAAAGGTATTAACTGCCTGTCGTGTATTATCTGTTATTTCATTAATTATTTATCGATTGTAATCCTTATTTAGGAAGTTCTAGCTATTCATCCAAGAGTGGTGTCATGCAACGTGTGCCATAATTGTGCAATCATATAAAGTAATGAAAAGCTGTCACTATTTCTGGAAGCTGGTGCTGGTGCCTGCCCATTCTTGTCCCTCATCGTACACTGTCCCTTCTTGCTCTTTCAGAGAAGGAGGCCAAGAAATTGATCTAGGTTGAAACTAACACTACAAAGGGAAATCTTGGCCAGACAGATGCTTGTGTTGGTACAGAAAGGAGCTGGCAGCACAGAGAGGTTTTGGAAGAGAGTTTGTCTTCTGGCAGCCTGTGCAAACTGATTTAATCTGATTGAAAAACGACATTGTAAAATCATTGTTATCCATTCCTGAAGAGGAACTGCTGTGTAGCCAAAACAACAAGTTTGTGACTGCCCCAGATGTCAAACGTGTTTTAACTTCTCTGGGATGTGGATGCTTTCCCTTGCAGGGGCAAAGGTATCCCCTGAGTGCCCCTGGCAGGTGTGTGGCACCAGTAGTCCCCACCATAGCATCATATCCTGTATATTTTCAGGTGGGATTGAGAGTGTGCCATCATGTACATACACTGGCCAGTGGTTCTCTGTCCCCAGTAGAAATACTGGCCTAACTTTATCAACCAGAAAAAAGAAATAAATCAAATAATGCCCTTGTCCAATACAAGTTGGGACATTCCTGTTCACAAAATGGCTTTGTCCTCCCCCACTCCTATGTCCCCAGTGCTGCCTCTTGATGCATTTTCCTGTACATTCACAACCTGATCTAATCACATAAGCTGGCAGCCAAGTGTGTGCCACTGCAGAGAGAGGAACACCACTGCTTTTTGACATGCCAGTTACTCAGCAAAGGGCAGCATGGCAGAGCATAGATACAAACCTAGCACACTTTGAGGCTCTTACAAACAATTACAAAGTACAACATCCAATGCATCATCATCTATATTTATATTTTCTACCTATATTTATAAAAACTTTCTGGCAGTTTCCCCCGCTTGGCCCACAGGATTTCAGCCACTGTCCTCTCCTCCTCACTCAAGAGCCAAGCACTTACTAAATGAGAGAGTCAATAATGAATAATAGCAACAGGGTTAATTATTTTCATTTCTGGGTCAGCAGTAGACTGGAACACATTTAGAGATGTAAAATAAAAAAGATAGGAACAGCATGGTGGTTAGAAGGAAAACCAAGAAAGCCCAGCATAGTGCCAATTACTAAAAGCCTTTAGGCTTCCTCTTGGCTGCTGATCAGCCAAGCAGCTCTTGAAACAGATAACTGCATCTCACATGGCAGCAGGAATGAAGATTCACCCTTGACCTGTGTATTTCCCCCATGTAGAGTGTTTCCTTCAGCTCCTGATGAAACTGCTCGAAGATCTGGGCTCCCCCTCTTGACATGCCCTGTCCTCTCACTCTCCTTTCTGCTTTTCTCATTGTCTTCTGGGTTGCTGACTTTTGGTTACTTATCTACTTGTCCCCTTCCCAGTGCTTCCCTGGAGGATGCAAACAGTGGGTCAGGTCTTCTATTTCTCATAACTCTGGGATTTGAAAACAAAGCAGCACATCTCAACAATGCACACTGGTTTTTGACCTTGAGCAGTTTGCTAGTGGGTTTGATTTTCTGCCTCCTCCTCCTCCTGTAACCTCAAGTCTCTTGAGCACCTCTCATCTTCTCTCCAAGGTCTTTTCCTTCTTTGTGATCCCAGAACCATTTATCATGCAGGCAGGGGGGAGCATCAGCTTACTAGAAAGGGAATTATCCATTTAAACATCACCAGTCTGACACATATGGATTTTTATTTTAAGAGGTAACATGTAAAACACATAAATAAAATACAGGCTTTGGTGGCTTCCTTCTAGGTCCTTGCAGCTTCTCCATCACTGATACCTGATCATAGCAATGTTCAGTAGCCTGTGCAACGCAGGTCCCCACACTGACCCTGCTGTAAACTTTCTCTGAAGATGTAATTTGCATCACACCCTTGGGTGTGTTTAACTCCAAAATGGTACAATGACACACCTCCAGCCCTCGGTACTGCTTGTCTTCTTTGAATCCAGGTGCTGAGAGTGTCTCTGTGCTCCACAGCTGCCATGATCAGCCAATTGTCCATGGCCATTCATCAGCCTGAACGTGTGCTAAGGCTTGGGAATGGGAAATCTCAGCACCCAAGCACAGAGACACCCGGGGGCTGCTGGGAGGCTCACACAGTGCTGAGAGCAAGACCAAAAGAGCTCAAAGAAGAACTGTATGTATGCCTTCAGATGTGAGCCCTGTTAATAAAATATAATGCAGTTTAAGGTCCATCAGCTGGAGGGCTGACAATCCATTAACTTCCTTGTGACATCTTTAGGCTTAAACCAAAGCAGCCACAGCCCCACTGCAGCAGGTCAGAGGGCATTTTGCATTATCTCTCCCCACAGTTTCCCCCAGCAGAACAAGTGCAGTGTTATCTTTAGCTGCCCAGTAAGATCTTCAAGGGGATGTTGAGCTCTGAAAGGGTCTTCAGGGGCATATGATGGTGCAAAGGATGTGTTAGTCAGGGGGATTGTCCTTGTGGGATCTGATTCCTCTTGTTGCCTTCTTCTTCTGCCCCTGGGGACAGTCGAGGTGCTAGCTGTGCTGCAGAGGGGCTGAGTACCTTTGTGTTTGCCTTTGCTGGGAGTGACTTCAGTCTGTGCTCTGTGGGTGCTGTGTTTGCCTGTTCCCACAGAGCAGAATGGTCTCAGCATGAGCTACTGAGCCCCTTCTGCTGGAAGCTGCCAGGTGCTTCCATCCAGGTACTCGGTGTATAACCTAGTCTGGAAAAAAAAATTAAAACTTTTTGCAGAAACCTGTTGTACCCTTTATTGCTCTAACTCTGCTCCCCATGCTTTAACACCAAGCTGGTTGTGGCCCTGCAATTTCACTTGCTGTTGTTGCTTAGCTCCTGGCTGCTTGAAATACTTTAATGCTGACCTGTATTTACTGACAATTGGGCTTTTCATGGTTTTGTGGAAAACTACATGCTGCTTTTGATCCTGAAGGGAATTAATGCAGAAAATCAGCACAAGTTGTGTACCTTTTGAAATCTTAAGTACGAGGCTTTCTTTTCATTTAACTTCTCATTGGAAGTTGCTATTTTTAAAAATCATAGAAAAGCTTTTTGTAGTGTCACATACATCTTGGGAGGGCTTTTTAAGTATCAATGTAATTCTTACAGAACCTTTTTTTTTTAATAGAAAAACTTCTACCAGTGCTACTTTTAAATTTACTGTGAGCTGTGCTGCAGTAATGCAGAAGATCAAAGAAAGTGGCTTTCTGCCTTGCAGTCAGTAGAAGTTCAGAGGTCTTGCCTGTGACTATACCTGTTTATAACAGATTGGTCTGACTTCACCTGAGGGAACAAGTGAACAGAAATAGCTGACTTAAACTGGAAAAAAAGGAAAAAGATATTGTTGCTGGATATGAGAAACTACCACAAATTGTTGAAGGCGATCACTGTGCAAATCCATCACACCAAAATATCTCTAACTGATTTGTGAGACCTTCAAAAGTCCAGAGAACTTTGTACTCAGGATGTAAAATGAAATTTTTAGGCATTTGGCTGACAGTGTAACTTAGCCAGCGGATTCTGTGGGCTGTTCTTGAAACTGGCAGGGGTTGTCTGTACTGCTCTTGTGGGCTGTCCAGAGCCTGAATGGGAGCCATGTGTCTCTTAAAGGATTCTCTCAGCCTTAGTAACGTGTTTTAGGCATTTCTATTTCTTGACTATACCTAAGAGACAGCCCAGTCAATATGGTGTAAAGCAGCTGTTTTCCACTCACATTTTAATACTTTACCAGTAAGAGTCCATAGAGGTTTCCTGGAGAAATCCAGGTGAAGACAAGTAAAGCCTCCTTTCAAGCTGAGTATTTTTGGAATATGCTTTTGAAACCTTGAAAAGTTTTTCCTGAAAAAAGCTCATGCATACTTGAAAAGTATTGTAATCAATATTTCAGTTGAGTGCTTAGAAAAAGGAAAAGAGAAGACAAAGGAAATTGATATCATTAGAGAAAACTGTGAACGTATTTTATATTGCTTTCCCTAGAGGAGATATAGCTGAGAACATGTTCAGATCTTAAAACACTATTGTTTGAAAAGTGAAAATGGGAGTAAAGAGCTGAAGCTGTGTGAACCATTGCCAGTCTATATGAGCCTGAAGTTTTCTAATCCTCGGGACATGAATCAGAATGAAAAATGCTGCATGGGGTGTTGTGAGACTCCCAGTCCTGCTCATGAAGGATAAGGCACAGCCAGAACCTTAATCCAAATTATCAGCTGAACCAGATCCATGTCCGCCTTGAGGGCTCTGTGCTGTCCCAGTGCCTTGCTCCTGGGGCCTATTCTAAGGGCAGACAGCTTCTGGGAGACCTCGTCTCACTTTCTCCTTCTCTCCGAGTTATCCAGCCGATTTGTCAGGTGTGCAGCGCTTCTTACTCTAGAGGTCAGTATAGTGTTAGGAATGGAAATGATGCATATCCAATTCTTGCTCCCTGATGAGATGTTCCAGGGTGAACTCTGAATCATACTCCTTCCCATATAAGATGGGAGAGAAGTTTCATACTGGGGAAATGTTGTTGTAAAAGCACAAGAGCCAATATGGGAAGCTCAGAGGGCGTTTAAGAAAACAATCATTGAGGCTCTTTGTTGAATGGAAGTTTTGCATGCACTAGTAGTAATTTTCTGAAGCCATAGACAATAACATAATGTGAGTGGGCGATGGCAGAAATTACATAGGGTGAAATTTAGGGAGCTGACAGCAGCCTATGCGTCACTTAAGGCCTATTTCTGAGGGCTTAATTGTGGCTTAAATAGCCGCGTGTTCATCTTCCGTGTAGAAACAAATCCTGTCTAGAATGAGCACCATGAACACAGAAAGTGGAATCTGATCAGCTGTAAAGCTCCTGTGTCAGGGCAGGGGTGTTCTGTACCGAGAACAGATGTGGGCAATGCAGATTCATGTTGCCGCACGCACACTATCAAGGTCTAATGCTGTGTTTTGCCATAGGATGCACTGATGTTGGTCCAAAGAGATGCCAGAATATCAATCTTTAAACAAATGGAAAAACTGAGTAACGAGCAGACCCCAGGCATTGTGGTGATTTACTCCATTTGTGTATGAGCTGTGTGGCTGATAACACCAAAAGCAATCCCACCTACTAGTCCTTCAGAGGCATTTTACTTTTGGGTGGGCTTTCTGCAAATATTCACACTTGGTGTTATGAGTGCTTACAAAAATAACTCTTTTTTAGCTCTGTTGTGTGACTTCAGGGGGAATCAGAACTGGGCTGTCACATCTACCTTTGCTACAAAATGGTTGCATGTTGGTTCAGTAGGAGAAGAGAAGAGGCTCTGAGAGAGATCAGGCTTCCAAGCCACTTTGCATAGTGCATATTGAACTCTGAGTTTTTCAGTCAATTCTTGGGATGTGTTTCCAAAACTGTGATGGGCAGAATTAAAGCTGAACCCATCAAACTCTTCCTTATCTTTACATACTTGGATTTCTTGTAATATTTAACTTTTTTCTTTGCATTTCCTGGGCTTAGCATTCTTACTTCTGAGGTAATCAATATTCCCCATGAATGTATTTTGTCATATGTTCTCGATAAGCATTTTTAACTTGAAGTCCTAATAAATGTTATTTTTGTCAAAACAAAAAAGTTAAATTGAAGTAGTCTCCTGCAAGCCACTTTGAAGGCAGAAATATAGATGAAATATTTGGACTACAGTAATAGAATTTTTCAAAACACAAAGTTTGATGGATTTAACTGTTTCCTTTTTAATTAAGAAGCAACCTGCAAATCATTGCTGTCCTCTGGAAAGAGATCTGTTATTCAGATGTCTGCTAAATCGTTTTCGTGAATTCTATTCTGATTCTGGGTTTGTTCACAAATTGTCTACTTTTATTATTCACAATGTGTGATTGGACATGTGGTATATTTTCTGCTCTCTGGTTTAATGACTGAAACATTTTGACAGGGAGTAGCAAATGGTGAATGACAACTAGAAAACAACATGCAACTTGGGGCATTTGCAAACATTTTCAAGAATATTAACAGTCAGAAGAACACTGCTGAAGCCTGGGTAGTCTGACCTCTATGAATGATAATGATTCACATCTCAGCCATTTAGTTACAGATGTATTTCAGTCAGTTTGTCATTTGTCCAGATCCATTAGGTCTGCAAGCGAAATCATTGTCTATGAATGATGTGTCTTTCAGTCCATCTGAGCTTTGATTTACTTGTAAATAAAGCCTAATTCTGAAACTCAGCCACAGAGGAGCAAGTTTTCTGATTTCCATATCAGGGAGGTGAACTAAAATTATGTACTCGTGTCCTCTAGGACTGACACAGAGGCGGGTACTGTATTCTTGCTCAAAGAGTTACAAATGTGGTGCTAAAGTCAGCGTGCCTGCACATTAACATTAGAAACACTGCATTTCTGGGGTATAGAACTAAGCTAAGGTCATTTAAAAATATCCTGACACTTTTATTCATGTATAAGAAATAGCTTATTTTATTTGATAAACTTCATTCTCTGTCACCGTGCAAAACCCATCAAGTTTCTTCACTTCTTCAGCTTGGCAATTGAAAAACAGCCCTATTCTAGTTCAGAAGGTTTTGAGATGGTGGATGGTGTGATTCTCACACAGAATATGTGCAACTTTTTTTTTTTTTTTGCCGCAGCCTGGGGTTCTTGAGCTGGATGAATGATTGAGATTTCGTAACACTGCAGGCAAAATTCCTTCCCTTGATCCATGCTGTAGATATCGTTTGCATTGTCTGCACACATGGTACTTTCATTTACATCAATGGGAATTCCACATGCTGAATAAGGAAGAAATATTTGCATTCTGGATAAGTGCCTTATTTGGACACTTACTAATACTTACTCACTCGGGCAAAGCTCCCACTGACTTTGATCTTGTTGGCAAGCTGCCCACTGGGTTTGAAGCCCTGGTTTGAAGAGTTGCTAAATGGCATTTTAATGGCAGGGGTCAGCAGTGATTGCCATACAATTTTTCTTGCTTTCCCCATCACAAAGTTATCATCCAGAGTAAGTCATTGCAGTTCTTTTTGGAAGATTAATAGCTCTCCACTAGTAACAGAAAGCAGTACACCCACTGATGAGTTTATCATTTGAACTTTGAATCCAGTCAGGAAGTTGAGACGTAAGCTCTTC
This sequence comes from Corvus kubaryi, assembly GCF_017639235.1. Taxonomy (NCBI): domain Eukaryota; kingdom Metazoa; phylum Chordata; class Aves; order Passeriformes; family Corvidae; genus Corvus; species Corvus kubaryi. The sequence goes on from NW_024581136.1 coordinate 14,974,948, forward strand.
CATGGTGGTGATTTGTGGTATATTTTCAGTTTTCAGGGTCAGGTTATTAACCAGAATAACAGTGATATAAGCACATGTCGTAGAGAACATGAATCAGAGGAAGTGTCTGACAAAGGCTTCACCGAGCAGGCAGCTTTCCTGGGAGGCTGTGAAAGTCTGACATGTGTCATGAAGCTCCAGGTGTCAGGTTTGAAAATACCACGAGTATTAACAACCTGCATGTGTGGATATAAAACTTTTCTTGGCAGCGTTTTTGGTACTCAAACAATTTTATGCTGGGGCCTGTCTATGGAAGAATTTAATTTTCCTCTAGGAGACACGGTTCCTAGAGGTTTTCTTTGCTTTTCCCTATCACTGAGAGGGAGAAATATAGTGACAAGAAACAAAGCCAACCACCTGTATCGAGTAAGTTGTAACTTTTTTACATAGGTAGAGTGTTATCACTTTGTATTTAGTAACAATGCTCTGGGTTGCTATTAAAATTAAGATCTCAAAAGAGCATAATTGTCTGCAAATTTCTAATGCTTGTCCTGTCATCCTGAGAGTACTGAAACAAAAAATATTCTGGGGGAAAAGCTGTGTTGTAAAATATAAATATTATTTGAGCTATGCCAATACTGGAAATCATTACCCATAGAAAATTCTGATATTCTGCCATGTTTCTGTCCTGAATTGAAATAAATATTGAAAAAATTTATGAACAGGGAGTTCTGAAGAGCACTGTAGTATAGAAATATTTAACATTTTGTTTAGAGCCAGTGCAATGTTATGGGAACATGTTATGGAAAATGTAGTTCAGGTGTCTCTTCCCTCTATCCAAGTGCAAGATTAGGTGGTTTTGCAATGTGGTCTGTCACATGCTACACTCCTTTTCACAGCTTCCACGAAGTATTAAACATGGAGAAGAGACCAGAAAGTACTTCCCAAGGCAAATTCCAGTCTGGGAAAATCTGATTTTGTTGAGGTTTTTTTGGTTTGCTTAATTGACTTTTTTTTCTCATTGCAAATCACTTTGAGGAAAAACCTCTCGGTCAGATCTAATAATAACAATATGGAATTCAACTTCTCTACCACTAATAATATGGAATTCAGCTCCTTTTTTAATAGTTGTACTCAGAGTTATAGTATGGCAAGTTCTCCTTCTACCTGTGTTGTAACAATCTGTTCAATCACAGTGGAAAAAGTCTGTCCTTCGACTGCATCCAAAATAATGCTGAACCCCCTTTCTGTAGGGCTCTTACTCAGAGACTGAGGTTTGAGGGTAATTCATGTGCAGTGAAATCACCCAAGTTTTGTGGACGAGGTGAGTAGCACGTGAGATGGTAGCACTTGGGCTGGGCTTGAGAGAAGAAACAGTTTTCTGCTCGGGTGGCTCAAGCCATGCCTGGGGTCAGGTGGCAAAGCCTTTAACTGAGGAGGACCTGCCTGGCTCCTCTTCTGTGTGATAACTTCTGCTTTCCACCCTGTAAGGGAATGTAGTCTCCACTGAGGAGCTATTTTAATGTATTTAGATATTCAAATAGTAGTGCTCTAAATAAAATATGCACCCCCCAAAAAAAAAAATCTACCTATTGCATACAGTTAATTCTGTGCATTATAAAAGTGAGAGACAGAAGCGCTGGGGGAAGAAACCCGTTCTCAGGAGTGTTCTTGCTCCCCTGAAGGCTTTGCTTCAGCCACTAGGTGATGCAGCAGCTTCTCTTTGCATTCCGGGAAGTCGTGGAGGGAGAAGCTTGGAGAGTCTGGCATATGAATTAGGAATGAGTAATTGGAGAAGATCTCCACTCCTCTAGAAGCGATACAGACTAGATAATAGCCCTTGGAAAACTAACGAGATGATAGGATTTCCAACTTTACATTTTCTAATTGCTTTAAATGAAACCCCATTAGAAACAGCTGGTCTGATTCTCAACTGATATAAATTGTCATATATTTTTAGATTTAAATAGCACTCGGCTGGTCTATCCCAGATGTAAACTCTGGCCTAGATTATGTGATTGCTATCAGCTTGGAATGGAAACTTCAGCACTACTTTTACAGGCAAATTTATTTTAATGTATTATCAGGAAAACCCAGCATATTTCCAGGTATTGTGTATCTGAAAAAATAATCACCAAGACGACTAAGAAGACAGTTAAAGTAATGCACGTATCCACATCATCACTGCTCAGGGCAGAGAGATGAAACTTGAGTCCCAGGCACATGCTGGTAACAGGTAATCTAGAGCTGGATGCTCTGAGCCAAGGACATCTTCAGCTTCCTGAATCCAAGGAAAGAAAAAGGCTTTGTATTTTTCAGTGTCTGCTGAGACCCACACAGAACTGGAAGTACGTGGAGTAGATGATGGAAAATAGCTTTGTAGCAAAAGTAAAATGAATCATATTTGAACAGAATTAACCTGTGAGATATTGCAATTCTTATTTGAAAGGAAATTAACAAATGATTCGTTGTTCATTCTGGGCCAGATTCTCATCTACCTTAAACTCAGAAAAAGTCCTAAGTCTGGCTCTTAATATTTCCTTTTCATTGGAGTTTGGATGACTTTGAACAGTCTGTTGCTATAGCCCTTCCCAACAACATTGCTTTCATAGGTCTTTGACCTGTGTTGAAAGAATTGTCTTACTCCTGGATCTGAGGCCTGAGGGAATTGGGTCACAGGATCTGAAGCCTGCAGTGATGCAGAATTACAGGGGTGGGGAAGTTTAATTGTCTCTTGTTTCTACTTTTATGCGGTATGTTTATTTTCTAAAGAAGGAGGAAAAAACCCAATTAGAGCAGGATTAAAGAGGGAGGGAGAAATATTTTCCAGTAACCATGAGGTAACCACTGATCTATAGTAGATAAGGTTTTTGTAGGCAATAGGTCTATTTCTGATCTAACTTAAACTAATTTCAGAGCAGTCAATGCCAATATACATGGCTTTAAAAGAAAGACTTCAAATGAGCTCACTCCGGGAATGAAACAGCACTGAAGTTCTTAAATATTTGAAGCTGGGGGAGTTATTTTGGGGAATAAATTGTCTGAAAGAATTGGATTCCAGATTACTTTCCAAATTAATGACATCTTTCCTGCATGTTTGTTGTTACAGAATTAGACGATCAAACAATATAGAGCTTTCTGAGTTACAAAGGGTTAGAAACCTGAAGTCTTGTACTGTTGATATCAATATAAATATATTTAGCAATAAAGGATTGCTGTGTTAATCTATATATTGATCAGTTAAATTTATTAAAAATGCCATATTCAAAACCCCAGCTTATAATGGGACACTGGTTGATTAAAATTTTCATATCACAGATGATAAATATTCTTTGATAGTAAAACATTAGGTTAAAACTTGGAAAATTCCATAAATACAACAGACGAGTTGCTTACATTTCTCCCAATGCAGACAGTGTAATCCACTGTTCACATTATTGTTATTTACATATCTCTATTTCCTGTCATCTGTTTTGAGTTAGCCTTGCCCCAGTTCATGTTTGAATCACAGCCACGGCTGGAGAATGTTTCGCCACAATTGTTTCCACTGCACTTAAAACATACGAGGTATTATTAACATTGACCTTGGGTTTTTTAGATGAGTTGTTCTATCAAAACTAAAGTCTGGGGATGCATTTTATTTGCCCTGATGGAAAACATGAAGTTATTGTAGAGGAAATCAAGACTGGGCAGAAAAATACAAAACAAGCGATGGGCTCCTAGGCTTTGTAAATTGAAAGCCCTCAGTGAAGTTGGACTAAGTTGGTTTCAGTACCTCAGAGGTCTCATGGTTTTGTGTCCAACCTTAATGACTAAAATTTACTTTCTTAAAATATGAAGGCCAAGGTTTTCACAGAGTAATATGCTTCCAAGAGGAGTTTCAATCATTAATACTGTAAAACCTGTTGTAAAGTGGGGAGGGCGGCCAAGTGGAGGGAAAACACACTTGCATATATAGATAAGATTCTATTTCAGGAAAGAAAGTAATCTAAAACTGACATCACCTGGCCATCTGTCCCAGTAAGAATTGTATTACATTCCAGATTAAATGAATCCAGAGGGACTATACCTTTTTCTGGACATATTTAGTGAGATTTTTTTCACTTGGAGCTCATGTTGATCTATTGATAACCATGTTCCTGAAACTAGCTGAATTGAGTGCAGATACACTTAAAATTCAGAAGTATTTGGTCCCTCCTGCCTTTTAAAAATTCATTTTACGCTGATGAATGCTGATGCTTTTAGTGAATTTTCATCAGATAGTTGCCGTTATTGCTGAGATGCTTTTTCAAGTGCTGTAAAAGATTGTGTTTACATTCATTCGGTTCAGACACTTCAGCTGATAGAAATTCTCTCTGTGCTGAAGACAAAGGAGTTCTGCTTATATGTGCCAGGGTTTGTGGGTCTGGAGAGCTGTGGAACTGGTCTTCTCTAGGTGAATATCATCATGGAGGAGAGGAAGGAAAAAGAAAAAGGAAAAGCAAACATATTACAAAACATCCTTCCCTACTTCAGATCTGTTTCCTTCTACCATTCTCAGAAGATTATCCTCTCTGTCATGGACAAGAATGACAAGTGCAGTTCATGTCAAAATCTGGTAATAAATCTTCATGCTTATACTGCTGCTTCCAGCTCTTTTTCTGGATACATTTTCAGAGGAGCTGCCAATGTCACTTATCAGTGAGTAGGGCTGGGGAGCAAGAATTTGAATAAGGTGCCTGCTTAGAGGCAAACATAGACCCTTCTAAATCACAAACCTTGTATTGTTCTTTGTTTTAGGACCTGAACTGGAACATGCATCTTTCAGTATTCACTGGCTTTCCATCATGGGAGAGACTGACTGTAGGTGCTTCCGGCTTTTACTCTTTGTAATCATACCAGGTTTTAATCATTTGGGCTGAAATTAGAAGTTACACTCAAGATTTCAAACAGCAGAGATCTAGGAGCCATTCACTCCAATGCTATCACCTGTTAGGGAAGGACTGGGTTTGCTTCCTTGGTAGCTGATAACATCCCCTGATAGCCTTGCAGGAGCAATAAAGTGACAGAATGCAGAGACACCACAGCTTGACCTGTCTTACCCATGGAAGGAGGGGCTGCCTGCTTTGGGAACACCAAACTTCTCATTCACACACATCCTTCATGCTGAGTGAAGGCTGTGTGGGACCTTCTGGAGATGCTTTCCCAGTGTCCAAACAGAAAACGTGCCAGGACCTCCTGTGTGCACTCAAGCCTCACAGAGGTTGGTCCCTCATGACTCTGGTGTTGAGCCTGTCCTCCCTGCTGCAGGGACAGCTCCACTGATGGATGGGGGGCCATTCAGCTGCTGAGCCTTCTGCCACCAGGCACCAAAAGGCTCAGTTTTTAGGGCCCTGTCATAATTTCATGTGTGCGGAAAGTAATTATCCTAAAAATGTAAGGAACAAAGGGAAATTTTTTTCCTTTTTAATCCCCTTGCATCTCAGTTTTGCATCTGTAAAATGACAACAATATACTGCTGCTCATAAAAGTGAAGATGTGTGTTGTATTCCTCATGAATCATGCAAAGGCTGTGTGATGTCCCATATTTTAGTTAAGCATACAAGGAAACAAGCAGTGCTATTGTCAGAGCTCAGCCTTGAGAGAGGTGGGAGGGAAGAGGCTGAGAGGTTTTTCCGAGTGATGATATCTAAGGAAAGCACTGACTAATTGCTCTTCCTGCAAATGATTTCCCCCCTTTTCACTTAATAAGCGAGGGTTCTTGAAGAAAGGTGATATATCAGAGAAGGACGTCTATTATAGTCCCATGCATAGAAGGATGGAATGAAAGCAGTGATACCTTTGGTGTTTCTGGACTTTCTGAGTATGAATTAAAAGGAGATCTGAAGTCACCTCTCCTGCTGACTTCAAGCCCCAGGACTGACATGGATGAAGTGGTGTGGTGAAATACATGTTAGTGTGTTTTGGGGATCCACTTGCTAATGGAGGCGACTATCATAAATTCTGCTTTTGTAGCAGATTCTCCTTTGTCTCCTGCTTGTGGCTGCATCCCCACTCATGTCCAAGCCTGCATTTCCAGACTGTGTCTTCAACCAGGGCCCCAGTCCCAGGTGTGAGTGTGTTTGTAAGGTGGGGAGGGCTCCTCTCCTTTGGCAGATGTGGTCCTGTGCTCTCCCGGGCTCCCGCGCCACGCAATCCTTTTCATAAGTGCGGGCACATTGCCTGTGCCTGTCTGACAGAGAAATATTCGATTTCCCTCCCAAGGGTTCTGCTCTCACAATGGGAAGTTGTGACAGTGCAGGTATCCCTGAGCCTGCCGAGGTGAGGACATTCCCATTGTGCTGATCCAAAGGCCACAGACGAGAGGAGGTGGTATGACTCAATCTTATTAGAAGGTATTAAACCACTTCATCTTTTATCCCTACAAGCATAACCCGAGGACAGCTGTGGGTGGCTGTAACGTCGCTGTCTCATTTTTCTTTGTGTTTCTGTTGCTCAATAAACATTAACACGCTGTAGGAGAGTTAGAGATTTTATTTAGCTGGAGCTGTAAAAATGCTTCTTCCCCTTGAATTTCATCTTCTTTTTTTCCTTTGTTCCGCTGATGACTGGCATCATCTGTTCATCTCCTGGAGGGTTTTGAACTCTGTTATTATGATTGTGTCTTGCTGCCCTTGTTTTCTGTGCACAGTTTCTGTATTCCCATTGTTTTAGATTAAATTAGCCCAAATCCCATCCCTAGCCTTAGCAAATTTAAACCTCAATATGGGTAAGAACATTCCTCATTTTTAAGATGGGAATTGTCTTGTTGGCTTGGGAATTTTTGAAGCTTTTCGAAAAGCGGTGATATTGTTTCTTGTAGGATCTCAGTGGATGTTCTTTCATTTTCTGCTTCTCTCCTCATGTTCTCGTCTGCCCAAGACACACAGCCCATGTTTTAGCACCTTGGTTTCACAGTTCATAAAAATTGGCCTAGCCTTGCAATTTTCCCTTGAACAAATATTTTTTTACACTTACCTGAATTACTATCAGGTCCTAAAACATTGGGGTACTCTAACTATAACAGCAACTGCCTTTTCCAATAAAGATGACTCCTTTACCCACAAACCTCTGAAAATAATTTTGTGTGAAATTAAGCTTTGACCCAAAATGTAGGGAGGGAAGGCTTCTGCTTCCAGAGATCTTGGAATATCTTATGCAAAATGCAAGAGAAATAATTCTGACACAAAACAGAAAGATGGGACTTGTTGTTTCAAACTACCCGAATAAAATACCCACTTTTTTTTTTTTAGAAGTTTTTTTCCCTGGTTTTATTAAACCACTGAGACAATTCAGTGAATTTGATCTGCATTTGCAAATCATTTCAGTTGAGAAATAAGTCCTTTTTTGTGAATAAAATATTTGCCTGAAAAATATTTACTTGGCTCTGGCAACGTGGCATATGGGCCTGCGTAATTCCTCTCCGTGGGATGCGTTTAACCCTGGGTGAAGCATACTGTCAGTGCTTAATAATCCTCAGTGGAGAATGCATTGGAAATAATGTGCTTCTCGGGATCCCAGCTTATTTTATCCTCATCTCCAGCCAAGGAAGATGGATTGCCTCAGGGGCTCGTTCCCAGGTGCAGGATCTCTTCTTGTAGCTGAAAGTTTCTTTTCACACTCTCCAACTGCCAGCCCAAGAAACACACCCACAGGGAATCCTGTACAGCGGAAATGTTGCTGAACCAGGCTACTTTTAAAATTCCTTACTGCCTCCCTGTTGCTGATTTACCCTCCCGTGGAGAGGGGGGAATGGTGTAACACTTGGTAGTACACTGGAGAAATGATGACCACAGGGTTCTGCATCCTTTAAGAGCACTTCTGCTGTGCAGTGTTGGAAACTGTTCTAACTTTAGGTCCAGCCCTACTTCAGAGTATGCTAATATATTAATTTTAATGACTGAAGAAATGAAGGGTACTTGCATAGCTGAAGTTCTAATACAATATGTAAGACAGAATGAAAAATAAATTAATTTTAAATGGTTTGCAGACATACAAAAGGTTCATTCGCTGCATATAACATGCTCAGTAAAATAATATCCTTTAATGTGCTGAACTCTTCATGCTTTTCATGAAGCTGCATCTAATTGTACTCTTCAGAGTTGACTTATTCTGCCACTGCCTTCCTTTGAGAAAAATAGCATTTTAAGACATGACTAGCACTCTGAGTAGTCATTAATTCTTAATTAATTCAGAATGAAAATTAAAATTCTGTAGTGTATACATCACCCTGAATACCATACACAATGCACACATTCAGAAGAATTACTCTAGAGAGCATAAATGCAAGGTGACCACTAGTGTGTGTATTTCTATATATATATACACACCTGGATCTGAATATACAAATATACCTGCATGTCTGTGCCAAACCAGTGGTGGGACATTTTGATGTTTGCTTCTGAGGAAAATTCAAATTTATCAGTCCTATATACCTTTGATTTTTCCCATCAGAAGTGATTAAATAATGAAATCTGGAAGAGGCTCTTTGGGTATCTTATGTACAGCAAGATGTGAAAAGAAAAAATGTCTTTGAAGGAAGCCATGACTTCACTAAAAACTGTTTGTTATCATAAGAAGGAGGTAAATTAGCTTAATCCATTTGCAATGTAATACAGTGAGAAATTACATGAAAACCAAATGAAAATGGCTGTGACAAACTGTCCAGATGGTGGGGGTAGTTCCAGAAGAGATGGAGCATGGGATGTTCAGCAAGGGACAAGCCTCTCTAGAAGGTGAGAATAGAAAAATCACTTCAGGAGCAGGCTAATAAGAAGTTTCAAACCCTTGTGAAGACATGATTGAAAATATTCCTTTTGAAGATCTGGAACTGAACCCAAAGCCTATTTGGACATTTTGGCACATGGCAGGTAACTTTCATTTTAAAATCCATCCTTTTGCAGCCTCTGAGCATCAGACTGAGCGGCTGTTTCTTTCTTTTCGTCCTTTCTCTTTGTGCCAGGATCTGGCATTATTTATCCCTTGGGCAGCAGTCACTGAAAATAGGTTTCCTGACCCCTTGGAAGCTAGAGGAGAGTGGTATCCTGAAATTTAAAGCTTTTAATGAAGAGCTTAGAAGAGGCATCCAGCCTGTTCAAAGGCCTTTCCACCTATTTATTAGACACAGAGCTACACAGAAATCTGTGGCTGTCAGACTGCCAGCCAGAAGACAATACAATTCTTTCTGAGCCCCTGACCAATTTTTGTTCATCTCTGGAATTGGTTGTTCCTGCCTCTTGCATTCAGTCTCTTAAGGAAAAAAAAAAAAAAAAAAAAAAAAGACAGCTGAATTTAAAACCATAATATCAGTGCAGCTCTAGCTTTTGTGCTGGTAATCAGGACACAATGTACTGCTGAGGATGCACACTGTATTATGCAACTCATTCAGCCTGTAATTATCCCTGATTTCCCTCCTGTTGTAGCAGAACAGCTCCAGACTCTTCCCTGACCATTCCAGGCTGTGCAGCTCCTGCTGTTTGTTAACTGCTCAGACAGATAACAAACTGTACTGGTGGTGGTGAGCTGGCCTTCAGGGATACAAAAGCCTTTAAAATTCCAATTAATTTATTTTTAGGGTTTTCATGAATATGTCAAATATCTAACGTGCACAGCCCAGGAGCAGGATTTCTACTGTTGGGATCTTATTCCCAGGTGCTGAGTGCTGGAGTGTTTTAAACCTTTCCTTTCCACTTGGTTCTTCAGTAGAAGTTGTTCTGGGCAGTTGTGCTGCTTGAAATGTTAAGTGGTTCCAGTACCTTTCCAGTTTGAGATTGTTCAGAGATCAACAGAGTGATGGATTAAAGGGGGGGAAAAATGCATTATATTGACTGAAACCATCTACAGACAGCAGGGAAAAGCAAGGGCAGCAGTAGGTATGGCCAGACCTACTGGTTTGATTGAGGTATACTTCTCTTTTTCAGAAGTAACCAAGTGCTGGGATCAGGCTTTGGGCAGAATTGCTGGTCACGGAAGATGAGGAGAAATTAAATTATTTACCTGCTTTTGTGTCTTGGACACAACCTGTGTCTTTGGCAGCATTGGGCTAAACTCTGCACAAATGCAACCTTATCCAAAATTTCAGGAATTCAGTGAAACAGTTTCATTGATTTCCCACAGCTTCTTGACCTGAATTTCATTCAAATAGAGCCACTGAATTGCAACCAGCGCTACTTGATTATTAGTAGGAAAAGTGAGTTTCTCTCTCCACCACCCAGACCCTGAATCTCAGTAAGATTACTATCAAACTATAGCCTTGTTAGGATTTCTGAAATAAATGAGATGGGATAAGTTAACCTATACTTGAACGTGTTGGTTTGAATATTTACAAGAAGGAAACGGTAATGGAAGTCTGAATGCCTGAATTATTGCTGCACTTCCTTTAAAAAAAACATCTCATATAAAAACCAGACCTGCCAAGAGTGCATACCTATGAACCCAGCAAGGACACCCCTACACATGTACATGTACATACTCTTGTGGGTATAATTACAGTATTTGCCTTTTAAATCTCTGCACGTTCTAGCACGATGATGACTGGAACAATAATAATTGAAAAATCTCATGTTACCTAGCAATGATGCAGTTTATGCCTTACCAGTGTGTTCTTATGTTATGCCTAATAAAAGATGACAAGACTTGCTTAAAGTCTTAATCCTGCAGCTCTATATAATCTGCTCAGGTGAGATGTATTTTCCTTCTTGCACAGATAAATAGCATAAAAATTGGATCATTTGGAGAAACTTTGAAGCAATGTTGTGAAACTGTTACTATGTACACCGGTTTTCTTTTGTCCTTCATGCCTGGCCCAGCTTCAGAAAGTGACTCTGAGGAATGTTGAGTTATTGTGATTGGGGCTGATTTCTCTTTGAAGGGAGAGGTCACCTTTTTCCTCTCTGTGATGAGACAGAGGTGCACATCTGAGACTAGAAGACCAGGCGTGGCTTCTAGGGGTATGTTTGACCACTGCCAAGGGTGAGGGACACGATATTTTTGGTTTTTCATCCCCATTCCTTGTCATTAAGGTGGCCAACCCTTCCAGGCAAGGACTGCCTCCCCCACATACACATACTAATGCCAAATGAAAATGCTGCAGCAGCCAGAGCTTTGTCGAGGACAGCCACTTATTTACTTATTTGTCCAATGCAGGACATAGCACCTGCCTTTCTCTCCTCCAGAAGCCATTGCACTGGCTGGAAAACATGAATTGCTGTGAGGAAACCACAGAGCCTTTTTATGCCTGTGCTTAGTCATCGATGGCATCATTCCTTAAATTAAAGCTATGGACAGTAACTTCACATGTCAGCAATGTGATTCAGTCACTGTAGAGCTCCAGCTCCCCTTATTTGCTTCCAGAACTAAAGATGTAATTTTAGAGAAGAGTATGAAAGGTCAATTAATTTTCCCAAACCTTAATCTTGAAATATCTGTGCTTATTTGACCTTCCAGTTCAGTCATAATTGGCGTGAATTCAACCTCCAGCTAAATGAATGCTGCCTATTGATTTCACACAGACCAACACCAGTTCAGGGATATTCAAAAGCCATTCCTTCAGCTTTCTGAGGCTTATAAATTGAAGTATTGTAAGGCTGCCAGGTGTGGGTTACCTGGACAAGATATTGCAAATGAAAGTTCTTTGTGTGGGTGTTTCTTAACAAGTACTATTTTTCACGTGGTAAGGTTCAGATCCTGGGTTAGGGGGTCTGCAAACTGTGGCAGCCTGGGCCATCAGTTGATATTTTTGTCTCAATTTTCATTTCTGTGTATCTATTAGAGCAAAACCAGTTAGAAAGCTTTTGGATAATACCTAAATGTTGAAAAGGTTCTTAACAACTTCAGTCTCCTGGTGGGGAAAAAAAAACCAATCAGCTTTTCCCATTTAAAAATATAAACAAGGATTTTATCCATGAGTTTTCCTTATGGAAAAGATGTTGATTTCCTGGCATGCTCCTTCATCCTAGCATAGGATCTTTGCATTGCATCATCATACTTTCTGCATTTCAATGGCAAAAGGATGGACAAAGTATTTAGGATGCTCTGTGTTGTCCACGTCCTTGTGTGTGGTGAGTGGAGCTGGCTCATTAGAGTTTAATGAGTGGTGTTAAGGCCTGTGTGTAGCAACTGAGAACATGATACAACAGACCTGCAACACAGGACCTCTGTTATTTTTTAGCTATTTAGTTCAATGAGGTTTCTAAATGTGGTGTTACAGCATCAGTTACATACTTGGCCTATTTAATCTTGTATTTTTAGTTTAATTCTCCCTTCTTGAACACAACTATAAAAATCTACTTATTCTTTCTCTCAGTTTCAATACATGGCTTTAACTCTTAAGCTGTTCTCCGGTGACTCACTTTTGAATTGGAAGGAGACATTACCCTGTGCCTTTATTTCATTCCTTTGGTGAATTTTGAAACTTTATAGGAATTACATTTTGTGCTTCTAATAATTACAGGTTAATTTCCTCTTGTTTTTAATCTACCATATGGCTTGGTCAGCCATTCTTTACATCTATTGCTGCATCTATTTTTCACCAATTCATCCTGAATACAAGGTGCTTTACTTAATTATCCTTCTTCCAGTTCAGGTTTTCTCACCTACATAATGCAAACAAGCTGGTCAGCTGATGGGAAATGGTTCCTGTCATGACTTCAGCACAGGTTTTTACCATTGTCCTTTCAGTACCTGCAAGACCATGTCTAGAGGAGTGTGAAATCCTCCAAAAATTACCCCATATCTTATTGATAGGAGCACATTTCATGTATGAATGACATAGCAGCACAGACATGCTGGCCATTAAATACCTACAGATGACATTCTGACACTGTGTAGCCCACAAAATGGCTGAAAACTCCATATCCAGGCAATTTTCAGCACCATTTTCCAGCATCTTCAAGTAGCTCTGTTTGACTTTTTTCTTTCTTTTTTTTTTTCTCCTCCTTTTTATTTTAATCTTCTGAGGTCTTTTAATCACTTACTCTATTTGATGGGGTTTTTTTCATATCTTATAGTAAAATACATGCTCACCCTTAGAACTGCCTATCTCAAAGGAAGGCTTAAAATTAAATTATTAAATTTATAAGGCACTTATTAAACAGCATATTTGCCAAATGCTACAAGATTATTAAGCAAAGCTTAATGATGTTTGTTGGCCAAATTTGTACACTGTGCTGTAGAAGATCAGTAAAGTTTTCATTAATGTTATTTAATATATTGTAACCAACCACTGTTTTAGTTGTGTCGAGCTGTGGTGTTTTCTGCAGCTTACAGGCCAGGCAGGGCTCTGAGTCTAGAACCAGTTTAGTGCTTTAATGAAGCACTGGAGCTGTTCAGAGATGTCACTGAATGCCTCTCTGTGATGTAGGCTGGTCAGCTTGGAGAGGTATGAGTCAGCTCCAGAGTTTGATTTCACAGTGTAGAAGATCCTGGGAAAATGCTCCCTTATTACTTTTGTGGAATAGCTCCACTGTGGAGAAAGAGACTCTGGTCTTTATGTTTTTGGAAAAGCCACGTAACAGCCAGGATCTGCTGGGAGCTACGTGTCAGCTGTCTCATTTGGGAAGAAACATGATTTAGGAAACAAGAAAAATGTTAGAACACCTAATTAAACACCAGACAAGTAATGGTAGATCTGCTTGGTTCTGTTATGAGCAACAGGATCTTGTAGACTTGAAAGCTACTCTCTGAACATTCACATGGAGTGTGTTTAAATGTGAGGTGTGGTCTGGCAGAAGGAACTAGAGGGTGTGATTTGTACAGACTGGGTCAGGGATTGTGTTTGGGCACAAAGTGGTGTTTTCCAAAGCACTAGAGAAACTCAGAAGCCTTAATCTCACTGCAGAGGATGATTTAAGCTAGTGAACTCTTAAGTACATTGACTTCTATATGAAATGTGACTTCTAAGTGCTTGAAGGCCATATCTGCAAAGGAATCCAGATGTTTATTACAATTTTCAAGAATACATCACTAACCAGGATGCCTGCTTCTGTTGATTTCAAGTAATTTTGTTCTAAATTATTCTTGCTATTCTCCTTAGATTTTATGCTACCTACTAAACAATTTAACTGTTTTGGCTAAACTTCTCCCCAGTGTAAGGGCACTTAGCACACTTGTTCCCAAGAAAGACCTTGCATTTTGTTCTTCATTTCTAGAATAGAAAAAATCCAAAACAACCCTTAGATTGTCTCTTTGGAGCTTCCTACCTTTTTAATCTGTGCATTTTAAGATTCACAGAGTATTAGATATTTAAAAGTCCTCATTATTCTGTGTTTGTCAGCTTTGAACTGTCTTTGCTATTAGCTTCTAAATGATCTAAGTCGTTCTTTAACTGACTGGAGTGTTCCTCATTTACTGTTCCCCAGACTTTAACACTATCAATTTATAAGCACTTCTTAATTTGCTTCTTGTTACAATGCTTTTTGTATTCTGGGCCAGCTTTCTCCATCTCTTCTGCCACTTGTGGTATTGCAGGTATTTACTATTGTCCTTGAACTAGTGTTTTATTTAAAAGAACAAACTTTATTTTTTGATTAAAAGAACCCGTGCAGTCACCATTATATCATTGTACAATGAAGTGCATGACGGTTCCAGACATTAATCTTTCCTCTATCCCCTGCTTCCAAACTCCTCCCAGTTCCTGGGGGCTTCCACTTCACAACTGTCAGTGCAGGAATGCTGTTGAAGATCACTTGTTTAGCAAAACTTACCCTAAAATCCCTTTTACCAAGCTGCCAAGCCCTGCCATCGCTCCCGCACTTGGCTCATCTCCTGTTGTAAACTCTGCTGTTGTCAGGTCAGCGTGGGCAGGGAGAAAGCAATGGCATGCAAATAGAGCAATAGAGCTGGCTTGCTTTGTGTTACCTCTTTCTGACATCCTGCATCCCTTGTGTCTTCACAAGACTTAATCTGGGGAAGAAAGCTCTCTTTAGGTTGACAAATTTACACTACACCAAGATGAGCCATATTTTTTTTTTCATCCCTGGCTGGATCTTCTTGCTGAAAGAGAAGATCTTGCCAGTACTAGAGAGATAAAGGCAAGGTGCAGGAAGCAGCTCCAGAGAAGGATTGGTGGATTTTGCAATAAAAATGGCCTATTGGTGAATACACCAGATCAGAGGCTGTGGAGTCTGCTACAGGGGCATCTGGGTTAGAGAAATAGAGGAGGTGTGGGTGAAAGAGAGGAAAGGATATTGTGAAGTAGGGCCACTGCTCACTGGTGCTTGATGGGAAGAGAAACTTTTCTGGAGGAGGATTTTGAGCCTGTTGGGTTGGAATTAGCCTTTGGCTGCCAGGGGACACAGTGGTCTCAGACTGAAGATAATGATGAATGTTTACTTTGACACTAAACTGGGCAGCATCTGAGGTCTTGGTTGCTGTGGTGTTGCTGTTAATTGCGGGAATTAGGAATAGGAGATGCTACAGGAGTTATACCAAGAGACAAGTCCTTATCCCACAGAGCTCTTGATGTAAATCAGGGGCTGAAAGCACCAAGGGATTGTGACAGGAGAGAGGGTGGGAGCTGCTGTGGATAGAGAAGTCAAAAGGCAAAGCTGACAGCTCTTCACCTGCTTAATTGACAGGGTGATTGTGTCTATTGTATCAGTGATTGTATCTATTACAGCAGAAAGTGTTTCCATGGTTTTCCTTCTTTCAGTTAGCACAACTTTTTCTAACATTTTTCTAATAATCTCCCAACAATGAGGAAAATTATGTGATAATTAGGGGTAATGCTACATTAGATCCTATTTCATACCAGTTTAAGGTTTTTACTTCTTGCAAAAACATGCCAACAATGAAAAAATTCCTAGCAACTTTTTTTTTTCAAAACAAAGTAAAAAATTAAATACTGTCAGTGTTAGTGGTCTTTTTTTATTCTTCCTCCCCCATTCTCCAGAAAGCCACAGAACAATTTATCTGTAGGAAAGGCATATTCTGTATGAAACTGAGAGTAGTGATGCTGCCCACTTGAGTAATTTGTTGACAACTTTCTGATTAAACTTGCCTCCTTCCTCCCTTTCAGCCCAATTTAAATCAAAATATCAGTGGAAACAATTTCTGTGAGAAAAATGGAAAAGTAGGGTAGCTGAAGTCCCACAGCCTTCTCCATTAATGTGCCTGGGTGTTTGTTCCATTTATGTTTTATTTATCGTGCTCCTGAGGTGTATCATGAATAGCATTTGTAAGGCATTCCTACTAGATCACTTGAGTATTGTGAGAAAGTAATATCCCATACAGGACCAAGAAATTTGCCGTGACAAGTTCACAATTACAGTTGTACACAATAAAAGACTGTCAAAACTTCTTTCACTGATGGCAAAATTGCTTGGAGTTATCAGCAGAGCTCCACGGATGGACTCAGGAGCGCTGTTTCCCGCTCTGGCAAAGAGCTTGGCTTTGACCTTGGGTCAATCACTTCACCTCTCTGTGCCTTCATTTTTACTCCCATCTCTCTCTGGTCTGATATTTGGCTGAACTCATTGGTGCTGGGACTCTGCTTGTTCCTACAGCCTGGTGTGATCCTACTCCCTTCAGCTGTTGCAGTGACCTCTTGGCACAGTGCTCATGGAAGCAGTGAAAAGTCACACCTTCCCTTTCCCGGGGCTGCAGGAGTGTTAATAAGCTGCATTCATTGATGTGCCAGCATCCTCAGATGCAAAGTGCTGAGCCCTCACCACTGTTATCACCTCCAGGCCAGGGTGTCCAAAAAATGCAGTGGCTCCATGGCAAGTAAACCTCATGCCTTTCAAAGAGGAGTCTGTCCTGACTGGGAGCATAGATTCACCTTCTTGAAAGCAGCACACTGGTTTTCAAATGTAAAAAATAATGCAAAACTTTAAAAAGGCAGTAGAAAAGGTAGGGTTAGTGGTGAAAGCAAACCCACTGGTAGCTCAGTGTTTGCTGGCTGGAGCAGATGTTTGTCCAGCCTGTAGCTGCCCTGAGGCCAATGCTGCAGAATGGCCATTAAGGGATCTGCCCTCCTGCTCTCCATGGGGCCAGCTGATGGGAGCAAGGCTGTGTTGGAAGACGTGCAAGCCAGCAATGCCAGGAGCAACAGAAACAACAATTTCTGCTGATTTTGGTGGTCCAGCTTCCCTCTGTCTGACCAGTGACCCATGAAGGAGCAGGTTTCTCATTTGCTGTCTTCTTCCTCATCCTCTGAGAGAACAGAAAATGCTCCTTGTGAGCCAGTGCCAGAAGAAGTCATTGCACAACACTTCCCATGGAGAAGGGAAAATACTTGTTTTGGCAAGTAAGCCAAGGATTTCAAAGAGAAAGTGCAAACACATGCAATAGGCTAAGTAGCTATATTTCTTCTTACTGGTAAGTGCAGGTATGACACAATCCCTGGGCTGAACAACACTCCCTGTAATGCACAGGTATCTCCATCAGAAGGAAAAAAGTTACTCCAGATTTATGTCAGTGTTCCCAGGAGTTTACTATGTTTTTCAGTCATCTTTAAGAACAATCACTGCAGTGCCACTGAGCTCATAAAAAGGGTAGAAAATATTTTTGAAGCCTAACACAGCACAGGCATCAGTGTGATATTAAAGGAGTTTTTCCAGTGGCCTCTCCAAAGATTTATATCCATTTATCAATGCCTTTTCTAAATTACATACATAAAATCTTTACATGCAACATAACAGAAAGTCATGAACAGTATCAGTATTCAGATGGTCTTAGTGACATTCAGCACAACAAACTGCGTAGGAAGCTGATTGTCAAAGCCCTGTGATAGTGAAAATGGCTCTGCTCACAGTACCAAGATATTACTGCTCTCTCCTAAAGTCTGAAAGGCTGCAAAAAAAATCCCTGATATATTTTGTAATTATGTTAGAGGCATCAGCATACCACTGAAGTGCTCAGTGTTTGCTATCCATTGCTCCACTGAGGATATGCAGGAGCATTCCAGCCTTTCCATGTCATCCCACTTCCCCAAGAAACAAAATATCTTAAACCTGAGCAACTAAAACTGTCTGCTGTTTTATTTGTTTGGGTTTTTTAACACAGTGCTAAACACAAAGCAGTGTAGAGCATCTTCTAAGAGAATTCTGAAGACACTGGTATAATAAATTAGTGAGATTACTACAAATGGCTAATTTCCACACCTGGAAACACACTCTGTCCAGGAGTTTCAAACCTGAATCTGCATAGCTTCTGTCCTGACTTAGCTACAAAAAAGGAAATCCTGAACATTTCAGGGTGATGTATAATAGAAGCAACAGACCCATAAAGATTAATTTTTTGTTTACTTTAGTATGCTTGGAGGTTAAAAAGCTCCCAAAAGCACAGGAACCAATAGAGTAGATTAGGAAAGGGATTGAGGTGTTTGAGTTCTGTTGGTTTAGATGAGAGATTGATAACTCAGCATCTTTGTACATCAGGTGTAAGGTGCTACAAACGTGCAGCTTGCCAAATAAACGTAGCAGATGCCCAGGATGGGATGCACCTGATCAGAGGTGTCCACGTGGTGCCTGGAGCAGTGAGGGGACGTGGCCAGCAGTGTTCAGCACATCTGTGGTAGGATCTGCACTGTGTCTGGGCCTGACAAATGATACCTGAGGTGAGCTAGAGTCAAGCCTGAGCATAGTGTGCTGAGGGGCCTGGTTTCCATATGAACCTGAAGGTTCTCTCCATGCCAGAGTTAGTGCAGGAAAAACTGTAAATGCAGATGTTGCTCTGCTTCGGCATTCAGGAGCATCACTCAAAGTCACAGGGTGAAAGATGCTTCTCCTGAGTCCCTCTGCTCTGGGTTGTAAGCAGCACCATGGCCATTTCTTTCATATTTACCCAGTGATGTTGCTCAGGGTCTGTGGAACATGCCCATTGAATCAGAGAGACAGAGAAGAACAGGGGGAACAGCACAGTGCTCTGCCAACCTGCAGCTGTGACCTTCCTGTTTACCATATATATTTTTGTTTTTTAATTTGTTTTTTTACATTTGTTAAAGGCATGAAGCAGCAAATCACCAATGATAACAGAAAAATCAATACCCGCCTCTGCTTCTTTTGTGACATCTGGAACATGGCCTCAATCTGTCAGACTGAATTACAGAGAGTGTGGGTGTCAGCAAGGGCTCAAACAAATAGACCTGCCACGCTGCTCATTGATAAAAGGCTTAGGTCTGTACCAGTGTCACCACTGCTGCTGCCTCCAAAAGGCATGGAGGGAACAGGAACCTTTCAGACCAGAGGCAAGTTACAGAGCCACGAATGTGTTCACTTGCACTTTGCATGTAAGATTGCACTAATCTCCGGAATAAAAAGGGTAAACAAACAATTTGACAAATACAAGGCTCTGGGGCATTACCTTGCTAATGGATGTTAAATCAAATGGATGAATTTGAATGGAAGGTGATATATCAACACAGGAATGTCATCCCAAAATAGGCCATTGATCCACTAGCTGAGAATCCAGTCTTCAACAAAGGTCAATGCATCAGAGAGAGGAACAACCTCTTCCAAACTCATCATTTTCCCAGGCAACAGTAAAAGGCTGTATCAGTATATAGAGGAAAGCTTCCTCCTGTGACTCCAGATGGTAATTAGTTTATACCCTGGAGCATGAAGATTAACATCCCTTATCACTTTTAATTTTGCCAGTGGATATTAAGCCACTGCAATGAGCTTTTGAATCTTTGAGTAACACACCATGAGATTTTCACCTTACAAAAAGGAGCTGGTGGGGAAGTCCAGCATAGTCTTTGTATTGTCCCACTGCCCAACCAGACCAGTCAGGACAGCTGCTTGTGCCAGTGGTGGAAGAAGGTGGTTCCCAGCAGTGCTGTCAGGAGTAGCATCAGGTAAATCAAAAGCTAGCACTGGGGATTTATAAGCACAGAAACAAGCTTACAAGAGGAGCTGAGCAAAACTTCACCAATACATTTACAGGGAGAAAGATCGCCTTTAATTTTCTTAATTAGAGATGTTTGGCACCATGTAGCACAGTGCAGACTCCTGAGTAATGAAGGTGGCACTGATGGGTTTGTCTGGCAAACTGCAACACACAGAGCAGTGCAGAGCTTGGGCTGCTTCTGGACAGAGTTGCCTGGCTACTGTGCCCTGGAAGACAGAGGCTCAACACTCTGCCTTCTCTGCCCCTCTTGCCCCAGGCAGTGCCAGCTCAGTGTCCCCTGTGCCTGCTGTTCCTGACAGTTCAACAAGGCAATTCTGACTTGTCCCAACCATCCTTCCCACTGCAGGATAGAGGGAGCTGCCCCTCCTACTCCAGAATCTACCTAGACACCTGAAGGTCTTTGGCTTGTTGGCTCTGCATCTCACCCTTCCCTGCAGGGGAATGTCTTTCAAGCATTTTATTCTAAGCCTCCTTATCTTAAATTCATTGTTAATCCAGCCAGAAAACCGAAAGTTCCTACAAGGGCCTTATGCAGACCAATGCCTCCTGTTCCGTATTTTCTTTTAACTAAAATATTTCCTTGCTACTTTATTTCAAAATGTGCTTTGATGATATGAATGTCACTAGATTCCACATTAAAAAAAGGACACGGAAAATATGATCTTGTTCTTGTCCTGCTCTGAGTAGGCAGCAGTTAATTTCACAGACTGGTTATAAACTATGTTTAAAGAGGAAAAGTCTTCCCTTTAATCTGTATCAGCCTTTGCAGCCTTTCTAATTTCATGAAATGTCTCCACATTCTTGTCCTGTACTATGGGCAGAATAGGAAAATCCAAGGGGCTTTCATTGCATTGTTCATTATTTCACATGCCTTTGTCATTCTGTATCTATCTATGCAGCGATGAAATATTGTTAATAGGGGAGCAGAAGCCTTTTGTTGAGGAGAGGAGCTGATTGCCATGGACATGTAACTAATAGTGTGTGTGGCTAAGATCGTAATTTGGAGCAAGGCTAGCACAGGAGAAAGCAGAGAGAAGCATACTGTTTCTCCTGATGAAAAGAGTCAATGCCATAAAGGAAGAAAAATAAAGATGAGCATCCAGGAACGGGGAAGAAAAAAAATCCTCATTTTGAGACAGTGTTCACCTCTGTACCAAATGCTCCCTTTTTTGCCTTTCTTGTTTCGATTCTCAGTGTAGCAGCAGTGCTGTGAGAAGAGCTAGTCTTGCAGTATCCTCATTTTCAAGACTCTTATGGTAGCGTTTGCTCTTGCAAAGTGCAAAAGTCTTGGTGATTTCATTTATTCAACAGATCTAGACAAGCCTTTGAACTTCTGTGTGCCTGAACCAAACCTGAATTCGCAGCCTTCATTACTGACCTGATTCAGATTCCCATGAAGTCAGCTGGAGTCTTTCCATTTAAGTCAGTGTGGCTACTTGGAAGTTAATAGGCTTGCATAGGTTTGTACTAACTTGCTTTTTGGGTAGCTTCTTTAAAATTGTTTCTACGGAGACCCAAAAGAGGAAATAACAATCAATACATATTTAAAATAATATGTGATAAAAGATCATGCAGTCTAAGAGCACTTGGATTTTCACAGAAGTCTATGGCTAAAAGTCAAGCACCATATTGACAGAAATCTGAATGCATAATTTCTACCCCAAGATCTCCAAATCCTGGCCTGACTAGACCTGAGTTGGACGTCAGATCACACTGCTCTCTGAAACACAACCTTTAGTCAGGTGTTATCCTTATTTTCTACGGAGATAATCATCTATAGCAAACAAGGATCTGACTGTTATTGTTAGAAATAAAGCTAGCTAGAAGCTGAAACTCCTGTTTGAAACCAGGACGTAGAAAAAAAAAATCAGAAACCTGTCTGCTGTGAAGTGTTGAGGAAACTCCTCTGCGTAATCAGAGACCAGGCAGCATCCAGTACCTGGGAGTTACAGCCTAATTTGAAAAGAGATGAAAGAAAGTGGGATTTTAGAAGGTAGAACCTCCAGATTGGTGGGCAATCAGCCTGGCAGGGGGGTTGTGGACACTGAGCAGACAAGGTGCTTGCTGTGTTTCTGCTGCACGCTTTCCTGATTTGCCTTGTTGCCATTATCAACATCTTTCTGCAGAGTGGTTTTGTTTCCATGAACCAATATTCTCCCCTGGTACAGCAGAGCTCCCCAGCTCTGTTTCTGAGGGTGCTGTAGTGCTGCTTTCGGGAGGTGAAGTTTCCCACTCAGGTTATGTGAGATGCAACTGGAGGTCTCTTGCAGGCACAGCTAATTCCCTGCTGCTCGTTTGCCAAAGTCCTATCAGCCATTATAATGTCAGCAGAAAGCCAGGCGAGTACTCAGCCTGTCATCTCCAAGGTTCACGAAGGATCGGCTTTGGGAAAGGATTATGCTGAATTTTCTTTTCATCTGCATTTATGAATTTTTTTGGCTTGGCTTTGCACTGTGCCAATCTTGTGCTTGCCCCAGGGGTTGCTGTGAACTGCAGCAGTCTTCTTGCCAGCTATTTCCTGAATACCTGTGGTAACAGTTTCCAAGGGGCTGTGCCACTTATTTGTTCCTCTAAATGGAAGCGGATTGCAGCAGCAGTGCTCACTGCAAACTGGAGGGAATTGCAGGAGAGTGAAACTGCTGCAGATTGAAGAGTTAGGAAAATATGGCTTAGCCTTGCCTGGAAAATAAGCCACAACACATAGCAGGCCCTTTTAAATGAAGCATACAAATATGAAAATACCAGTGTGGGTCCATGTCTTATGGAATTGTTTTGTGGGCACATTTCTCCTTGGTGAAGGCATTACATGGGCCACATTCAGCCAGTTTTAGGAGAGTGTACAGTCTTGCAGACTGATGGCAAGGCATAGTTGTCCACTGGGCATATGTCCAAAGCTGATTCCTACACAGCATCAATGTAGGATCTCAGTAGATCAAGAATGGCAAACAAAATTCATATTCACCATGCACAGCACTCTGAATAATTCACAACCCAGATTTGTCCTGAGCACCAGGAAAGGTGGTAAGCAGATAATCAGAAGTATCCCATACAGGAAAGCAAGCCAAGTGACAGGAAGCTTCAAGGATGTGTGAGATATACCAGGATTGTCTTACACAGCAAAAGGGAACTAGAAAGAGTTGCTGTTCTTATTCACCCACACAGGCTTTTGAAGTCAAGCAAGTTAATGCTGTGGTCTGTGGCTCCGAGAATAAATCTGTGGCACAGAGCTAGGGAGAGCTGTGGTTTTACTCGTGGTTCTGCTTGATTTTAAAGAGGTCACTTCATTGGTTTCCTCCTCTACCTTCTGTAGTTTAAGCAGGAAACCTCCACAGACAGGACATTGTACTGCTGATCATGGGTGCCATTCAGCGGCTCCTCAGAGGATGGGTATGGCAATATTTAGGGAAATCCCTCCATCTCAGGCTGGACTGACAAGCAAAGCTGGACCCCTGGGTGCTTGGCAGGAGTCACAGTGCCTGGCTACACATATTCAGGGGGGGTGACAAGTGGCCAGAGGAGAAGACAAGTACTGTCCTCTCTGTGGCAGTTTGCTGTGCAGAGCTGTAAAACAGTGTGAGTTGCTTGTGTTGGGCAAGTTTAGGACAGCAGTGTATTTTCATTAACAGAAGGGGATTACCTGCAATGTCAACCCGGTGTGAAAATCTGTAGTTCATGGAGATATAGAACTTTATGTCCCCTTTGGTCCCCAGAAAAATAAAGCCACAAGCACACAAGTAATGACTCTTGTCTGGCAATTGATTGGTGTCTGGCTTTTCATGTGGTTCTGCCCTTCAGCTGCTGTGTCTTTGGTGGCACCATGCCAGCAGTTATGCTCCTGCAGAATAATCACAGGCAGCAATGTGTTTTCTTCTGTTTCGCTGGGGGCTTTTTTATTGGTTGGGAGGGGTTTGTTTTGTTTTGTTTTGTGATTTTTTTTGTTTGGTTAGTTGGTTTGTTTGGGCTTTTTTCCCCCACCACGCACTCTGCTAGTTGTTATTTTAAAAGCAACAAATGGTTTTGCTCTGGGTGCAGCTTAACAAAATCCCAGCACCCAGCAACACACCATTTTGCAGGTGAAGCCCTGGCCACAGCAGAAGTGTAGGGAGAAATCCTCCAAGCAATCGCAGATGGTTTGTTCTTCTCAGGGTCAGCAGAGGCTGGAGAGAGCTGTGACTGATGGGTTCTGCTGCACAGCACGCAGGAACAAGATCCAGGCAATGCCCTCCAGCACTGACTGTGCTCTGCCACTTGCTGTGATGTTTTTCTGATAGCAGATAACCAGGGGGAATATAATCCAAACAGGGAGCAAATGCATGCACCTAAACCTAAGGAATATATTTTAGCATTAGTTTGTTCTTTCTGAGAGAAGACTTGCTCAGAGGCTGAGAGTGGTTTGAAGTGGTGTAGAGACAACCACTTCCTCAAGCTGACTCAGGCCTCCCCACCCAGCATGTGAGAACCATGTTAGCTCTCCTTTAATATTCTTTGGAAAAGGCTTCTTTTCATGTTGGTAGTGGGTTTTTCTGGTTTCTTTTTTTATTTTTTACTTTTTTCCTGAGGCTCTGCAGGCACAAGCGTGTTTCACAGCTGGTTTAGCAAGGATGCATCTAATTTAGAGGACATTGAGGGCTCCCACAAGCTGTAGTGACACTGATCACATGGGCAAAGCAAAGCACTGTGGAGGGTCTCTCCTGAAATGTCTGCCCAGCACACTGATGCTGAAAGAGGGAGGTAAAACACTGAGCAGCCTCAGAGCAGCTCTGAGTGACAGCTCAGACACGGGACATGCTGGGCTCATCTCTGCTCCCCACTTGAATACCCTTTCTTCTGCCTCTGGTACCGTGCTTTCCACCTTTAATTTTTCTTCAGATTCTTTCCATAAGCTTGTCACTTTAATACTGGCTATTCACTTCCTCTGTTCCCACTTCTCCTGGTGCCTTGGACACATTGCTGGTGACAGCTGGTGACAGCACACCAGCCTGTTGGTTTTGTACTTCACACAGTCCTGTGAGTTTAGCTGCACCCTGCACTGGCCAGGCTGACTAGCTGTGGAGGGAAGGCACATGTGAAGCTCCCCTTGGGATATGCAGCCCATAGTGCGCCCAGCAAAATGAGCATCCAGTGTGCCATCAGAGCCTGGCAGAGCTGGCTTTAGCTGTGAGGCTGTGAAATGTAATTGATGAAAAGATCATTGACTCATGTGATCAACAAGTACAAAAAAACCACCAAGTACACAAGTGGCTTTGAGAGGAGGCAGTGGCAGGGTTGTGTAGTGACTCTGAGCACAGGCCTGGCTTGAGCAGCCCAGGCTCTGCCGCTGCTTTGGTGAATTCCCAAATCCTCCAAATAGAAACTGCTCTTGGAGAGGGACAAGATGTACACAGTTTAATTTTTTCTTTGCTGTTTTGCAAGAAGGATGTGGTTCCCTGTGCCAGTTCTGGCAGTGCTCAGTTAAGCCTTGGAGAGATCAGGAGGAGCTGAGGACTTCCCTCCCAGTTAATCTCTCAGTTGTGGTGCTCAGTGCTTTTTTGTCTTTAGAGAATTGAAGTGTAGTGTGGGTCACATGTGGTTTTCATGTTGAACCAAGACTTCCACATGGTTCTATTTTTAATCCTGAGCAATGAAATCCCAGCAGTGACAGCAGGACAGCCCCACAGGTCTTCCCATTGTCACGTGAGAGGACGTATGGTGCTTCAAAGCAGATGAGGAACATGTGATATGAAAAGGCCTTTGTGGCCTGGAGTCACACTACAATAACTCTGTGCTCAACAACAGGTTGTGGTTTGAAGAAATATTGCTTCTGTCAGCCTTGCATAATGGAAACAGTAATCAGCTTCCATTAGGTCAGAATGCATTGTCAATCCACAGTGAAGCAGAAAGGACTACATCTCGGAAAACCTTTTCATTAAGCAAAGAAAATTGATACCAGTGCTTGGCTCAGCCTAACACTTTGTTCGTGAGGCCAAGTGTGGATAATGGCTGGGTTTGTTTTCCTTTCATTCGTTTCTCTATGCACAGTTATTTTGATTAGGAAACATCCACCTTTCATTCTAGATGAGCAATTCTAAAAACTTTCTCCCAACATTTATCATCCTGTGTACACAATCAATGTTTGTGTAAAGAACGGCATTAGAACATAGTTCAGCAAAAAGTATTTGGCTTCTGACTGAAGTCACACAGTCTCATTCTAGTTGAAAAACATTTTTTTATCTGCATAGTAAGTACAGTATCTTTTTTTCTTTGTGGATTTTGTCAAAATAGCTATAGGCCATGTTCATGGGGAATTCTGTGCCTCTGAGTAGCTCACAGCTACATGTGTGCATTAATGATGTAGTACTGGCTACACAGGGGCCTGCATGGTTAACTGTGCAGCCAGCGTATGAAAGGACAAAGGGTTGAAGGGTAGATACAACATGTACACAAAATAATACAGGATGATAACATATCTTTGTAGTGGCATTCTGTGAGAGTAACAAAGTAAATGGTGGTTAACCAGTAACAAAGTCTGATTGGTTAACCAGAAATCATTCCTGTGTATCAGCATTGCAAATACCACTATCCCCTTGCCAGGATGAGCTGATGATGATAATGAAAAAGAGTAAATGGATGGGTGGGCCTTTGCATAACACTGCCAGATCTAATTCTAGGAATGGTGAATCACTGCTACTCCTATTGCTAGAGCATTCTCTCTCTCAGTTTTTTTTCCTGTTGCCAATAAGCTTCTCTTTGTAGAAAGGAGGATCCTTTCAAGCCTTCTTTCTAGCCGTTCTAACTCCATGTGTTTTTCCTGCTTGCCCCAAACCCTCTTTGTTTATAAGGATGTAATTAGGAGTAGCTCTTTCCCTCACATTTATACTATCAAAAACCTTCTTGGTTAAAAAAATATAACTCATTTCAGGAGACACAGAAAGCACTTTACTTTTGCTCTGTTGCAGGTGGCTTTGGGAAGCGTTGATATCGTGGGTAATGAAACATAAAACAAGAGGTCAAGGGCTGGGAATTGCAACGCTCTGTGCTGTTTGCAATATCACTTCTTTCTCTTCCCCTGTATAATTCATGAAGGATTGTGGAGAAGGGGGTTTGTTGCTGGGCTCTCCCCTGGGGTCCGTGCACTTTTCTCCCACTTGGGCTGCGAGGGCCTGGGCTCAGTTAGGGGGTCGCAGACAGGAGGCAGAGCTGGCCGTGGCGTGGGGCTGCCTCCTCTCCTGTGATCAGCTCATCTTGACTCCTTGATGGCACTTACTCAGCTGCAGTGTGGGCTCCATAACTCCATCTGTTCTCCCACCCCTGCAGGACTGTCTTGTTTGCCAGAGTTGTACAGGGGATGAAGTGTCCTGCAGTCCCTTGTGGGTATCCTTTGATATTTGGCCTATAGGTAACCACAGTCCCACATTGCTGTGAAAGTTGCTCTCCCCTAGATCATGCTGAATGTGATGTTTATGAATATGAAGAATGAATATGAACATAGGGAATATGCACAGGAAGGATTTCTACTGGGGTAAAGTATAACATGATAAAGCATCACCCTGAAGCAGCTGTTCTTTGTAGCTAGAGAAAGTCATCCCAAACTTCTCATTGCATAAAACCTGTGGGATCCTGACTTTTTTGCTTTTTTCTTGCATTGCCTCCCCCATTGTTTGCTACTCTTACTGCTTGCCTGTCTCTAGATATAAATGGCTCTTTTCACTGCAGTAACTGAACATCATGAATAAAATGAGACTGTAAATTCCTGTAGGGGACATCTAGCCCAGCATCAAGCACTACATAAATAATGATCCATCTAGAAAGGAGGTGCTAGAGAAACTTGACATTATTGTGGTTACTTCCATAGTATGTACACCTGATAGTGGGTGTAACTGGCAAAAAACTGATTAACAAGCCCGTGATCACAGAGCTCTAGAACAATTCCTCACCACACTAGACTTTTTTCTCTCCCTGTGCATTTATCTCCTAGCATTTTAGACCACAGTCATACATTAGGCTGTCAGCTTTATGCTTCCTTTCTATTATCACTCATAAGTTATGCTTAGTCATAAAATTGCAGCTAAGGAGAAAAATCAGTGCATCTGCCATTTTTAGGAAGCCTTCATGCCATCATCTGTGCTCAGTGTTTCTTTGATTCCTCATTTGTGACCTATCACAAATCTGAGTTGCTGAGGAAAGATTTTTCTGGCAGAGAAGATTTTCATCCTTATCTGATGTATTCATTTCAAGGAAGAAGCCTATTCTTCATGTTATTTCCTTTTTTTCATATATACAGCATGAATCTGACTGGGATGCAGCAGTTTTGAGTAGGGGGCTTTACAATGGATTTGACCCTGATCTGAGATGTGGAAAACAAAGTAATCCCATGAATTCTTGTGTGCAACACTTCAGAGCTGTGGTAGGGGGACACCTCTGGTAGGCAGAGAGTGTCACAAGAAAGATACAAGAAATATAAGACTCTTGTCCCAAAAGATGCAATCCAAAATAAGTACTGTGGGGGTTGCTTAGACTTTAATTTGATTTTGGGGCTTTCTTTAAAACTTGCATGTTTTAATGGCACTGAGTTCCTACTCAAGTTCCCAGAAAAATTTCTGCATGAATTTTCTAAATTTTCCCTACTTAAATTATTTTTTAACTAGAAAAGAATGTCTTTGGTTTAACTTTGATTAAAATTCTAGATAGAAAAATGTCAAAAACCCCCTCAATAATATCATTAGTCTGTTCCAATATTATAATTACAATTTTTCTCCTCTGAAAGCAATTGTCTCAAAAGCTTATTTCAATTATTATTTAAGCAAAAACTAACGTAGAAAGTTAAAAAATATTGAAGTTTTATTCCTCTGCTGGTTGAAGTTTTACTTTCTATTTTGGAATTAAAACCAATTCCCAAATTTATGGAGTTCTCAGCAAATGACGGAATTCTACCACCTTTTCAGAGATTCTCCAATAGGAAATGTACTCTTAGACTGGACAACCTTGCTGATGAAGTTGGTATAAAAACAGTATTTAATTATGGTAGAAGACTGGTAAGGCCTTAAGGGGTCTACACTGCACCTTCTATGCCATATGACAAATAAAATTTGCTACTCTGAAGGAGAGTCCAGATCTCCTCCAGTAAGGTCTGGCCTAAAACAGGAGACCTTGCTTTTCTTCCTTGGGCTTTTCCCATTGCCAATGTCCTATTCTTTCACCTCACCTTGAAGCTATCTCTGCTGAAGGAGGTGACATGGTCCCTCCTCACTCAGGGGAGGGTTGGAAAGGGAGAGACTGGCTGTAGGGTGAAAATTTAATTTTCCTTCTTAGGTCCAGGAAAAGCAGCTTTCATGGCTGACGTGCCAGCGCTGGAGACAAAGCAGCTTTTTCTAAGATTCACTCAAAAAAAAAAAAAAAAAGAAAAAGGAGGGATGTAAAAATGTAGAAAATGTGATATTTGCTGACTACCTCATGCTTGGAGAACGCTACTTTTCTTTTGTGTTTTGGCTATTATATTATCAAAACGTGGCATGTTTTCCTCTGCCTGCGGGGACTGCCAGTACAGCAAGTCTGTACCTGGAGGCCTGAACCTTGCCTTAACTATTTAATGTTGTGCAATGATTAGGCCATGTCTCTAGGCCCATTTACTCCATCAGATTAACACATCAGGCAAGAACACATACTTAGAGAGAAGTATATCCTGACAGATATAATCAAACACCATTTAAATCAAGGGAGACGATGGTGACATTAATCTGCCCTGGTATAACAGCCCATTTAAATGAGTAGGAGGAGGGAGGTGGTACAAGTGAGGATAGATGGTGTGTTTAAGCAGAGAAATGAAATATCTAGAATTACTTCAGTGGAGATAGTTTTGATTGAAGTCAAGTAGTAAAATGAGCAAGTGAGAGAGATAAATTTCTTTAAACTGGAGACACTTCAGGTTAAAAAAGGTGTATGAGTACCAGGGATCTGTAACCTGCTCAGGCTCATAGAGATCTGTGCTCTTGCTAGAGATAAATTAGCAAATTAGAACAAAAAGGGCTCAGATTCCTGTGGAAGCCTAAAAATTGCTTTGTACATTTTACAAATCATCCAGTGTGAGTTTGAGTTAGTAGATTAAGGCCAACCAGATTATAAATAAGAGGATTTTTTGAGACTAGAGGCCAGTTTAAGTTGCCAGCTGTGAAGGAAGGGAAAAAGGATAAAGCAGGTTCGTAGAGAGCTATGACAAATGATGCCACCGATGTTCCTGAAATGATGCCATTTTTTATCTTTTTTTCCCCACATCTGACATACAGCTGTGATCACTAACTGTACTTTCTCAAGAAACTTGAGGTGGTGTGTGCCCTCCTGCCAGGACTCTGCAGATCAGAACCCAGGTAAATCAGGCTTTTAAGAGACAAAAGCCACATGAAGCATGAGTAGCTCTTCAGAGTAGCATAGGAAGCTATTCATGCTCTGCTCTAACTAAATGCCACTATAAATTACACAAAAAGAGATTAGGATTGAAAGGTACTTGCTGTGCTGTTCTGGAATGACTAATTAGCTGATGCAAATCCAGTCCAAAGTGCTGTTAAGGAAATCAGACCTAGGAGGTAGGTATGAGTATTGTGTAACTTTCACCAGGAAGAACACTAAGACTAGACTGAGCTTGCTACATACAAATACTAAATTTTTTAATCATAGCGAGACATAAATAATCCTGAGATTACAGTCTTTCTATTAAAGTCTTACCTTTTCAAACTCAATCAAAAATATATCCTGAAGATAAAACTACAAACCACTATTACACCTCAAAATATTTAATTGGATAAACAGAAATCAGTCAAGGAAAAGTTTTTTTAATAAAGCACCTTACAAATACAGATTTTTTTTGTCCAAAACTTGTTTTTCCTTTAAAGATTATTTTAGATACTGTCTTTCTCTGACCTCAATAAAGTTGGTATATGAGGTTTATAGAGCTGAGGGTAGAGGATTCATGAGGAGCAGAGGAGCCACGTCCTGTCACATACCTCCAACCCTGTTCGGCAAGATTCCTTAAAGCTGGACTTGCATGGGCCTTTCCTTTCTACAGGTCTCTTCTGTTTGTCTTCTCTCTGTTTCTCAGGGCAGGGGCAGTGTTAGAAGAACAACATATCTCAGTAGGTTTGCTCTCTTTATTGGGAGTTTTTCTCTCTAACATTTTCACTTATACCCACACTACACTTTTTTATAACACAATGACTGTTTTGTCATGCTGAATAAGTTTTCCTGCTCTCCATCTTCCATTTGGGAATATGGGCTAAACCTTACAACAAAGGACATGATAAAAGACAGGCATAGCACTGTCATTAGAAGGACAGGGAGCTTTTGAAGTACAGTCCTGAAGTCAGCAAACAAAATCTAGGCAGCAAAGATTACAATGTGCTGCAGAGATGAGACTAAACCCAAGTGAAATATTATGCTTTTTAGTCACAGGTCCTGCTCCCAAGTGATGAAAGGGATCTGATGACTTTCTCCTGAGTCAGAGCTTTCATTGCCCCTGAGAAAGGGATGCACTGCTTGTATAAATGACAATTAATTGAAGTACCCCAGAGCCTGAGAAACTCCAGAGCAGAGACACACAAGCCTTTGTAGGTGGCACACAGAAGCTATCAATCAGGAAAGCTGTAACTCCTCTTTTTTTTTCCCCTAAGATGCAATTGCATGGAGGCTCAAAGATGATGTGAAATATCATTACAAAACCAAACTCTCACATTTGAAATGCACTGAATATAATGAGGAAACCCTCATTAAACTAGAGCAGCCACTCTTGCTATTTTGCCTGAAACTGTCTCTGTATCCCAGATGAGAGCTCCTCCCCACACTCATCTTCTGAAGATGTAAGACCTACTTTAGAGAATGACATTCCCGAGCAAGGAGGGCAGAGCTATGAAAAGCCTTTGGGATATTGGACTGTCTTCAGATTCCTCTCTACTGAGTTTGCTCAACTGTGCTCTATCTACACTCTATATGGTTAATTAATGTGTGATAGATTAGGAACTCCCAAACAGGAAATCATGTTTTCGCCACAGGCTGTAGCAGAAGTGCACAGGGTCTTATTCTGACATTGCTTCTGCTGATAAATCCTGGGAGGAACTCTGCTGAGTCTATCAGGCAAAGTCATCACAAGGAAGATCTGATGGGGCATAGCAGCAAGCAAAGCCACCCATCATCCTGGGATCTGAGTCAGCCCCTGCCAGGGAGCAGACACACAAATGCTCTACTTGGTCTGCATCCTTTTGTTTAAAGGGATGAAAAATCACAAGCATCCAGGGAATAGCACAGCTAAAAAGGCTCCAGGGAGATGTTCCAGCAGCCTTCCAGCACCTGAAGGGGGCTTGCAAGAACACTGGAAAGGGGTTTTCATAAGGGCATGAAGTGATAGGACAAGGGGGAAAGGCTTTAAGCTGAAGAATGGTAGAATTAGATTAGATATGAGAAGAAATTCTTTGCTGTAGGGGTGGTGAGGCACTGGAAGCAGTTGCTGTGATTGTCACGTCCTTGGAATGGTTCAAGGTCCGGCTGGATGGGGCTGTGAGCAAGCTGGTCTAGTGAAAGGTGTCCCTGCCCACAGCAGAGGAGCTGGAACTGGTTGATCTTTAAGGTCCCTTCCAACCCAATCCATTCTGATTCTAAGGAGCAGTGAAGCAGTTGCACAGAAATATTAGTATTTTATTTAAAATCTTAGGAAAATGCAACCCTAATTGCAAATCCACCCTATTATTATCCCATAAGCAGAAAAGAACTGTGAGCCAATCCTTTGAGACATATCTTTAAGTGTTATACTTAACCCAGTTGCTCCTAACAAAATAGATTGATTTGTACCAAATCTGGACACTGGAACCAAAGACAGTGTGTTTTTTCTGGAGAGGGTTTCAATAAAAGGTCAAACTACATCAGTATTGTGGCTGTGGTCTGTGGCACAGTCACCCTGTAGTTTTGTCTTCCTCAGTGAAATCCCAATGCATTTGAATTTAGTCACACCCAGTCCTAAAATTTTATCTCTACCATAGGGTGGAAATCCACTTATTTCATTGGGTACCAACAACCTGTGTGTGGCTTTATTATATTTGTCTTTGTATCAGCTTATGACACTCAGAATTTATAGGAGTTCTTTCTCAGCAAAGCCCCCATACATTTGTATGTCTTTTTTCCCCTCTGTCTAGATTTCACCTTGTTAATCAGTGCATTATAATGCTTTTAGCTCGCTGCAGTAGCATTGCTCACTTCAGTGACTTGAGTTGATATTTTGCCCAGAGACCACCCAGCTGTGTTTGGGTATCACCTTCCACACAGGCACAGCAGTTTGGGCTTATGGGATCTGACACGACTGTGTTTCACTTTGCTTGGATCATGCATTCTCTTCCATTTACTTTTGTCACTATTTATCATTTTCTGAAATCAGCTGCACAGAATCTCTCTCTCCATCGCTACCTTAACACGAAAGGGCTCTTTGCTGAATACATATATTTAAGGTTTGCTTTCCATAAGTGTTTCTCAGAATTTGGCAACATGTGCAGGCGAAAAACAATTATGCCAACAAACCTGTTTGGGAATAGCTGTAGAAAATTTGCATTCTGTCCCAGTTTCTGACACAGACTTCCCTTCTAAGGATGGAAAATTGCTCAGTTCTTATCTGTCTCAATTCTCCAGCTCCAAGGTGGGAATAACAACATTTCCTTTCCCCAGTGCTTTCTCTGTATATTTAGATTAGAAGCACAAAAGGGACAACGGCTGCTTGATTATTTTCCAGGGTAGCTGCTGACACACAGAAATGCTTCTCTTGATTAGTATTAACATACATAAAAATAATGCTTCCAAATACAAAGGAAAATCAGTTTAAAATTTGAACAAATATTGATTTGCAGTATTATCCAAAGTCCAATTAGTAACAAATGAGGGGGCTTCTTCCTTCACGATGTTTGTATCATTGTGCTGCTTTGCCATGTCATGTTAATCCCGGTGCTAAATCACTGTGGTTTTTATGCATGTTCTCCAAGGGGTTTTCCTAGGCTGCTCCTGATATGGTGTAGCCCTCAAGCCTGCAAATGGACAAGAACTTTCTAGTTTGCCAGCAAATTTTTTCATTTATTATTTTTATGGCTTTATAGAAAGGGGGTTTTACTGTAATTTTCAGTTACAGTTGCAGACTAGGCCACTAGGTAGTCTGTCATTCCTCAAGAGTATTTCCATACTGTTTCCATATTCCTGTTTTGCTTTGATATTTATGCATTCTGAACAGTGAGATCAGCTGATTGGAGGCTGTATGTCCTCCTTGCGGCAAAAATAAAATAAAAAAATTAATCGCCAACAGGTTCTCTGAAAAAATTTTCAGTTTTTACATTCCAAAAAGGTATTGTTGATCTGAAGGGGAATGCTTTCCAGTTTAAACATGCAGCTCAGATGAGTACTAAATTCTCCTCTGGTTTTAAAAGTGTGACTAGTGGCCATTTAACCTCCTTTATTCCTGTTAACTGTCTGCAGTATATCTAATTTGCTGGGTTTCTAAGATGCTTGCTTTGTCTTTAACAAGCTTTGAGGTACAGGTTAACCGATGTCTTTACAGAGCATCTGACTACAATCTGCCAAGCTGAAATTTGTAGCTCAGCTGTCTCTTTTCATATCCTAAGCAATTCACCATTTTTATGATTGTGCCCCTACTCTGACCCTGGGGGGGAAAGAACTTCTTTAGATCACCTTGCAGTCTGAGCTTTGTGCCTGGCAAGGGACTTCTCCTGCTAATTACCAGAGCTGTTAATTCTGCTGTCAGGTTTGACAGTGGAGAGACGGTGGCTGCCAATGTCCATTTCCTACCAGTGGAGTGAAGAGGTAAGAGCAGCACTGTAAAAGGATGAAAAGCAATTTCAAAAGTATTTCTGCTTTTCTCAGTGCAATACAGCAAGATTTCAGTGATATGCTGTTTCCAAAGGAGGGATCAGCTCCTGTTTGCTGGGTACCCCTGCAGGGATAGTGACCTGTGTGCTGAGGGGATTGCTGCAGGTTTGACAGGTTATTTACTGAGGTAGATCTTCAGAAGCACTGCATAGTACCTTTGAATGGATGGATGGTAAGAACACAGCAGCTCCTTGCAAACAAGAGTAGCCATGTGGTTATCTTGTGGCAATACTGCTGCTTTATCACCTGGTAAGATGACAAATAATTTTGACCAGAGCTCCATGCAGTGAATTCAGTCCAGGGCTACCTTTGTGCCAGACATTAAATTCTAGGTTTGACTAAAACACCTTTGCCCCTGCAGATCTCTTAGCAGAGATGTGAATGTCCATCTCTGTATCCACATTGTGGTATTTCCTGCTAGGAACCAGCAGCACAAACAAGGTCATTTCTTCTCGCTGTGGTCTTTGTTGTCACCTTCTAAGCCCCCTTAATTTTTCATGGTTTCCGAATTTGGTATCAACACCTTATTTTTGTGCACAAAAATGTAATGACAAGGTTGGATTAAGGAATAAGCATCACGGCTCATCTGTGTGCCACAAGCATTGATCTGTTAAAGGAAAGGGAATTGCTCCCTTAGGTCAACGCACTGGGGGGCTGGAAGAGGTAAAAATGTTTGTAAGCACAGGTTGCCAGGGGACAGAACTGTAGCTCTTGTCACTGGAGAGTTTGAGGAATACTCAACAGCATCTCTGCTCTTCTTTAATAAGAAAATAGAAAAACATTAACATATATACACACATATGTTCCATACAAGGGATCTGTGCTTGTTCCATACAAGGGAAGCTCTGGATTTTTGACCTTCAAAATCTGGCACAGACTTCTGTTTTAAACACGTGATAACTTACAAATGTGGCTCCTGCAATTCAGTTCCCAGATCAACACACGTGTCCATCAAAGTTTTACAGATTGGTTTTAGACTATTTTTTTTAACAAATCATTTCTTTCACTATCCCTTAAGCACATCAGTCTTTGAAGTTAAAAGTCTTCTCAAGCATAGCTAGTGAGCCTGCTTCAATCATAGAGCTAATCTAGCTATTGATCATCAAAAAGCTTCTGAAAAGCTTAATTTAACCTTCCTAAAGAATCTGGACATCTTCAAATACTTTAAAGTTTATTAAGTATTTATTTGTTTTTTACATACAGAAAAAGTGGAGATGATATATATTTTACAGAAGCCTGCAGCTCTTTGTACTAATCTGGGAGGTTTAAAACATTTCATTAGAGTCTGCTTCCACTTCTGTGGGGCAGATGTTTTCTCCACAAATTATTTTTTACAGGTAACTTGTTCCCTGAGTTTACTCGCCTCATCTTTCAGCAGGCAGCACACTGTTAATGGAGCAGAGAGATGCAAACAAGAACATCTTGAAAACTTAGTCATTATGGCTGGACCCTGGATTCTCCACTTTTCTGTAAGCAGCTGGAGTTTCTTGTCCACATGAGACAAGTATTTATGGGGAAAATATTCCACTCTTGTTTAATTACTTTTATTTGCATAAGGCTGGATGGGGTTATTATGGAAAAACTTGGTCTCTGAACTTCAGAATAGGAATTTCGCATGAAAATGTTTATTTTTCCTCATGAAAATGCTCTAAGAAAGTTTTTTCTTTTGTTTTTTTTCCCCATATCATTTTGTATCCTCAGCTAACCCCTGCCCTGAGGGGTCTATATGTCCATTGCCAACCATGAGAGATTCTCTGCTTCTCTGTTCTGTTTCTCACTTTCAGTATCTTGCCTAATTCTAGAAGATATTTCTCTGATAAGAGAGTCCTGAGGGGAATGTCTCTTGCTCTTCAAAACAAAACCTCATCTGAGGCTTGGAGGAGCTACTATAACTGAAAAAAGTACTATTGTGTGGACATCCTCAAACCTTGCGAGTGTTCTTTGCATTTTTGCAAGAAAAGATGATGAAAAGCTTGATATTTTCCCCCCAGTGATATTCCACTTTGAAGATGCATTTTTCTGATTGAAAAGCAGAGCACAAGATCTCAAAAACAAGCTACTCTGAACAGTGAAGCTCTCCTGTGAACCACTTGGAGCTAAACCCATGGTGTTTTTCTTAATCTTGCCACAGAGAACGAGGAGAGCAGGGGAGCCTGTTACACTGCTCCTGCTGCCTCTGGGCATAACCCTGTTTTGCCTTAGCTGTCAGCTTATCTTTGTGGAACAGAGATACTGCAGGTTTTTCTTTTTTCAAATTAAGGTTGTTCATATATTGAAGTCTTCCATCTCCCTACTGATAACTGGAAAAACAAAGCCTGCTGATGTTGTCTCCCTCAGTGCACACTTTAGTACATTTGACCCACTTGTCATATTCTTGGCATCAGAGCCTGTGTGTTTTAGAGAGGTTGTTTTGGGAATGAGCTAATGGCACAAATGGGGGATTTGCGTAGCTACAGTGGAGTTGCACAACTGTGTGGAATGAGAGCTTTAGGAACAGGGAGAGGAGCTCTGTGGTCTCTTGCTTGAAATGTAGATCCAGGGCTGGACCTATTTAAAAATCACCAGAGGTCTTGCTAGTTAACTTCCCTTTCATGTAATAGAAGAAAAGGTTGAATGAGTCATGTGAAGCCAGCCATGAGATTAATATAGACAAAGATGTCATATCCTCATGCATGCAGCTGTGAATGGCGTATCTGCTTTGCCATCTGCAGATTAAATGGACATAGTGTCTGAGTGGCTGCTGCAGGGCTTGGTGTAACTCAGTTATCATCAGGCAGATTTCCTGTTGCCTAAAACCCACACACAATGGTTGTTTAGCGTCAGACTTTGGTTTCTGGAGTAGTTTCAAAACCCGTCAGCCACAGTGTGTAGCTTTATAACAACACCACCGTTAACTAATTGCACTAGCTCACAGAATTATGAAACCTGAGAGGGTAATTTGGTGCATCATGAGTATATCTTTGTGAATTTTTCATAGGGTTATTTTCCTGCAGATCTGTTAGCTCTAATTTCTTCCCTCCTGGTAATTTGGGGCTTTCTTCTCCAACAATTAGAAAAACAACATTCTGTTTAATTACAATATTTCCAGAAACAGCTTTTTTTCCATATTCAAAGCTGTAACAAGTTTTATGTCAATTAACCTCTAAATTTGCAAAGACACACCTGTATTGACCCTGAAGTGTCATTCATTCCATTTTCAAATTGGACAGTTGAATGTGAGCACTCAATTTATAAAAAGCATTTAAGGAGGTAATATCTTAAGCATGCACTTAATCTTGACAGGATGATACTGTACCTCCATCAAATCATTCTGGTCAGGGCTGATATCACTGAGCAAGTCTATCTCTATCTAGAATCTTCATCAAAACTTATTTGTGAGTTCATTCCAAAAGGCCAAAGCTGGGAGAAAATCTGTGCTCTTCATCCCAAAATCTTTGATGCAGTCACGTAATTCCCATTTACTTCAGTGAGTCACCCGTGTGCACAGAGATGAGAATTCTCCCTTGTTAGGCCTTTAAAGATTTCCATGGGAGTTTGCTTCCTTGAATATTTTATTTTCAGCTTTGTTATGGTAAGATGATTTTTCTGACATTTCACTGATCACAAAGCAGCTGGCCCCATAAAAAATAAAGCTCACACACAAAGAAAGAAATGACTGGGTGTCTGGGGGAAAATGTTAGTTCTGTGTCTGGGCTGCAACAGATTGTCATCATTAAAACAAAGCCCCAGCAAATGCTGGAATGATGGGCATGAAAGAGTGGGAGCATTTTCTCAGATTGAAAGACAACAGAAACGTGGTGCTTTAATTAAGTCATTGTTCATTTTGAGTGTATCACCTAGCTCTGATATTTTCTAAAATTCTAAAATAACAGTGTTAAATACAAAGAAGATAACATGTAGAAATACTGTAAGGTGCACTTGATCTAAGAGTGCAAATAACACCATCCCTTGCTGCAGGTCTAGAAGTACTGCTGTACTGATCTGCCCAGACTGGAGCACCATAAACCCCCCCAAAAAATACAGATACTTGTCCCTGTTGGGGCCTCTTTCACAAATCAAAGTGAAATCCAAATTTAAAAGTGCAACAGAACCAATCCCAGACATAGACATTCTGCTAAGATCTCTCTTCCATGACTGTAGTGTATTTTCAGCAGAGGATGCTCCCTATTTTGATTCCCCACAGCAGTCCTTTGCCAGTTCCTTTCAGGCTCTCTGCTTGGAAGAGAACAGACAGATGGGTGATGGAGGGGTCTCTAGTTACGTGTTTGAAGGACACACAGGAAGAATCTGGACTCCTTATTGTACCAGCTCCATCCCCAGAGGAAAAGACACAGCTCTACCAACTCCCAAGGACTTCTACTGTATTGAAAAAGACATAGGCAAAAGAAATGGCCCAGGAAGGGCAGAAAACCCACAGGCAGCTGTGTTACATGAGGAACCAGTTCATTTCCTCCCCCTTCACCACGTCTTTTATTAAATGCTTTTTCTTCTGAGTGAGTTTTCCATTTGTTTTCTATTTCTATTGAATTTCTTGGTTTGTTTCTGCTTATCTATATTGCATGAGTCCTCATGCTGTTAAAGACCCTTATTAAGGAAAATGAATAATCTTGTGGAAGTTACTTATAGTGTCTCTGTTCCCTGCTTTTATTGTTGTTTCCTCCCTGGTTATTGGAAACTAAAGGCCAGAAAATGGGTTTGGCATGGAATTTTCATGGGAATTTTTTTGAGGTTTTCCCTTAAAAGCTTTTTAATCAAAAGCTGGATCTAAAACTCAAATTACTTCTATGTTTTCAAAAGGAATAGGTCAGCATGCTGGGTTTATATCAAATGTTACATTTTCAGAAACAAAGAATTGTAACTTCAAGTTCAATAAAAATGTTCTTAGGCAGACAGCATCCTGGCCACTGGCCCAGGCAGCTGCATTGTTTCTCCCCGGGCTGGGTTTCTGGGCAGTCAGAAGTGATGCAGAATCTGGAAACCAAGACTTCAGAGCAGAACAATGATGGAAATGAATGCACTGTCGTGTGGGGACGATTTCCTTGGCCATTTTTCAGCACTTTCCTGTACTTGCTTTCATTCCCCTCCTTAATTCGCTTTTCTTTCCTTATTGTTCCCTTTTCCCTTGTCTCTCACAACTCACTTTCCCATCCTCTCCTCTCTTTTCTGCCTTTACTGTTCTCATGTCTTTGTCCTTGCAGTGATGCACTGACATGTTCTGACACTGGCAAAACTTTGTCAGGGCACATTTCCTGCAGAAAGCCAAGACATGTTTCAAGGTAGGCTCAGAGTGTTTCTTCCCACAGCCAAAAGAACTGGGTCCATTCCCCAAAACATGGTCCCTTGTTTATGGTGTCACTGCTTAGCTGGTGCTCACAAAGCCAATATGAATTTTAATTCATAGTGGTTCACTAAGAGGGACCTTTCAGGTCTTGCCATGGTCTTGTGGCCTTTCAGAGCTCCCCCTTTCTCTGTAGCTATCTCTCAAAAGGGGTCTTTGTTTTAATTTGAGTTCTTGTTGGCTACTCTCTGTTTGCCTTATCAGCCAAGCAGAAGAAATGTGAAGATGTATGTGTCTGATCAAATATTTAAACTTTTAATACCAGCAGCTCACAAGGTACATAAACCGTAATTTATTTCTGTTTACGGCACTTCTGCTGGAAGTATCCTGCTAATCTACCTAATGTATGTCAGAAAATGCAGACACACCAAGATATTTTTTATTATGACTATCAATCTTCACAACAATATTGTGAAGCAATAAGGGATGGACTTTTAAGGGGACTAGATCTCCTATTTATTAAGGACAATGCTTCTTGTTATCTACCAGTGCCCTGTATGCAGCACTGGGTGAGCTTTTTTGAAGAAGCCCATTTGAGTCATGTAGCTTTAGGTGTAAGATTTTGTCACGTTTCCTGTACACGTGTGTCCTGGAATGAGACATCCCATTGCTGTTGCTCTCATAGGAGCCATGGGACCAAGCACATCTGTACAAACTGCCTGGGGCTAGTGGAGGAGAAACATTCCCCACACATTCCCTCAGGTCTGATTCTCAAGGGAGCAGGCAGAGCTTAACCCCCAAAGCAGGCAGGCAGGCTCAGGAGTGGAGTCTGAGTGACCCTGACTTCTGAGTGACAATTCTTCCAGCCTTTACAGCCATGATACAAAAACAGTGTGCAGTTAAAAATGGAAATACAAGTGGACCCCAAGATAAAGGAGATGGGCAACAATAACATGCTTGATTGGCTGAGCTCTGCCAGGTTGTTTTTAAGTTAACTGGATGGCCTGCTCTTGCCTTCAGTATAAAAGATCAAAAAATAAATCCTATTAATACTTTTATTAGAACTAGTCATTCAAATCTTAGCGGGTTGAGCAGCCCTAAGCACCCAGCTTTGCCCAGCATTACCCCTGGCATAAATTGCCTGCAGAAATCAGAGGTGTGAGAATATCAAGTGAGTTCGTTTGAATTAATGGTATTAAAACAAATGGAGAATTGATTTTTGGTAATAGAGGGCTTGATTTACCCTAGCTTAACTCCATTGAATTTG
This sequence comes from Corvus kubaryi, assembly GCF_017639235.1. Lineage (NCBI taxonomy): Eukaryota > Metazoa > Chordata > Aves > Passeriformes > Corvidae > Corvus > Corvus kubaryi. The sequence goes on from NW_024581136.1 coordinate 15,016,215, forward strand.
ATGGATTTGAACCTACTTTATTTTGGCATAAATCAGGGGAATACCAAGTCCAGAAAGTGTAAATGCTAAGACCAAGTTAAATATTTACTGTTTTATGTGTTATTACATTCAAAATAGTAGAAAATGTGTTTCTTCTGGTTTATTCTACTGTAATTCAGTGGCCAGGAACAGCAGAAGTAATGATTTGCCTTATTGCAGCACTTGGGCTTACTATCTAGTATCATGCTAACACAAACATAATTACAGATTCAAATTGAGCCTATATTTAAGATATTTATACAGTAACAAGCAGAACTCAGGTATTGACCATTCACAGACAGATCTGGTTTCCAGCCTCTGGGCTCAGCAGCATGCCAAGGTCTGTAGTCACTTGGGTACCTGACTGGAGTCCTTCTTCTCCTTTTCTAAAGTGCCTCCTTACTGCTCCACCAGTGAAAAATTAATGGACCTCCTTTTGTTTGCTTTTGTGATGAGAAGGAAGCACTTCCACTAATGACACTAAGAATAGGATTTACTGTAACTTGGCCTCAAATGGTATTTGTGGTTCCCACACATCCTGTAACAATAATGCTTTCTAAACTTAAGCGGATATTGCCACACTGACTGTTAGAGAAAAGCAGAAGGAAGATGATGAAGCAGCTCCTCCAAGCTAATTTTTTTCCTTTCCAAGGCAGATTTATTGGCCTCGTGTTCCACACCTTGGCAAGGAAGAGAAAAAACCCAACATGAAAGCGAGACGGCTGTGACTGTATTTTACCAGCGTGTCTGGAGTGGGGTGATTTCCTGCAAGTAATTACTGATGTGCAGGGACGAGTGGAAAAACAGATTTCTACAGCTGTTTTTGCACTCCTGCACAGTAGTATTATCTGACAAGGGCACAAATACCATATTCAGCTCTACTTTTCCCATTCCCTGGTGAAACCGCTCCTCCACCTCTCTGTGGATTCTTCCAGCAGCTGTATACTCTAGAAATCTTCTACAGATCACTTGGCACACCCCTCCTAGGCAATGCTCCTCTGGGGCAGCTCCAGCACCCAAATGAGGAATTGGTGGTGTTCAGCTCCAGATGGCAATCAGCTGCCTCTGCTCCTTGACCTCTTTCTTGCCCAAAGCTGCAGAGCTGTCTGTCAAGGAAATATTTTTTATGAAGTCAACTTGTTAAGCAATTAAGGATCTATATGTAGGAAGCCAGTGCATCTTGCATGGTGCTTGGGCCAGCTAAAACTTCTCTTACCAGCCTCTGAGTAAGCCAGTCCTGCATAAAATAGAGAAATGCCAGCCATCCATCATCCCCTTCATGGCTTAGGAGTGTAATTTCATGAGCTGCCTGTGTGGGAGAGAGGTGTGAGAAGATGCTGCATCAGTGTGTGGGCAGCACAAGGGACAAAGAGGTGACTTAAAATTTATACTGGAAATAGAGAGTGAGTAATAATGTGCCCACAATGGACCTTTCTTCAGAAGAAATATGCAAATGAAAAATTATTTGAATGATGGCTTTAACTACCAGCTGAAAATGAAGCTGGGGGGCTGAGGTGTGAGCCAGCCCTCTGGCAAGATGGTAGTGAACAGGAATAAACTACAAAGTGAAAAAACACTCTGTGTTGTGTGAAGATTGCAGCTCAGAAAGAGAAATTTTCTGTGCACCTGATAGATTTTGTAAATTTTCTTTGTGGTGCTTTCCCACAATTGATGGAACCACGAGGAAATTAGATGACTTGATGCTCCAGAGGTGAAATTTGAGTCCTGGGGGAATTCTAAGATGAGTCCAGACCACAATACTGGATCCACAGGGCTATGGGAAAGCTATTGGAGCTTGTGCCTTGGACTTTAGACACAGATGGATATGAACCAGACCACCAGATCAGACACTTCAGATTTTGGAGGCACTGTAAATAGGGTTCACATGCAAACATTACTGCATGACATTTTCTCTAGGAAAAAAAAAAAAAGCTTAACAAGCATGCTTGACACAGAAAATAAGCTGCTAGGAAAACCTAGAGACTATATTTGAGCTAATGGAATGTTATATCCTGGTGTGATATTTTTCAGCTGTGGTCTGAATTCACCTATGCAGTTCTCCAGCATTCATCAGTCAAGCTGAAACATGTTTCCAGCAATAAAGAGAAGACTTTCTTCAAAGAAAATCTCTCTTCATGCATATAATCTGGAGAGAGCATTTCTTTATTTTTCCTGTTCCATCTGGGATGAATAGGATATAATATTTTTTCTTCTGTCCATTCTTATGCATCTTCCTGCTTGAGATCCTTACAACTGCGAAGTCAGTTTGGTGAAAAACATCTTTTCCATCCCCTTCCTTCATTTCCTATGAAAATAGATACTTTGAAAGGCATGAAATATAATGCCAAGTGCTGCCTTCATAAAGAATGCCTAAAATTCCTGCGAGACAATGTATTGTTTCAAAACAAAGCTATTTCAGGCAATTCTATCCTCATCTGTACAAAGCTATTCATCTGAGAAACTTTTTTTCCAACACAAATATTCTTGCTCTGGGGTTTTATCTTTCAGAAAGAAAAAAGAAAGTGTTTTGGAAGATCAGTTTCATACTGTTACAATTTAAAATAAAACAAACAAAACCAGATTCTGAAGAAGTTCAATCCATCTGCCATTCTTGCTGTCCGTGTCTAGTCAAAGACAGCACAATCCCCCTGGAACTTCTTTTACAAACATTATTTATTTGACAGCCTCTGTTTTTTGGGGGTTTGGGGTTTTTTTTGGTCAAATTTTTACCAAGAATCCTGTGCCACGCATAACTCTTAAAGGAAGAGCGTAGTGGGTTAATTTGATACACTTAGGGTTTTACATGGGCCTTGGTGTGGTGGGAACTACTCCAAAACTGCTGACTGTCTCCGTGTCCCCATCTCCAGGCTGCTTTTCCAGGGCACTGGAACTGTTATGGATGTTTGGTGTGGCTGGAGGGAGGGACAGCCAGAGTTCTGGCCTGTTGCAAGCCATTTTCTATGAGCAAGGACTTCCACCAGCCTATAGATTTTTATTAACTTTGATTCACAAAATCCCAGAGCTGAGCCCAGTAGAAGCTTTGATATTTCCAAAGGAAATACTTTATAGAAGGCAGACAGGTTTTGGCTAAATAAAGAACCTTAGCTGCTGTTTTATGTACTCTCCTCGTGCATGAATGAATTCATTGTGGTCATGAACCAGGAAAATCTGGCTAACCTACCATGGGAAAAGACAGAATGAGCTCAAAAGCATGGATGCCTTCATTTCTTTTCCTTATTTTTCAGAAAGCAGGGCTTCAGACCATTGGTGATACCTCCTTCCTCAGCATCCAGCCTGCTCACTGAAATTACAGATACAAAAGTGCTTCCCTAGCCCCTGCATTTGACTTCAAGTCATTGGTTTTGTTGTTATTGAGGAGATAAATATTCACAGAGCAAAGGCAGGATGCTATTCCACTAAAATGTGTAACATTCTCTCTGTGAAGTAAATTTGTAGGTGTTTCCCTAGATAAAGATTTAAATATGTCCCTTTAAATTCCAGTGCTGACGGTAACATGGATGAATCTGATTTTAGCAACCATTGATAATTAGCCAGTTTGCAAGGTTGTCAGAAATATGTGCTTTTTCACAAGAACAAAAATACCCCAGAAGCATCCTTGCTTAAAAAATATCTGTGAAACAAAACCAAAAAGTGGAAAAAAGAAAATTAGCAGCTGCTATTGCAGTAAACTTTAACATACAGACACTGCTTTCCGAGAGCTATCATTAGAGCCAAATTAAAATATAGCTGAGATTTTTCTAAATAAAACTGTCAATGAAGATAAAAAAGTTTTTATGTTGACAGTAAAGCAAATGATTTTTTCCACTCTGTTGAGGTTCTGTAATGGTTGCAGTATATCTGGGTGACTTATGGCACACTAATGACAGATTAACAGCTGCAGGAGACATGATTGCTCCCAGCATCGCTCTCGGGTGAGGGAAGCTCCAGACCCATGGGCAGGGGCTGGGTTTGGGGGCAAAAATGGGTGGAGGATTTACACAAGGCTGCACATTGGTAACACAAAGAAGAATATTAAGAAAAGCAATCAGGGATGTGAGAAGTGATTCCTCAGGCGGGGGAAGCCCCATGCTGGAGGTTATGTCTTGGTACAACCAGAAATGAGGTGCGGCATCAAAGTTACTGAATTTGGGTATTTTCTGTAAGTTAGGGAAGGAGTGCAACAGCAGCAGTGATAATTGCTGGGGATATAAAGTAGGCTAAGTGAGAATTATGACCTGCTGCAGTTTTAATGCATTGCCAGCATGTTCAGCCAGCACAAATATCCCCACAACCAGCCTGAAATAGCAATTTCCTTGGGTGTTTCCCTGAAATATTCACACAGACATAAAAGGTCATGGTAGAGAATTTTGTCTCTTCTCACCACCCAAAACTGAAGGCCTTGTTCCCACTTGGAGGTGTAAAAGGCTCAGAGCTCAGCAATACCCATGGTCTGGCAGGAGAAGGATTCCTGCCATGGTGGGTAAATGCTGACCTGTCCTGCTGCTCTTAGGGGTGCTGCATTCCCTGCTGGGGAGATGTGAAATGAAGAGAAGGCTTTAGAAAGTTGCCATCTTGGTGGAAACACCCTTTGGATTAAGAATTCACTCTGAAGAGCTCACTAATCTACTACTATTTTATCTATTTGGAATTCATGTTGTTTGTTGCAAACGAGGCAAGAGAAGAGTTTGAATGCCATGGGTTGAAGCTGAACAAGCATCCCTCTGCTTGGTACCTCCGTTGTAACATGATGGCAGTGGTGGTTGCATGTTTATCTGACACTCTTTGGAGCAAGCAAATGGACAAAGAGGGGGTGGAGTGGTGCAGCAGCAGAAGCCATTCATTGCCCATCCATCCTCTGTGCCCACGGCAAGTGGAGAGAAAGGGGCTGTAAATCCTTGAGCCATAAATCATGCCCGAGCCTCCAGATGTGCTGGACCTGCTCCCTTCATTGTACAGTGCCCGGTTATAACTTTCACCAAGGCCAGGGACTACTGGCAGCTGTTCCAGGCCCCCCACCCCTTAGTTCCTGAGTCCTGAGTTTCACCACTTTTGGCAAAAAAATGCACTTAACTCTTCAAAACTGCTATAACTGCTATAACTGCTATAACTGGGAAATCTTTGTATGCCTCCCAAACCATGTCTGTGTTAACCTGAATTCACTTGGAGATTTCTTCAACATTTAATTAGATTCGTTATTTCAGCAGGGAGAAGGAAGGTAAAAAAGCAGAATGCTTAGAAAAGAACAGTTTTTCCTTGATTGTGGCATCTGAATAATTTAAAGAGGTTTTGAGAACTATCCTTTATTTTAATTAGTTTCTGAATCAGTTTCTGCTTTGCCTATTCTTTCTCCACCCTCTTGGTACTGTTTATTTTTGATGACATCTGCAATCCTGGAAAAAAAAAGAAAAAGGAAGCAGATTAACTTGGTTCAAGCCACATCAGCACATCCCTTGGAAGATCACAGCAGTCAGCTGTAAAAAATGGGCTTATGCTGAAAGAAAATGAGGAGCTCAGAGGGCTGAAAATGAACTTACCTATTTATTAACTACATCTATCTTTATTATTTTTGTATGACACCAAAAGGTGTTCTTGGCACTTCACAGATGTACACAGAGGATGTGAGGTGAACTGCTTTGGCACTATTTTATTCAGGCCACTCTGCATTAACATTTCCCAAATCAGGAACAAAGCTCATCCTTTGACAAACTCTCAGTCTAAATGGGCACAGTCCAAGAGAGCTGTGGGGGAAGAGATGAGCTGCATGGCTGCAATTAATGCCGTGGTTAAGGACTACCACAGTAGTTACCGAAAAGCCTTTTTTGCTTCTTGCAGACCCCTGCCCTGTGATATTTTGTGTTTTGCCAATAGTCCTTCTTCTTGTATCCTTTTTCCACAAGCAATGGGTGAAGGGTGACCCAAGGAGAGTGGAGGGAGTGAGAGTGGAGACCACAAAGACACTTGAGAAGGAAGGAAGGAAGGAAACAGACCTGATCAAATGGTTGGTCTTGACACAACTATTTCAGCTACAGCTTTGAGTCTTTTCAAGCAGGACAAGGTGCTGCACATGGGCAATGCTATCTGCAAACTGAAGTTGCCCATGTAAAGAACTCCTCTCTGAGTATGTGAGGAAAGGACCTGCAGCACCCTTCTCATAAACCTGAGGGCTGCAGAAGTTGACAGGAAGTTATTTGTATCTCTGGCCTATCACCACCAGCCTACATTCAACTTTGTTAATCCCATGTGCCTCCTGGAAAGATAGGATGTCTATGGAGTAAAAAAACCCATGAAATGCAGTTGTAATTCCAAGATAATTTTGGATGAAAAATGAAAAATTGCTTTAACCAACATATTTTGAAAATTAATATAAGCCTCAGGTAATTTTTCAGTAAGAAATAAAAGAGCCAAGCAACCTGTCACAAAAAAAAGGCAGAATGACTGAGATGTTTCATTTCAATATTTGTCAAAACTACAAGTTTTGAAATTTTTATTTGAAGTGAACATTTGTGGGTTTGAAATTCATGCCCTCCCTCCTTTTATTGGAAAGCTCAAAGTGAATCATATGTTTTTTCATCTCAAAACAATTTTTACTTTCAAACTTTCCTAAATGCCAGGCAGGCCAGAAAAAAAGAAGTTATTTGTGCAACTGAGATGTGGTTTCTGAACAAAGTGTGTTGTGATGAGGTCCTGAACACTGTTCTGATCTGAGTTCAATATACAGTTTTGCAAGGTGGGTGATGGAGGTAATTCTGTTATTGTGACATTCTGCCCTGCCAATCCTCTCCTAAGCATTATCAACTAATGTGTGACAGTTATAAATGGATTATAGCCCAGTCTCTCTGATACAGCCCAGCTGAATCCATCAAACACATATCACTCAGGATCTCAAACTGGACCTGAACCTCGGTCTGTGAAGCTGTGGATTACTAATTTGTCACGTTTTGCTCACACTTTTTCCCTGCTTTGTGTATCCCTTGTGGTCCCACACCGCACTTCAGCACGCTCATTTTCAGGAATGTTTTCAGGATGTAATATGAAAATTACCAGGCATTATGAAAAGGTCAGCTCTGTTAGACTCATGGAGTAAGTAGGAGAAATGGAGCTGCTCTTGGGATATTAATCATCTGTCATTATATATTATTAATCATCCCAAACAAATCTTGGACTGCAGTTCAACAGAGAGTGTTTGTCCTACAACTGTCTGGGATAGGTGCCATTTTTGCTGTAGCTTCTCTTTCTGACTTTTTCATCATGTTAATAACTGAGATTCTTTTTGTGGCTTTTGTATTTGCAAGTGTAAAACACATGCAAACATGTTACCTGTGTCAGGAAAAGCTGGAGAGGACAGCTGTGTAGAAAGGTGAGAGTTGGCCTGAGTGAGCAGCAGGGCTGTCTGGATGAGTGCCTTCATGCACAGTTCACTTTTGAAACTAAGCTCAGCAGTTAGACAAGCTTCAAGAGATCCAAAGCATTGTCAGTATGAGGAAAATGCATAATGTCAAAAATGTTTGACAAGCCTGGTCTAAAGAAGGCATTAGACAGCATAATGATGGAAGTATTTAGCTCCCTGGCACAGCCCAGTCTACTGCTCCCAGCAGTGATGTGGTTTTTGTAAGAGCTTCCTTTGAAAGAACTGCTTAAGCCAAAATGGGCTTTGCACAGACAGACTGGATGGAGGAAACCCTTCCAGAGGAGTTTGACTGAAGTCATGTTCGTTGTTTCTGGGCTTCCCAAGCAAATCCCAAACAACAGTGTGGAGGGGGAAGGAGTATGTGCAACTGAAATATTAAATTTATTCATGTAGAGCTGAGGAGCAAACACACCCTTCAGCACTTCAAAACACCTCTTTAAAAGGAGCATGCAGATCCTGCCACTTCAGAAGGGTTGAGGATTTAAATGGGTTAGGTGAAAGTGCACTGGAACACAGTCAGTCTTCAGGAGTTATCCTCTTACTAATTTGGAGATTAAAAAAACAATAAAGCAGCTTTGTGTCTTAATACTCTGCCTTCACATCACAGATGTGAAAGTTTAAGAGTTTGTTTTCACTCTGTGCCTTTTGATGGGGTAGAGGGGAATAGAGGTGCAAGATTTATGGGAAAGGCATTTCTTTTACTGCCCCTTTAAATGGGAATAGTGGTTCATGTTCTTCCCAGGTGGAAATGTGCTGCTGAATTTAATGAAGATGCTATCACTTGGCTGTCCAGGGAAAGTAAGACCTGGAGCTGTGTGTAACAATTTTTTTTGTTGTTGCAGAAATTGCAGGTTTTGCAGAGAACTCATTCACCTGATTTCCAGTGTTTGGGGTTTTTTTTTTCCTGACTTCTCAGAATGCTGAGAATAAACCAGTAATCTTTCAGAATCCGTTTTTTGAAACCACAGGACCAGATGCCCCTCTTGTGTAAACAGGCACAGATGTGTGTGAGATAGCTGGAGTTATGCAATTCTGCTCTACTCCAAAGGCTGCCCTGACTCTTTGGATGATTCTCCAGCAGAGTAAAGCTTCTGATGAAACACTGGAAAAGACAAGGAGACAGACAGGTTTGCCTCTGACCAGTATTTCAGCTCAGCTTGCATAATGCAGTGCTCATCTTGTGCAAACTGCTCTGGCCCCACCTGCAGTGGGTTCCTCGTGCCCCTTTGCTAAGCTGATTTTCAGTATTCCTCCCATACACGAGGATTTTCTGTGGGACAAAGCCAAGTGGTGCAGAGAGAATGACTCTGCTGCCAACCAGCCTCTGCTCCTTTCCCCCACTGGCTGTGAATGGTCACGGGCAAGGAAGAAATGTGTCCCAGCTCATGGTGGCTTTACTTTTGTAAGCTTTATCATGGAAAGCACTTCATTCCATAACAGGTACTGACGTAGAAAAGAGCTTTTGTGGGAGCTCTTCTCCTTGGTAATCTGGATCCTGGAAGTGTAGGCTTTGCAGATCCAGGCCATGCACCATCACCACTCGTCCTCACCAGGACTGGCCTCTGGGAGCAAACACTGAGACTCTGCTGAGTCTGTGCACTTCACCTGGGGGTTTCCTTAGAGCCAGAGGGTTTTGATGCATTGTGACTTAGAGATGCCAAAGAGCAGGGGCATCTTTGGCTTTGTCTAGATTCTTCCTTTATATTTAAGTGCAAGAAATGGGAGAAGCACATTGGGCTTGCACGAATGGGGAGCAGGAGGCCAGTGCTGATCCCCAGGATGTGGTGTCACAGTCTTTAGCTCAGTGGTGTGAACTAACACACATCTTTGCCTTCTGTGCTCATAGAGATCCCAACACATCAGAGTGTGCTTTCAGAAACCACTGCAGTGGTTTCTTAAGTAAGAAAAGGATAATAATGGATTTTGTTTCCTTCTCCTGCTGAGTTTGGTCTATTTTTATACACTTACATGTAAGATGAGCCACACTGATAATTTTTCCATTCTTTTTCTATTTGTCACACTGCTGGTAGATTGATACATAGGCAAAAGTTTATAACTTGGCTTTTTTTCCCTATATCCAATATTTGCTGACAGAAATTGAATCTGTCATTCCATATTAACAGGAAACAATCAAATGATACTATGATTACCATGGGAGCTCAGTTGTTAAGGGGGGGTAGAAGGTGGATGTGCCCTATGGTGTTTCTTATGGACAATCCTTTAAATAAAGGAGTAGTTGTAAGAGCAGATTTCTTTCACAGGAGTTTTGAGAACAGTGTGTTTCAAGGGTCTCAGGTATTTGGTGTGTGGAGCATGGAAGGCAGGTCTTCGTGTACAATACCCTGCAGTGACATGGGTGGGAGGCCCAGGAGACCAAACCTGGCATTTTTGGCTGTGAATGAGAAGCTCCTGCCCTTGGGAGCTGCCAGGGCCTTCTCAGGAGCAAGGGGTGGTAGGAGCCACTTCTAGAGAGTGACAAATAGCCACACTGAATGTTGCCACCATAACTTTGTCATGAGACGCTGCCACAAGACTGAGTCATGAAGTCATATGGCAACTTTGTCATAAGAGTCCCTCTTTCTGGCACTCCTTTCCAGGATCTGGTTCCAGGGAAGCTGTGGAGCAGAATGAAGATGGTGAGCATCAAATGAAATGGATGCTTTCCATGCAGTTGTAATGTGGCACTCTTTATTCAGAGCTATTTTGATGCTAACACTTCACAGGTAACATCTAGGAAGTCCTTGTGCGGCAAACATTTGGAAGGAAGGACAGTCTAGTGCAGCAAAGGAGCTTTTCCTCTATTTTTATTTGCTCCTGGGCTACAGTAAGACACTGGGCTTGGGCTAGAATGACCTTTGATCTGAGCTGGTAAGACAGCTCTTATATTGGGATGCACTGCAATGGAGCAAAAGGTAACATTTTGCAAGAATGGAATGGTTATGTTCAGTAAGATGGAACACATAGGAGGGCCTTGCAGCAGCATGGCTGGATGCAACACAGTTCTCCAGGTCACAAAAAAAGGAGGTGATGACTTCCACCAGGTATGGGAATGCAACATGAAACCAAAACCAAAGTCATCAGTGGGCCTTTTAAATGTAAGTGCTTTCCCTCCCCAGAACAGTGACAAAAACTTCAAGCAAAACACCCTCTTTTATACATGGAATTAATGCTTCAAGGAAAAGCTTCACATTTCTGGAAATCAGAAGAGTTTCTATCCAGCAGGACAATAAACCCTAGTAACTCTAATTGAACAAAATGATCATTGGTGCAGGGGAATGATGTGATGTGCAGACTTGTGTGTGCAGAGGAAGGGACTTGTGCTCATGCATCAGCCATGGGTAACCTGAGAATCCACCCCCAGCATGAAGATATTCAAAAGCATACTTTCAGGATTAGTATATTAGATAACCAGAATTGAAGGAGAAATTCTTTTTATATAGGAAAGTGAAGGTAGGATTTGGAATCTGATGTCAGGAATTGTTAAACAAAATGCCAGTCAGACACAGCTGCTTTGTCAGCAACATCTACACATCTGTTTTTCTTTTGTGAGCTACTGCAGAGATGCTTATGATAAAATTAGATATTATGGTGCTATTGTTGCATACAGAATGTGAGAGGGGAGAATGTTTGGAAGGAGGAACTGAAATAATAAAAAAAATAAATATTAAAGCCGTCAGGACAGCCAAGTTGAATAAAACCAGCTGAGGACCTGACTCATTTTGTGATGTCTGTGGCACACCAGACACATGCACATGCATTGTGCTTCCTGCCCTGGGGGAGTAGCTGAAAGAAAGAAAAAAGACATTTCTAGAACAATACTGGCATAAGACATGTATTATTATGCTAACCCCCTGATACATCCTGGTTTTAGGGTAATTGTGTGTGTATTTGGTGTTTGAAGGAGAAAGGAGAGATACTGCAGTGAGTCATTTCTTCCCCTCCTGGCTTTTGCACCGTGGGCAAGGCTGGTGGTACTCCAAAAGCTTTTTCTCACTGTACCACAAAGATAGGCATTGACCTTTTAATACATTTTAAGGTCACGTGGAACCATTTTACTTCACTTGACATAATCCAGTCCAGGAAATGCTCCCTTAGAGAGGGATGTCCTGACTGCCCAGGGTGAACCAGCCATCCCACAGCTCCCCAGCTCTCCCTCCACCTACTTGCTCTCCCCTCCAGCACAAGCAGCTCGTTGATTCTGATGTCCTTTTCCTTTGTTCTTTTGGGATTTCTGTCCTCTGTAAAGGACAAAAGAGCAGCCCACTTTAGTCCTGACTATGCAGGAGACAAGCCTGAACTGCTGGAATTTCTCTGTCAGGATGCAGGTGCGTGGGATTTTTCCTCACAGCAGTGTCTTCCTGGAGCTGTGCTCTGGAGCTGAAATCTTGGCCACAAAGAAAGTGAAGGCTTCCATTAAGTCTAATGTGGATAAAGCCTTAGCTGATGAGGCAAATACATAAACCATGTATTCTATTTCTACTCTCCATGATTAATACAGGGAACCAAACGTCTGTATCAAATTCAGTGTCTGTTGTAGTTATGCCAAGTTTCAGGGCTCGGACAGCTGGCAACCAGTAAGGAATTTATTTGGAAATACAAATCATTTGGAAATGGCCTTAATTCTTTTACTACCTTTCCCCTTTTCATAGCTACTTTTACCTCTCCTTTGATTTATTCCTATTGTGTTTGCAGAGGATTTTTCACAATTATTTTGAGTCATTTTGGTCATTTGGACATTTTGCAGAGGAGATAAAGCCCTGCTTGGCTGAGGTGAGGAGCTGCTGGGGATCCCGCTACACCTCACTGCCTGGCTCTTCAAAGGGAAGCTCTGGTGAAATGTTTCTGTGGCCAAAGAGCAAATGAGTTCCATGGGAACAGCTTCATTTCCTTTGATGTTCGGTGGATTTGGCAGTTCAGCATCCCTTGATTCACCAGCTTGGCAGAGAGCCAGGATGCCTCCAAAGCAGGTCAAGGCTGTCATAATTTGAGTGTGGAACAAACTCCTTCTCAGATGTCTTTCGTAACAGCAGCCGAGCGTTTCCCTGCCCTGTGGAGAGGCTGGGTCCCAGTGGCACAGGGCAGAGAGGGGGAGAAACACTGGCTCAGCATTTTCTGGTGCCCAGCCCCATCTCAGCTCCCAGCCATGCTCATGCAGGCACCACAGTTCTGCAGCCAAGCCCAGCATCCTTGCTGAGGCTGTACAAGTGGAAAAATGCTCACAGGAGAAATAAACTTAAATTCTTTGCTGCAGCCGGACAGCTGTGTTGCACAAGGGAATTTGCAGCTTGTCGGCCCCTGATGCTGTTTCTGAGTCAGCCCTGCTCAGGAGAGCCAGCTTGGATGGCCAGGGAGTGGCTGTGCAGCAGTGTCTTCTTTTGGAAGGAAATTATCTCCCAAATCTGTGTTGACTGCATGGCCCCATCTCTCTGAACAATAACAGTGATGAAGAGAGAAATGAAAGGCAGAGACACAGGTTCTGCTGAGCTCAGGTGGGAAGCAGGTTTGCCTCCTTTATTCCCCAGAACTGGTCATTGCCACAGGGCTTCTTTTGGGCTAAAGGAACCTAAATAATGCTGTCAGCAGTGGGTATTTTAGGGTTCAAATGGATATTACACCAACAGAAGTGTTCAATGACCAGTAGGGGTAAATATGATGGTGCCTGAGTCCATCGAGGTTGGTCAGACCCTCAGAAGTGGCTCTTGTCTGCAGGACAGCGTGTGTTGGTGCTGGCTCTGCATGCAGTGAAGGGACAGCACTGGTCCCCCAGCTGAGCTCCTGTGTCCCCATGTGATGGATGGACTGCTTGAGTGTAATCCTATACTGAGAGAGCTCCTTTCAAGCTTCCCTCCTCATCCTACGAGGTTAATTGGCCTGAGTTAGAAGCCTCAGGATATAAAAGCAAAATGCCAGCATGCCATACATTGAAACTAATAATAAAAAGGGTTAATTATCTTGAAACTCAGAGCTGTTGGAGCTGAATGAAGTGAGATAGCAGCTTAGAGTGTGTCTGCCTGCGTGTGTGGGAGGAAGGTGTGGAGGATGTTTATTTACAATTATTCCCTTTCTGGAGAACTGGTGCATATCAGTGCTCCCTCACCCTGTTCAAAAAATCAATGACAATCCTTCTTGGCTTTGTTTTTGTTGCTGTTTCACTTAACCTTTAAACTTTACCTTTTGGGTAAGCCAGGAATCAGTGAATCAAAACAGTCTGGACGTGTCTGAGTAAAAGTCAAAACCCTGAGCCTCAGCTGTGGTATCTGTTGCACTGAAGCACTGGCTGCTTTTGGTGCTCAGAGGTTTGCAGCACTCAGTGTGCCTGCTGAGACCCCAGGATGCTGCAGGAACCCAGGGCAGCCCCCACTGATGATTTGCATGAGCAGTTTTTGCTAAGTCATCTCTGGTTTTCTTATGTTTTCCACAGAGTGGGGAATTAGGCTGCGATATTGCAGATTTTTCCCCTCCCATCTGAAAGTGCTAGAGGTCCTGAACCAAGGGCATTCGGCCACTTTCCATGCACCCCACAGGACCTCCACCCCGGGACTGTTGTCGCCTTGGCAACCCTCCCCACTGTGTTCCAAGTGCAATCCCCAAAAACCCCAACTTTTCTGTTGCAGCCTCTTGTCCTGCCCTTCCTGAGGTGGTTTATCCTGGGACCCACTGTGGTCTCTCTGTGTTTTTACCTTTCACAGGTTTCACTGTGATCAATAGGTTACAGAAACTTAAAGGAGAAATCCTATATGGATATATTTTAAATGAGGTGCAGGGCCTGTGACTTCAGAGCAGCTATAACAGCCTAGAGCTACCCGTGAGCAGGATTTAAGCCCTCGGTGATGGGCTTGGCACAGTCATGCTGGATTTAAAGGTTTCCTGGGTGGAGAGAGCAAAGTAAGCTGTGAGGCTCTGACTTCAGCCTTTCTTCTGAGCCAGGTAATTCCCTTTGAATGAAATTTTGGTGCCAGATGATGTTTCTGAGAGCCGAGATTGCTGAAGATTTCTCCGAGCATCTGTGTTGCTGGGGTGTATGGTGGAATAAAACTAATTTCTCTCTGCTGGGGCACGTGCCAGAAGGGACACAGTGGTGGGGTAGGGTTGCTGTACTTTAGAGTGAGCATCAGCCAGACTGTGAGTTTTTGCTAAGAGAAATATGGAAGAAATATTTGTAGATATTTAACCATTAAGCTGTGTTATGTTCCTACTGTGCAACACACTACACATCTTTAGAACAGGCTTGGGGTGAGGATGAGCAGAGAGGAGCGGGGCAGTTGTTGGAGGAAGATGGGAGGGAAATGAAATTGAGCTTGGAGCTGCAGGAAAGAGCTATGGCCATGACAGTAAGGGAAGCTGAGTTCCCTGGCTACATTTGGTACCCACGGCTGCAAGTGGAAAGGTGTTTTGTTACTTTCGTGCCATCTTTGCTAGTCATTTATCCAATTTTCACCTCTTCCTAAGCTGTCAGCTTTACAGTATACGTTTTCAGGAGTAAGCACTGTGCTCACAGCTTCTGTGCTGTGAAAATCTGAAAACTTGATGTCAACTTAAAAATGTTATTCTGCAAGAAAAGGCGGGGGGGGGGGGGGTGGAAGTGAAGAAAGAAAAAAGGAAGAGGTGTCCAAATCATCTCTATCTGTGGAATTAGGAGTTTAAAACTACGACCAACCTATGTTAGTTTTCTCAGGATGAAACCAAATCTAGAGTGTTACTGGTTTTAATAACATGCTGAGATTATGTAGCAGAGATGTGGGTGCCATCATTTCTTTGCAGAGAACACACTAAAAACGGGTATTTTGGCTTGCACCACAATGCTGCATAATGACAGTGTTATGTTTTGTGCCAGCAATTCAATGGGATGCTCCTTTCTTTGGATCACATATCTGTTATCACTCCAGACAATGAGTATCTGATACAAAATAAAAGTGATGGATGCCAAGTGAACCAGAGAGTGGGGGGAAGATACTGTGGTTCATTGACTAACCAAATTACTTTGGGGGTATTTAAATGCATCTCTAGCTTTTTATTCTGCATGGGCTATTATAGATGAATTCTGTGATGATTCAGCCTTGGAAAAATTAACCTGTTCTGTTCCATGTGGGATGCTGGTGATTGCATGAGTGTGGTGATGTGGTGATGGGTTATAATGCAGCTTCCAGGATAAAAAGGTTCTGATGAAATTTTTTTTTAACATTTATCATTTCATTTTAGTAGAGCAGTGTAGCTGTTTATGCTTAAAAACTGAGCTAAGACAGAGGAAACAGGAGCTGAACTGCATAGCTTTAGGCAGCAAACAGTGTGCACTACATTAATGCATTCTCTTGGCTTTATCCCCCACTTCACTCCTGGGCTTGCCATTCCACCACGACAGAAATGAAGCTGATGAGTTTGCTGCAAAAAAAGCAAAGCAGCTGCTAACTGAAGCAGGGAAAATCCCTCACCAAGTTATCTGTAAATAAGTAAATAAAACCCTGAATTGGCAATGCTGATGCTTGCACCTATCTTGTATTTTGCTCTGAGGAGATTGTAACAGATCAGTTTGTTTGCAAAGACTTTGGCATAAGCAGGGAATTAGAGGTCAGTGGCAAAGAATGTGCATAAAAAGACATTTTGAACTTTTACAGACAAATACTCACACTGGAAAATTTTTCTCTGAGAGTGGCCAAAATAAGACACCGCCATCTGTGTGTATCTTGTCCAAATAATTGAACAAGAGGCTGCATTTCCAGTATCAAATACCAAATTTCTTATGAACAGCTCCAACTGTTACAAAAAGTATTCAAACCGATCGTAAATCTGTTTGGAAAATTGATGCTGCTTTTGGACAGTTCATACCTAAAAGAGACCTTATGCTTTCTGAGCAATCAGCTCAGCCTTTCATACAAACCTGTAGAAAATAGAAGCTATCTGATTACCAGGAAAACTCTCTTAACCACCATTAGAAAATAATTTCTAAGCAAAAAATTATTTTAAAATAAATTTTTATATTGGCATACAGGGTGGACAGAACAGGGCAATGCAGGGACACTTTTGGGGCACTCTGGTTTTTTTTCTGAGAGGTGTTTGCAGCTGGATTTTGCTGCAGGCAGCTTGTTGTCACGCAGAGATTGTGACCTGGTGTGCTTGTTGTTGCCTCAAATGAGTTTATGGTCGACCATGAACTCTTTACGATGTTTGGCTAAAACCCATCAACCAGTTAACCTGGAAGTTGCTGCGTGTTCCTCTGCAGCTGTTGAATTAAGATGATGGCAAAATAAAGTTGAACTTAAAGACACCTGAGAGGCTGAGGAGCTGAAAACCATAAACATGGAGAATTATTTTTGCAGATATGCTGACAAGTAAAGCATTTAAATTGAATATGTGCTGTCAGTGAGGTGTAGGCAAATAATTATTGGAATCCAAGGAGTGGGTGAAGATATAGAAAAACAGGAATATTCCTTAGCAGGAAGCCAACAGGGGGCAATCGGAGCCTTCCCTGCCCACAGCTGTAACCCTCCTCCAGCCACTGCCATTAACCCAAATTGCTGTCTGTTGGACTGTAAAGTGTTACACGTTCCATTTAATTAACACCTTAAATTTGATCTTGATGGTGTGGGAGCTCCTGGAGAAAATGAAACAAATTTACAACTTGTATTAACAAAGGCAGCCTTTGCGAGGGGGCGGAAACCACCAGAATTGCCATGGAAATGTTCAAGGGCTTTGTTGGAGCAAGGGGGAGAGCCAGGTGAGGTCTGTGGGTTCGCTGTGCAGAGCTGCAGGTTCTGCCCTGGCTTTGGTGAGAGGCAGCGTGGGTGGGAGATGGTCTCACTCCAGATATGCCCCTGCCTGGAGCTGTTCTCCAGGTGCTGCTGGGTTGATGTCGCACCATCCCAGGCTTCCTCCTGCCGAGGGGGACAGCTCTCTCCAAACTGAAAAGCACCAGGAATGACACTCTATCATTGAGCACTGATGATTAATCAACAAACTAATTATCATTCCCAGAGCAGGCTCTTAGGAGCATTCCTGTCAGGCAGAGCAAAGGCTGAGGAAGGAGATTTAGTATGCAGTGAACACCAGCTGTTTCCCACACTGCCTGCCACCAGATGACATTGGAGAAGCTTCTGATGTTCCAGAGTAGGAGAACGACTTCTGTGTGTAATGGTGGTCTGGTGATCAATGACAAAAGTATTTCAGAAGAGATGAACTTGAATTTAAAAACAGAATGGAGTTTATTTTCTGTGGACCACCATATGTATCCACTACTGGAGACCTTTAAAAACATGTGGGGACATTTGAGAAGTATGTGCATGGGGTTGGGTCTGCTTTGGGAAGAAGGATGGACTAATTCCTTCTTTCCAGTCCAATATCTGATTATTACCATTATTCTTGCCAAAGATACCCGGGAAAAACAAGATTCCAAATTACTTTCATATAAACATGTTATTCTTGTTTCTTTTATAGGAAATGATAATTTCTTAATTAGTTCAACATGCAGAATATATTCCATGTGGACACATCCTGGCTTTAGGAGCAAGGACTCGCAGGGACTGCTTTGCTCCCTCACTGGGTGTTCCTTGGTGGGCGGTGCTGTGTGCTCCCCACCGTACTGAGGAAACACCTTTCTTTCCCTTGGGTCTTGAAATTCCTGCCTCCTTCCAGCTGCTGTGAGCTGAACCATCACTATCCTTCTCGAGTCTCACCTTGGATTCCTGCTACGTGTTTGACAATAGACTGGCTCTCTTTGTGGCTCAGCAAGATGCCTCCCCTGCTTGTATTACCCACATTATTAAATTTTCTATGCCCAGTATGTACTGTAGCCACAGCATCAGCTCTGGCTGCTTTTTAGGGGGCAATTCAGGGTTTTTTTTAGGGAGGTATCTTTTTTCCATTCTCTTTCTGCGTGTCAGTTTAAAATGCAGCTGAAGGAGTGAGCGGAGCGTGGTTGGTGCCACAGCAAGAGCATCCTGCAGGTGAAGCCTGCGGTGGTGCGGGGGGAGAGATCCCTTTATCCACACACACAGATCCGGGGGTCTGGAAGGGGACTCCGCTCCGTGTTTGTGGCATCAGCCGAGTCACTCCCGGTGCTCGCATCGCGTGCAGCCCTCGGCAGAGAATCCTCGGCAGAGAATCCTCGGCAGAGAATCCTCGGCGTATCCATGGGAACACGGCTTTGCTTAAGTGCCTGCGAGATACAGCTCATAACGAGCCGGGTGATCGGGGTGAGCGTGTGGGGGAGAGGAAGAGTGTTCCTCTTAGCTTTCCTCTACCCCCACGCTAATTAAATGCAAGAAAAGTTGCATAAATTAAGAATGAAAGTTTCTCTTTACCGTTTTTCCCAGGTGGTCTATCACTCGATATCACTTCTGCATTAAATACACCGCCACAGGGCTCGTTTTCAAAACCTGATGGGTTTTTTTTGATGGGTAAATCAATGAGATGCTCTGTGCCATGGGAGCCTGGGGCAGGTCCAGCAACACCAGTGGGATCCAAGATCATAGGGGCTTCAGCTTCCCTGGAGTCCAGGGGTAGAGCACCATGAGCAAGGTGTTCAGTAAAGACATCAGGCAGCATTTAATGGCCACATTTGTGACTTTTAAGGTAATTTTTAGGGGGTTTGCTGCTGGTAGAGTGAGGTCCATAATGACAGTGTTGGTGCCTCCATTTTTGTATCCTGCATTTTTGCAATGGCGACCACAGAGTTGGTGTTGGAAGTAGAGGGCACGCAGCAGCAGTAAATTTATAATTACAAATTGGAAAATCTCTTTCCAGGTTTCCAGAAGTGACAGAGGTGATGCCAGCTTTTCCTGCCCCAACAGACATGTAACAGAGCTGGCTGTAGTGGGTATGTTCTGTGGCTCTCAGAGCATCAAAGGCACTTTGACTCGGTTCCTGTTGATCTTTTCTCCCAAGTTTTTCCATGATAAGAAGTCACTGTAAGATGGAGCTCAGCTGCACATGGACTTGTAACACCCCAGGCACCTGTAGGATCCAAACTGCTTTAAGCACTTTCTCCCTACTTTATGGCCATGTTTAAGGACATATTCAATCACAAGTGAACAAATGTGCTTCAGTGCTACCCCAAGGAGAGGCATCCCTAAACCAGCTCTCACTGCCCCGGTTTTAGTGGGAGCTGCAGGAGAAGTGTTTTTTCAGAAGTGTTAATACAAGAAACATTCCCTCCTCTCACGCCTTGCACACCTTTCCTTTTGTGTGAACATTTTAATTCAAATTTTATCATCTGCATGGCTAAAGGATGAACCAACACTGGGTTGGCAGATTCATTCCCAAAGACTTACATGAGCTTTGTTTAATCACCCAGTTTACTGGGTGTCTGAGCTGTGCTGAGAGGTCTCAGAGCACTCAAAAGTGAGCTGTTTGGCTATCAAACGGCAGAGCATTTTGGATCAATTACTTGCTTTCATTCCCTTCATCTCCTCTATCCCCTTCAGAACAATTGCTATTTCTCACTACTTTCTTTCTTTTTTTAAAATTTTATTTTGTCTGTTCCTTATTATTGTTTTCTGCAAATAGTGGGGGAAAAAAAAATCAACCTAAAGCAAAGAATATGCACCAACTTCCTCCTCAGGAGATGTCATTTGGGAGCACTGTTTTACATACATACATATATATATATATATATAGTTATACAGTTATAGCTATCAAGCAGTGAACTGAGACAAAACGGAACTTTCATCCATGTTTAGCTGCTCAACATGTGTGATAATTGCAAAAATATACTTCTTGGAGTGAGAAAATGGCAGAGATTTAGGCAGCTGGATCAATTATTTTTCACATATTGGATTGGTCTGTTCTGATGTCCTGCCAGGCTGCTGTAGGCGGGGGGGTAGCTCACTTTCACATGGGGGTGTGCAAGTCAGACACGAATTTGTGGAAAATCTCTGTGGGACATGCACATCCTCCTTCAAACTTCACATCTCCACCATCACATCGTGAAATTGAGTGAAAAGATTGATCCATTAAAACAGTTTGCTAATTCCTTCCCTGAAGCTGAATCTGGGCAGAATTCCCAGTCACTAAACTTTGTCACCTAATCTTTGCGAGTCCTTCAGGCAGAATGAAAATTCGCCCCAGCTTTTCACTCACAGGGCCCAGCCCTCTATAAATAAAGTTTATGGAGAAAGCCTAATCATGCTGACTTTAGGGAACATTGTTTTGCCTTCACAGCTACACCCAGTATGGGACTGGGACCAAAACCTCAGAGCTACAGACTTTCCATCCTTTGGGATGGTTGAATGTGCATTTGCCTGTTGGTGCTCAGGCTTCCCACCCCTCTCCAACCTTGTCTTCACATGGTCTGAAGCTGGGCGGCCCAGGGAAGGGAGGGTTTGATCACATATGCTCTTTGCCTTTCCATGGACACATGCTGTGAGACACAGAGTGCTGCCCCTATTCCTCTCTGGTTTCAGGCAGAGCTTCTGGAAGGCAGCGAAGGGCTGAGAAGGAAGCTGAAGTGGAGCTGTGTTGGAAATTCGGGGTTTGGGGCACTGACCTCAGGGGACCTGGTGGCAGCTCCATAAGGAAAACATGGAAAGGCAATAATGATGATGATAAGAATACTTTTTTGTCCATCCAAGGATCTCAATGGTAATACATTGAGGCCAGTCTGCTCCTAGCTTTTGGTTTTAGACTCTTTGACATCAGCAGAAGATGCAGTTTAACTCCGTTTTCCTCCTCTTCCATCAGCATCAGCCTCTGTTCACACAAGCCCTTTGCTAGGAATGAAAATATTAGCAAATTGAGTGTGAGAGGAGGCCTCCAAGACATGGTTTTGTTGTTTAACCACCTCTTTGCTAAGAACAATAGTTTCCTTGCAGGATGTCAAGCTGGATACCCTCAGTGTATATGTTTGCACCTCTGGGGACAAGTTGCACTCCAGGGCCCTTCTGAGAAGGGGGAGAGGAGAAGGAAAGGAGAACATCCAATTTCACATGCCCTGGAGAGCTGCAGCACTCTCCTTCCTTCCTTCCCTCCTGACAGGGAATGGTTTGGGATGTTTTCAAAGCGTCTGTCACTCTCTGGGATTGTATTTTCCCCCATTTGTGAAAAAGCCTGAGACTGTCTGACATCTCTGCTGCTCACGTCATTGTGGCACATGCTGGACTTTGCAAATAAAAGAGTCATGGCATGTATCCTCGGGAGGTGTAACTCTCTTGGTTGCCCTGAAGGCAGAGGGAGGAGCTGCGAGCTGCAGAGCTGGTCCCTGTGCCTGCCGCAGGAGAGCACGTGTGCGTGAATTACGTGATCTGAATCTTAAAGATTATTTGCATCACTCACTGATACCGACTCAGCCCCTGGGCTGGGTTTTCCTCTTGTTTCCAGGCTGAAACTGGGAGGTGTCCTGTTTTTGTGTGGGCTGGGACAACAGGCAGGTTCTTGCTGTTGGACTTAACAGAGAAAGCAGAGTTTGGAATGAGAGGGCGCCTGGGCCAGGGTTCATGCCAGCTCTTTTCTAAACCCATTTCTATTTTGCTACACTGAGCAGTGGGACAAAAACAACATTTGTCAAGATAATGATGCATCTCCTGTCTAATATCATGAAGACACCACCTGATTTTTTCTCTTTCTGGTTTTATTTTAACAGAGGAGTTTACCTTATTAAAACGGAACAAGCCTGTTGGTGGGCTGATGGTAGTGTTGTTTCAAGGTGGATGCAGAAGATTCAGAGAGTTGGACTGCATCCTTTTTTTCTGACATGCTGAGTGATTTTGGCCAAGACTTTTGCCCTTATACGTCATCATATTTTTGCTTGTGAAATGAAGACAAAAGTGCTGTGTTCAGCTAAAAGGACCTTTTTTATTCAAAGGGTTTTGCAATACACAGAGTAAAGGGCTGTGGAAGGACAGATAAATGACAAGTGGTAAAGCAAAGTAAAAGACACAAGCCTTTGTAACCATATGCAAAAATTATTTGGAGTCACCAGATGGCAGGATTCTAGACCAAATTTGTTTTTGTTCTGCATATCAAAACATAGCATCTTTTACAAATGTCTGTCAAGTGAGGCGTGGATCTCATTAAATGCCAGGAGTGTTAGAGGGTCACCACAAAAGATCCAGGTGCAGATAGTCTGGGAGATATGATGAATAACCAGTAACTTGCTGCTAGGCATGGTGGTTGTGGGGAGTGCAGATGGCTTTAGAAACAACCAGAACTGGGCAGTGCAAGCTGTGTGTTCCCAGGACTGCCACCAAGGTGGGGTGTTTTTCTGGAAGAGGGTCTGCAACCCAAGCAGGACCCAGTGCTTGGAAGTAGCTGGAGATGAGGCCATCAGGGCAGCTAATTGCCATGTTCTCTGCACCCTTTCCTATGTGCAAGCCTGGAGTGTGTCAGCTGTAGACCTGAACAGTCATTTTTCTGGGTGGCAATAAAACAATATGCATTTTCCAATTAATGGTGCAGGCAGCATTATTTCATTTTTCATTGCCTGCATGAGTTAGCAGTGCTCAGGTCATTGTGGCCCTTCTAAAGAGGCAGGAAGAAATGGATAGGCCTTCTGTGGGATGTCTTTGCTAGCAGCTTTCCTTGCCTTTAATAGAAGACATCAAAAGAGATCACAGAGAACTTACAGTAGAGACTAAATGTGCAGCACTAGGATTACTAAGGCACACAGTCTTTTGGATTTAGAGGACATCCCTTCATTTTTGCTCAGTGCAGTCCAGTCTCTCCTTTTCTAGTTTTCATGACAGATCTGACAAAGACAATCTTCTCTTTTAATGCTGAGCTGTGAGTACTGCCAGACGCTCCGTTCTGTAAGAGCACGCAGTTTTGATCAAACCAAACCAATTATCCCACCAGACTGATAGTTTACCATGTGGAGAGTGTCCATCTCACAAGACCCTGCTGGAGTCTTTTTTTTTTTTTTTTTTTTTTTAATGTACATATGTTTTTTTAGCCCTACACCATTATTACTCTGCTGGAGAGCAAATGACATGCTGCTGTGCAGGTAAGCTGCCTTCAGCCAAATAAAGACTTAATTGTGGCACAAGCAATTCAACACATATAATAGAAGACGAGTGCATTCAGTCTGGAAGATCGATGATGTTGACAGCTTTTGAAAATTGTAAAATGTAACTGTTATTAGAGCAAGGTGGTGGGTGAGAAACAACATAGCCCAAAGTAGATCTTGTCAGCAAGGCAAAAAAATATAGATCTCTTGAATGACTTGAGAGTTGCTGAGGAGGAAATGTATCTGGTTTGGGTCTCCTGATCAGGTGTAAGATGCCTGGGAGCTGGTCACAGAATACCTTTTGGAAATGTAAAACTGCTGGGCTGTAAAAATAAGAGTGAAATCAGGAAAGAGCTCAGCAATATTAAAGTTGCTAATTCTGTGGGGCTCTAAGCAGCACATCTGAGCATTCTTTATTTTCTCTTTAATTGCTGAAGAAGTGGTCAGGCTGGTGGAGGTTTATTCCCAGGTACCCACAGAGGCTGTGCAGGGAGGGCTTTCAGAAGCATTGGTCTCAGCAGACCCTGTGAGCAGGCTCCTATAATTGCATGCAGCAGGCCTGGGAAGGAGGACTTTCAGCCCAGGAAACGAAGGAGAAGGACATTGCAGTAAAAATAATCTAGGCTGCTTTGCAAGTCATTTAAAAGCTTGAAAAGAGTTGGGGTTTTTTTTGGAGCCCCTTGGAAAGTGTTCATCAATGGAATTTTTTAAAAGGTCGCGTATTTCCTGAAAGGAAATTACTCCTCATTCTGAGACTCTCAAATCCACTGTCACTCCATCACTCTCCTAATGTGTGGCACTCTAAAACACACTTGGCTTTAACTTTTCAGCTCTTCTGAGCAGCATTGCCCTCTTCCCTTGCAGCACTTCTGTGTTTTTTTTCCAGCCCTCTCCAATTCTTACACAGTTGTCGGCCTCCTTCACATCAAGCTGCCTCTGACTCTTCTCCCAGGGCTCCTGTGTGAGCTCTCTCATGCTTTTATACCTCATGTCTGCTGATGAGTCCTTCGAGACATTTTTTAAATGCCTTTTGTGCTCCTCGAAAGCTCTTTGCTCTGAGATCCTCTCCACTGTGCCCCTCTGCCTTCCCTGCTGGAACCCAAGCACACTCCCTCTTGAGTCTTTCCTATTAGAGCTGCAAAAGATGATGTGTTAAAGTGATGCGTTAAATTTGGACATACAAGGCCTTGCAAAGGGCTGAAATTTTTTTAAAAGCCCATTTCACATTATTATTTTTCTTTGTCACACGGTTCTTTGCTTTGTTGTGGCGTGTCTTAATTAGTTTACTTGCTGCTGTAAACACACAGAAGAAAGGATTCACTCATCTCTGAATTGATTTCCACATATGCAGTAGAGAGCATGGTGGAAATTACACTGGAAATTGAACATTATATGGTGTGATAAATAGTAATTTGGAGGTGTATTAACCTGCTTCCTTTAGGTAAAGAAATGTCTTATGTAATAACTGTCCTCATTCAAAGCTGACATTTCCTCCTGATGAGGCATTTATCTTACGGCTTGATTATCTTTCTGTGAAAACATTTCAACTCTGACCTTTCCAGATGCTGTAGTGGGCTATGCTTTCACACTGACTGGCAGCTTGTGGTGGCATGAGGGCAGCTGGGAATATGAGGTATTCTGCCTACCCTAAATCATTGAGGTGGTGACAACTTGTTGAAAAGCTCGTTGATGAAACCTAATTCCCTTCCTTTCCCTGAAAGATAGCGTATCTGCCAAAGTAAAATGGGTTGATATAAAAGAAAATCGTGTGGAAGTGTGGAGCGGGATGAGTGCTGGAGAGAGGGATGCAGGGCTCCCCAGTACTGCTGAGGGTCATCCCTCCTGGGGGAGGTGACAGCTCAGGGGGTGACAACCTGCTTTGTGCCCGAGCCTCAGTGTTAACGGAGAGATTCAGACACAAAGCAGTGCTAAAACAAAGCCAACTGAACAAGGTGCACTATCGTTGTCTGCTACTTTGGGAAGTCAGGCCTCCTCTGGACTTCCCCTGGCTTCCCCCGACCTCTGATGAGCACAGAAACTGGCTTATTTCTCTAGGAAATGTGGAAGGCCATGGGAGTAAGCTGCAACATTTTTATGTTGTGACAATTGACTGCTATATGCAGCCAGAAAAGGGGTAAAGTAGGACTAGGGATGACTCATGGTGCCCCAGCCTCTCCCAAGGGTAGGCTGTACACACACAGCCTTTTCTCTCACCCTGGTCACTCGAGGGTGAGCTCTGTCCATAGCACAGCTCCTGCTGAAGTCACTGTGGGATCTGCTAAAGTCAGTATACCAGCACCCTGCCCTAATTTATTTTGCAGTTCCTGACTGACTGGGCATAACATAAAGGCTCTCTTTAAAATATCTACTTAAAAGAAAACATGTGAAATGTACCCATGCTCTTGGGAGTACTTTAGATCCAGCCAGTGAACCCTTCTACAAAAACTGCAAAACATGAAAACATCCACAGAAGATGCATCTCTGGTTTGGTGGCATCTGACAGTCAAAAGCCACTGGTTGTGCCCTGCATCACCAGCATGGCTGCAGAGGGCCTAGGGCAGCATGCCTGGGGGCAAAGGCTGTTTGTGCAGATGGACTATGACTCCTTGTGCACCCCACTAACAGCACCACATTTGCATCTGACCCTCCCAGAGAGATAACAGGAGCTGGACCTTGAATATGACTCCAGATTTTGTGAAAGGCTGGTGCAGTGGTAGAAGGTCAGATGGGATGTGTTTGCAGGAGCCTGTGCTGTTGAAGACACCCAGAGCAGTTTTTTGTGCCTGTTTCTGTGTGTACAAGGGAATCATTACCCAAACCAGAGCACCGAGTCCTTCTCAGTAGAAGCAAACCAGTAGTGCTGCTGGTGCCCCGGTGCCCTGGCAGCTCATTACAGCACACATGTGACAGAGCTGAACACATCCATCATGCTGAAATTGGATCCCACATCCTTGCTGGGTCCTGTTGAGTCACCCAGAGTTGTTTAGGTTCAGACCTGTTATTTTCACCCAACAAACAGCAGCCTCTAATGAGAAGAGGTCTCTTTCCTCCTCCTGCCTGCTGCTTGGTCACTTCCAAGTTATAATAAGCATGAGGACAAGTGAGTTTTAATCCTATAAAAGAGTTCTCTAAACTACACAAAACCAAGTCTAATTTCAGAGGAGATACCTTGGAGGTCTCACTGGTTACTGTGGTGTGGTCATTTTGGGTGGAGGACACTACCCTTGGTACACCGGTGCTGGGGGTAGCACAGTCCCATATTGCTCAAGCAAGGCATGGAAAACCACAGCAGGGAAATGCCAACACGATGATGGCCAAAGCTGGGTATTGAGGGAACAACCTAAGTAGAGCTGTCAGGACAGACCTATAAGCAGAGGACTGTTATTTCAGAAGGGGCTGTGTTTGTGGTGATGAGGAGAAATGCACGTGCAGAGCAATCTGAGCTTGGGACTCGTTTGCACGGCAAATGCAGAGGTTCAGGCATGGAGAGGATTCCCCACCAGGGACAGTGTTTGCAAACACAACCAGAATTAATGTATTGGGTAAATAAACTCCAGACATGCTCTGCTTTGGATTTAAAAGATCTGCAAGAGATGAGAATACTAGAAAGTTGAAAATGGAAGCAAAGTTCTGAGCTTGGTTTTACTTACGCTAGTAAGAATCACGAATATATCTGTAGAAGTTGATGGAGTGATGCTTATGTGACCGAGGTGTAAATGAGGGGATTTGGTCCCTGCAGTCTGTCAGAGGAGAGTGTGATATTACCAAGAGCTGTCCTTTATGAGCTTTTTCCACATGCTGGAAAACTCCATTAACAAAATGTAACATTTTTTGAGAAAAATAAATCAATCGGGTCAATTTTCTTTCTCTTTTTGTTTTTAAATGTTTATAACAAAGTGTCTCCTTACTCTCTACACTCACAGCACTCAGTAGTCAGTGTGATGATAACTGATGATGAGACCTGAGAGTCCAAATTCCTTGACAGGCACAAGAGACCCCTTGGTGCTCAGTCTTCCAGACAGGTTCCCCATCTGCCCCTTTCTCCCCCTGACCTTCCCAGAGCTGCTCCGGGGCTCTCTGGGCTAAGCTGAGTTCCCTGGCTGCTTGGAAAGGTAACTGCCAGCAGCTCTTCTTGCATTTTTTGTTTCAGTTTTAGCCAGTGATCCCTCAGGACCCACATCCAGGTATTGCTGGAAGGCTGAACATCAGAGGATCCAGCTGTGTGAAGAAGCATCAGGCTGTGAGTGTTCTGCCCCAAATCAGCACATGGGGGTTACCACGTGCTGATTTGGGTGTGAAGCTGCAATGGCCCTGTCCCCACCACTCTGGCACGTGGCACACATCAAGCACTGCCAGCAGGACTGACTGGGTTTTGTCAGCGTTTTGCCTCCTCTCCTGCGGCACCGCTGAGGTGAGCAGGAATTGTAATCACTTTCTCCCACTTCCTTCCAATTAGTGGTCCCTCTTTTGTGCATCCTAAAATTGGTCCCTAGTGACATTTGCATGTCTACATGGCATTAACATTTCCAAACTGGCTTGGAGCAATGCTGTAGCTCAGCAACACAACCACCTGAGGTGCTTGTTTTAGCCAAAATGAGGGTACATGTGTGTGCTGGGGGAGGGGGGTGCAGAGGGGAATGGCTGAGATGAGTAATTGCTTGGGGATTTTAACCCAATTAAGACTAGTTAATGGAATTATGAGGTGGATCATTTGTAAATATCGTCAAAAGTTGGAACAGTTTAATTGAAAAGGCTTGGAAGTTCCTGAGGTCTGAGTCGATATGGGCTCCTGTAGCTATGAGGTGTCTGGGGGAGCAACTGGATTTTATATAGTCATCTGTTTCCTGTACCTGATGACTGAGCACATTTTGTTAGGGCTGTCCTCATCTTTTGGAGCAGACACGAAGCCGAGGTCCGGACCATGTGTGGTCAGAGAGGTCCCCTGGCGTTTGGAGCAGCATTGCTCTGGCCAGGTTCCAAATTGGGTAATTACATTACATTTCCCTAAATTCCCCCTGTACTTTCCACTGGATATACTTCTCTTTTTCACATCCTGCCTGAACCTATAGTTTAGCTCTGTAACTAATTAATTTAAGTGCTTTGAAAGTATAAAATGCTATGTCAGTGCTGTGAGTACTATTATTACTTGTACCCCAGTGTGATGTTGAACAGCTGTCATGGGCCAGCCCCAGAGGTGGCTGTATCAGAGAAGGAAGATCCTTTGGAAGAGCTTAGAGGCTCATTGCAAGGATAGAGTATAAACCTGCAACAAAATAATATCCCTGGAAAAAGGAAATGGCACGTAGACAGCATTTATTGAAATTTTAAAAGTTTAATAATAGTATAATCTTCTTCTCTTAATCTCCTTGAATGAAACAGTTTAACTAATATATTCTCGTGATGTTGATTTACTCTCAGTTACCCACACAGAGATTAGCATCTCCTTACACCAAGAACTGTATAAACTGTAGTGAGGGTTGCAGTTTATAATCGAAATAAATCAGATAGGCAAGGAGATGAAAATAGAACTAATCATCCCAAACTAGGAGCTATGGCTGCATGGACCAACATTTTTAACTCCCCTTTGTGATCCAGGCTTCAGGTTAGCCACTTTGCAAAAGTCTCACGGGCAGCTTTTCAAGGTTGGGTTATCTCAAAGGACAGGAGCAGATGTTAGTGGGGTTAAAGCTCCATAGAAAGCTGCTCCTGAAGCAGCAGTGGGCAGGGGCTGATGCACGGAATCTTTTCAGCCCTTTGGCTTCACCTTTGGGAAGACCAGACTCCATTGAGTTGCACGTGTCGAGCTAAGCACCAGCCTCAGCCAGGGCAGCAGTGGCTGTCCCATATCCACCTGCCCCTTCCTTGGCACTAGCTCAGGAGTTTGTCATGAATTTTGAGAGGTGCCGAACTCTTAGAAGTCAGTTTAAACTGCAAGATCTGTTGGGATGACCAAATATGGCTTTGTTCCTGTCTCTCTTCAGGAACCCATGCTCGTAGCTGTTTTTCCAGTGGGAACAAATGTCTTCACTCTGTAAGGGGTTTACAACCTACACTGTGGGGCTGAGAAGGTCCAGCAGAGGGGCATTCCATTTTCTCAGTCGTTTTCCTGAGCATATGTGGAAAGCAGGACAGCAGAGGGTGATGGGGGGGGGAGGGGGGCGGGAAGCAGAGCAGGGCTGGTCCTGCCCAGGATGAAGCTGCCATGGTTTTGTTGGCATGAGGCTGCCCACACCCCATCTTCAGGACCTCATGATTTATATTTTTTTAGACTCTGGACAGAGGAGGTGGGCTGCAGTTTAGTTTTCCCTCAGAGCAAAAGCCCAGATCCAAAGGTGCTCATGTGTCTTCACCCATTTTCCTCACTTCCCTTGTTCTATTTCCTGTGTGCCTAATGCTGCCTCACTGTTGTGAGGCTCAGGTTGAGGTTTTTAGGCCTAGTGGTAGTGAAGCACAAAGGCCACACTAGCAGGTAACAGAACCCATATCCTAGAAGGATCTACATCACCCTGGCACAGCTGTGACCGTCAGGCTGTGGGACAAGAGGGTGTGAAGGCGCATGTGCCAGCGATGGCATCTCACCAAGACATCCGGGTCACTGCTGCTTTCCATTTCTTGTGCTGAAATATTCCCTCTTTTCACCTCTGTGTCATAAGGAATTGCCACGGGGAGTTGAGTAGCTCCAGAAAAGCGTTGCTCCGGTGAGTCTAAACACAGGGACTTAAATTTGAGTTTAGTTCTCAGCATCTAGCCCAGACTACCTTGGGTCAGTGTGTGTAGGACCCTCTCCAGTCTCCTTACCTGCTCCTGCATTTATTTATCTTGCTCATTCAGTGACTGAGTGAATTGCTCCATAGCCTCTGTATTTATTATATTTCATGTTTTAATACAAAGAAACATACTTACTTCAAGAGGAGCTATTATTTTAAAGGGATAAAACTCAAGCCTGAGGAAATTGCAGGGATGCAGTCTGCCATCTGTTTAGCTGCTTTGGTTATGGTAGGCTTTATGAAAGCCATTTTGCTCAGGAGGATGAACTGGATGTGAGTGGTTGACAATGACATTTGGAAGAGACAATCTGGCAAATGAGAAAGCATGAGAGTCTCCTGTGGACTGTTAAATACCGAATAAAATATGAACAGTGCTGTGTTATTACTAAAATGAGCTATTTTTAATGATCCCACTTATAACCTGCCAGACCTCTGATGTGACAGTTAGCAACAGCATTAAAAAAAACATGAATAATAAAGAAAGCAGTTTAAAAGTTGGAATATATATTAATATATATTCTGGCAGGGGGTCTCAGGTGTCTTTAATGAAGAAAGATAATTGCACAAAGAGCTAACACGAAAAGCATGGATTTCTCACTCCCACCTGAAAGTTATTGATTTAATTTAGTGTAATGATGCAGAGAAAAACCAAACAAGTTTGATTAAAATTTTCTGTGCTGTTTTGAAACAGCATCAGAGAGCTGTGCTCACACTAGATGAGGAAAAGGAAATAATTTTCAGATTAATAACCACTAAAGAAAATGCTCAACAAGATTTAGTAGAGTTACACTTTTTTGGTTTAGCAGTCCAGGGTAATTGGCACTCAAGAATTTTAAAAGTCTGGATAAGAGTGTCTGGTTAACAGATGTTAATTTTTAATAAACCTTGAATTAAAAATAAGGAGTAATAGACCACAACAAATATGGGAATACAATGTTCTAGTTGAGAGAGAGAGCTGAAAGTCGAGGAGTTCTTTTTGGTCCCAGTCCAGCTTCTAGCTGAGTCGGTTTGTCTCTGAACAGGTTGCTCCAACAGTTTTCAGCCTGGAAAGTCTCTCATCTCCTTGCTAGGCTTAGCCAAAGGCAGAGGGTTAGATATGCTCAGTGATTTGGGCATTTTCAAGGTAGCTGCCACCCTTTCTGCCATTTGGTGAGACCCAGGGTGACAACCACATCCCAGTGCTGGCTGGCTTCTCTCCTGCAGTGTGGAGTGGAAACCTAGGCAATGTCTCCAGTTTGGAGTGAGTGAGCCACAGGATATACCTAGGATGGGACAATGCTTTGAATATTGTCTGTGCAGGCATCTGCATCAGGGCTGCAAGCAGACACCTCTCTCCAGTTGGATCAGCATCCTGGTTTCCTCACCTAGATTGCAAGCAATTGTTATAATTAAAAAAAAAAAAAAAAAAAAGGAAATTAGACCAAATTTGGTCTTTTATGTTTGAATCTCAGTGGAGAAAATACAGAAATTGTGCTGGAAGCAAGGATCAGGGCCCAGGAGTGGGATTCAGTGCATTGCAGGAATTGTAAAATGTGTTGATCGGGACCCAGAACAGATGTCAGTGCCTTTACTGACACGGCTGCTTCTTTCCCTGTGGTGATGTGGCTCCTCCTCCACTGTGGCATCACAGCAGAGTGCTGTGCTGTGCTGGCAAACCCTGCTGTCCCCCAGGGCAGGGAGGGTTCCGGGTTAGCAGATGCCAGAGCCCTGAGTCAGGAAAGCAAAGGTCACCTGGGCCAGGAAGCAGCTTGGGGATGTGTTAGTGCTTGGGAGCATCCTTAAGGAAGAGGAAATCACCACCAGGGATAGATAAAGAGCCATGGTGGAGCAGTAGGATCAGCACTCTCCAGGAGATGCTCTCTGTGGCTTTGAAGAAATTATTCCTTGCCACTGGGAAAGAAATGCCCTTTTGGTCCCTTTCCTGTTCTCAGTCCTTCTGAGTTTGAGAGGGAAGATGCCTCCATATGGTCCTGGCAGGGAAGCTAGGAGCACTGTGGGAAAGGCGAGAGAAGCTGGTGCTGAGTGCTGGGCTGCCCTGAGCCCCTGTTTCTGTGGGCCTGAGGGTGTGCAGGGAGACAGAGCTCCACTGGTGCAGGGTGTCCTTTGCACCTTCTTGGCTCTCCCTGTGTCCCTCTCTTTGTGCACTCTTTCAGTCCCCACGTGGGAGAGCCACAGAGAGAGGCCAGAGAGAGCCACGGGTGGTTGTAATGACAGAAATGGGCCAAATGTCAGCCCAGGTTAGCTCAGAGATGAGCTGTGGTTGTTGCAGTTTCCTTATGGAAGTGCAGCTTCTTCCACCAGTCATAGCGGGTGAACCGGTGATTTATGCACTTGTATTTTTGCAGGGCTTTGACCAAGACCTTGTCTCCATCCAGAAAAATTAAGGTGGATGATTTCCAAACCAGACGTTCATGAGCGTAATCCTTATTTATGTGAGAACTTCCACAAGCCGTAGCTTTTTACTGCCATTGCACTTGTAGTGCCTTTAATGGCTGTAGATACAGAACAGGCAGACCTTCAGAAGAACAGCATCATCACTCAAGTTCAGTAATCCTTTTCCAAGCACATGTTGAAGGATTTACCAGGACCTCATGATATGCACACCTGGAAACCTCTGAATTTGATTTAAAGGGGTTCATGGAGTTGTAATTAACTCAGAACTGCCAAGCACAAATACATTTCAAGGAAATAATATTTCAGCTTTTCGGTGCTTAAACGGAAAAATGAATTAATCCTTGGCAATTACTGAGTTAAAAGACTTAACTCATGACTCGAAATACTCCCACACAATCTTGTTTCCAAAGCTTTCATTAACTGAGCTAATAATTACTACTACAATTAGAGATGTGAGGCTTTAAAAAGTCCAAGATAATAAAACATACGTAGTTATTTAAAAAATTTACCAGTCAGTTTTGCAGTGTGTAAGAAATTCACCTTGTCTCTTGTTTGGAAACGTTCCATATCCACACAATACTCTTTTTTTTTAACAGTAACATGGTCTCATTTGCTGTCACAAAGCATCCCAGGACAGCCCCAAACCAGTGCTTTTGCTCTGTCTCCTTGTGCTTACCTAAAGCAGCCTGTGGTTGACGTCAGGGGTCTAAATTCATGGAAAGGCTATTTTTTCTGGAGGATATGAGTAGAGGTGGAATGTCTGATGGTTTCTGACGGGGTCTTGTATCATCATAGATGGGATTTTTCATTCATTTCCTTGTTTTTGTCCTGTTTAATACAAAGGCAATTCAGTGTTGGCGATTGAAGGAATGACATCAAATGCTGAACTAGGCCAACACTGGGATCTCAAACAATCGTGTCTTTATGGCAAAGCATCTCCCCCCAGAGAGGCAGGTTCTCAGCAGAAAGGAAAGCTTGGAAAAAGGAAGACGTGGGTGGGAAGGGAGTCACGAAGATGCAAAGGGTGCTTGTCAGCGAGCTGTTTTGGAGTTTGCCTGGTGGAGAACAAGGGAAGGGGGGGGAAATTGACTCCTTTTTAAAATATTCGATATGGTATTCTCAGGTACAGGAGTAGCCCAGCTTCAATCAGGCCAAGGGTTAACAAATGCAAATGGACTGTTTAGTCAGATCTTAAACAGAAAGCATTTTTCTTTTTGGCTTGTTACCACAATTATCTCTTGCCAAGAAAACATGGAAAAATGCTGCTTTGAATCAATACAAAGTGATTTTTGTTTTTTTTTTTTTTCATTCCCTAACTCTTGGGTTAGACACTCAACAGGAAAAACAGTTATTTACAGGTCTGTGGTGTGTCTTGGATGTCCCCTGGCCAGCCCAGGACACGCACACTCACCCAGCAGGGTTTGCACAGCCGCTCCTGGGACGGGCAAGGGACCCTGGTGCAAGGCCAGTGGAAACTGGGATGCAGCCTTTGGGAGCAATGAGGGCTTGCTCTGTGATCCTGTTGTACCGTCCACGTTTGTGAAGTGTTCCTGGGTCGGTAACTGAAGGGGCTTGCCATAGTTTTGTACAGTCTCTTTTACGAAGGGAATGAGAAAGCACTGATCTTGATTTTGTTTAGCAAAAAGCAGGATGGCAGAGGACCTAGAGTAAGATATCTGGAGAACCTAATGAGTAAAATGAGTTACTTGAAAGTTGCTCTACAGCTATATTTTTTTCTCCCCTCCCTCAAATGGTGTGTGTACGTGCATGAGCATCAGTGTGTGTTTAATTCAGCAGCCCTGGGCAAGGGGAACTGGAAAATTCACAAGGCTGTGGCAAAAGGCAAAAAATTACAAGGGGGAGGCAAATGCATCTTGAGGTCCTCTCTCCCTCTCTGCTCAGGGGCTGATGGACACTCTGGGATACAGCTTTTCTTTGCAGTGGGGATGGACTTTACACAAAATCTTACCTTTATGGCTTGTCTTACCTTTTTTGCTTGTTGGTGATGGCTCACGTCAGAAATTCTCCCTGAGCGGGTCTCCCAGCTGCAAAAAGTCCCAGTTAGTGACAATTCCTTAGTATAAAGCTTCAAGGTTTTGGGGAACAACAAGAGAGAAACAGGCTTAAACCAAAATCAGAACATGTCTACGCAGTGAAATCCTCTGCCCTTGTTTTTCTTGGACACTGCAGCCTGTCTTTGTGGTAACAGTCATTAGGCAAAGCATTTGCAATAATTTATTTGATGCATTTTGTCCAATTTTACTTTTCCTAATTTTACTAAAAGAGTGTTTGATGTCTCTGCATTTTGTTTTTTATATTCAAATCAGATCCGAAGCATCATGCCAGCACATTCCTGCCTGTTGGGGCTATGGATAAACCATTCACTCTGACTATTTACCATTCAATAGTCATTCCAACCCCATGATTGAGAAACCATGTGATCTAATACTAATTTTGGTCCTTGGCTGACTCTCTGAAAAGCCTACAGAGAGGAAAAGAGATTTCCAGCTTTTCCTAGCAGCCTAACTCAGTAGGAGTCCTTCCATGAACTTGCTTTTCCAACCTCAACAGTTCTGTGATCTGTGATATCTCTAGAAAACTTTACAACTAACATTTTTGTGAACACAGATCTCTTATAAATATTTGAGGAAAACCAATAAAAAGGGTCACAAACTGAAGCAGTTTCATGGGCTTTGCTCACACCACTGAACATTGGTATATGTTTTCCAAGCTGCGATGTTGATGGCTTTTCATCTGATTCATCTGATTTCCATATAATAAGAAAAAGAAATTGTTTTTCTCTAACTGTAGGCAATTGGATGAGCCATAAGTCAGAATTAAAATGTGATTATCTGTTATGAAGATCTCAGATTCCTTTCAAACTTTCATTATTTACAATCCTTTCCTTGGTGACATTTCAATTCTCTGGAAATTATGTTCTAAATTGTACCTAACAT
Organism: Corvus kubaryi; assembly: GCF_017639235.1. Taxonomy (NCBI): domain Eukaryota; kingdom Metazoa; phylum Chordata; class Aves; order Passeriformes; family Corvidae; genus Corvus; species Corvus kubaryi. The sequence goes on from NW_024581136.1 coordinate 15,051,690, forward strand.
GCTCACCACCCACATGTAACACATGCAATAAGCTTATAAGATAGAAAGGGTGAATGTTTCCATTTTAAATTTGATTTTTAATGAGATTTTGGAGTGTAGGGCGAGTATTTTGCTAAAATATATGGCAGAGATTGCACAGCAAGAGTCTAACAAGGCTTTCAATGGCAGTAATCTGCAATGTTATTTTTCTGCTATCTGGGTAAAATCCACCCCGTTCTCTCCAAAGCAGTGTAAAGGTTCTTTGCGTAGGAGAAGTGTACAGGGTCAGCAAAGCAGGAATCTCATCTCAAACCAACCGTGAGGCTGCTGCTGTGGTTGGTGCAGGGAGAAGGAGTGGATGCTGAATGGGAGAGCCCCAAATTTCCTCCTCGTGCCCAGCATTGTGTGGAAGGTGCTGGGCTTTTCCCAACTGGGTTTAAATAGTTTAATAATATGAGTACAACCTATGGGAGCAGTAGCAATGTGCAAAAGGGCACACTATGAATGGGTTTTGCATTCATAGCCCTTGCAGCAGGGGTGGGCTGGATCTGTGGTGTGTAGAGCCTCATCCCTCCCGGTCCCTTCCTCCCTCCGGAACCCCAGTGGTTCCCCACAGCTTTATCACCAGCACAGCAGGGCTCAGCTCCTTACGCACTTTGGCAAGTTTTCTCAAAAATGAAACCACATCCTTTTTCAGAAGAAAACATGTGTTGAGGGGAAAAATAATTAGAAATTTAAATTGGATCAAAGTCTGATCTCTATTGCTTTGGCATGAACCTGAGGTAACTTTGTGGGACTGAAGCCAAGGGCTCCAGTCATTCTACCTTTCCTTAGTTGTAAAAGAGCACAGAGTCTGACCCATTATCTACTGGGAAATGTACCATTGGTGGTGATTTTTTGTCTTTTTGGATTCTCTTTCTGGAGAATAATTGGCTTCTTTACTTAGAGCAAGTCTGAAGATCAAAGGTCTATAGATAACATACCCATAATCACAAAAGATTTATATAAAGATATTCCTTTCTCATTTCATTCCAGCAGCATAGCCTAAAACCTATTTCTATAGGCTTACAAATCTGGCTTCTGAAACTAGTATTTAATGCACTCTTCACTGCTAAGTCCTTATGGAATCTGGCAATATTGAAATTACACTATTCCCATATAGCAATTGCAGGCTTTCCAGTGGGCTGACAGAGACTTCCTGGAAAGACCATAAGGATTTCACTTGTCTTCACGTTAGGAAAGTATTCCCATTTTATACACCAGTGTCCAGATTCTCAGCAAGCCTCTGCTGTTTACAGCCACAAAATTTGTCAGCTCATATGTCTGAATGCTGTGATACCATAACAATGGATGCACCAGAAATTCCCCAAGCAGCTCTGTAGTTACATCTCCCGTGTCCAACAGACAGCTGCAGAATGTGCTCGTTACTGCACAGTTGTGCTCAAAGAAATACTGCACCCCAAATATCACAGATGGTGCTGCAAAAGTGTTGGGCTTGGTGTTTGTTGTCAAAAACAGTTTGGGAGCTGTGGCTGGTGTAGGGAGGGACAGCTCTGGCTGGAAATTCCAGGGTCAGTGTCATGTCAGGATAGCAGGATAGTAGGGACAAAGCTAGGTATGAACTTGCCTGGGACATTATTTGTGTTATTGTGACTCTCGTAGCTGCTAGCGAAGATCAGAGCCCACTGACTGCAGAAGTGTGCCAAGTCATCCCAGCCTTGCAGGAGGGCTGGGGGGAGCAGGAGGGGTTGTTGGGTGCTGGGATGCACAGAGGCAAGTCTGAGCCCACGTTCCTGTTTTTTACATCTTGACTCTGAGGCAATCCTTTCTCACTTGTAAATTTTAGGGCACCCTCATCTAGATTTTCTCCAAGCCTGTCTCTGATCCACTGTCTATAAATAATCTTTGCTTTTAGCAGCTTAAATGAAAAAAAAAAAGGAAAGGGTATGCGCTTTGCTGCGGAGCTTGCAGAGCTCGCCTCTTCAAAACACTCTTGTTAGTGGGAAGGGGAGGAAGTAATGGGCGTTTGACTAAGTTAATGTACTTGGTGAACCATTGGAGAGCTGCCAGCTCTCATTTTTAAATAAATTCCAACATTAATTTTTAAAGTTTAAATGCATATTTTGCATGTTTGCTCTCGGCTCTCCCAGGCTGGGTTCTCTGGCGCTTTCCGAGGCGCAGGAGATGGAATGGCCGGGCCTCCCTGGGGACCTCCCCATGGAGGCAGCTGGGAATGGGTGCTTGGAGCTCCACCGTTCCCATGGCATTTGCTACGTGGGTGTAATTCCTTCCTTGCAGAGAAAGCCTCACCTGCTGCTTAACTCACTTCAAAAAAAAAAAGGAAAAAAAGAGAAGATTTTGCATTTTCCCAGCGCTGTTTATTCCCTTCAGGCGATAAGAAGCTGAACCCAAGCAGAGTCCATGTTACAGATATCAGTACAGTGGCATCTTCTATAAATAGGGTCACTGTAGCTATGCCAGAGCTTTGCTGAGCACAGATTTAATTTAATCAAGGTATCTCTTAGTGTCAAGGCCATCTGTTTAAAATTAGCACTATGATCTCTCTAGGCCCTCTTTAAAATTGTGATGGTCCAGAATCTTTATCCCCTGAAGGCTTTTGCCAGGCAAACAGCATCCAAATTGCTAAGGGGAAGGATGTTTTCCTAAGGCTGAAGCACTCTTTGGAAATCTTGTAGGCAGGCAGTAAAAACAAATCAGTAACGAGGGAGTTGTGCGTTCACTGGGGACTGCAGGGAGGAATTTGGCAAGAAGGAGGGCTATGGAGGGTAGTGCAGAAGCAGCAAGGTGTAAGCAAGCTGTTCCTTGGCACCAAAGCAGGAGGAAAGGTATTTCCAGATGGCAGTCAGAGGGACCAGCTGCAGAGAGGAGAGGGAGCAGCCCTGAGTGAGGAGGATTCCCCTGGCCCCAGCTGAACTTCCAGCACAGCTGTGGCCATGGGAGAGGGGAGGCAGCTGCCTCCACGTGAGCTGCTGCCTTGGCTCTGCAAGCTGCAGGATTTGCAAGGTTTTTCCCCTGGGCAAGATCTCACTGAGCAGAGCATTTAGCAGGCTGATGTTCATGTCCCCTCTACCCTCCTCTTGCTGCATGGCACAAGCCAAGGTCCCCAGAAGTGATCTCCAGCTGCCAGGTCTCATAACCTGAGTCCCTTCAGTCACCCCAGTGAGGAGGACAGGAATCACACAGGGTTGATTTTATCACCATGGCACTGTTACATATGAGCCTACCCAGGAGCTGATTTCAGTATAGATTTGCTAAATATTTTTGGATTAAATGGGTCTGTAACATCACCTGGGAATGTATCACTCAGTACATGAGCTTTCTCTTCTGTGAAATGCGAACACTACAGGCTTCTTCCCAAAATCAACAGCCATATCAATCTCCTTGGCCACCACAGTTGCCTCCTTGCCCCAGGGAGAAAAGCACACTGTGCTTGCAGCCATTTCAACCTGGTCTGCCTGGAGATGCTTCCCAGCCCCCACTGCACTCCCTCTGCACCTGTCCTTTTCAAAATATCAGCAGAATTTAAAGGCAGAGCTTGCAGTAAAAAAGATCTCTGTCTTAGCAAAAAGAGCACCTTTAATCACAGCTTACAATGGCAGCTTGCGCAGTAAATAATAGTTGTCTTAAAATCATCTTGCTCCTGTTCAGCACTCTCTCCTGTGACAGGAACTCCTCCCAAAAGGCAGGGCAATGACTGCTCCAGCCAGGAGATCCTCACCCATATGTGCTGCTTGGGACAAGCAGCAGAAGCCCACCTGCACCCCACAGTAATGTGAGCACAAGTTGTCTACATCTGGGGTCAAAGATTTAGTGGACCACTGCCACTAAACCGTTTTTTATGGGTTTAGGCATTTTTTAACTCATCTGGTTGAGAATTCCCTTCCTGACAGTGAAACCATGTCCCCAGGCATGTGGGTCAGGAAGGCAGGAGTTTCTGTCCAGCTTTGCATGTGGTCCAGAGTGCCTCAGAAGCCTTTTGTCCCCAAAGTTTTCCTGAAGAAAATGCCTTCACACTGGCCGTAACTCCACAAAATGTTGCATTTTGGATGAAGCAGCATGTCTGGTTCGTGTTGTTTTGGTGTAAACACACAACCAGGCTGGGACAGTGACCCAGTGCCTCACACACACCTCGCCCACCTCAGCCCCATGCAGGCTGTGGGCTGAGCAGATCCACCTTGGCTTTTCCCATCACCCCTTCCCTGCCTTGGCTGAGCTGAAGCATCTCCCTGAGCACTTGTCTGTTGGCAGCTCTGCCTGTGATGCCTGCTGCAGTTTCTGGGAGGAGAGACAGCATTAAATTCATGATGAATTACCATATTTCTGTGGCTGATGGCACAAGTGACCTGCCCAGGGGAAGACAGGGCTGTGATGAACCCCTCTGACTCTCTGAGTCACCTCAGTGAACTGCAAAGGCTGAATAAATTCCTTAGCCTCAATGGTGTTTACCCCAATGACTCAAGGCTGCTGATGTTTTCCATTTGTCTTTTTGAACTTGCATTTTAATAATAGCCAAAGTCATTATTAATTCCTTTCTTAAGCTAAAGTGAAGATTATCATGACTGTCAAGTATGCACTGGCACTCCTTAAAAGCAAGTATTTTATATAGCACCTTCAGATTAATATATATGCAAATAAGGTGTTACAGATTAATTAGTATGCAAATTAAGCCATGTGTTATTCGTGTATACATATATCTTTCCAAGCCTACTGCCTGGTTGGTCTAGCAGGTAGCTGGTGTTCTTGTTTATGAACTCATCTCTATTTCTGCATGGTAGCAGGGAAAGTGTGCATGTCATTTCACCTGCCTCTGCCCAGAGATACAACGCTGAAAGTTCTCATATTTTTCAAACTACTTTTTCATGCCTGTAAATGTTTGTAACTGAGCTGCTGATCTCCAGCTAAGTTCATGTAGTTAGATTTCAAAATATCATCTTTCCCAAGTGAAATCATTATCAGGACACCATTTACCAACTTCAAGTCATCAAAATCTCTGCAAGATGACAGATTTACCCAGGTCATTATAACAACAGCAGCAAAAGCTGCAGGCAGGTCATTTTTAAGTGCAGGGAGGAAAACCCAATGCTATCAAACCTAAAAATGACTTGGGAGCAGCTGTTCCCAAACCAGCAGGTCAGTGAATAACAGGTGGGAATGACATGAGCAGCTGTGCTGGAGGTCCTGCATGAGAGCCTCTTTCCTCCTGGTTTCCCTTGGATAAGCAGGGACCAGATCCAGCTGGTGGCTCCTGGGAAAGCCCACCTGAGCTGTAGGAGGTGCAAGGAGTAGAGCTGAGAACTCTGAGGATGACTGCTCTGAGAGGTGCATTTCCATCCCATTTGTCTTTCCCAAACTCCACGTCATGTTCTCCACTCCACATGGGTTTTTATCCTACTTGTCCCAGAGAAACATGGAGCTTGGATGGAGATGTTAAAAGCTGGGAGCTCAAGGAGGCCATTCATAAGGTCTGCAGAGCTGTCGTGGTATTCCCTGCGTCATTTTCTTCCTCTTTTCCAAAACAGCCTGGCTGATCTCTGAGAGCATCTGGAGTAGCAGTCAGCTTTTCCAAAGCCTTTTCCCCCTGCTTTGCATCACTCAGCACACAACCAAATGTGGGGCCAGTCTGGTGGGAGGCTTCAGTACAGCCAAGAGTAATGATGAGCCGTGGGGTGAGGACCAGCCTTCTGTTTAATTTGAGAACCTTTTCCCTGTGTTTTGAGCCCAACAGTAAAATCCCTGCATCCAGCTGCATTTCACTGACTCATTACTTCATAGATCATCTCAATAATCTGATTCCAGAGCTCCCACACTCTATTCCCACTTCTCCAACCATCAGCCAAGTGAGCTGGGTTAAATTTCTTGCAGCATGGAGGGGACTAGAATAGGCTACACAAGACCTAATTAGCAGTCTTTTCCTTTTACAGCATATTGAAGTTTTCTAGGCATTGAGCCATATTTTTTCATAGCCTTCTCTTTCCCTCCCTCACTTTTTTTTTTTTTTTTTTTTTTTGGTAGCTTCTAATTTTTTATTAAAGGATAACAGCATTATTGACAGTACAAGATACTTTCTTACATTCTGCTAAGCAATAAAAAGGAAAATGTCAGATATACAAGATAAGGGAAAAGTGGAGCTAAGGCAGTCAGGCAAATTACAGGAGCTATACTTACAGCCATAATAAAAGCTATACCAGTAATTTGCTTTTAGCCAGTTCCTGTCTTGGGGCTTTCCTCCAAAGACATTCAGTATTACCTGCCTTGGACAAGCAATAAAACTTTCCAATTTTCTTTGTTGTTTCAGGAGTGAGACTCTTTGGATTGAGTTTCCTGCTGCTGGGGTTGTTCCCCAGAAAAGTGGAATCATCTCTTTCTGCCTGTGCATCCCTCAGGCCAACAGCAATTAAAACTAGCTTAGGCATATGGTGTGTGTTCAACTGGAGCGCAATCGCTGTGATTGCCCTGGAAATCAGAGGGAAACCCTGGGTATTGCATTGTGAGCCTTTTAAAGATCTATGTTTTGGTCTTGAGGGCTGGTCACTGACCATCTAGAGCCTGGATGGTCCATGTGGATCAGGGGTAGCTGTTGAATCAATGAGTGCAGTGAGGAGACGAGGTCATTCTATACTTGGTTCTTTGCCGTGGGAGCTTTTCCCTTTCCCTGAATGTGCTGAAGGAGAGTGATTGTGGGAGGCTCAGCTCCATGCCCTTCCTCTACCTCATGAGAGACTTTAATTCTTCTCTTGCAGCCTTAATGAGTGCCCTGAGCAGCCAAGTTAGGTGTTTTTCCACTGTCCCAATCAATGTTTAGTGGCTCCCACCAAAATGACCCAGGCAGGCTCACCTTGAAGTGTCAGGGCTGTGTTGGGCCATTTCCAACTCATCTCTATAAAACTGGACCTACCTCTTAAAGATTTGATTAAGTTCCCACTGAATTCAGTAGCAAAACTGATAATAAAGTCAGTTGGAGCAGGTCACATGGTAACAAATGTTGCATTTTAACTTATTATAATAGTATCAAAGCTAATGCTGGCTTTGCAATGAACCCCTGGAATGCTAGCATACAAAAGAGGTAAAAAAGAGCAGTGAAAAAAGTGCTATTCATTCAGAGACAGATATATTTATTTCAAGTAGATTATTCTTAGAAACACTCATAGCATTATTTACAAGAATATTTAAAAAATTGCAGTGCTACAAAACTGAGATTCATCACTGAGGTAAAACATTTCATTATTATTTCTCAAATCAATTCCCCCAGCAGAATATGAATTACAAGATTTCAGCCAGCCTTTTCAAGAAACCTCTTTTAAAAATTTACATAGCTTATAACAGATTGCCAGAAATATTGCAAGCAGCCATTAATTTACTCCTAGCCAATTAAAGCCTATGCTAACACATGCACTGATATGCACACACTTGTTCCTAATTTTTCTTCTGCAGTTAAGCATGAACAAAAAGACATGCCTTAGAACTAAAAAGAATTTGAAGGCATTTTCATGCTTTCTTTTTTCAGGCTCAAGGGCAAATGTGCCTTTGATAAATATCATTCTGGGTTTTTTCTTCCAATGAAGAAACATCTTTACAAATCACTATTTTTTTTCCGTTGTTGATTGGCAGGCAGATTTGCAAACAGCAGCACACCATCCAAAACAATGTCTCCTTGAGCTTTTAAGTTTAAATTGTTAGGGTTTTTAATTGAATTAATTTCTTACAGATACTAGGTTGAAGAAAGACGTGAAACAGAGAGATTTGGGCTTTTTATATTACTGAACTGACAAGATGATTTACAAGAATGGTGACAACCACCAATGTTCTCAAGGGAGCGCTGAGTCTGAGCCCCTTTATTTGCTTTTTTTGTTAGTGGGGATGGTGCTACTTTAGTTAAATGTCATCACTAGGTAGTAATCTACATACCCAAGAGGTTAGTGAAATGAACCTTTATCAATTATGATATCAACTTCCTCATGAGGGGATGCAGAGGGGCGGGCACTGATCCCTTGTCTGACAGGTCCTGAGGGAATGGCATGGAGCTGTGTCAGGGGGATTTTGGGTTGGATATGAGGAAAATATTCTTCACCCAGAGGGTGGTTGGGCACTGAACAAGCTCCCAGGGAAGTGGTCACAGCCCCAAGACTGACAGAGCTCAAGAAGCGTTTTGAAAATGGTCTCAGTCCATTGTTGGGGTGTCCTGTGCAGGGCCAGGGGTTGGAGTGATGATCTTTGTGGGTCTCTTCAAACTCAGGATATTCTATAATTCTATGAACTGTGTCTTCAGGCTGGGAATTTTTACATACCTGTGAGAAAGAAGGGATTGCAAGGAGAAACATCTGCTCTCTCAGCTGCATGTCCCACTGAGTGTCTGGGGTGCAGGCAGACACCTGAGCATCTCAGGGTGCATCCTGGTACCTGTGGAGCTGAGATTCACCTGGTCCACCTGCAGCCAGCCTGAAGGAGCCTTGGCTTGCCCTGCAGTTCAGGCAAGGAGTACATCTCTGAGTCAGTGCAGCTCATGACAGAGCTGTAGGAGTGCATGAAGGCTGGCATGGCCATTGAGGCTTCATCCTTCATACTCATTCTTCTCACCAAGGAAAAGTCAGTATGCAAATTGCTCTGTAAAGCTGTGGTCACCCCTGAGAATTATCCATCTGAGCTGCTGGCTGTGTTCCACAGGGCAAGAACTGGAGCTAAGCATTTTCCAAATTATAACAAAACCCAAGTAAGACAGATGAGGTTTAAAACATTGTGATCCATGCTGTGAACTTTCCACTGAGTTCCAGCTCAAGCCGTAATATGATCATCATAAAAAGGCTTGAAATGCTGGAATTTCAATGGAAATACTGCCTTTTGCACACTACTAAACCTGGAGGTGCTCACACACATATACTGACACAATTAAAAGCATCACAAGCCTCTAGGAAGGCACCATGATTATTTTTCCTTCTTCTGTGACAAGGCTTGCCACCCTTCCACATCTATTAGTAGTACAAATTTCAATAGGAAAAAGAAAATCAATTCCACTTGAATGTCATTTTTGATGGTTGCTCTAACTCTTCTGATGGGCCCAAACAAAAGACTCCAGTTTAATGTGTGTGTATTTTGAGCTGTGCCCCTTGCTGACCCTCCAGTTTAATTTCCGTCCTTCAGATGAGATGAATGAAGCGTGAAACAGGTCATATCTCAAAACACTGACACATGGGTTACAGACAGAACTCATAGGCAGGAGAGGCAGCCAGTTTGTAGATTAAATCAAAGCAGTTCTGAATAGATGGGAGGTCAGCGAGGGCCAGCTTTGACATTAGATAGGACCTTGTGATCCATCAACTCTTTCTTGGGTCTCACAGATTTCTTGATGACAATGCTTCTTAAAATAAATAAATAAATAAATAAATAGACAAACAAACCCAAGTGGGGCTTTTTCAAACCTGCCAGAGGAGCTCTGGCTTGTGTAAGTGATAAGGATTAATTATTATCAGAGATGATAATAGCTGGAGTTGTTTAGAGCAGCCAGCATGGAAGTTAGTGCTTTTTAATTGCAAGCATTTTCTCTACTTGCAGTGGTAATAATTTTTTGCATGGTGTGTATTATATCACTATGATTTTGGTAATAATCCAAAAGCATGATAGCAAATCCTGGTTGTTTATGGCACTTGGGAGTAATCAGAAGGAGTCCCTGATTAAAAACCTCCTATTACATTGAAAGGAAGGATGAGGTGATTTCCTGGCCCCTGATGAAATTTATCCCCTGCTGAGTCATTCCTGCCAGGATGAGTTATCTGGGGGGAGTAGGAACATCCCTGAGAAGCAAATGTTTGGCTTTGGGCATGGATGATATTACAAGAAATTAAGCCATTTTTCCCAGAGGAGGAAGGCCCTCACTGTCTGTGGACTTTGCCACCTAAACACACTTGGGCATTAAAGCTTGTTAGAGGAATATTTGCAGCATCACTTCACATCAGACCTGGTTTTGCCCCCCTGATGTACAAAATAATTTTCCTACAGGTAGACCCCAATGGAAAATCATTCATTTCAGTGGTTTTGGAGGCAGAGTTAAAGTTTCAAGGAGAATATGCAGCCTAGGAGTTTGTCATGACCAAATGGATCTGTGCTCTCACAAGGTTTCAGGAAGATTGTTTCAGTTGTATTTTTGTGTCCTTAAGAAAATAAATGATATGGTTTCTTACTCGCCTTCCTTGCTTCATGCAAGAATTGGAAATACAGAATCTATTTCTGGGGTTGGCTGTGGAATCTCATTAGAGATCATTGTGAAAATATTGTTTTTCAGGAAAATATTAAATTCAAGAAAGACTGCCAGAAGTTTCTTTTTGGAACATAAAAGAAAAATAGATGCAAAAGCCTTATTTGATGTCAAGGGACGTGCTGTAATGAAATGGAGAAGAGCTGATGAGGAAAGCAGGATTTGGGAGTTGGTTTAGAGAACAGTGAATTTCCCCAATGAGCCACAGACTTCCCTGTGTGGTCTTAGCCTCTAGCTCAAGGTTCATAGGCTAGGGCTAACATTTCCTTACCTTGGGGGATAAATTCCTTTCATCTACAACAATATAAAGACAGTAGGTACTACAGTGATGGAGAAGCATATAAGTAACTTGACAGGCAGAGTAATGGGCCTGTGTTTCATTGTTCTGCTAAGTAAGGCTCCCTGGGCATTCCCAGACACACACTTCCAGGAGAAATGAAAACACCAGAAGCCCTCTTTGCAGGCATTCAGCCAAGCTGTGGTTCCAGGGACACCGGCTGGGTTAGCAGTGCCCTGCAAGGGCGGGACAGAGCAGGGCCCCTGAGCTGGGCAGTGACCACCAGATGTTAACTCTCACAGAAAAACACCCGTAATGAGAAAGCAGGAGAAGGGAATTTGCTAATGATAGCTGAAGAGATGGAACTGGAGATTCCTGAGCTCCTCTTTCACCTCAGCATTCCATTTCTTCTTGACTCTGCACAGCTCTAGTTCTCTGTGCTTTTGAAAATCATGTCAGGAGACTCTCAGAAATTAGGTCCATTTGCATGACTGTCATGCACCCATTCTGTGCCAGTCAGCACTCCTCTCACCTCAGAAAGGTCTAGGGCTCAACACTAGGATGTTTCATACAGGAGGATAAATTATTAGGGTTACACGAAATTATAATAATTTCGTGTAACCCTAATAATTTATATAATAAATATATATTTTTTATATAATTTTATAAATTTATATAATAATAATAAAATATTAGGGTTAGCACTGCCTATAGCTGATGAAGAATAAGGTAAAATGATGCTGTAAATTAGCAACTGACATGTATTTCAGTCATAGATCATAGAATATGCTGAGTTGGAAGGGCCCCATCAGGATCATCGAGTCCAACTCGTGGCCCTATGCAGGACACCATGAGAATCACACTGTGTGAGTCCTCCCTTCCTTATACCTATTTCTTTTACTGGAGCCCCTCAACCTACCTCACCCACACAATGTGCTGTTGGACTCTTGTCTAGTGCTTACCAGTCTGTTTTCTGTGTGATAATCCACATCCTTTTTGTTTTCATCATTTCAGAATAATGATTTGTAAATGGCCATTTTTTCATCAGGACACCCCAAATCAACACTAGTTCTGTGCTTGGGAAGAATAGGAAAGTAGCAAGGTTATTGAAGTCACCAAAATGCCAAATATGTATTCCCTGTGAAGAATACAGGCTTGGTTTTCGTGAAGAACTCAAAGCAATTGCTGTGCATTTAATAAGCAATGCATACAGGGAATGCTGCTTGTGATCAGTGATTTGGAGAACATTTGTGAGAGCCTTGCAGCAAGAGGCTGTTTTAAGCTAGAAGGATTATCCTGGCAGAGGGACAGAGCACCCTTGGCTGGGAGAAGAGCCCCAGAACAGCCAGCCCTGGATGGAAGCTCAACTCACTGCCTCAGCTGAGGCTCTGAAACAGCTCAGAAAGAATCTGGTTAAATACAATGTGTAGCTGCATTTTATTGCTTCATTTCACTTTATAGGAACTCTTCTCTCAGTTTTATAATTGAGAACTTAACTCTGCCCACTGGAATAGCAGGCTGTCTTCCTTTCCAAGCTGGCAATGGTGTGCAGAGGTAAATCCAGCATTTCTCATGGCTTTACTCCCCAGAGGGTTTGCAGAGAAAGCAATGATCAGCACTGCAGGCAGATCCTCAGGGAGCCTCTGTCCAAGGGCAGAGCAGAGGCTGGGGGTGGGGTTATGCAGGAACTGTGGATTGTTTACTGAGAAGCTGAAAGAATCAGCTGGTAGAGGTCAAATGCCAAGACCTGGGGACAGCTTTTGCTAGGCAGCAGGGTTACTGTCTCGTGGAGAACTGTGGATGTGGAAAGACGTGCCCAGCAACAGGAACCTCTCTTGTGTCACTATAGCAAGGTCCTTGAGCAGCTTGCTGCAACACTTCTGCCTGTTTGCAGCTCTTGGTCTTTATTCTGGAGGCATTTAATATGTTGGCTCCCAACACTGTCCTTTGCTCTCCTCAGGCTTCAGGAGATGAGCTCTGGCATTAAAAGTGAGCAGTGTAAGCCACCTGCAGGCTGCTCAAATGCCCCCTTCTTCCATAAAATTCCCAGTCCATCCCGTCTTCAGAGACTGCTACTAAAACTGTTTCCATTTTTAGGGATCTGTGAGAAGCAAGTTTTTCTGAAACCATTACATATTTTGTTCCTATTCCAAGTGCTGGCTTTGATAGCTAAAGGGCAGCAACCAGAAAATGTTTTGAATTCCTTGTAGTGGAAGGAGAAGCAGATGCAGACCTGATGTGATGGAATACTACATTTGGTGCATACACAAGTGCTAGCAGTGAGGTAGAAGACTCCCCAAGACCTTTGGGACACCCTTTTCCCACACTGCCCCCCAGTCCCCAGTAAGCCTGTGCCTGGTGTAAGATCTATCTCTTGCCTGCCTCATTGTAAGGAGCTGTAAAATACAAACCCCACTCTTTAGATTAAGTCTAATGTTGACTGATGCAGAAAGACATGAGGCAGGAGAAAAAGAAACTGTTTGGTAGAGTTGATCTTTATTGCTATGGTTTAGCAAAATATGTCTGAGAGAAGCAAGAATGGTCCTTTTGAATCATTTCTTGCATTTATTATACAGCCTGTGGGAGAGTGGAATGCTTGAGGCAAGCTTGCCGTACAATTTCTTGTAACAGTGCCTGCTCTGTCTGTATGTGCTGGAGAGCTTGCTCGTGTAGGAGAGCCCAGTGTGATTAGAATCATTTCTTTCCTTCCAGAGATTTGTCCTTTTGAAAGCATCTTTTGACTTGAGCACCTGGTCTGAAGTAAACCAATTTGTTACCATGATGTTTGATCATCCACTCTGAGGAAGGACAATTTCAGCACAAGGTGCTTATTCAGATAGCAGAATCAATATTTAGGAATTTGGTCTAACCCTTGAGGTACTGAATTTTGCTTTTTTTTTTGCATTAAGCAAACATTTATAGTACATTTATCATGGAGCCGTGGGTTTCCAACCATGTAGCCATGTGTTACCATTTAGTTTTGTTTTTGAGGGATTTTTTTAACTGCGCAATCATGAAAATTAAAAGGCAATTGAAATGCTGTAGGAGGAATTAAGAAGTAGGATCGATACATTATTAGTCACACTGTAATTTCTTTGGGAAGTTTCTGCCCTATTTTTTAATTTTAAAATATCTTGCTTTCTCCTAATTCAAAGACTTCCCAGGCTCTACAGAACACTATTTCTCCACTTTTATTCACAGTCTGAAAAGGAAATGCCACTGCAAGCTGCCATGTTTTTCATGCTTCATTATTGTACATTTTCTAGTACGTAATGAACTATCCCCATGAAAATTTGCAGTGAATTGTCTTGTAATTGCCTAGATATGAAGGAAAATGTGGTTGGAGTAAAATACCATTAACACTAAAAATAGGAAAATTGCAGTTAATCCATGTAAAGAGAAATAATACATCTCATCACAGAAAGAAGCAAGGGTGCTGGTGGAAACAGGGAGCTTGGCATACCTTTGGGATCTGGCCTTGGAGAAAGGACACAGCAAAGGCATTTTCATAGGGGCACATCTGCCCAGTGGCTGTGGGGAACCTGCTTGAGATGCCACCTCCAGCCTTCAGGCCTCTGCATAAGAAAGACATTAATTAGTAGAAGTAAAATCTGAAAAGCTCACAGTCATTATGAGGAGATGGACGGGTTAACTTGTAAAAGATCCTACAGCAGGGCCAAAAAAAGAGTGGGAAGGAATTAGTGAAAGGGCATCCTAGAGGTGCAGTTAGAAAAAATAAAGGTAATTTTAAGAGAGATACAGAAAATACGGATGTAAATATAAACGTGAAGACAAATGTGCAGTCCACAGGGAGGTGATCCTTGTGCTGTGGGATTTTGCAATTTGGACTGTAGAAAACTCCAGGGGCTGTCACTAAGAAGCAAATCATTTGCCTAACAGTGAGCAGGACTGAGTGATCTAATAAAGCTTTTCCGTTCCTCGTGTCTGGGGCTGGGAAATTAATGCTGGATGCGGTGCCAGACTATGTATGTTAAATGTGTCTCTGTCAGCGTTGGGTAGAAGTTAATTTCGTATGTTGATGATAGCACAGTCCGTACCACACTGTACCAAAGGAAAGGCAGGCACTTAACCTGGGAGCAGGGAATGTTTATTTCATGCTTGCCTTGGGGTAAGAACTAATGGTGAATCATGTAGGAACAGCATGCTAGATACCATCTTGTCTTTTATTTAAGTGTACTGATTTATCTCCTACGGGAGGTGGTGGAGTCCCTATCAGCTCTTGAGTCATTTAAAACTGGAATGAACAAAGCGCTCATGAATAGACTCTGGGGAGCAATCATGAACTGCTTGGGGATGGACAAGATTAAATACCAGGTTTTTATCCAACTCTAGTGCTGTGGATATAGAGCATTAATCGCTTGGGTGAGAGCAGGGCACTGAAGTGAGAGGCTGGTGGCCCCTGGCTAGGATCTCACCCCATCTCAGTGTGCAGTGGTGAGGAAAGTCCCACCGTGGTCCCAGTTACAGAGCTTTTAAAAAATCTTAAAAAGTATTCCTCAGGTATGTAAAGTAAACACACTCAAGGTGTGGAGCTGTGTGTGCACTTGTTGTGACCTGACATCCACATTCCTGGGCTCTTCTCCCACCCTCACTCCATCACAGCAGGAGGCAGTGTTGGGAGAGGAGCTGCAGAGAAAGTGCCTGTTTGTCACATGTCTACAGGGCGTGAAGCTTTCCAGCCATAAATACACATGGCTGTCAGCGTGACAAGATAATTACTTTATTGGTGGGTTTTCAAGAAAAATGTGGGCCAAAACTTCCTTGTTCTACTCATCAGAGAAACTTCATTGAATTTAAAATCACCATTCTTCCAAGTGAAACAGATTTGGCCCTAAATCATAATTCATCAGTTGTTGGCACCCAGCAATTTAAATCTTTTCCGCAACAAGGAAAATAAATCTTTTAAAAAGTATATTAAAATCAGTATTGATTATTCCAAGCAGGAGCTCTGCATTCAGAGCTATAAATCTCTTTTTTAGGATCCCAAGTTAAAATATTTCAGCAAAACTGCTGTATAAAAAAAAAAAATCACTATGGTTTAATCATGTGGTAAATTGCTAGGATTTTTGTATGTGGAATTTATAGGGCACCATTTCTTTTAGATTAAATGGGAACGTTCCTGATTTAGCTCTGATTACTCATCTACAGATGGGGTTAATGTCATGTGTCTCTTTGGGGATGTATCTTCTTAAGTAATGATGTCCTTATTGTGTGCTCTATGGATCCGTTGTCAAGACGTCTTTAAATATATCCTGGATGGCACATGGAGGTACCAGTAAATTATGTGTTGAATTAACAGGTAATTCAATCCACCTTGGTGTTAATCTTATTGCAAAATAACAAGCTACATAAAAGCCATTTAAGTGCAATTTAAAAAAGAAAAAAGCTCTATAAGATATAATCTCTTTAATCAGAAACAGATTTTGTTCAATTACTTTTAGTCTTCTCTATGAAAACAGTGAGGCCAGATCCACTGTATCTCCAGAGACGCTGTGTCCGTGAAGTTGGACACAGGGATTGGACTGAGGTGCCACCAAGGCAAACTTGTGCTCCATCAGTGTGGGGGATGGAGTAGGGCTTGGAAGAACAGCTGTTCCTCTGCTCACTGGCCACCTCCCTGGCCTGTTGGATGTCCCTGGACCAATGCTGTGGTCAGGGCTTTTATAACCTGCACCCTGTTCCTGACATGTCACCTTTGCTCTGGCTTTGTTGACGGACTCAGGGGAGATGTGGGGCACTAGGTGTGAAAATGCTCCTGAGCGCTTCAGGCGAGGAAGGCTTGCTTGGAGTGGGGATGGGCAGTGCAGTCTCCTCAGGTGGTACCTCCCCTGCTGGGGCTGTTTCCTTATGGGAGTAAGGACACCAATAAACTCCGGTGTTTTCAGTCCCTGGAACATCTCACACTTTGCTGCAGAACCAGGGCTCTTGTGCTTCCCTTCTGCTCCTTGGGCATCTGTGGCTGAGGGGCCAAAGCAAGGCCCTTTGCAAGGGTTTGCACCAGCACTGAGCAAATTATATCCCACAGAAATGAATTCTTTTGTGCTTTCTCCTTCAGGCTCATTAGCTATGGAAAAATTATTTGCTCATCCACTCACAAATGCCTTTCCATTGCATGAATAATTGCTTAGTTTCCTGAGAAGTGTGCACTGTTTTGGTTAATTTTCAGGCTGCCTTGTTTGCTTTTGCTCCAAATGCTGCCAGCAAAAGGGTTCTCAGCTTCTGCTGGTCTCCTGCTCTGCTGCCATGCATTCCTAAAATTAGTAGAAGAATTACAGGTTTCACATCTTTAAGTCAAATGCAGGATTCAGAAATGTGTTTTTTCCCCATGAGTGAAGAGCTTCCTGTTTGTGAGTGCACACTGTGGGGGCCTCATGGCAGGTTAATTTGAATGGTCGAAATTAAGAATTAATTCCTGGAAAAAGAGCTGTATTCTTGGAAATGTTTTGTGCTATGCACTCCTCCCTTGGAACAATTTTCAGACCATCCTGTCACAAACTAGCAGCCAGCAGATGGGAAATTCAGAGCCTAGCAATCCCTTTCATTCATTCCACTGCTTTTCTATACACAGACAGTGTTAATCCCGTTTAGGTTTTTTTTTCAGAGGGATATGGAATCCCTTTCTGAGAAATGGCTACAAAAATACCTCAGTGTGAGCCTACAGCTGGACTGTACATGCAAAGGTATCTCAATTTGAAAGCATGGGCCTCAATCAGCTAAAAATGCATCTGTGGTCAAGTCTTGCTACACCCAATTTGTTCAGAAGGGGCATTAGTGATTACTGGTATTCCTTGCCCATGGAATTTAATTCACCAGGGAAGATGGACAACTATGTTAGCTTACACACAGGTATGGAGGTCCAAGTCAGGCCACCAAACTCTGTGGGACATAAGGTGCGATTAATATGAGCATAAATGGACAAAAAAAAAATAGGGGTTTGAGCAATCAGGACTGCAAAAGTCCCCCAAGAACTGTGTTCAAATCATGCTTCTTTTCGTTTCAGCAGCTCACTAAGAGATGAGCACCAAAGAAGCATTACTAGTCCCCAAATCTCTTCTTCTTGACCACTGCACTGCCATGAACAAAATCCTACCTTTGTATCCAATTTAATCCTGTATTCCCTAAGGAAAATGGTATAGAAATTGCAGCCACAGAAGGGAAAAGCAATAGTAACTTTATAATAACTTTGCTCCTTCTGGATTCTGGCTCATGGGAAGGCCAAAGAGACACATGATATGTGTCAGCACAGTGTTTGCAGCTGCTCTAACAGCTCACAGGAGGCTTTCCAGGGCTGCCATTCCCTTGCACAGCCCTGCACACACAGGGTCTGTGCCTGTGCCCTGTCCTTGCAGCACCCTGCAGCTCACAGCTCAGTGGGACAGCCAGGACCACCAGGGCTGGCTCTGCTCCCCTGCCACCCCTGCCACAGGGACATTGTCACCGTGTCCTTCAGTGTCCTGCAGAGCACACCTGTGGCATCGGAGCAGCCAGCCAGAGCACGAGTGGGGCAAGAATGAGCTGTACTGTCTCTGGCCAGAAGAAAATCTGTATTGTGAATACAGCTCTGCACAATAGATAAGGCTTCTCAGATGAAAAACTGCTTCCCCTTCCCGGCGGAGTCTAAAATTTCTTCTGATGGCGATGATGCCTTGAACAATGACAACCTTCATTCATCTCCTCTGGCCAGGAGAGAGCTGAGAGTTCACGTTTTAAGCTCTTTCACAGTGCTGAAGGCACATAAAAGCCTCTCATCACTGTTCAAACACAGTCCTCCATTAGGAGTTATTTAAGCAGGAGCTGCTTTCGCTGCTCCAAACCTCTTTGTGTGAAATCCTTCCAGCACCGCGTGTGGCATCGGCCGGCAGCTGATCTGGCGTTTGCTGGGCTGGACACACCAGTAATGGACAGTTAATTAACCCAATCCATCAGTCAGTCCCTTTCCAAGGCTGCAGTGATGATTTTAAAGCCTAAATGTCATTTCTCCTTTCTACCTTTGTGTCATTGTCATATGTTAAAAAAATGAATAAATGGGACTAGAGGCCCCTTTTGATTACTACAATTTTTCTTCACATGCTTCATTTGCTGGGCCATTCTTATCAGCCAAGTTGTCTTTATTTGGCAAACTCTGGCCAGGACTCTGGGCTTGCCCTTCTGGCAAAATGTAGTTTGATCCCACATTTGTTTTCGTCTTTTGCCTCAGTGTCTTTGTTGTTTTCTCAAAAAGCTAAAATTATACAAAACCAAAAAAAAAAAAAATCAAAGGTCAGTAGATTGTGTTTTAGTTGCCAACAGTGCATTTGTTTCTCCTTAAGAGCTCTTTTGGTCATGAAAAGAACAACCTTTTCCTGCAAAGAAAGCATTTCTTTTCTACTGGAGCTAACACAAGAATGGTCTTGCAATTAAGGTGATTTTGAGCAAAGTTTACTTCATGCCTAGCTTGTCCCAGCCTTCTTGTGTGACCTTGGATGTATCCCCCATCTCCTGCCCATTCTTCTCTCACAAAGGTATTGTCAAATTAAAGATCAAGTTTTTAAAAGAGATAAGTAGCTTTGTTCCTCTGAGTCCATCAGCAGAGGCTGTGCCAGGACCACTGAGAATGAAGCCCTGTTACAAAAATTTGCAGTGAAGGGAGGCATCCAGAAATGCAGGCACATAGAATAAATAGTTGCTTTTGAAAAACTTGGCCAACACCCCCGAACACTTGTAAAGCACTTTAACTTCCAAATGTTGAAGAATGGAGAATGATTTAAATGTTTTGAAGTTATTCCCAGGACTAGAAGTTTGCAGGACTGTGTCACAAAAAGGAAAGAAATTAATATAGCAGATGTAATGCGGAAATTCTCAGAAGTTCAGGGGGATAAAGGATCTTTTCCTAAGATGCCATTGATTTGCTTTAGTTTGGTCTGGTTCCCTTCTTTCAAGACTGCCATAAATCTTCTGAGCAAAGAAGCTTTCCTGGGAGCTGAGCAGATGCCTGCAGAATCATGGAATTTAACTCTTTCTCGGCAGCCTGCAGGCAGCACACATCCATTGCTCTGAGTCTGGGCACAGACTGCTGGTCTACACCCCATGAGGATCTGGCCTGTGACATGTCCATCTGCTTGTTGTCTCTTCTGCACCCTGATGTCCAGGCTTTGCAGTGGGGACACCCCCTCCCCCTCTCCCCAGCGTGCTCCTGCAGATGCCCCCCACCACACCTGAGCAGGGAGTCGCTGCTCCAGCCCAGCACCACGCACAGCTCAGTGAGGGTGGCTGCTTCCCCATGGGTGAACCGTGGTCCTGGGGCAAAACTGGGGCGAAAAGGGCTCAGAAGAGAATCTCAGCCTTGACCAAAAATAACCCTGCTGTTCAGGGGCCGCCTGAGAGGTGGGATCCCTTCCGAGGAACTCCGTGCTTGAAAGGTGAGACAAGTCTCCTGAACAGGTTATTATCTCGAGGAGACAAATCCTTCAGCAGGTTGGGCTTTTTTTTTGTATACTTCAAACAAAGAGCGAGCACAATCAAAGAGCTGTAAGATCTTTCTTTTTCCTTTTTTTTTTTTTTCCTGCCTCTGTCATTCCCTTTCATTTCTGCTGCCCACAGAAACTACCGCGCCTCCCTGTCTTGTGCTGAATATACATCAAATAGGAGGTGAAGCACTGGCGGTCTTCACAGGAGAAGCCAGGCGGTGAGGGGGAGGGCGTCTTGCATGCTGTGGTGTTTCATTAATTTATTTTTCCCCTTCTTCAGGGAAAAAGCAAGTGTGGGTGACCCAGAGCAGACTGAAAAACACAAGTGACTCGCAGGCTGGGAAGGAGCCTGAGAAGCGTGTGATGAGTGTAGGTTGTGTGCTTCTGCTGCCAGGCTAAAGGGATGCAGGTCTGTGGTGGAGCTGGTGCTAAAGGGGTCCAAGGGGCTGTCAGGACCCCTCCAGGTCAGGATTAGTTGCTGCAGCCTGGTTCTCTCTCGTGGGTAACAGAGGGATGCTGCCCCTACCTACACCTGGCAGGATCTACCTCTTCCCCTTTAGGAGAATGGATTTTCTTGAACCCCGCTGAAAACCAGGCCTGACCTCGGGACCTCTTCAGGTCACTGTTTTCCCCCGTGCAAACACTTTCATCTATTCCTTTAGTCTCACCTATTAAGTGTAATTTGCCTTTTCATACCAAGGCTGGCACATGTTCCCTTCTGCGTATGCACCAGGCAGGATAAAGGCAGTAAGCATTACTTGGCTTGGAGAAAAGAATTGCTATCAGCTGGCTTTATTGTGCTGTTTATTAAGCATGAATTAATCTTGGAAATGATATCACAGAGGCCACTGCTGCTCTTGTGATGTGCACTTGCTTTGTAAAGCCTTTGCTTGAGGGGCTATTTCTAACATTTGGTTAGTTTCCTTCAAGGGGCTTTGTTGTTAAGTTATCTTCCTTGCAAACATTCTCTGTCATACTTATTTTAAGGGAAATCAGCTGCACAGGCAGGTAGAAGAGCTGTCAGATACAAGATGACTGAATTATGCTTGCTTTGCTCAGGGGTCAGACAAGAAAATCTCTGGATGTAACGCCTGGAACTATCACAGCAAGACCCCTGGGGCGTGGGGAAAGCCAACACCACAAACACCTTTGTGCCCCAACTTGTTGTACTGGGAAACAGCCTTGGAAGTCCTTATTTCTGAGAGCAAACCTTTATACGTGTGGATGTCAGCCAAGCCTTGTTCTGGATCTTACACTGGAAGGTGAACTGAGAGCACGTTTTGGCTCAGGTGCCGTAATGTTTTATTGCTGTGCTTTGAAATACATCTTTTCATTTCTCCCCAGAGCACCAGGCCTTTCTGGCAGCTTAAACAGTCTCACATAGTGTTTGGGCCATGAAAATATTTGGGGTTTTTTTTCTGGTTTTTGCATTGCTTTGTTGAACACCTCCAAGGACCACCCTGACAGGGATCTCACTGGTGATGCTCATGTGAGAGACACTCACACGAGTGGTTTCAGGCTGGTTCTCAGCCCACCCTGATCCTGCCCTCCTTGCTTGATACTGATGACCTCCAGAAGTGGAAAAGATGTGTTTCCCCTGCTCAGCCCCTGGCAGGGGGAAATTTGCTTTATCTAAGGTTTATGTTTCTACCAAGCATAACCTAATGAGCCTGATCCTGCTTGCTCTCACCTGAGGAAGGGCTGATAGATGTGCACCATCCCATACAGCAGCTCTGTGCCATGAGGAGCTGACAAATCCATTATGTAGTGCTGGCTGTGACTGGAACATGCTGCTGCAGCTCCAGGCTGGCACGTGACAACCTGAGGTTGTGGCAGCACAACCCTTCACAGAATTTTGTTTTATTTTATTCCACAGATTGCAGAGGGAGTGGCCTCGTTTTTAAGCTCTGCTACTACAGAGGTAGCCAGATGGTTTATGGCATGATAGTGGGTCACAGAAATGTCTCTGGAAATGCTTATGTGTCATGTCTGTGTGAGACAGGTCATCTGCAAAAACGCAGATGAGATCCTCCATTTAGAGCAAACAGCAGCAGCCTGATTTATATGGAACATGCAGCAAAGGTTGCAGGCTGTGAAAAAGCAGCTCTCTGGTCTTTTGTACAGATAGCCTCGATTTCACTGCAAATAAAACATATAAACCAGACAGGAAAGGTGTGCAGCTCTCAGGTTGCTAAACTACAGGTATATTTATTCTGCCTCACATGCTGAGGTTCATATGTGAAGCGTAGATAGCTCTGGAGGGCTGTCCATCTTCCCCTGTCACTTATTTAGATCTGGCACGTTTCTTAAAGCATCTTGGACACACTGCTGCACTGAGGCTGTTGGTTCATTAATATACATCCTCCAAAAGCCACATCCAGCTCTGTGCCCTTCCTGGGGTGGGGGGGCTGATATGTCCTGTCCCATATGGACCCTTCCTGGATGCTCTCCCAGGCTCCAGGCATTGGAGACTATGCTGCTGGTGCTGCTGCTGCTGAGCTTGATGCTGTGCCCCTCATCTAAGAATAGCCTTACTGTCTTGAACGCCTGCCAGTTCCTGAAAGCTTGGCAAGCAGAGGGAAGAAACACAGCCATTATGTAATGGTTTCTCCTGGCCAAGAAAAAAATCCCATTTATTGATCTCCTGTCTGAAAACCTCAGTAACTCTGCGTAATTGATGACCAGCTGTTAAGAAAAGCTGTTTGGAGGAAGAACATTTATAATTAAAGAACAGACACTTCAAATTCAGCTCTCCTTCCATTTTCTCATTGCATTTCTCTCTGCTGTCCCAGGGAACAGGCAACCTGCCTGGGCCTTTAAGCTTCTCATTTCAAACTAATATATGCCTTTCCCAGAGAGCAACACTGCGTTCTCCAATTTCACTCCCTGTGCTACAGAGGGGAACTATTCATGGAGCTGTGTGAGAGAAAGAGACTAAGGAAATATCAAGACTAACAGATGGGAAACAGGCAGTGGATGACGTGTAGGCAGGCTGATGTTACAGCAAGTCTTATCTTGTTAGCAGAAATATGTTGCAATAAGCAGAGTTTTGGGAGAGGGCTTGGTTTTGAGCATGGAAGAGGAGAAGACCTTTCCGTCTGATGAGGGACCTGCTTGTGTCTAAAAATGTCGTATTAAGGCCCTGCTACCCCTGAACATTTTGCTCTTGATCCTGTTTCTCCAGATGTACCCATCTCCTCCGTGCTTTTGAGGTGAAAATGTTTCTGGGTTTCTCTGATGAAAACTGAGTGTCCCCATTTGTTTGAGGGAAAGCAGAAATACAGGTCACTCAGCTCAGCTCTCCCAGACCAGTGGCTATCCACAAGTCCAGCTATAGCCTTCCTTTCCCCTCCCCCCCACTCTGAGCAAGGCCTACACTGGAAA
This sequence comes from Corvus kubaryi, assembly GCF_017639235.1. NCBI lineage: Eukaryota > Metazoa > Chordata > Aves > Passeriformes > Corvidae > Corvus > Corvus kubaryi. Next base: position 15,075,064 of record NW_024581136.1, read on the forward strand.
TAGACAATTTAGCATGAGAATTGTATTGTGCATTTAAATGTAAATTGCTGGGGAATTGACAATTGTTTTGTTTGAATTGTAATGATTGGAGTACAAGGTATTGGGTTTTTTCTTAGAATACATTTTAACTGGTATTTATGTCCTTTTACATTCATCTCAGGCACAACTATATGCACGTGTCCTTAAGCTTTCATCTGTAAATCCTTGAGCTGTCACATTCCTGTTAGGAAACCCATTTCTTTGACTTATCCAGCAACTGTAGACTGGCACTTTTCCCCCTCCCCATCTTTGCTTTTTGGAAGAATCTCTTGCTTTAATTCAAGTAGGTGAAAACCTCAAATCCAAAATGAAAATACAGCTTGGGTCCCCTCCTACTCCATGAGCACCAGTGGCTGTGAGCCCACTCCTTTCCTCTTTCCCTCACTGCCTGCAGATCAGATCACAACCTTGACAGCCAGGGAGAGCCTCTGCAGGGTCTGCTAAGCCCTGAGATTCCTTACCAGCCCCACCAGCTGAGGGTACCAAGCCCATCTTGCAGGTTTGGCCACCCCTCCCATCCTGGTGCTCACCATCAGCTCAGGATTTGGGGGCTGAGCCATTATCATGCAGGTGGTCTGATTGTGCAGAGCCCTGAGCAGACAGTATTTTTTTCCCATGGTAGGCAGGGGGGAGGGGGTAAAACCAGATGTACACAGAGCTGTTCACAGATCTGGTTTCATTCATGGATGCTCCTATCCTGTTAGAAAGGTACTGAGCACCAGCCCTCAGCACAGATGAAAGAGACTAAGAGGGTGGCCAAGTCCATCCTGAGGCTTGTCCCAGAAAAGGATTTTTTGTACCATCCAAAGAGCCAATAAAGTGAGGGAAGCCAGGGGTTAATCAGCTCTGCCCTCCTCATCTAGTGGGAAAAGCCTGGGTTTCTGCTCTGTTTGCAAGGAGGGGAGCAGTAAATACCATTATTCGCAGAGGTTTTCTGAGGTGCAGCCAATTTTCAGGAATGCTGTATCTCAGTCCAAAGAAAACCTGCGTGTTTCTCCTTGGCCTGGCCTTGTTTCTTGAGACTGTTTCACTGATTGATACAGGAGATATAAACAAAAATTGAAATAACACATGCCTGGTAATATAAACAAAACACTTTCACCAGAGAGAAAAGATTGCAAAATCAGCAGCTTGCAGGGCTCAAACGCAGCCATCCAGCACTGAAACCAAGCCATTAAGAAAACAAATAAATAAACAAATAGAAATAGAACTGACTGCCATAAGCCCCTGACCTTAATTGTGTGGATATATGCCTGTGAAAGCTTGAGTCAAGCTTTTCCCTCCCAGCCCCCACACTAATTCCTTTGGCCTCAGTGCCGTAAAATGCTCATTCGACCAGTGTGGCCACCCCCTCTCTCCCTTATCCACACAAGCAGCCAGGAGGTCAAATCTGTCACTGTTCCTCTGCAGAGGAGACCCAGAGGTTCACCCTGGACTGCTCTCCCAGTCCTTTGCCACCTTCCAGCACAGGTGTCTGGAGCAGCAGTTGTTCATCTCCAGACCTGGATAGAGCAGACAGTGACAATCACACGTTGCTGATGAGTTTTCTCTCACTAGTACAGATAAACTTCATGGGTGGGGAATAGCTGCTGGGGACTTGGAGAAGCCTGATGTAATTTGCTGGGCCACAGAGGTGTAATTATAGTGAGTTTCATGCAGTTCTTTTGCAATTTGTCACATTGGAAAAATCAGCCCCTGTGATGGTTAATGTTTATGTAGGACTCCAGGTGAGAATCGTAGAATCAGTAAGGTTGGAAAAGACCTCTAAGATCATCAAGTCCAACCATTTACCTAACTCTTCCAAGGTTTTTGAACATTGCTAGGGACAGTGACTCCACCACTTTCCTGGGCAGTCTGTTCCAGTGCTTGACAAAAGGTGTCTGTTCAGCTTGGGTAAAAAGCCAGGGATGCATCCCCCTGGGTGCACCCTGCAGGTGTATCCCCACTGCACCCCCAGGTCCATTCCTGGGTTCATCCCTTGGGTGCACAGCTGGATTCACCTGCATGGCCATGGAGGAGCATGGGGTGATGCCTCCCAGCGATTCAGAGACTTTCCAAGATCCTGAAAGTCTGAGCCCCCAGTTTCTGGAAGCATTTCCATGGGAGGTACAGACATAAGAGCTGAAGGAGCCCCTGAGCTAATCTGCATGGGAAAGAGGGTGCAGGGTCAAGCCCATGCACTGTTTCTCTGTGGTACATTGAAATTCACCCTTGTGCCCTCACTCATGGACCTGGCAGCAAGTTTCCCAAGCAGCAGCTCCTGCCGTAGCCAGGTGGGAATTCTCCCCAGGGTGCATAGTTGCTGTCTTTAAATATCTGTCTTCAGATTCTCTTTCTCAAGCCTCAGACAAAAATATGACAGCTATCCCACAAATCAGCCATCTAAAAGAAAAAAGAAAAGCCACATTTAATTACTCCTGAAGGGGAACTTATACACGAGGAGCACTTATTAGGGCAATATATTTTTTCTTTTGTAGCTTTGAGCTGATCTCTAATAGCACCAGCGAAGTTCCAGCATAACCTTGGAGTGTGTTTCATTATCATTCAGATGGAAACTGCTGTCTTATGACTGCAGTTTTAAAATACAGTACATTTTTATAATTTCTAAGTAGGCAATCAAGTGGACATAACACATGGAATTATATCCAGTCCTGGCACCAAACCCTGCCCTTCACTTGCCCATGCTGCTCCCAGATATTAAGGCCTGAGTACAGCTGGGGGCTGGATTTCAACCCCAGGATGAGCCTGCAGTCCTCTGCTCTGACAATGCAAACATGTAGGCGTTTATGAATTCACTAATTTTAATTTTAAAGTCACTGTGACTTTTAAAAGTCAAGCACTGGAGCAGCCTCTCTCCCTTCCTCCCCTTTCTCACCATGAAGGCAGCAGGGCAGGGGCAGCAAGTGGCTCCTGGCTGGAGAAGATGTGACCCATGAGCTGCTCCTCACAACGCTGAGTCGCTGGGAGCTTCAAGTGCTGCTGCATGCTGTCAGCACTGACCTGAGGGTACCAATGACTTCGGCTGTTTTCCTCCCCTCAGGCACCTCTCTGGATCTGCAAATCCATTCCTTTAGCTAATTAGCAGATGGCAAAGGCAAAACTAATCAATCATTTCCCAGTGGGGCTGCTGGTAGCCCATCAGTTACAGCAACCACAGAGGCTCTGCCCTGGCCCCACTGCCCCAATGTTCCCAGGTGGGCAGCTGAGCATCCTGCTTCGTCACGGGCTTAATTTCAGACTCAGGCCAAAGGAGTATGATGTTTAGCCTGGAGAATACACAATCTGTAGGAAGTTCTGTGGTTTTTTGTCTACAGTAGAAACCTGTTAAAAAAATCCTGTATTTCAAGAGAGAAGAGTAAAAGAGGATAGGAATGTCAGGGTAATGTTTGGAAGCCAACAAATACTGGGAAGGACAAGTCTCCCTTCTACTGATGACAGAATTAATATATTTCCATTGTTATTTAATGTATAGGCAGGGAAAATGTTAAAGAGGGGAAAACTCCCCTTGATTTTACCTCTTCTGGGTGCTCAGGACATAATAAATTAAAGCTACAAAATGTGACATCTCACACGGGTGCTGCTGTATTGACTTGGAGCTAGATTTGCCACCCGAACTGGAGGCACAGAGACATCTCCAGGAGTCTCCCATGGCTCCCCAGTGCCCAGAGGCAGCCTGAGCTTGTCTCCATTGGCTGCCTGAGGTGATTATCCAGGAGCAGCTGGCATTGGAGGTGCTGGGAGGGTCCGTGCTGGTGAGAGTGGGCAGCTCTCCGCCAGGTCCAAGCACTGGGAGCACTGTGGTGCTACAAGAACAACCTGCAGTACCTGAACAACATGTCAGCTTGCTCCCAAACCTGCTGGGAATCCCAAATGTTGCAGCCACTCACCGTAGATGAAGAGCAGCCAGCACAGATTCTGGCATTCACTGCTGTTGCAGAAATGAGTGTGCTGGTGATCTGCTGTGATGCATTTGAATCACAGAATCCTAGAATATCCTGAGTTGGAAGGAACACACAAGGAGCATGGAGTCAAACTCCTGGCCCTGCACAGGACAACCTCAGAACCCTCACCATTTGATAACAGCTCATGAGCATCTGCAAATGCACTGAGTTTTGCTTTATTTAAAGCCTTTTTTTTCTTCCTATCTGTGGGATATACCCAACACAAATGACTGTGCTTCTGGGTATCCTGCAATTTTTAATGTATTTATTTTTATAACACATACAGGAGATAAGACATGTGTCCATGACCTGCAGAGGGAACTGAGTCACAGAGAGACAGCGCCAGCTCTTAAGGAAAGCTTGTTGGGAGAAGATGCAGTTTCATGTGCACTGGGTGTTGGCACTCTGAAAGAAACTCCATAAGGCTCCTAAAAAGTCCATGTGACTATCCCACGAGGCACATCTGCACTGATAGACACTTGTGCCTCTCTTGAAAGGAGCTGAAGTGGGGTGGAGACATGACTTGTTGGATGGGACACCTCCACTCCACCGCATCCCTGGCGCTCTGCCCCCCCCGTTCCACTTCCATCTGCCAAACATTTCCATGAGCCGTCAGCACTGCAAGTGGATTAGGTTTCCCAGGCTCAAAAGAGAGCTTCTTTGTGGCAGAAAAATGCCTCCATTTGTTAGTTAAACCTCAGAAATTTTCCCCTGGCAGAGGTTCAAATATGTGCCACAGGAGCGATGGTTTCACTTCTGTCTGAGGCCTCACAGGTTTCCCAGGTCTCTAAGCCCAGCCATATTGCTTCTCTTAGGTTTCCTCTTGGTATTTCCCAGCATCTCTATCTGATTTTTGGAGACCACCACCTTCTGAAAGCCATGTTTTTAACCCAGGAATCCAGCAAGTGCTGCCCCAGATGCACCAGCCAAACAAGCTGCTCAAAACTGTGAGCAGGCACCAACCTGACCCTCCCAGGGCATAAATAAGAATAAAAGAAAATAGAAGTCAGGTGGCTTTACCAGGGGTTGATCTGTTTTTTTTTTTTTGTTTGTTTGTTTTTTTTTTGTGGTCTTTGTTTCTAACTTTCTCCCTGCCTTCCTAGCAGCATTGCTGCCTGAGATGAAGCCCTGCCAAAAGGCTCTGGGGACAGCAGGCACTGCCACGTGCCGAGGCTGGCCAGAGCAAACGGGTCATAGACAGTCTGAGATGCTCTCCTTCCCTAAGGAAGGGGATTTAGTGGAGCTCAAGAGTATCTGCCAAAGCCATATTTAGCACTGGGAGCTGACTGCAACACTCACATTGCTCACTGCAGTTTTGTAAATATAACCAGCCCAGACAGAATCTCTCCTGACACCAAGTGAAGAGATGTGAGGAGAGGCCCTGATATACTGTCCCACTAAATTGTTTGAAGCTTTTATCTCTAACAATGCTCCCTTGGCATATTGACCATGGTAGGTGGGTACAGGGGGAGGAAGGGAGGCCAAGATGATCTCCTTTGCTCTCCCTGTCTGCCCAGAGCAGGAGGATTCTCTTGCTTGTCTTCCACATTGCTTGACTGGTTGTTTGCTCCTGAAATTTGCTTCTGGGCCAAGTTAGGGGTCACAACCAAGATCCTCTGTCCCACACCCCATCTGTGCCTGACCACAGGCATGTATCTTGGGGCAGAAACCTTGGGCTGTCCTAACACATACTGCAGAAGGCAACACTCAGAGACTGCTTCCTTAAATACCTACTGATCAGACATTACTTCTAATCAAGGGAAGCTCTTTCCCCTTACTAACGAGCTGACGCTATGACATTGAAGCATCTGCTTCAATGTCAAGTGGTGATCACACAGGGGTGAAGGTCTGGGAGAGACACTGCTGTTTTGGCATCATACCAAGCAGAAGCAGGGTCCATACTCTTTAAAAAGTGCAGATATTTCCCCCTGCAAAAGTCAGGATTTGTCAGCAGCTTCTTGCAGGCTCACCTCTGGAGTATCCCAAGGTCCTTTTCTCCTTAAGTTTAAAGGTGGTTCTGAGTTCTATTGATTGCAGATGCCAATTTCCAGTGGAGCTGCAGCTATGGCTGCAGTAAATTGAAGCCAACTGAAAGCAGAATCTCTTTCTTAGCTGTCTTTTACAAGTGTCCCCAAAGCAGTCGGTGGAGCCCAAGGGGGCACAAGCTGTGGGCTGCTCTGTGTGAGAGTGGTCCCTACGGGAATCGTGCCCTTCCCAGTTGCCATGGCCAGAAGGACCACAGCACTCCTGGTGCACTGTCCATCCCAAAGTGTCTAAAACATTGTGGGATAAATGAGAACATTTAGGCAAAAAGGAGAGGAAGTGTCATGTGACCAGAGGAAGTTTCTTGCTTGAATACATGTACCTGTTTTTAATGCCTGATGGAGAAAGACACCTAATGGTTTCCAGAGCTCAGTAGCCAGATAAAAACAGAGTGCAGAGGTGGTGGAGTAACAATATCTGTTAATGAAAAACCAGGATGTATGGCTGGGGCTGTTGGGCACTTGGCCCAGCACTTGGCCAGAGCCAATGGGCTGAGCCACGCTGGGACCGGCACTAGCGACACTCAATTCTCCTCCTTGTCAAGTGCTGTAAATTAAAAACAGAATAAAAAGCTTTTAAGGGATGTGCTCACTGACAGTTTAATATAAGTGGCTGTGGCATCATTTTCTACAGATAGGTTTATATGGAGAAAGAAATTGCAACTTGCTTCATAGCAGGCATTTTACTGTTATTGCAGAGTTCCCTGCCACCCTTGTTCATAAGGGGAGATTTTCTGAATGAGCATTGTGTGGAAGTTGGTGGGATAATGGGTTACTGTGACCTGTGCCAGGCTGAGATGGGGCAAGTGCAGCCTAAAGGTCAGCACAGCTTCTCTTTGCTCCAGTGGTGGAGCCAGCCCCTGCTGAGGGACACAGCTCAGGATGCCAGGTGACATCCCCAGCCTCCAGGCGAGCCTTCATTGTCACCTTCCCTGCCTCCTGTCCAGCTCAGCTGGCACAGACCCCCAGCACTGCCCTCATCGAGACATGTTGCAGTGCATAATCCACTGCCCATCTTACAGTTTGGTTGAGACAAGAAAGTCCTCAGAAAATACAATTTAAATGAACAGAAGCTGTGTATGAAAATTAGGTTTTAAAGTTTAAATGATTAGTTTTGGCACTCAGACATGAACTTTTTTTTTTTCCCCCAGTATTTTAAATTAATTAGTTTAAAAGTTTCTATTTTTAATTCCTTCAGAAGCTTAAGCTGAAGATGGGATGAAACAGACTTTAGTCAACTAAATACTTACTTCTAGATCTTTGGTGTTTTGTTTTGGGGGGTTTTTGGGGGGGAAGGGGAGAAAGAACAACTTAATGACAGCCTAAAATATTTTCCCTTCAATTTTCCAATTTTAACATTTTGCAAAAATCACATGGGTGAAATTTCTGAATAGTATTATTGCATTTTCTTGGCTGTTGATACCCAAGTCACCAGCACAAACCACTTACGATCTGTGAGGCTGTGGTGAAGTAATTTGTGGTTGCTCTGTGGAGCCTACTCCTTTCATTGTGCTTCCATTCAGAATAAACGTAATAGAATTTCACCATTTTGCCCACTTTCCTGCTGCTTTTTTCTCATTGTAGTCAACTTCATGACTAAGCAGGGAGAGCCCTCTGGACAAAAGTTTCAGGAGAACTAAGGTAGTATCAAATGGAATATTATTGTGACTGGATTAATAACAAAGGTGACACCACTCATAATGTTATTATTACTATCTAAGAAATTTCATTAGTAGTATGGACTTGGCTCAGTGCTGATGAATGCCAGAGGAAACCCTTCTACTGAGTCCAGCAGGCTTTGCATCAAATCATATTTGCATATGAAGATATACATCAGCTAAATTCAACCTAGGATAGAAAAAGGTCGGCTTCACTGGAAGGAAAAGATTAAGAGAGTACGTCCTTCCTTTTATGCCTTTGTGTCCATAATTTTTAAAAGCACTTTATAAGTAATCTTGTGTACTGCATATTTGACCATTTCTTTTCTGCCTGGAAATTTTTAAAAAAAAAAATCGCATTAGGAGAAAAATATTAAGGGATATTTGTTGGAAGTGTCTTGCCAGGAATAAAAGAGTTTGGGCTTGTCAGTACTCTTGAGTTATTTTCCAGTAGGTAAGTGCTGTAAGTGCAAAATCAAAAGATTTCAAAAAATGCACCAGAGGGAGTTCCCTTTGCAAGGAAGAGTCAAACCAGCCACCTTCCTTGGCATCTCCTGTAACTGCCTGTGTCACTGAAATTTCTGCTGCCTGCCCTTCCTGTGCAGTGGTGCTTCACCCAGATTTGCATTTAAAATGCTTTGGCTTTCTGCTCTTTCAGAAGTATGAGCCCTTATAGCCCTTGCAATCCTTTCTCTTTTTAATTAAAAAAAGTTATTCTGACTGTTTTGTTGGCATCACTGTAAATCGTGAAGCACTTCCTTAAACGTGTACTGCAATCTGGATTTTATTTCCACTAGTTTAATGGAAATAGTGGTGCAAGTAGGGATTTGCAAGGAGACAAGTATGGAAAAAACCAAGCTGCTGCCAGGGATGCCTGGGTGTTGGTGGCATTTGTGCTGCTGCCATGGTAATTGTGTTATTAGAGAATTCATTCCTCATGCCTGACTCGTACCTGATTTGTATCTGCCTGGCTGCAGGTTAACCTTTTTGTCCCACAGTTTTGGTCCAAGTTTTTCTTTAGACTAAGCCCATTTTTGCCATCCATCGCTGCCCCTGCCCTGGAGGGCACCTCTCACCCTTTGTTTCCATGCCTGCTCACGTGCACTCGCCCAGGATGGGAACTGCTGATGCAATTATTGCTATTCAGCTTTCAGCAATGCCTTAACTCTCCCGAATGAGATAATCGATACTCGGCTCGTCTGGGAATGGCAGTGGCTGACTGTGCCACTCTGTAATGTCAGATGAATAGTTCAACACCCAATATTTTCATCTGGTGCAGCCCAAGGCTCCCAGCTGCCAGCAGCTCCCAGCTCCTCGCTCCCGTGTACGTGAATTTTCCACAAGCCTGTGCTGTACAATGACCATTCAAGGCAGAGATTCCTTTGTTTCTTTTGTGTATCCTTATCCATGTTTGTTATGTATTAATCATTTTATGGTCATCTCTGTGTGATTCTTTCTATAAATAACATTCTCAAATCTCTCGCCTATCTTGTTTACCGTAGCTAATTCTTTAAGATGGGTGTCTCCACCAGAGCTGTAGTCTAAATGAACACAGATAAAAATCATAACATTGGCTTGGTTGTAGTAAACCAGGATTTTCTTGGTTCTGCAAATCAAGCCTTTCAAATAATCTTCTTCATTCCATCTCTATAAAAACTGTATGGTGGTGACAAAAGACAGGTGATAGCTTCAGCCTTAGCTATAGCGTTAGTGGCTGGCATTAAATACATAATTCCTGCTGTGTCTGCATCGTCTCTAAATGAAAGTCTCCTGAAGAGGAAGTCTCCAGGGAGGGGGAAGAGCTGTGAACCAGTAACTGCAGAGTGTGCCTTGGAGATATGAAGTTAGGAGGAGAAGCTGAAAATGTGATATGTCTTTTTCAGTTTGACCTCAGCCTCTAATAGTGTTTGGCAAGTCAGCCTGGCAGATAAATTGGTTCATATTAGAAAATGGGGTTGATTTATTATGAAATTGATTGCAACCCTGTCCTGTGCTGAAGGCATTAGCGATAACAGCATCGGGTGCCTCAGCTCTTAACTAATGGGCTTTCCCCAGGCTCTCCACTGCTGCCAGGCTTTTACCCACAGCCACCAGCATCTAAACCACACACCTCTGCTGGTCCCTTCCCATGGGTGTAAAACCCTTTCCAGGCAGGGCTCTGTCAGGAAGCTGAGATGCCCTTCAGGGAGCTGGCCTTTCCCAGGATATACAGACTTGCAGGAGCAGGGCCAGTGAGACATTTGCAACCAGCACCTTGAAATATATCCAAGCATTGTATCTCTTCTTCTTGTGACTGTTTTCTGAAAATGGGAAGAGTTACTGGAAAAAAGGAAAAGTATCCACCAAACTCCTTCTGTTCATGGAATCACAGAATGGTTTGTGTTGGAAGGGACTTCAAAGATCACCCAGTTTCAATCCCCCCTGCCATGGGAAGGGACACCTTCCACTGTCCCAGGTTGCTCAGGGCCCTGTCCAGCCTGCCTTGAACACTTCCAGGGATGGGGCAGCCACAGCTTCTCTGGGCAGCTTTTTCCAGTGTCTCACCACCCTCATAGTAAGGAATATTTTTTAAATAGCCAATCTAAATCTATGCTTTTTAAGTTTGAAGCCATTTGCCCTTGTCCTATCATTACATGCCCATGAAAAAAAGGCTTTTCTTCCTTTCTTTTCTTTAGTGAAGTTGAAAGCTCTTTTAGCCACAAAGAAAAGCCATCACCAAATGTAATGAGAGAGTTTCACTACTTTTTGCAATGACAGCCATATTCACCCACAATTGCCATTACCTGCGGTGCAGTTGCCTCAAATTCCTCAACACACTGGGGAATAGACTTTCCCCCTGGGACTGATTAAAACACAAATGAACAAACCAAACATAATGACCACGGTGACCCTGTAAACAATTTGGGTTGTATCTAATATGGGAAACTCTAATCTACTACTTGGAGTATTGTTACAGATGTAATAAATAAATAATAAAAAAAAAGAGTATGTCTGGTGTCAAAAACATCTTTTGTTCCTGCCTTTCTCTTTGGACACTTCTGGGCTGTACCCAAAGGAGAAAAGGATTTTCCAGTTAATTTGCTGTAGTGGTAGTTAAGGCTCTCTCAGCAGTTGTGTTTAGAAATCACTGAATAGCAAACACTGAAGTATTCAGTGGCTGGCCTAAGCAATACTTTTCAATATTTTTGAAGGAAAAAAGTTTTCAATGATTGAAATGCACCTTTAGACATTTTCCAAATGAAAAATTTCAATATGAAGGAACTGTGCGGCTTGAAAGGAAAGCTCATTGCAAGACAGTGTGTAATTGGACAAAACTGAAAATAAACTTTTCAAAATAACTGAAAAACAAATTGATTTGGGGAATGAAGGAAGGTTAAATTTTTATAAATGTTTTCCAACAACTCCCTGCCAATCAATTGCATATTGAGTCTCTTTTGGAATAAATTACTTTTCAGGTAGAGATGACATTTGTTACACCACCCATATGACAGCCCCTGCTCCTTACAGTGGCACAAGGTTTTCTGACTCTGCTTTTGCCATCAACTTCAGCAGCATTCTGAGGTGTGAGAAAGCCATACAAAATAACTGCCCAGTGAGCAGTGAGGAACAAGTGCACAACACAAACTTTTTCAGAGAATGGCTATTTCTGCAGGAAGCACTCAGTATGTCTTCAAACCAGCTTTGAAGATAACGTCTTTCTCTTTCCTAGCCTAACAAAAAGTAGGGCACATCTGGCAACAGCTGCTACGAAGCCAAGAGGCACTAATGTGTGTCTTTTGAAGCAATATATTCATGTGGCCAAGAGCCACAGTCATCTATTCCAGAAGCCAAATCCTCTCAAAGCCGTGCCATACTGTCCTCTCAGGGTCATTGCTAGTTCTCGCTGAGAGTGCTGAGCCCTGGCTGGGCTCACCAGGAATTGTTCCACTCCCACATGGATGTGCCTGAGCTGGAGGCCCTGTAGCAGCCAAACTCTGCTCTTTTAACAGCACTCCTGGGAAGAATTCACCACAGAAGAGCAAAGGGCAGCTTTCCCTCCACCAGCATCAAGCAGGTAATATACAGCTATGAGTAAGACATCTGGGATCCCTGTATATTTCCAAATTAATTTTTATAGGGTAACACCTTGGCCTGAGGAACACTTCTGAATATTATGAGTAATTGTCTAACATGTCACTTTTCCGGGCTTGTGCTTTTATCATTAACACCTCCAATTAGCAAAAACACAGACTCTGAGATGTTCCTTTGATTTAAAAGGTTATAAATTTTGGATGCAATGTCAGAGAGTAAATTTTACAATGCAGCTGAGCTGTGGACTAATTAAAAGACTACCCCAGTACTCTTCTCAACCAATACATCTCAGATTTGTGACAGCCTTCAGGAAGAGTCATGAATTATGCCATGTGCACCATATGCAATCTATTGATCTCTCTGTGTGTACATATGCTGTGTGTGTGTGTATGTGCACCAGAGCCCATGTTGATGATGGCTTCTTCACAACTGTGTGAAAGTTTCTCATCCCAGAGAATTTATAGCAGTGCAATTAATGATTGCAGTCATTTTGCTTTCTTGCTACTGCAGGGCTACTACTGCTCTTTAATTCCAGATGCCCTTGGAGTCAGAGCTGGGCATCTCCTTGCCCATGAAGAGGGCTCACCTACTAGCATTGCTCTAGTGCACAGAGGTGAGTTTTATCCATCACTGAGCTGTTCCTTGGGTCCTGACAGAGGTACCCTGATCTATGCCTTGTGGACCTTGTTGATTCTGTATATTGTAAAGTGAAAATAGGAAAAACACCCATGTTTCACTTGACACTATGCATTGAATGGTGCCATATCCTTTAGGCTTGGCAGTTAATGTTTGTGGTCAGCAGCAGTGTCTCCCTTGGTGCTCCACCTGACACAGAAAATCAGGATATCTCTAGGCTGTGTTTCCCAGGGCAGTGTACAATGGCTTTCTGCTTGCCAGGATCTCTTCCAAAGCCAGTGCCTGCAAAGGACAAGGTTCACACGACAGTTAGCAAAGCAAATATATAAAGAACAAAAGGACAACCTATGTTTGAAAAATAAGTTCTGGGGTGACCAGGTGCAAGTGAGAAATTATATCAACCAACTTTAGGTAGAAAAGTCCAAAGACTTTTCTTCAGAAATCTCTGAAGATTCATGGATCAGGTTTTTCTTTTTCTCAGTCATTCTCCTCCTGGCTGTTGACGTCAGTGGATTTGGCACTAGATCAACAGGGAAACAGAGGGACAGTTTCCCCCTACACATGCAGAATTAGAGACTCATACCAAGATAGATGAGCTAGATTTAGATGAGAGGGAATTTCTGTTTGAGGGTGTTCGTGCAAAAAGTATTTTATAGTATTAGGCTTGCGTGAGCTCCCAGTGTAATAACAGAGAATTGTCTAAGCCTTGGCAGGAACATATCCCTAGGACTTTGTTTTGATGAAAAAAAACCTGGAAACCTGCACTTAGCTTTTCTGCTAGCTGTAATTATCTGGCTGTATTGATCATGGTGCTAAGGTTATCTGATGGGTAGGGTGTGAGCAAAGATCAGCTTCAGTCCATGAATTAACGCTGCAGACTGTCAGCTCTAATTTACACACATACAGTCTGAAAATTGTCCTCCTGCAATGGCAGAGCTCCCTGGAATTGACACAGATAGGCAGCATATGGAGCCTGTGCAGCAGGAACGGAGGCACCGGCACTTGGCATTGCTGCTCTGTTTTATGCAAATATCTGGGTTACAAAATCAGGGAACAAGGGCAGAATAAAGTGGGGGGGTCTGGTATTGGCAGACATAAAACCCTTGGTGGCATTAATGAAATTCACAGGCTTGTGGAAAGCAGGACAGGCTCCTCAGCTCTGATTTCAGCCCACAATCATGCAATACCTTGAAGGCAAGAGATGGTGATAACTGCTTTTCACACGTGAGGATTTGCACAGGGGGGGAATCTGTGCAGCCTGTGCAGTAAAATATAGTATTCCATGTTCTCCAATACCACAACCAGAGCCAAAGTACAAGAACCAGCAGTTTCAGGGAGCAGGGCTCTCATTAACATGCCATTATTCTCTTTGGAGACAAGCCTGTCCTTTCTGCTGCTGGTCTGTTAGATAGGGTGGAGACAGGAGGAGAAGCAGGAGATGATGCCCCTCCTGGCTGTGTTTTGTCCCCTGTACTGATGTCCTGCATGGATAAAATACAGAGGACCCAGCTCGTCCCCTTCAGGCAGCTGTTCCATCAGGGTGCTCTGCAAGGAAGATGTACAAGTCAAATTAGCTGTGACCCACTAAAAGGTCCCCATAAAAGGCGTTCACATCACCAGGAGAAGTGACAGAGCAGACCTGAGGCCCCACCCCACTCCACTGCTGTCATTTGACTTTTACCATGACTGCTATGTAGTTGTCTGTCCATTCACAAGCATTTGTTTTGGGCTTATTTGGGTATATCTTGGCATTTGAGAGGTGTCAATCTGCTAAAACTGAAGTGGCAATAGCTAATCACAGCTTTATTCTCTGCAGAACATAACAGCAAAGCATATGGCTCAGCAGCATAACTTTCTGGGCTAACAGTATGGTCAGTTCTGCAAAAAAATTTAAAAAAACTGTCAGGGGAATACAGTCTCTGGTCCTTGCTGGAAGCTCCAGGGATTCTGTACTCAGAGATACCTCAAATGAAGGAAAAAACCTCACCCTCCCTCACATCATTATTCATTCAAAAACTGGCAACACCAGGTTTTCTTCTCACCTCTGATATCTTGAGAAAACACTTTGCTTTCAAAAGTGAATTATTTTTGCTGGGTCCTTGAAATTCAGTGCCACTCATTTTGGGTTTGAAAACTCTTGGTAAAGGTTTAGAGATGGAAATTTCAATCCCTGGACCCTAGAGGCCACGCAGAGTGGGTGTTATACTGTATTCATTCAGAACACAGCCATACCCACCTGTCCATCAGAATCTCAGGGCCCCATGTGTGTATGTGCTGTACAGTAAGCAAGAGCTGCAAACAGTATTTGCAAGGTTTCCAACATCCTTCCACAGCGAATTCTTTACAGCACGAATCTTTTCCATCATAATTTACGTTTCATACCTGTTTTCCCAAATCTTCAAAGTCAGAGGAGCAAATCCTTCTTTTAGCTATGCTATGATGAAAGCCACTGACTCACAGGAATAACCAGAGTGCAGGCTTTGGCTTAACTTCTTGGCTTGATGCTGATATAACATTTCATAGATCTTTTTTAGGTGTTTCCTATTGTCATGGCAACTCTAATCAAAACCCTTTCCATGAATAGCCCTGTCAATTGCAGTACAAGCTCCTGGCTGACTACAGCCTACAGCTCCAGTGTGGTTTCACAAGCTCCTCTTGCTTGACCTTTCATCTCCTGGCTTTCCCCAGATCCCTTATTGCTCAAGCCAGAGATATATCTTTTGTTTTTCAAGAAAGCTTTAAAAATCTTTATAAGTGATAAATAACAGCCAGATCTGGCAGCTGACTCCAAGGAAGGGAGTTGCCTCAGGAGGGATTACAGGCTATAATAAGCACCTCTCCTGTACAACAGAGCACGGACCACAGTAAATCCCTATGAGTAGTGGCTCTGGCAGAGCCTTGAACTCTGCACCTGCCCCAAACTGCCCTATAACACAGAGGAATGGCCAGATCTCTAGGGAAGGAGTGAGTTTAGTAAAGGGGATCCCACTTGTGAGCAACAAATCCGTCGGCAGGATTCCCTGGCAGTGCCATGGTGGAGCAAAGAGATGCCACCTGTGTCCCCAAAGTCTAACACCCCCCTCCTTGCCCAGCTCTGGGGCAGCAGGGTGGAGAATCCAGGCTGCTAGGTTTGGCTTTCTGTATTTGATTTTTTTCTTAAGGTGTTTGAACAGCCACATAGCAAATTGCAGCACTGTGGAAATCGAGTTTGCCCTTGGACTTCAATGGGGCCAGGATTGCACCAGCTCTCTCTAAGATATTCTTACCAGGGGCTGAAAGAGTTTATCAGAAATAATGTGCGTTTTTCACATGCATCTTGTCTGAGTCAGTATCATCCCCAGACATGGAAAATAAAGCAGAGAGAGGTGTAATCTCATGCCTTAAGGTCAGTGCATCCCTTACCCCAGGCACACAAAAAAGGTCTCTGGAGTTTCCACTCCCATGTGGGAGCCACTGCTACAATTCATTATTTTAAGCACTCACCAAAAAAAAAAAAAAAAAAAAAAAAAAAAAAAAGGTAGGAAGGAAGGAGGAATAGAAATTACAGGGATAAAAATCCTTCTTTATATATACATATATATTATAGATATTCTATATATATAGTTTTGTCTCGTCTTGTACCTTCAACCCTGCTTTAAATAAAAGCTCACAGACTTGTCGGTTTCCATCAGGCAAAAATTATTATTCGGCTTTAGAAAGAACATCTTGCCAAGTGTTGCAGTTCAAAAATAAGGAAAACAGCTCTGCCAAAATGCAGCAAATGTGATTACACAAAGCCAAGAAGACCATAATTAGATCATTACCATGGAAACAACCTAATTACATGTGTAATGCAGCAAGGTCTGAGCTGCGCATCCGAATGTGTTTTGCTATTGTCTAGCAGGGCCATAGCACTGCCATTTGCCTCGTGTTATTAAGCCACCTTGATCATTTTGGATCGGGTTTTCTTGGAATAAGTCCCCCTCCCCACTATGCAAAGAATTAAACTGTGCATGAAATGACTTGAGCAAGACTGCCTGAGGCTCGCGCTGTGTGCAGGCAAACGGGATCCTGCCTGCACCACCACGGGGATGGGCAGCCACCACTTGAGAGAAACTCCCTTGCAGCAGGATCTGGAGCTCCCCAGGTAACAGCCACATGCAGGAGTTGACATTTGATCTTAAGTGCAACCCTGGACAAGAAAGCTGAGCTTGCCAGGGACTTGCTAATGGTTGCTGCCTTCCTCTGCCTTCTATTAATTTCTCCATTGCTGCAGTAATTCATCACCACAGCAGTGGAGATGGCATGGAATGGCCAGGCAAAGATGCCCAGGAGGTCCCCTGATCCACATGTTGCTTTCTTGCATAACTGGACTATTCTGTGGAAATGGGGGTTAAGCAGAGCTGGGTTATGATATTGTCTCACTGGTGGAAACCAAATCACTCCTGAAGGACAGTGTCATGGATCATTTCCAGGCAGAGAAAATGAGGCAAGGTCAAAGAACATGTTTGTCAGCTTGGAGGATCAAAGCACAATTGTGAATAAACTACATGTAATCCAAAACAATTTCAGAGAGGAAAGCCAGGCCTGTACATACATGGCTTCATGCCTTGCAGCATAAAATTAGATGCACAGGGAGAGACAGGGGAGTCATCAGTGAATCTCTGCTATTATCTCCACAGGCCCACAGCCCACTGCTGCTGAATCATGGGGTTGTAGTAAATGTGACCTGCAGGGTAGGTACACAAAATGATGGCAAGCACTGCCACCCCCTTTCATGCACATTGGATTTCTGTGTCCATTCTCAGGCAGACTGGCCACACTCAGCAGGAAGGGAAGAGGATGGCTCATTAGCTGATGGGTAGAGTAACAAGGCAAAAGCCAATGGGACTGTCTGGCAAAGCTACTGCTTCTGCTAATTAATGAGGAGAGATGGTTGCTGGGCCAACTGCAGATGTTGCTGCAAATTATGCCATTGCTATCCCTGCCAGCGAGCTCTCGCTGCAGCTCGCACATCTCCAGGTGTTCTTGCCACAACAATAGTCCCTGCTGTTCATTTTGTCTCCTTACAGGGAAAATAAAATACTGCCTTTTGGTGGGGAAAAATGCTCATTTTGAAGAATTTTTCAAGCCCAGACTCCGCTCCTTTAATTTCTGTCCCATTTTCCTTCCTCAAACTCACTTCATTTTCCATTCAAATTGCTTTCCAGAGCACAAAATAAGGCTGGAGAGAAGCGCCCCGAGCAATGCCAATTTCCCTGCTCGGTTTCCCAGCCAGGAACACTCGGACCATGTCTTGAGGAAACTGCTGACACCTCTTCCCACCTCAGCTCTGTCACTGTCCCCCATGGGGCTGTTGGTGATGCAGACCAGGCTGGTTCTGCTCTGGCTCTGAACAGCCTGTTTCTCCCCCACACATCTATTATACAAACTCATGTAAGTTCACTGGGTAAAGCCTGATGTTCAACTTTTGCACAAAGTCAGCAGAATGAAAGAAAAAGGAGAAGCCCAACCCCCACTGCTTTCTCCAGTTTTGCTCCGTATGCAAAACCTGTCTGTACAGTTCTGCTGAGCGCTGATGCCCTACTTTCATCCCTCAGATAGCTCAACTAAAAATACACTGAGATTTCAAGCAAGGTCCCTGCTGTGAACTGTCTGAGTGAGCAGGCGTTGCTGCAGCCCCAGCCCCAGCCATGCCTGCACCATCCCGTGCTCCCGGCACAATTTTCACCAGCCCTGGGCACCACACAGGATGAGAAAAAGCTGGCAATCTGGAGAAAATCAATACCCCTCCTTTCCATCAGCTCCAGCAAAATGTCCTGACGTGGTGTTGCAAGGGCAAAACTGAAGGAAGAGATGAGATAACTTAGGAGCTACTCGCTACTATTGCTACTATTAGTGGTGTTTGTAACACAGCGGTACCAATGAAGCCCTGCTGGTATCGAGTGTGGTTTAGAGCAGTAACATCTGGAGCTCTGAAACAGTCATGAAAATAAAACCATGGCCAAAACTATTCATACTTGCTTTATGTGCTGAGAAGAGACTACCACGCTATTTTTTTGTCTGATTTGTGCAGTCCTGAGGAAGCAAGATAAATAAAAGTTTGTGGAAACCAATTTTAAAAACAAGGGAATCTAATGGTGATTATTTGTGTCGAAGATAGGGTCAATAAATTTTTCTGCCCTGAAAAACGTGGCTGAATTTTAGCAGCTGGTTTCTCAAGTTACCCTGAACAATGGGTCTTTTTGACAACAACATGGTTGTCTTAGAGGGCTTCAGCTTGAAATTCACTTTAGCTGTCTTCTGCCTCATTTTCTGTTACATAAGAAGGAAAGTGGAAATTATTTTATGACACCTATGGGTTATTTGCAAATAAGGATGTACATACATGGGTCTAATTCATTGGAGGAATGGTCATTACTGCTGTGACAAGTCAGCTGTTTCCACATGCAGAGCATTAACTTCACAGGTTCCTTGCATGGGGACGTTCCCTGGTTATGGCCATCATTTGCAATACCTGGGATGTGACCCCAAATGTTCCAGCTGTGGGAATGTTAACCTGATAATCCTGTGAAATGTGGCACTTGCTTCCTGCTGGGGGCACAAATCTCAGCCCAGAGCACTGCCTGCACTCATACAGACCTTCTGCCTATGGCAGGACAGGGGCCAAAGGGGCTCCCCTACCCATACAGAGGTACCCAGGTCCTTGTTTAAGAAGAGAAATCAGGCTCTGAAGGGAAGCCTGACGGAGGGTGCACTTCCCAGGGCAGCCCCAACTGTTGCAGAAAACACCTATGATGCAATTCCTTGGCAGATTAAAGTATGAGTAAAATACTTGTAAAGGCCATGAAGGCACACGCATTTAATTTAGACTTCAGGATGCTGTTGCTTTTTTTCCTCTATTAAATATTAATTCCCTTTAAAAGAGTGCTTTTGAGCTGTTTTGAGAACACAACTGGTAATCTAATGTCATCTAATTAATTAAGAATTTCATACTCATATGTATTAACAGTCTGCTATTATTGCTGAGGACATTTCACTGGTATTTAAATATATTGAACCAAACATGAATTGCATTTAAATGGCAATGATCCATACAGCTTCCTGGAAAGGCATGGCTGGGAGATAAAGTCTGACTTTGCCTCCCCAACCTCAATGTCCCAACAGTACACTGAGACAGCTCACTGGATTTCACTCCATAAATCAAGAAATCACAAGGAAACAACAGAGTTTCTCCCAAAACACAGCACAGACAGGGTACTCTGTGAGCCCACTGGTGACAAACACAATCTTATCAGTCAGTGACACCCTCATTAACAGTGCCACGTCTCTTTTCCCTATGCTGTCCTTTCTCACCTGGCTTGTTGATTCTTTTGACATACTTTTTATTGGAGATGTTAACAGGAGCCCTGTAATATCCAGAGTCATGGATGCAGAGGCACATCTGGTGGCAGATGAAGATTTGAGCCTCTTTGTCCCCTGAGTCCAGCTCCCATCAAGCTGAGGGGGGTACTTTTGGTGCTTATGTCCCCAAGGATGTGTTAGCTGGAGAGAGAAAGGATGCAGAAAGGAGAAGGTGGGGTGTGGGGGTTTAACCACAAGAGATGCATCAGCGGGATGTGCTCTCCTTTAAGGACTATCTCAGTTGTTGCCATTTCCAGGATGAGTTCCCAGCACTTATGCATTACTCTTACACTTGTCTAATACGGCACGCATCGATTTTTCCCCTTACTCTCTGCTGACTGCACAGTCTGAAACACCAAAGACCTTAAAGTCAAGGTCAAGTTTTTATTCCCTGAGTAAACAAGCCTTGGAGAAGGGGAAAGAAGATGCAAGCACTTATACCAAAAGATAGAAAGCTATTGAACAAATATATTGGTTCTAAAAAACCTCTCCAAGGAAGAAGGCATACAAAAGATTAATTCTTTCAGTCTGCAAATTCTGCAATAAATAAAATCCTTACTCCTGAGGGATAAATATTTAAGAGCAGGCCAGTGTGCACGTGATCAAAACAAAGCAATTCTCTAATGCTTAAAGTTGAACATGACATTAAACACAGTGTAGTCAAGGTACAATGAAGCATTAAAAATTTCCATCTTGCTAGCCAAGAAGCTCTTCTTTTTGCCCATGCACTGAATACTGCTATTCCTCATCGTTGTATCTAAGCATTGATCCCATTATATCAAATTCCCAGTGTTATTCTTGAGCAATTAATGACTCCATCCATTATGTTTGCCCATTTGTAATCAGAAGCAAAGTTAGACAGAAAATGTCTGGCTGCTTATCTGTGATTCATGGACTCCCTTGAGCCTACAGATTTGGCTGGAAACTTGGTAAGAAATTATTTTGGCCAAAGATTTTGGACGATTTTTGCTTGTCTTGAGCTGAAATACAATGAGTTCAAGTGTTTTGGGGCTTCTGCTTTGGGTTTCTGCCAGAGAGAGAAATGGGTCAGTGTAAAAATAACTATGCAGCAAGGTAGAGGTACAGCAGCTGCCTCACTGGGACAGACCTGGGTCCCATTCAGACCCAATGCTGGCACCAAGAGCACAAGTAGGTGTAGACACAACCCTGGTCAGCAGCCCTGTCTCTCAAAGATTGATTCAAAGCCCAAAGTCTGATGGTTTATGCTCTGAGTTTCATTATGCTTTTTCTGATCTGCTTCATTAAAATGAGTTAATATGTATCTGGTAATAATTGCAAGCTGATGTTCTAGCTCTGTTTGGAAACAGAGGGTCCCAGCTGGAGCTGACAGCACGGGTTTGGGACAAAAAAAATTATCTTGTGCAATTCAGTTTATCTGTTTTCAATGCTAATATAATTAAATGAGACAAATCCTACAAGGAGAGGTAATACCTTTTATTAGAACAAACTGATGGTTTGGGGAAAAAAGCAGGTAAGTTTACAGGCACACAGACCCTTTTTCAGGCTTACTTGCCAGAAAGCTTGTCAGTGTATCTGCTTGCCCAACAAATGATATTACTTTTTTGTATAAATAGGGCTTCAGTCATATCCTTAGATGATAACAGCAACAATAACACTGCTAACGTAATTAAAAGCAGTTGGGGATGATTGAATGCCATTTCACAGCAGAGTTGGACATGAAGTTTCCCAAGATTAGCAGGATGGAACCATGCTGCAGACACAAAAATATTTATACTTTTCCCTTTATCTTTACTCTGCAATTCTGATTTTACTTACAGCAGTGTAAATGGAAGCCACGGCAGTGATCCCGTCTGGATTTTTGCATGTGTTTTAGAGCAGCCTCACAGCCTTGTATCTCCAATGCAGAGGATAAAAGTAGGTCATCCATTTTCTCCACCATCCTGCTATCTCAGTAACATTAACCACAAAGAACAGTGCATGCACATTTTATCTGGTGTCACCGTCACCGTATTCCATCAAATTATGACCCTTCAGTCCCGCCATTGGAGCAATTCCCAGAAAACAGCAATAATGTAAATAAGGCAATAATGCAAATGATGCAAAAAAGGAGAAATCCTCCTAAGGTGGAAAATGGATTGACAACAAGCCAGTTTAGCTTTCCCTAATGTTGTTTATTTTCTTATTATGTTTTTAAAGCAAATTTTCCCCAGACACCTCACAGCTGACTTCACAGATACAAATAGAAATAATTTGTGCGTCGCAGTAAATCCTAAAAGCAACAAATCAAGACTTTTAAGAAGGGAGTCAAGACAGGCAAGATAAATAGAGAATGATCAAACAAAAAAATTTTGGCAATTTAGATATTAGAATTTGTCCTGTGGGTGGGAGCAGGGATGTTAAGGAGTTTTTCCACATAGGATTGGTGAGATGTGGAAAAAATATATTCCAGGGAGCAAAGTAGGAGACAATAAGATGTGCAACAAAGGGGCTGCAGATTTATGAAAGCTGGGGGGGAAAAAAAAACACAAACAGGGAGAGAGCTGAGGGCACGTGTGGAACAGCACTTGTCTGCTGGCCAGGATCCGGGTGATGCTGTGCCACATCCAGCACGGGGCTCTGCTCCTGGCTGTCCCCAGCAGCCATCAGGGTGCCTTGGCTGCAGTAACCAGCTGCTGCAGGTGTCCCATGCAGCACTTCGTCTTATTTCCCTTTTTTTTCAAAATACAGTTTCCAAACCTGCACTTTTGAGTCACCAGGCAAAATTGCAAGCTCCACCAGTCTGGGAGAGAGCGTGCTGCTGACATGCGCAGAAATGCTCCAGAACGCCCTAAATAAGCCTTGCCAATGTTTATTTCTAAACATCAGAGAACCAGGGAAATAGAGTAGCACTTTGACTGTTTTGATTTGGAAACATTTGTGCAGATTCAACACTTGTCTGCAGCACCCTTCTGGGATGAAACCACATAGGTACAGCAAGTGCCAAAAGTGCAGACACAGAATTTGGAGGGGAAATTCCAAATCTCTGTGTAATTTTGATGAAAAGCCATTTAAAAGAAGTCTGATAAGGCAGAAAAATTGTATTTCAGATAGCTCACTCCCTCCATAGCCATAACTCTCCTAGGAACCTCATGCCTTTGTTTTGTCTTAACAAAAAGCCAGTAAAAGAGTCGCATTTAACACTATTTAATTATTTTTGACCTAACTGCATTTTAGTTATTGCCTACTAAATGCTGCTGCAGACCATGAAAATTATTTTAAATGATTGATTATTTACATATAGATCCATATACCTTCATCTTTAAGGAAGGTAACATAGAATGAGGGTCCTGGTGATTCCTACTTCTTATTATAACATCAATTGTGAAAGCAGATTTCCCTAATGGAAGGCCTAGCACTGAAATTCTTGATAAAAAATGTATGAAGTTCAGAAATAATAACCGTAACTGTTAACACTGTGTTATTAATCATTAATTTTCATTACTACTATTGATCATAATTATTATGTAGCCACAATAAACACATTGGCACTGGCATATCCAAGGTGTGATGACAGGGGGTTTTCTGCCTCTTCTGAAGGACTTTGCTGAGTTAAAAGCAGTTTTTCCAGGTTCTCCTCCTCTGCAAAGGCAGCTTGCCCATGCCAGGGGCTGAGCCTTCTCCCACTCTCCCTGGCTCAGCCCCACCAGGGATGTCCTCACCCCGTGGCAGCACACACAGACTGTGGCAGTCTCAACTGGCATCTCAACATTAGGGACTAGCACTGGGGCAAGTGTTGGGAAAGACTGAGTTATTTGATGTTTTCTACCTCTTTTAAATCTATGGATTATCCACAAGAGGATGATCCTAAGACTGATACAGGAAGGAATCGAATTGCAAACCTCCCGCTCTTCATTGGTATCCCCATACAGGAGCAGATGTTCATGGAAAACAAATAACACAGAGAATATCTTTGGAGGAATTTGTTACTACATATTTACAAATATAGCATTGAGGGGTCACTCCAACACAGTTTGCAAAGTTCTGGTCATTTTGGTTATTCATCCAGTGCCTGCCACTCTCCAAACCCATCCCGACTCTGCCAAGAGCAGCAGCAACACTGCTGTGCATGTATCCTCTGCATCTATTCCCCCTTCCCTTGCTGGAGCCTGGATAATACTCATTCCTCAGTGCTGTGATCACAGCAGAAAGCCCAAACTCACCCTTTTTCCCTGAGACATAATTCAGTGGGATATTATTTCATGAAAAAAAAATATGGTATATTTTTGTTTCACATGAAAAAGACTGGGATTCAATAATGCAGACATGGCCTCACGGGAATGAAATCTCTGCCTATATTTGGCCACACAAATTTAATTTCTGTTAACCCTAAAGTGGAAGGAGAACTCAGTATATTTAGCAGGAGTGACTGGCAGAGCTGTCTGTGCTGAAGACCACAGTACAATTGCCTTGGGCTGAGAATAATAATAGAACTGGAAATTTTTTTTGAGTTGTGATGTCCTGGAGAAAGGTTTTCTAAAAGCAGATACGCATACTCTGAGTCACTGCAGCAAAGCCACCGAGCCCTGTGCTGCAGATATGTCACTGCTCCATTCCAGCCACTGAGAGTCAATCTGCACCTGGGGTTATAGGAAACAGAGACAGGTTGGAGGAAAGGGGAATAAACTAAAATATGGAGAAAGGAAGGCTCTGGGAAGACCTCATTGTGGCCTTCCAGTACTTAAAGGGGGGTAATGAAAAAAGAGCGAGAGCTACATTTTACATGGGCAGACAGTGATTTTAGCCTTAAACTGATTTTAGGTCTTAAACTGAAAGAGAGAGATTTAGATTAGGTGTTAGGAAGAAATTCTTTACTGAGGGGTGGTAAGACACTGGTACAGGCTGCGCAGAACAGTTGTGGATGCTACCTACCTGGAAGTATCCAAGGCCAGGTTGGACGGAGCTTGGAGCAACCTGGGATAGTGGAATGTGTCCTTGCTCATGGCAGAGGGGAGGAACAAAATGATCTTTAATGTCTGTTCCAACCCAAACCATCTATGATTATATGAAAACAGAAGAAAATGGCACTAACAATGCACAGTGAATGAATCAGAATTTTCTAACCCCAGTGCTGGGCAGGGCACTGAAATGCATCTTGATTTGCTGCTCACTGGTGTAGCTAATGTATCCCTTTTCTTCTGCAGAGTCTAGGAATAGACAGGTAAAGGCTCTTGTGTCATGAAGGGCGTGAGAACCACCTGAAGGAAATGACTGTTTATTAGTAATTCCTCACTATCCTGATTCTTGCAGCAAAATCCCAAAGAGCTGCAGGGAGGGAGGCAAAAAGTACTGGATGTGCTTCTGTGGCAACAGGGTCCAGCTACCCCACCATGACAATGTTGTAGTGCCTGGTGTCCAGATAGACTCTGGGCAGAAGAACTTTTAAACCAATTAGATGAGGAGGCCAAGGCCCAGAAAGAGTGAGATTGAAGAGTGTTGATGAAGTACAGCTGCAATCCTGGCTCCACTCCACTGACTGAGAGTTGTTTCCAGTGATGCTCCAGTGATGCTCAGACTGCCACAACTGTGACATGTGAGTGCTGCAGGCAGCTCACAGCCCTTTCCCACAGAACTGTCCTGTCTGTGGGCATATTAAAACCCCAAACTCATCTGCTGTTAATGAAGAGACTTTAAAACAAGGTATCCCAAAGCCCTGGGTGGCTTCAAGCCTCTCAGGGAGCTGCAGCATCTGAAGAACTCTACCACCATGAGATGTCCCTAAGTCCTTTGGCTCTGCAGCACAGGCCACCAGGACTCACCCACCTTAACACCCTGAGCACAAGGATGTGCCTGATGGTTGAGAGGGTCCCTGGTCTGCAGCGAGCACTGCTGGGGAGGAAGGTGAGCTTAAACACCAGCAAAACCATCATCTGAGAGTGCCAGAGCCGGAGCAGAAACTGAGCTGGCCATGAACAGAGCTGGTGCCACAGCAGCTGTTTGATTAAGGCTGGTTTTGGAATTGAAACTCACGGGTGGGAAGGGAAGAAGAAAGCAGATAAATTAGCCTTTAAAAGCCACACAGCCACATTGCTGAGCTCTCTCAGCCATTTCAGGCGGTGAGGAACAGAGGACATGATAAACCCCTCTTTGTTCTTCTGCTCCCTCTGTGCGCCTGATCAGGAGATAAGACACGAGTAAGGGTTCATTTTGCTGGTAAACCATGGGGTTATTCATTAACCTGCTTGGCTAAATAAAGCCCTGATAAAGGCAGAGCCTTGGTGGGGGCAAACCCAGGTGCAGTGGGGCCCAAAGACGACCATGAGGTGGGCAGGAATGTCCGTGTCCTGTGCCGGGGCCACCAAGTCACCCATGGTCACACATACCCAGGGTGCCACCATGCTTTTTGGAGGAAATGGAAGAAATGGAGGAAAACCTCAATTTCAGCAGCCTCCTTTTTGCACAGCAAAAAACAGGGATGTTGAGGAAAGGCAGTGATGCACTGTTGGATGAAGGCATTGCTTCCTTTTAGCAGCTGGAGATGCGACAGGAGTGATAACAGTGAGAAAAGCAGATGAATATGGATTTTTTAGTTTGGTTGTCAAATCCAAAAAGAGGAAGAAAATGAGTAAAATCAAGTATTTCCTCAACAGGAAGGGAAAGGGTCTTTTTTTTATTATATAATTCTGGCTTAAAAACCCCTTTCCTAAAATTT
The DNA here is from genome assembly GCF_017639235.1 of Corvus kubaryi. Classification (NCBI taxonomy): domain Eukaryota; kingdom Metazoa; phylum Chordata; class Aves; order Passeriformes; family Corvidae; genus Corvus; species Corvus kubaryi. Next base: position 15,101,504 of record NW_024581136.1, read on the forward strand.
AGGTCAGTTTTTAAACAACAAAGCTTGCTTCCAAACAAAAAGTCAAAATATTTTGTTTTGATGATGTTGAAACAAAATGTCTCCGTATCTCCAAACCATTTCTTTTTGACATGTCAGAAGGAAACATTTGTACACTTTCTAATTTTTTTCGCAAATACCGTTGGTTCCTGCATTTTTCAGTGAACTTATCCATTCGAGGAATGTCACTCAACTCTAAAAATTACCATACATATAGAGCTACCTCTGTTACCACATTATGTCTCATGCAAGCGTGCCAAATGTGAATTCCTCACGAGGGAGCTGGTTAGACTTCAAAGCTGACCGGTAAAGCCTGAGAAGGCACAATGCCAATTACAAGGGTCAAAATGTTCGTCAACTTTCCTTCAACCCTCCTCGGGGTCCCACTCTGCAGGTCAGTGCTATGAGCCACAATCAGGTGGGTTGTCTTGCTGTCTTTGAAGAGCACGTATTTGGGGGTCAAACCAAAGCTCACACGCCCACACGTGTTCAGATTAGTGCTGTAATTCTCATTAAAGCAGCCTGTCTAAATCAGGGCTTCTGGGAAATGCATTTCATGGATCATCGTAAGGCCCCAGTTGATCTGCAGGTACCTAAAAAAGTTCTCTGCTGGCTTCTTGCAGGGAGATTGTGTGGGATCAAGCCATAAAATCATGGACAGGCCTGGAAATCTGTGAGTCTTCCAGAGCCAGAAGGTTTGTGTAAGGAACCATGAAAAAGAAACATCCCTCTACACATCCCTGAGGAAAAAGAAGCCCAGGAAGGATGGTAGGTAGCTACAATGCTTGGCGTGACTCTTCTTGTCTCATTTGTCTTCAGAAACCATCTTCTAGACTTCCTCTGGGGGTCTGATCACCAGCTCCCTGGTTAAATATTATTAGACTGGGGGTGTTGCATGATTCTGATGCTCCTGGTGTCTGGGTAGATGAGAGAAGCCCAGGTCCTGCTGGGGTGGTGGGGTTTTATGGAGAGTGGCAGCCTGCAAGGTGCCAAACCCTCCTCAGCACAGCACCACGGCACATCCATCTGAGGCCGCAGCTGGCACATGCCAGAGTTTCATCAGCTCTCACTGATTTAAATAAAACCCCCCTCTTTGTTGCTAATCACTCCATTCAGGGTTGGAAAGTCCACAGAACCAAAATTATACCCAGTTAGTCAGCAGGCTTGTGAATATTTTGAGATAGTGTAGGTCAAAAGTCAGTTTGCCGGCATTATCTTGATTATCCTATGGAAGTCTTTACTCAAAAATAGTCTCCAAAAATGCAAGTTTAGCAAAACTTGGAGCTGGAATCATTGGAAAACATTAAATGTACTCACCAAGCTAAATTCACATGAGGGCAGTTGCTGTGTAATAGGCAGATGCTTTTAACTAACCTTTTATGTTTCAGTGTTTATTCACATCCAGGAACAATATTATAGGTGTAAGGTTAGAATAAAAAATAATAACTTCCTGAAATCATAATGCAAGGGTTTTATATTCAGATTTACCAGGTGCACGCAGAATCACAGACTTAGAGAATCACAGGATGGTCTGGGTGGGAAGGAACCTTTAAAACCATCTCGTTGCAACCTTCTGCTGTGGACAGGGACAACTTTCACTACCCCAGGTTGCTCAGAGCTTCACCCAGCTTGGCCTTGGACACTTCCACGGGTGGGGCATGTGCATTTATGTTTTTTTTAACAAATCACAGGTGAAAACAATCTACAGGGGTTGCTGGTGTCAGCACAGGCAAGCACGGTACATGGAGACATTTTTTTAGGGGATCTGTTTCTCCAGGGTATTTTCTTGTCCATCCTTAGTGGTCAGGGATGCAGAGGATGCCTGGGCTGGGAGCACAGATGCCCTGTGTTCTCTGTGCAGTGTGACTTCTGGCTCTGGAAGGCACCAAAATGATCCTCCAAAGTTCCTTATCTGCCCACATGCACACACAGACAATTTGTACACCTTCATCTCATTCTGCTGTGCTCCATTACAGTGATTTATGTGCTGTCTGTCATCTGGAGCACTGGAGGAACACAAGTGAGGGAAGAGCAATAAGCAACTAATAATCAGCAGAGATAACACAGCAACGAGTCCACAAATGCTGGCCCCAAAGAGGCAGCAGTGTTAAGCTCCCAAGGAAAGGGATTAGGGGGGCTCTTAGTTCTCTGGAGAAGGGCGAAAGAGGGAGGCTTTGGCACGGGGTTAAATCCTATGGAGGAGTGATCCGGCACTGTGTTCTTTGAAGGACACAGGCAACACCAGAATGGATTGGCTGTGGACATGGAGAAAGAAATCTGATATTGTGAAATGGAGAAGGGACAGCTCCTAGTAGGGAGGTAAAGAGGAAGATAGATAGTGGCAGGGAGCAAGGCTGGATTAGGCTGCAGTGCTGAATGTGGTGTGAGCAGTGCATCCCCCTGCCCAGCCAGGCAGGTAGAACAGGTGTTGTGTGTGCCACAGAGCTGATGAGGCCAAAAAGTATTCATCCCTTTTAGCCCTGTGACCACGCCTTTGATTGCTGCTTGTCACCTCAGGGCCCTTTGTCGCAGCCAAAGCACAGCACTGTACTGGAGGCTTTGCCAGGGCTGCAGGAGTGGGACATGCCCAGGTCTGTGACAGCTGGCCAGGGAGACAGGTGGGTTTGGGAAAGAGCTTGGGGTGGAAAGGACAGCAGAGATGCACCACCATCCTTACCCATGCAAAAGCTCACATGGCATATGCTGGGATTCTCTGGGGGTCCTGTGCAGGGCTGGGAGCTGGACTTGATGATCCTTGTGGGACCCTCCCAACTCAGCGCATTCCATGATTCTCTCTGCATTGTTTGTGCCACAGAACCACTGGCACTGTGCTGGCCCCCAGGCCAGGGCATACACCCAGCAGCAACTGTGGGGCCTGTGCAGCTGAACAGGGACCTCTTGCTCAGCACTCAGCATCCCTACATGATTAGAGAAGAAGTGGGGCCCTTTTAGGGATTAGCGGATGGTAAATTATTCCCTTCATTTGTTATTTGTGATGAATAATGAATTATTCTCATAACATTTACTATGCTGTTCATTTATTATACAGGACAGGGGAATGTTTAGAAGCTAATTATTGCTAGGAAGGCTCTGCACTTGCAAAATATGTGACTTTTGCATATTTTCATGTCCATGCTTTAAGTGGGGGAAGGGCTGTTTGTCTGTTTTAGCAGGTTTCTGTCCCTCTGACACCCAGCCTCACCACCTGCCTGCAGGCGGGACAGATGTCTCCCTCACCATCAGCAGCCAAGCTGCTCTTCCTCTTTTGCAGGAGGAGCCCCAGGAGTAGGTCTGGAAACCAAATTGTCACTTCTCCTTACAGGCAGCCGTAAGGCGGAGCAGTGTTTGGCTGGCTGGTGGGGCAGAGCTCCACACCAGCACCACCATGGCCACTGTACACCTCCCATCACCCTGTCATGAGGCTGCCACTGCTGCCAACACCTCAGCAGCTGCATCCAGGGAGAAATCCTACACTTCAGTGCCATGCCAGTCCTGAGCCAAGGGCTGCAAATGTCTGTCACTGGGGAAATGCCCCGAGCAGTGAGTGATGGCAGGGCTCAGTGCCAGGCATTGCTGGAGAAGCCAGAGAGCCAAGTCCTGGGGAGCCAGGAGGAGATGGCCTCCTGAATGGGGAGAGGTTGGGGACATTGTTTGTTATGCTCTAAGTACTGTATGGGGAGACTAAGTGAGTAATATCCTTAACATTGGTCTACCAAGGGCTGTAAATTGTCAGTTGTCAGAACTAACTGTGCTGTGCTCCTGCTCTCCAGCAGATTTATCCTGGCCATTTACAGTTGGTAAATAATTCATCAATTATTTTGAAAAATGCTTTTAAGGAGACTCGAGCCTCACGTCCATCTCCTCTCCCCTGGGTGCAAGGCGCAGCACTCTGCTGGCTCCCAGTGCCCAGCTGTGTCCGTGTCCTGCCCACGCATGGAAGGGTCATTGTCCTGGTTTTCCCACCATGGACCCACCCATGCCTGTGCCTTTCCAAGTCCTGTGTGACAGCTTGTGGGTCCAACCCCCAGATGGAGAGAGCTGGTGGAGATACCACTGACCTTGATGGAGCAATGTGCATTTGCAGCAGGAGACGAGGTGGTTCTGTGCTTTCTAATACCCTCCTTATCTTCATTATGTGCCTAATATCAATGTCCCCTTGTGGCTTCTAGAGATACCCTTACATATCTCTGGAAAACTGTTACCAGAGCTAAGCCAGTGAGAGGTTTATAAACCCATGGGGAAAGATAGTTCAACACCACGTTTCTGAATAATTGATTATCACATGCTTCAGTATAAAACTGATCTTTAGAGATACCCTTTTGGCTGTGCCTCATCATCCCTTTTAGTTTTATTTTCATTCCCCAGCAGAAATCTCTCTCCACCAGCTGTCTTTGTAACCTGGTAAGAGCATTGTGAGCTGCCAGTAAATGATCTTTTATTTTATTTTTCATCCTTGTAGTGGTAAATTATTGTGTCAGCACAGAGACGATGCAGGTGACTAACCTCATAAAATGTAGTAAATGATTAATAAAATCTCAAATAACAATAGCTCCACAGGCAGATCATAATTCGCCTCTCAAGCAGCCCCGTGCCTTTAGAGGATACTGGCTGATTGCTCTGTGGGTGAGATTTTTTTTAGCCATGAGACAACAGAGAAATGCCAACCTAGGAACAGCTTGTGAGCACTGAGAAGAGAGACACCAGACCCTGATTTTCAGGCATAGGGAACCCCCCCTGCACTGAGCAGTGTCAGTACAAGCTGGGGTCCCACAGGCAGGTGCTGTGCTCTGGTGCCTCTGGTGCCCCTGGGGCCAGGGCCATGGCTGGCTGAACACAAGGACGCCAGGAGCACACACTTCAGGGAGGGGGACACCTGTGGGCGTGGCACGATGCTCACACATGTGGGTGATGGAGGGAGGCTCTGCTAAACCACAGCCATGATCCCAGAGACACTGCTCCAGAGTTGGCTCTGAGGGTTTTTCTTTAATTATTTTTCTTTTCAGACAGGGACAATTACTTAAGGTTAAATTAGCCACTAAATTACTTTTGGTAAGGTTAAATTAGCTGCTATGATGGAAAGGCTGCTGGGCTGAAGCCCACTCTCAGCAGATTTCAGAGGGGATGAGGGGTTTGGCATGCTGACAAAAGTGGTCCCCGCTTCCTCAGAGATATCTGGAGCAAAACAACTGTCCAGTGGCAAACAGGTGCTAAACACGAGCAGATAAAACCCTTCAGAAAAGCTTTGCCTGGATCCTTGCCTGCCCTTCCCAGTGGCAAGCTGGACCACCAGCCAGAAGGACTGGGAAAGGCATGCACATGAAGACACTTTCTGTCCATGTTTAGTTTTACAGGACCTACAAAACTCAGAGGCACAGAGGCTGTGCCTCAGCTGCATCCCCATCACTTTGGCACTTACCTCCACAGACACAGTGCAGCACTCACAGAAAATGCCTTTCTTTAAGCAACTCTTTATTCCCTGAAGGTACCATATGGGACAGAGACCTCAGAGAAAGGGAAACAAACTGCACTTTTCCATGCAACTCCAACTATTAATATTCCAGTATTGGCCAAGCACTTGTAGAGCTGTAATGAGAACATCCTCTTATGTGCTGTTTCCAGGATTTATGCACAACAAGCAATACATAAATATCAATTAATGAAGCAACTATAGAAAAATTAATTAAAACATGAGAGGATAGAAGCCTCTATTCAGCCCCCTAAAAAGGAATAACATGTTCACAAACCCCTCCCTCCTGCTCAGAAGAAAGCTCTCAATTCCAGAGGAAGGAAACCATTAATTTTTTTTTAATTGCACAATACTTTTAAATTAATTTCCATAAGCATCACAATGGAAACAGCAAATGGGGGAGGGAAAATCAAAGATTTCAGGCTTTAATTAGGACTCGGGAGCTGTCTCTTGCCTGCTGGTTCTGATCCAAACTCCCTCTATCCCTTAATTTCCCTGTGGTGGCAGAGGTGCAGACAGCAAGGAGCAGCCTGGCTGGGGTCCTCCATGAAGTCCATAGTGTCAGGGCTTAACTAATGGCACCTAAATCTATAAACCTAAAGCTACAACCATTAATGCATTAATTAGCCTGAATTAAATTTAAAAACTATTGAAGAAGACAGCTGAAGGAGAAAAACACCCACACTCACGATGAGGTTGCTTTTTTTTCCTGCACAGTGTTCCAGCCACAATCTGGACATGGTTTGTTGGTAGAAAGTGGCAGCTGAGTTGACCCTGGCTCCAGCACAGCCACGGGGTTCTCTCCATTGGCCATCCCAGGATGTAGCTCATCCTGCTGGAAGGAAACATGGAACAAAACAGGGAAATGGGCAAGGAGCATCTCATGGGCCAGCCAGGCAGAGAGCCACGGACTGGGGTTGGCAGGCAGTGTGGGCAGGCTGGAAAACCTTTTCCAACCTGCTCACCCCCAGATGACATCTGTGACTGCATTTTCCTTTTTCCTGTGTCACAGTGATTGTCCCTTTGGATCCCGCAGAGTTCTGGTGCCAAGGAGCTGCCAGTGACTGTCACAGCTAGGCACTGGACTTGAAGACCATTAGATGCAAAATGTAAAACGCTCTGATCCTATTTTTCCTCAGGCTTTTCCAGCTGAGAGCCAGGGATATCTGTGCACTTTCAGTGGAGAAAAAGTGGATCAGTGTGACTGCCTTTTATAGAAAAATAAATGGAAAATAGGGCAGCTCAGCAATGCTTTTCCTGCTTTTCCACTAAGTGCCCACGACCTGCATCCACAGAGGTGCTGAGCACACGAGCACTGGGATAAATAAATTGCAGCAGTGTCTGCTGCACACGTCAGAGCCCTACAGAAACACTGGTTCAGGGACACACAGCCAATCTGTCACACACAAACACATGCACTCACCGCCTCTTATCCAAGGGACTGAGAGGGTTGGACCCTCATTAACACCACCAACCACAATAATATTTTTCTTTGCCAGCACCCAGTGCTGAGATTCCAGAGTGTTTTCCTTCAGGCAGCACCTGGTTGACTTTGTGTGCAGCTGGAGATTTGCCCAGCTTGGTTTGAGGCAGCACTTGATCAATGCTGCTCCCACCCAGCAGCTCAAGGTGCTTAGCAAAGAGCAGAACTTCATGTGACTTACAAAATGCAGGATGTTTTACAGCATCTACCTCCGAGCTTGATGAACAGATGCAGATTTTCTAAAGATCACTGTGTATGCGAGGCCAGGTATCAGGAAGGAGCTGCTGAAGTCACCAACCTCCAGGCCATGCCTCGTCCCCCACTGTCCCCTCTCGGGCAAACTCACCCCTGCCTTCCTAACACTTTCTTTCCTCAGTAAAGAGCTGCTGCATTGAGTTATTTAGCCTTCTGCATTTATCAAAAATATTATCCATTAGCTGTAATGGGTAAAAATACTATTTTGCATGTGTCTGGGTTTGCCTCCTTGAAGCTCCTCTCACGCAGTATGAAATCAGTTCTTACAGCGAGCTGGGCAGGGCGGTGCCTATATTAATGTATCTGTATTCCCACAGATGGCTGAGGATGATGTTCAGGATTTACAACAGTGCAACAGGGAAGCCAGCCAAGACCTGGGCAAGGCAGTGGTTGAGTCAGGACCAGAGCTCAGGGTTACCAGAGTCCCCAGTTTAAACGAGGGTGTAACCTAGGACAAGGAGTCCCACCTAATGCTGTAGCAGAGTGGGCTCAGGCTGTGGCTTTGTTATGCACAGACCACAGTGAGTTGCCCTTTTCCCTTCTTTCCAGCCTTCCAGCAATACTTAGAGCTGTGCTGACAGCAGCTGGTTCATCACTTCCCTCCTTGCTGGAGGAAGCAGCTATGCCCAGGGTCATATCCGAGCATCCCGGTGGTGACCAGTGAGCACCACCACGGCTCTGCCTTGCCCAGGGACCTCGATGCCTTTGCTGCCTGCAACTCCACCTGGCATCAGCTCCCATGCCCGGACAGAGCAGGGCATACAGCCCATTTCCTCGTTTAGCAGAACTTGTTAATTTTTCTCTTTTATAACCTGCAGCATTATCAGCAGCAAATTACTGCTATCGATAACTCATTAGCAAATGAAATGAAAGACAACGCTGCCGACATCTGTATGAAACCATGTCTGAGTGGCTCTGGCTCCTGCTTATTGGGCTTTTAGCATTCATTAAGGCTGGTAAACGGTATGTGTTTAAAATGCTGATCTTTGCTGCATGTGTTGAACTCTCAATCTGCATTAGCTGAGACAGCGGCTCGTACCAACTCTGCTGCCTAACGAACTTGATTTATCATAGTTTCCTAAGCCCTGTTTATGAGGCTGTTTTGTTTGTAATGACTTAATATTTTTTTCACATGGGGGAATTTATCAACATCTGTGCATCACATCGTGTCGGGTGTCCGGCTGGCCCTGGTTGTAGTTGTAGAGCAGAGCTGGGGCAGAGTTGCTCTGCTGGGAACCCTGTGGCTGCTTCCCTAATGACAGCTAATTCAAAAGGTGGTGCTTCCTCTGGCCGTTTGCATCAAAACAAGGAAAAGTCCATTATCATTTCCTCTCCTGTCCTTTTTCTGTCTGGTTGAGGAAAAGGAGTGCAGGGCTGTGGGGCTGGGGAGCTCCCTGCCATGGGCTGCCCGCCAGGTTGGGCAACAGATTAAAAGATGAGTTGGATATCTGTACTGATAAAAAATGACATTTGTGTATGTCACCAGGCACTAAGCATGCGGGATGTTGTTCTGACATTGACTGTGTCCTCTTCAGCAGGCTTGACCCTGACCAGATAGGATGCTCTGTGCTGGTCTGTCTCCTCTTATCTCTAAAGGCTGCAGCCCCGTCACATCAAGGATACACAGAACTGTTCCTTAGCACAAGTACCCACAACATTTTCACCTGGTGCCCTCAAAACCTGGCTCACAGTCTGCAAAAAACATGACTTCAGACACTTTGTGCACAGCATGCTGCTGTTAGACAAAGACCAAGGGTCTCATACCATCTTAATGATATTCTCAAGCATCTTCCAGTGGCCTCTGGATCCCCCCTGGTTTTGCTTTTGCAAACCTCGGCAGCTCCCTGAGAAGGAATTCCATTATAGAGAAAATGTCTCTATGCATTTGTGGCTTTGTTTTGGTTTATTTTATAGTCAGATAAATAAATATAAATATTTTAAATCTAAATATTAAAACATCAGAAGCTTTCTCTGATATGGGATTGCATCCAGCTTTACCAGAAATATGTGTGGTTTCCTACTTCCCTGTGTCTGAAGGTGGACATCAGTGTCTCCAGAGTGGCTGGGATGGTAGTTGTGAAACACTTTGGGCTTAGGGCATATCTCCTGTGGTACTTGCCATGGCTTTGAAAGCTCCAGTATGAACCCAAACTTCTGGACTCCCCACAATGCTTTACTGTTAACAAATTTCCCAGTTCCTGGGAAATTTCTTTGGCTGGACCACAGACAAAACTCAAGGAAGATGACTGTTCTTCTGACTTGGGAAATACCAGTATTTGATGTTGCTATTTAAAGGCCAATGACCCACATGAAAAAGCCATCTTTTCCATGCAACAACAGCAGGGGAACAGCAACAGGGGGAATTGGGAAGCAGGGTGCTGCTCATCCAGTTTCAGGTCTCCTTGTGCAGCAGACCAGTGCTACAGCAATGGTAGCAGTAGTCCTCTTGTAAACACACTTTGCTGGGTCACACCACACATTTGTTTCCAACATGCTTATTCTTGGAATTTGGCATATAACTTCTAGCATCTGTGGAAATTTTTATTAGAAGGGGAAAAACAGTGAATAAGATTCACCAGTCCTGGATTTGATTTCTGGCTTGGCCATTAACTCAGGCCATCATTATGCAAACAGCCACTGGGTTATCTGGCTTCATGCATAAAGACTTGCTGTCATGCAGGGCTGGGGAAACAATACAGGACTTTGGGGGAACATCTCCCTGTCTCTCCATCTCTCTGCATGTAAAATATGGGAATATCTCTAAGAATACTTCTCTCCCAAGGTTGTGCTGACTTTTATGGATTTGCTTGGAAATCTTGAAGGGGAAGTGCTACTAAAGGGCAGAAAATGATAATTAACTGATGGAGAGGTATTTTAATGAAATATGCTGGCGAGGTTCCCTTTACTGTGCGGTGCCAGTGTTAAATAGGCTGCTTGAAGAGTTGCATATCTTTGCTTTCTGAGTGAATGGCTGAGAAATAATCAGAGCTGCTTCCCCCAGTGCATTTGTTGCTGGATCATTCTTGTTTCTTGCCATCTCTCCTTCATCTCCTCTCCAATAAATTCAGTGTCAGCTCAAAAGCTGAAGGAATCCACAGCATTACTCGCCTGTGTTTCTCACCACGGAGAAGCCTTTCTCTGTGTGATCCAAAGGGCTCATACTCCCCTTTTGTAACCAGCCCCAGAAACTCAGCCAACTCTGTTTCCCCAAAGCTGTCGCTGGTCCCAAATGCTCCTTGGCATCTGTGCTTCGGCTTATGCCACTCAGGATAAATGGTGTGGGGATGCAAAGGGAATCAGAAGAGATGCAGAGATGTGGGTTTTGACCACAGTGAGTTTCTTGGAAACCATCAGTAGCACTGGACACAAAGCTGAGCTGCGGTCCAGGACCATCCTCTTAGTGTGGGGAGATCCCTCACCCCTCATCCTGGACAGGGACATTCTTTGTGAGGTTTGGGTTTGTTGCACTCAAGTGAAATCGTTTGTGGCTGCAGGCTTCAGTTCATGAAGGCTGATGACCAGAATGGCCACAAGTGGCTGAGCTCTCACCAGCCCTTGAAGCAGCTGTGCTTGAGACGGGAAACTGCTGCAGGATCTCCCGAAGAGCATGTTACCAGATACCATTTCCTTGTGAATGACCTTTTGTGCTGGAACTGGACCGAAATGTGCTCTGCTGAGAGGGCCATTCCCCTGAGCTGTCCTCATCCAGAGGCAACATGTCCTCACAGCCAATGACTGCTGTGGACTGAGAAGGCCCCTTTGCAACCTGGCCAAATATTCATGTGTTACAGTCACATCCTCAGCATCAGCAGGGGTAGCAGGAGTTTTTCTTCAGATGGTTTTTTTCTCTAGAACTGCAGAATGAGGTGACTTTGGAGTCCCAGTTTCTCCTCCTGAGAGCTTCAAGTTAGCCACAAAGTCTGGATATGGGCTGGTATCTTCTTTGCTCGCGCTAGTCCTGCTGGGTGCCATGGAGAAGTGAGAACCAGAACTTTGTTTTGTGGCCATCTCTAGCAGCTATCACATCTCCTGGCATGGGAAGTAGGTTGGCAATTCCCCCATGCTCATTGAGCCCCTGCCAGTGCGCCATGTGAATGGGAAACCAAAACAAACCCTAAAACCCCTGCAAGAAGAGATTGCTTTAGGAAGATTGACTTCTGCAACCCAGTGCTACCTTCGAGGAACACAGCGAAAGCCAGCCAAAGACACCATCTGTTTGTAGTGGAACATGTAAATTTACATCTACTTCTGAATTCTTGCATTATGAAACTGGAAATGTCTCGGCTGCAGCGTGCACAGGACATGGAACAGCATGGAGATCCACTCAGTGTTTGATCCCAGGACACGTGGAGAGCCTGCTCATACTGAAACTAAATGAGGCAAGGCTGTGGCAGGCAGCAAGAACCATTGCAAAACTTCTGTGCCTCCTGGAGCCTCTGCAAAGCTCTTCCAAAGAATTCACCAGACCTTGCCATGGAAGAGTAACAGCTAATTGATGATCCAGTTTCCCACATTATGTATCTGGCATTTCCAGTGCCTTTTCCCCAGAAATAGCTGGATTTCTGTTTGTGAATCATTCAGATTTGCATCAGTTAGAAGCCTGACTGAACAGTTCTAATTTGCTTCTTCTGTTATCTTTCAGTGGTTCACCTCACACCTCTTTTCCGTCTCTCAAGGCCTATTCCTCACACCAAAAGGGTGACTTTTTCATCTCCAGCCTCCTTTAAATGTTTTGTAGGAATGCCTGGATCTCTGGACAGACAGGCCATCCACCACAGCAGTCCCGATGGCACAGCGGGCAGAGGCTCTGCAGATTGTTCTGGGCAACCCAGAGGTGGATCCCACCTACTGACCGTGGGCTGGAAGCCCCTGATTCGGAGACCAGCAGTCAAGGTTCCAGCAGTCAAGGTTAATGTGGGCCCTTGATCTATTAAATCCCAGCCTCTGGGAGTTACTAGCCTCTGGTATGGGTGTGTATCAGCACAGTGAATGTACAGTGGTCATTCTACAGGGCAGAAATGACTTTTTCTAGCCCAGAAAGGCCCAAATCCTTGTTGAATTTTCAGCATGCTCCTGTACAACAAACAGTGATAAAGATGTGAAAGAAAGGAAACTACCACCGGAGTGTGGAGCATTTCCATGAACTGTTCCAGAAATGTTGAATACCATTGGCACAGAATGATGATGATGGGGTTTGCAAGTGTGAATATCCTTAGACTTTGGTGGCCAAGGTGAACATTTGCTCAGCCCTGTTCAATCCTATTGCTCGAGTTGTGTATTAGAGAGCTCTGTCTTTCTCGTGCAACTTCCCTGCTCATTTGTCTCACAAAACCATTGCACCCTCCCCTCGATTAAAGTTGCATGGAGCCTTCAGCTCTGTCAATGGTGTAATTTGCATTTTCCTTGGCTTGTGAGCCTTGGGGCTTTGTCTTGTGTTATATAGGATATGCTACACAACAATTAGCCTGGAACCAAGACAACATGCATTTACATGATAATGAGCTATTTTCTTCTTCAAAGCCTGACTCTTGTATTCCAGTCATCTTCCAGTCATTTAGTGTGATTCTTGCCTGTATTTTTCAGAAGGTTTTGGCCAGCTTGGGGTGGCAGGAATATGGCTGCTATGACCATTTGCTACCAGTCCTCAAGCTGGCAGGGCTGACTGCAAATAATGTGGGACAGGTGAAGAATCAACTGGGTCCTTCAATTATCATTCTATGGTTGTCTGACATTGGGGTTTTCAACTGGTACCAATTTTATTTTTTAGAAATAATATATTTATGGTTTTGATGCATTATCTGGATGCAGTGAAACATTTTCAGCAGCTTTAGTATATTCTTCCTGTTTTCTGATTTCACAGTGTTTGGGCTCATTCCTATTTATTAATGCTGCCCCTTGGATAATTACATCTCTCCTCCTCTGTGATCATCTCTGATATTATAATTTCTTTTAATCTTCATATGAAATTTCCTTAGATTCAGGATCCAGAATGAATTTGAGTATTATTGATCAAAATAATGTGCCACATCTTAAAAGAGCCCTTACTATATGGTGTATATTCTTGCAGCTCATTACAGCAGAATCACTTTGAAATGCAGTCTTGTCGTCTTCCCTGTAATGGGAAGAAATTATATAGTCTTGATGATACTATTGTTCCCCCCCTTTTGGTGTAGGATTAGCATCAATCAGCTGGACAGCGTGATTGATTTTCTAATTAATAAGGCATTTGTATCAGCTTGCATAACCACACAAAGCTTAATGGGTTCCCTACTGTATCTGCAAACTGATTTCGTGTGTGTGAATTTACTCCTGCACTTGGAAGTTTTTTAACCAGTGGCAAGGCTAGTTGGAGAATCCTTTACCTAGGGCTCTCCAGTGTAGTAAAGTATTTAAAGCATGTTTCACTGATCACCACAACCAGATTTAAAAGCTTATTTTGAATGAAGCCTTTTGTTTCAAGGCTCAAAAACAACTGAGAGGTATGGGAAGAGGAGAAGTAATGCCCTTCAAGGTGAGCCCAAAGCACAGTTGGTGCAGCACTGCTCCGCAGGAGCCCCAGGGGTGGAGGCTGCCCAGAGGCACTGCCCTGCCCTGCTTAGCATTGCTTTTTAGCATCGTTTTGTTTATCCTAAAAAAATCCCTGGTCCTTTAAAATGACCCATTCAGCTTTACCCCGAGCCCTGTGAGCTTCCCATGGGGACTGTGTGACACCCTGAACGCTGTAGCAGCTGTGACCTCAAAGGGAAGCTTGAGCGTAGAGAATTCCCAGTCCCAGCTCTCCTAAAGAGCAGCGACAGTGGCCAGAGAAGGGAAAGGCCAGCCAGTAACCTTAACTCTGCCCCATGCCAGGGAAACCTGAGTCCAGCTGCCACGGACACGAGGCTGGAGGGCCATAATGTGACCAGGTGGTGCCGAGGACCCGGGACGTGTCCTTGGTGAATAAATATGCAGAAAACCAAGGGAGAGCTGTCCCACTTCAAGCACCTATTCTGGGTTAAGGCAGCTAATTGCTGTGACAGCATAAATGATTTAGGGTGTGAGGAGCTCCCACCTCACCCTGTGTTTGAAGGGCTGTTTGCATCTTCAGCAATGCACCTGGAGCACGCTGCATGCTGGATCCAATTTCCCTGGAAAGATGGTGATGAACCATCAGGCAGAAGATGAGCAAAGAGGGTGTCCTGCGGGACCTGGCTGCAAGAAAAACACTGGCTAGAGAAATTCTCATCTGATGCACCAGTTTCTTGCACATGTGACCTTCCTGCACTGCCAGTCCCAGGGGAGCAAAGCTGAAATCAATGAGAAGAGCTGGCATCTCCCTCGGTTTGACTTTGATCTGGCTGCACTGAGAAAATGGTTTAATTCCCATTTTGCATCGTCGTTATCTTTCAACAAAAGGAGAGAAACTGCGGGCTCTGCTCCTGGTATGAATCTCCCCTTGGCTGCACAGTCCCCAGGAGCAAAAAGATGAAACAAAAGCTAAATCTTGCAGGCAACCCAAACTAAACGAGGTCAAAGATGTCCCATGATTTTAATCTACCTTGTAAATTAAATGCAGTGCAAATGGGAGCATGGTGAAGCTTCTTCACAGTGTTCTGCCCTGGCTTACACTGGCCCAGCCCCCTTGCACTAAATTATAAATCTGATGGCGAAAGCTATACATCAGCATGGATTTTGGCCTCTAGCCCTAACATACTGTCTGGAGAATGAACAAGCTTCACAGTGCTAAAATAAATAGACTCACATGTGAGCCTGGGATGATTTAAACCAGCTCTCAGTGTGGGAATCAGTGGCCACCCATGTGGTAGTTACAGCATCTGGGACAGACAGTCAGGGATGGCAGCTCAAGGGCTAGGGGTGGGATTGGGGGAGGTCACACCACTCACAGCTGCCAGGAAAATGGGAATGTAAAGCTTTGGAGGGAAAAAGATGGTGGGAATAACCCACTGCGTGAGCTGTGCAGGCTGCTACCAAGCACCACACACAGGGCTGGCGGACTCCTGGCTCCAGCTGATGCACTTTATTCCTCGAGTAGAATCACAGAATATTCTGGGTTGGAAGGGACACACAAGGGTCATCAAGTCCAGCTCCTGATTTGGCCAAAATGGTAATACTGGTTTAAAAAGAGGTGGTACTTCCATTAAACTAAGAACATCCCAACCTGGATTTAAACTGTCCTAATCTGAAGTGATTTTCTACATGTAACATGATGGCATCTCATTCTCTGTGGGGATGTAATGACATACATTTGGAGGTACACTTCAGATCATCCCTGGCATTTCAGGCCAGTTTTGGCTCCCAGAGGACAGACTAGTTTGCTGCTAAGGAGAATCCCAGTCTGCACCAGCATCTCCACATGCCTCAGAGCTGCAGCTGAGGACATGAGCTCTCAAAGCCTTTTGTAAAGCAACATCCCAATTCACATGATATAGAAAGTTATGTGACTTCTCTACCTAGGATGAAAAAACAACAAAAAATGATTGCTGGAGAACTCTGAGGGAATGAGGCAGGACAGACTGAGTTCATGTAGCAATATCCCAGGGCACTGGGACTTCCATAGGGATGCTGTTGGTCAGCTGAGACTGTGCAATCACATTAAACCCCCAAGGATGAGGTTTACACTAAAATAATTCAGCCCTCCTTGATGAGGTTAGAAAAGCACACTGTTAGAATGACTCAGCTGATGTCAGGGAGGAGAAGGTGGAGTGCATGAGCTTTTTTGCCTTGTACCTCCATCATGAGAGACTGGCACAAGCCACAGGCTGTGGGGACCTTTCCTGTCCTGGTGCCCTAGCTGAGCAGGGTGAATTTAGGGGCCTCCCTGGCAGAGCAGTGAAAAATGCTGGGTGTGGGACCTCCTGCCCTTGTTCAGATGCTGGAGGAGGATTTCCAGCTCTTGAATTAACCTTGGAGGTTTTCCCAAGCTCTGCTGGAGGCAGTCAGTCAGGCACATGCAACCCTGACACACAGCTCTGCTTTGAGAACAGCAAATCCCCATCACCTGGGCAGGCTCCTGCCTCCTTTGCTTTCCCTTCACCTCTCAGCCTCCTGACATACCCACTGATTTGTTACATCATGTGTCACACAATGCACATATCCATCTTGGAATGCTCAGACTTCTGCTGTGATCTTTGATTGGAACAACATGGGATGCTGGAGCATCAAGTGCAAACAGCTCCTCTTGCAAGTTGTTAACTGGATTCTCATTTAGATTTCATATTTGTCCTATGTTTTATCCTTTGGGGCAATTTGTCATCCCTAATTAATCTTGGATCATATAATATCTTGTGTAACCACCTTATTGATTGTTCTAAATGTGCAATCATTTATTGTTTTGCTTATTCCATTGGCTAAATGGCATTTTGTTTTTTGAGACCAACTCATCCTCTTCCCATCAGTTCAAAATCACTGGAGTTATTCCATGGATTCACAGATTCGTTATATCTTGTTAATAAAAGGGGATAAAGCTGTCTTCTGTAAATAATTTTATTTCATTTAGTTTCCCCAGAATGGAGAAGGAGATGGAATATTATCCAGGCTTTCCTAAGCAAGACCATCTGTATTTCCCAGTGTTTTTGGCTGAATGGTGAGAAGTGACAATGAGTACATCTCTTCTGCAAACTCAGCCTGTCCAGCTGGCAGAGTCAGGGCACAGGGAAATGTCACTCTGTGCACTCAGTGTGGGACAGGAGCATCCCCTGGTAGCAGAGCCTGTTCTGACCACTTCAGAAAACCTGAGGAAAAAGCTGCTGGAAAGCAGATATGTCTGATTCTCCCCACAAAGGCAGACAGGTCATTTGGACATCCAAGTTCCTTAGCACTTTGCATATATTCACTCTCTGTATTTCAAATATTTCACCTGTAAGTAAAAATTACTCCACTAATATGTTACACCATAACATTTTTTTATTTCATTTTTTGCTAGAAATGTTTTCTCAGTGAAAAGTGAGACTTGAGCAAGGTCCCTGGCGGATAGCAGCTCCACGGTAGCAGCCCCAGTGCTGTCAGAGCCATTTAGCACTTTGCTAAGTGAAGTTACAGTCTATGATACCTAACTCAAAGCTGATAGTGGATGAGAAGAGAGATGTTTTCATCCCAATAACTGAAAACAATCTCACTTCTTATCTATAAACACACTCATTGAATTTCCCCCTGCCCTCCCTGTTGTATTACGCAGTCCATGCTATATTCCACTTTCTGACAGTGGAGAACATTTTATGATTCTCTATCATCTGTCCAGGAATAATTCCCTGCTGGGCTCAAGCACTTTGTGGCCATGCTGTGTCTGGGATGACCAGGTGCAGCCCCATGTCACTGCTGATTCTGGTGGAGTTACAGGATCTCTTATCCCTGTTACCAGCTTCTTCCCAGTTCTTCCTTATCCTTAGGGACGCCATTGCCTTTGTAGTGAAACCTACCCATGACATCTCTGACAACAAATGCTTTGGGAAAGTGACCACACTTTGTAGTTGTGGCAGAGTGTTCACACATGGAGACCTGATCCCAGATCCATTGCAGCAGTGGGGTTATTCCCACCAACCTCTGCTGGCTATAGGCCAGGAGTCTTTTTGATGCAGAGCAAGTCTTCCCCCGGAAGGGGATATTAGCTTTGAGCTGTCTCCTTCTGTCTTTCAGAAAAAAATTCCATCCTTAAAGGTGAAATGACTTAACTCACTCTGTGTCAGAGATCAGGAAATGCTACATCTGTTTTTTTCTCATGCAGCCCGTTGCTGCAGAAAGGACAAATTATCCAGGGTTAGGCAAACCCCATCCCCCAGCTGGAGAGAAGAAGGGCATTCCCATCACTGCTGGAAGAGTTAAGGATGGAAGTATCTGAACAGGTGCCTGCTTAAAGCCTCTGGCTTGAGCAGAGATCAGGGCAAATATTTCTCATTTCTTGCAGAAATGATAAAAGGAAATAAAAATACAAAAACATTTTGTTAAAGGCCAGCTCAAAGCAAAGTATTTAGACAGTTTTGTAATTATTTTTACTAATTCATTTTCGTTGAATGCTGCTACATTCAATCTCAGAGGAACTCTTGTTACGGCAGCTGAGAAGTGGGGGGCAGCTCTGCTCACCTTCTGCTCTGTGCTCAAGTACTCCTCAAAACAAGCAAAAGTATTAAGATAGAAAAATAGTTTTCAGGCAGTATTAGATAATTTGGAAAGCACTTGGGAACATGGGGATGATTCATGCTGAACAAGGTGAGAGAGTGGCAAATTTCAGGGTGGTTATTTGACTTTTCAGTCTCAAAATGAGTGCTATTATTTTTAACATTATTCACTGATGTCATTGTAGCAGCTGCTTGAAAGCTGCTACAGAGTTTTAAATGACCTGAAAAAAAGGGGAATACATTCAGGTGTGTGGCACACCAAGGGCTGGGGATGCATGGCTTGGTCAGACACCCTGTGGCAGGAGGGGGTTAATGGTCCATGGCATGATGCCCAGTGTAGGAGAATCCTCCAGCACAGCATGGACAGGAACTTTTCAGCTGCTAATTGGGAGGAAAGCCTGAGCTTGCAGGGAGATGCAGTGAGACTCAGGCTCTTGTTTTCTCTTCAGTCACAGAGAGATGTGGCTCACCAGCCATATGTGGCAACACCCAGGGGAAGAGAAGGGCAGAGGGAAGAGCTGCAGGATAAATGCCTCCAGGGTCCTTCTCTCTTGGATTGCCTCCTCTCTCACCCCTGAAATATTTCAGAGGAGGGTTTATCTTTAATTGCAGAACATTGCGTGGAGTCTCTGTATTATTAAAATGACTCCTGATTTTCTAGGGGTATTCTGTTAATTAGTAGGTTTCTCCTCCTAACTCAGCTGTAAATGGAAAGAATACATACTAAACCGATTGCCCTACTTATGCAGCTACTCGGAGGAATGCTAAGATGGATTAACATGCGTAGCAGAAGGCTTATGACCCTGGGAGACAGAAGAACCTGGAATAACCTTAATATCCTGTCAACTTGCATTACTAAACCTCAGTGAACAAGAAGTGCCTATTTAGCAGTCTGTCTTGGAGGAAAAATTCATATCTTTTATCTGCCTTATTCCTCCCTCTTTTCAAATGAAAGTGTTTTTTTTATCTCTCCTGAATTTATTTTTATGAGGCACAATAAAGCTGTGTCACCCCCCACACCTCCCCATCCTAAATAACACCCCCACCGTGTGGAATGGCTCAGCTCTTGAGAGGTGCCTTTGTCATGCTGTTGTGTGGTGAAAACCATCTGCACCCAGCTGGGCAGAGGATGCCGAGCTGACCCAACATGCTGCTGTCACCAATGCTGTCCACGTGTGACATCAGCAATGTCACCTCTCTGTTCCTGCGTGCTCTGTGTGAGGCACCACAGCGCCCGTGCTGGGCAGAAGTGAGCTGCCTTAAAATTGCATAAATACTCCCTTCCAAATATTTCATTCTCCTCCATGAATTGCCACTGTGGATTTCAGATTTGCCCCAAGCTGAGCCCTGTAACATAAATCCCAGATATTTTACTGTTCCCAACCTTCCCAATATGGTTGTCTGGGTTCTTCTGAATGTTTGATCCTACTGGAAAGATGGTAACCACCACACTCCTCTTAACAATGCCCAGCTCAGCCATTCCAAGCCTCTTCCATCACATAAATAACTACTAAGGGTAGCAACACTCTTAATAGAATGTCCATCCCCCCCAGACCTCTGTTATACATTTAACACCTGTGAAGATCACTGGAGTCCATGTAGCTAAACACACCCCTTTGTGCTGAAGTGACAACTTAAAAGTCCCTTAATTGCCCCCATGCTGGGGACAACCCAGCCCTGGCCACCCCTCTCTGGTCCCAGGAGCATCACAGAGGGGGTTTCTGTGCCAGAGGGGTAAACTTTAATGGGAGATGCAGCAGTGCTCCCATGGCAGGCAGAATCTTCATCATCATTAATTATTCCTCCTTCCCTCACCTTTCCACTTGGGGTTTAGCTCAGCCTTGATAAAAGAGGGGTTATTTCTTTAATGGAAAAAAAAAAAAAGTCAGAAATGCATCTCACAATTACAGAGTTCAGTCTAATTAGGACTGAAAAACACACATGTGATTGTGTGTCTGCTCCTGAGATTCCCTTTCAGTGTTAAATATGTGTGGAGCACTTTCCCTGCTAAATGACATTTTTCTCACAGTTCACAGGGAGGAAAAGGAGAGAGTTCTGTGCTGCTGCCCCTCAGGTAGGTCTGTTCCCCTCCAGCCCTGCTGCAAGAAGCATTCCAGAGAACTGGAAGCAGAAAGTAGCCCGGGGGTTTGGGACAACTCATGCCTGTGGAGGAAGAAAAATGTGCTGAACATAGAAATAGGTCAGGGCTGAAGCAATGCATCCTCCAGTCGCTTCGCTTGCCTCCCTTAAATAGAGGAAACAACAGAAGCTGCATTTCTATTCAAAGTGAGGGCCTTTGGGCTCAAAAGCCCTGGTAGCAAATGCATAAAGGAGGGAAAGCAACAAATACAAGTATTTCTCCTGGACGAAGGAAATTAGAGTATATAGTGAGGGAAAAACCCCATCTGGGACACATACAGTATTTATTCCAGCCACATTTTTCAAAAGCAGCAATTGAACTCTGCGCCTGCTGAAGGATATAATTCAGTTCTCACTGAGGGAAATAGTAAAACTCTCATTTAACAGGATAACTGCTCCTACCCTCGCCATTGCTCTCTGCCTGTGGGTGCAGTGATCCCTGCTTGGGCTGCCCACCCTCCCCCCCACCACTCCATG
This sequence comes from Corvus kubaryi, assembly GCF_017639235.1. Classification (NCBI taxonomy): domain Eukaryota; kingdom Metazoa; phylum Chordata; class Aves; order Passeriformes; family Corvidae; genus Corvus; species Corvus kubaryi. The sequence goes on from NW_024581136.1 coordinate 15,122,454, forward strand.
CAGGGTCCAGTGCCAGGGGGATCATGGTCCAACCTTGCCACTTTCCCAGCGTGTCCTTCCCCAGTGGAAAAATGCAGCCATGTGTACCAGCAACACATACTTGCACTGCAGAGGATGTGGCATTGTTTTATAAAAATATGTATTTGGAGCTGCAGGGTGTGCATGTTCCATGTGAATGGACTGGGCATTCACCCACCTATCATGACCTAAGCAGCAATGAAGAAGTGAAGAAGGGGGGAGGGGGATGCAGGATCCAGGACAAGTGTTCCAGCACTTGTCCCACAGTGGCTGGAGAAGGGGACTGTGTGGGAAGAGGCAGAAGAAAGGTCAGAGCCCAGTTAAAAAGTCAGCCAGGCTCTCTCAACCCTGCGTCCTCCCCCAGTGAGGAAGTGATAACCTTCTTTACATCATAACTTGTCAAAAATATAAACATAATATATCAGCCTGGATGTGTCAACTAAAGCCAGGGAGAAAAATGTCTCTGGGACACAGCCAGACTCCAGGGAGTGCCTGGCTGCAGTGCCTGAGTCATGCTTGCACATTGGAGCACACATATTTCATGTCAGTCCACTTCTCAGTTTTTGTGTTTATTTTGTCTCACATCATCCAGGTGGGATGGTGGCACTGCCAGGACAGAGTTATGGCATTCCCAAATGTGTTTCCATGGTCTGGCAGGCTGGCCTGGCATTGAGGGGTGAGTGATGGCACAGCTCACACCATCCTGGGTCAAGAGCTCACTGCAGCAGAGTCTTACATTTCTGCTTGAGGGTCCAGAAAACTGACACAGCAGGGAGAAATAATACTAGAAAAATCATAATGAATGAGGAAGATGCAGAGCCCAGAGTATGAGACTGTCAAATTGCTTGTGAAGCTGCCCAGGAGACAGAGGAAGATGGAAAAAAATGGAGAAACTTCTCTTGATTTGGTCAGTCAGAAAGGAGATGAAGAACTCACTGCTGATTCATTGAGGTTTCCTCAACACCTTTCATTGGTTTTGTACCAGCCCTTTCTGCTCAGATTTCCTTCAAAGATGCCAGAAGGACTATGGGAAAAACCCTTTGTGAAAATTCACCCTGAGATAATAATTTTCTGGGTTATTCTCATTTCCACTGCAGGTCCAACCACCAGAACTGTTGCTGGACCCTTCCCATCGTGGGACATGTGAAGTCCACTTGTGGTCCTGTAAAATTGCTGGAAAAATTGGGAATGGCAAAGAGACCCTTATATGACTGTTACTCCTTTGTGTTCTTTTAAGGTAGTTGTTTGGCAAGAGGGGACGGTGCACACCTGGAAGCAGAAACACCAGCACTGCTGGGAGACAAAGGCAAAGAGAGAAAGCAAAAGGTGAGATGAGGGTGAAACACCAGAGACAGCCCCATCCTTGCATGCCAGTAGGCAACTAAATGAAATAGTATTTGCTGTCAAGTTTCCATGTTTTCATAGTGTCCCTTTCAAAAAACACTGCACATTATGATGCTATAAATCCTTATTCTCTACATCTTCACAACCAGAAGCTTCCCATTACCCAAAAGAAGGGTGAATCTCATGAGACACATTAATGACATTGAAAACTCCTTTTGTTATCTTAAACCTCGATTAATCAACCTTATTTAGTACATGATAGTGGGATAATTGAAGGTGTCCCTGTATTTAAAAAAAAAAAAAAAAAGTGCAATAAATACCTCAGCATCTGCAGCTCCATTTTCTTATTACAGAGATATTGATGCTTCCTGGAAAGCCTTGTGAAATCCTCTGCTTGGGGACAGTTCCACTGATCTATATTTTCGGGGCATGTTAGCTGGGGTTCCTGTTTGTAGCATTTTTAGCAGGAGAGCAGGATTGCTGCTTCTCACAAACCCATCTGTTCCTGCTGCTCATTCACAACCTGGAGCCACAGCCTCCTGTCATCTCGCTGTCACTTCAGAAAATAATAACTGTGGGAGGACAATATAATGGATTGTTCACCGGCGTATTCCTAGATATTAAAAGTACAATTTGGGGGTTGGTTCCAGAAAAATGGCAAATTATTTTGTATGAGTTTAACATAATTATGAGCAAATTAGGCTTGATCCTCATCTCACTTGGGTCTACATTCACTCACAGCTCGTGGAGCTGGCTGATATTTTTGGAATGTGAAGTCTTCTGTGACATTTTTTACAACAGAGGTAATTTGGAGAGAAAAGTTCTGCAATTTTTCTGGGCTCATTTTCTGCTTCCTTTTTGGCTTTTTTTCTTATTTCAGTAAACACATGCAAAAAAAAAAAAAAAAAAACTTGCAAGACTTTTCCACAAAGAGAACAACATTTTGTGTTTTCTTGAGAGCATATTGTCAGGCAACAGAGGAACACAACAGAGGCAATTTGGGCAGAGAGAGTTGTTGCCCAGATAGTTTTATGTCCTCTAAAGCTGCCTTTGTCCCCCTGTATTGTCAGGGTCCATCAAATTCTGCTGCTCCAACTGACTGCCAAGGGAAGCTGCGAAAAAATTTTTGCCAATGATGCTTTGCATGTAAAAAAAAAAAAAAAAAAGGGGGAATTTAAAGGGAATTTCAGCAATTATTATATTGGCATTATTAAAAATAGGCTTTGGATAAAATACGGAGGGAAGAACTAAGCTCCAATACTATAAGCCAGACGGAAAGCATCCTCTCTCCTTCCTACTGCTCTTTTTCTCCAGTGTGAAAATCAAGATGAACAAATTTCCCCTTTAAATCCCAGACAGTATTTTCTCTTTGAGTAAAAATACAAGAGATCACAGGAAGATAAAAAGGTCCTTTTCAAAATTGCTTCAGCTTTTCCCAGGGTTTTATGGTTTCCAATTAACATCATTGGCCAGTGTCCTCTGAGGCCTGAGGAAATGCAATGACAGCACCAATGATCCTCATGACTGATGGACTTTTTGTCAGATGCTTTGAAGCACCAAAACCTGGCTATTGTGGGCCCAAATGTGTGCAAACTGAGTAACACACAGTTACCAGGGGTAACCAGGGCCCAGGATCCCAATGGAAAGAGCTTGTTTGGGAGCATCTCCAACACTGCAGAGCCTAACGTGGGGAAAGAAAAACCCTTCCTGGTGATGGCACCTCCCCTCTTCTTGCCATTTGTATTCTCTCTTATTATTAAAAAGAAAAATGTTTTCAAAATCCCCCATCCTCTTCCAGCACCCTCCAGGAGGTGGGAACCTGTGCTGCCTGGAGCACATCTCCGTTTCTGGGATCACACAATGCACAGCTGCAGCTCAGGCAGGTTAAGGGCAGTGGGATGAGGACTGAGTCCCAGGTGAGGGTGGATGTGGCTCCCTGGATGTGCTCAGGCCATTCAGCTGTTGTTTTAGTGGTGGTGATTTATGCCATCTTCACCCACTGAGTTATTTATGACTGATCTTTCTGGGAAAAAAAAGTACTTCAGCCCTCAATAGGTGCATTGCTTTGGGCTAAGCACATGGGCACTGGGGACAGAAAACAACCAGGGGAACACACCAGCCATTTAATGTGTCTCAGGACTTCAGGCTGAGGACAAAAAAACCCCTGCATCACCAGAGCTCACTGCTAAATGATAACTTAAGCCAATTATACGTGCCTCATTCATCTTTTAGATAAGAAGCAGAGAGAAATAGTTTTTCTATTTCCATAATCATGCCACTAACTCGACAAAACGTGATAATCCATAATGAGCTAGGAAGAGAATTAAATGGAGAACAGGGTCTTTTGATGACTTGCCAGTTTTCTCTAACATCATTCATACAGGTTATTGACACAGGACCAATTTTTCACCCTCATTTTGACAGGACTCCCATTATTACAGCTGAAAAATGGCAGGCACAAATGCTTGCAGGCACATTTTGGTACCTTAATTTAAGTTTTCCTCAGATTTACAAGTCCTTAATTGTACATACAAGCCAGGTGCCCAGGAAATAATGTCATGTGCAAACAGCTGCAAATACTATTTCTGTGTGATTGGAAGCTGGTCTCCAAACCTGGCCCTCAATAACCACAAAGTGGGTTTTCCTCCTCATGAAACACACTTTGTCACCCTTATTGGCCAGCAATGAACTGGAAATAAATTTCTGAGACACCAACTCCAGGCGAGAATTTGAGATGGTTTTACAAAGTGTCAGGGAACAGAAAGCCAAAAAATTCTGGGAGGAGATTTGTGGAGGAAAATACAGCTTAGTCTGAGTTCTCTAAAGCTTTGGGAAAAAAATTTAAAATACTGTGACTCCTGGAGTGATTTGGACTCCTGCGTTTTCAGCTCTGCAAGGAGAGCATACAGGACCTTGGCCACCTCAAAAAGTCTGTCTTTTGGGTTTCCTTTCCCCCAGCCCTTTCCTCTGAGTCCAGACATGCCTCAGCCCTGGCAGGACAGCCAAGGAGATCTGCAGCCACATGCTGAATACCACATTGCCAATAACATGTCAATTTTATCTCTCTCCCAGGACACCAGAACTTTTTTCCAATAAAATGCCAATTTCATTTTAAAAAGACTTCTCCACCTCTCACATTCATGAAAAACAAAAAGACTTGCAAGGATTAAAGAAGAACCCTATATTTATTATTTCCATTAAACTTCCCACAGTTCTTTAAAGGACTTTTTCTCTGGGTGCTGAAGTGCCCCCGTTGGGTCTGGACACCTCTGTGGCCATCGGGTCCCACAGCATGAGGGACCCCAGTGCTGGTGGCCCCGTGCCACCCTGGGGACTGGGGTTTCTAACAGAGCCACTACGGTGCTCTACCCCAAAAATGCATCACCCCAGTGGCCTCCTGGCAGGGAATATGATGGAAGGTGAGTACATGAGTGTCCTCCTCAGATGTTTCTTCATTCTTCTCTTTTTTTCAGTTTCTCAGCTCACTCAATTTGAGGTTGGGATGCACAGTCTGGTAAATATGACAGTAACAAGGGACTTTTTAAAAAGTCTTTTCCTGGTCATTACTTATTGATTGCCTTACAGAAAACTCCACTGGGACTGAAAGGGAGATGGAAATTCTTTCTGAAAAGCATTAATCCCTCCTTTTTAAGGAGATTGAGTTAGATTTTCAAGCTTTTTCAAAGTAGAAGCTGCAGGGGTGGAGTTTTCTTCAGCTCAGACATCTCAGCTAAAGCCATTAAGAGATGGACAGAGGGGAAAAACCTTCACAGAATTTTTTTTTTTTTTTTTTTTTGGTCTCATAGTTCCCAGAGGGTCACCCTGCTTTCCCCAGCACTGAAGCTCTCATTGCTGAGAGGAGCACCAGGTTGTGTATGAATTAAACTTGAGAGCTTGTGCCCATCAGAGACAAGCAGGTCAGCATCAATTTGCAGTTTAATACTACGTCATGAGAAAATTCAATACAGCAACTTTTGTGCTTTGCAAATAAAACACACTAAAATGTCGTGTGCAAGGTCTGCTCTCCACCAAATGCTAAATGTTAGTGCCCTAAACAGAAGGGATACTTAAACCTGCAAGCACTTACTGATTTTTATTCCATCCTGACCATGGTAGAAATACAGGTTGAAAGACCAGCCCCACCACTAGCAGGGTGTCCCCAGCCTGGGGACACCCTTTGGCTGGGGACACACGACGTGGGTGCTTTGAAGCACTGACAGCATCATGAGCATCTTGTGTAAACATCTGGGTTTTAAATACCACACACTGCTGTGTAAAACTCATCAAAATGTCTGCTGTGAGGGTGCTGAGGCCCTGGCACAGGTTTCCCAGAGAAACTGTGGCTGCCCCATCCCTGGAAGTGACCAAGGCCAGGCTGGATGTGACTTGGAGCAACCTGGGATAGGGGAAGGTGTCCCTGCCCATGGCAGGGGGTTGGAACTAACGATCTACAGCCCAAACCATTCTCAAATCCTATGAAAATAACTTTCAGTCATTGAAGGGTTGGAGGGGAGAGGGATTGCCCACAGGGCTGTTTGCACAGGCAGCCACCACGCTGCTGGGGGCAGAGCTTTCTCTGGCACACCTGAACACGCCGGCCTTGAGACAGCCTCGTCTAGCAGGCTATGAAAGCATGAAAAGCAGAGCAATAAATAGATCAGGAGTGATAAAAAGTGCTGAGGATGACGTAAGAAAGGAGCCTGACAAAGTTTACGGCCGGTGCAGGGTGGGCATTTCCTTCATCAGGATAACAGAATACACCCAGGCTCTTTGCAGTGCCTTGCTGACTGTTCCCATCCAAGCCCAGTCCAGGGTAGGGTTGATGATTTTTTTTTCCCCTCAAAAAGCTGTTCTCCACACCTTTAGTGTGAGCTGTGGGATAAAATCACTGCCATTTTGGGAGTGCAAATCAGCTCTACCTGCCATGGAGCTGGCAGAGATTTACCACCGTCATTTAGCACACCACTCATAGATTAAAGGGGCTTGTCCTTTTCACTTCACCTTATTTATGATTTTCAAACAATAAAGCATTCAGGGAGAAATTATGGCTCTGTAAAGCCATAGATGTGTCCATGTTCATCCCCCATAAATGTACCTGAGGGCTGGAAGTTCATCAGTTTGAATTCAGGAATGAATCTGAACCAGAGCCAAGCAAATATTGGACCTAGACCAGCTTGGGTTTGGACCAGGTTTACAAAAACCCCTTTGCTTTGGGATTTCCAGCAAGGTGCAGCCCATTTGTGTTCTAGTCTGGGCTTCACACAACCAATGTTGCCCAAATGTTTATGAATTTTTAATGAAAATTTAGTGAGGCTGTATTTTTCAAGGCTGTTTTTTCCACGTGACCGAGTCTCTGTGCAGCACTGGGGGTGTGCAGGAGGGAGTTACAGCAGGGACACGTCTTTAAGGCTCAGAGCCCCCTTGTCTGCCAGGCCAGCAGCCAGCTTGGCTTTCCTGCCTCCATGGACATGTTTAATTATTCCCAAGAGACCGGGGGAAGAAAAAAATTAAAAAAAGGAAATAAAAGGACAGTGTGTGCTGAGCCCTGGGCTTGAAAAGAGGCTCTCAACAGTTTCCAAAAGTGCTGAGCTGGCATGTGCTTGTTTGCACATGTGGGTCTCCATGGAAAAGCTCTTGTGCTGGGAGGGACGGCCCTGTGGCTGCAGCAGGGAGAGCTCCTGCACGAGGCACCGACACCGGCCACATCCTGCCCAGGGGCTCTGGCCATTCCTGCTCCTTCACAGCCCCAGCTTCGACCTCTTCACTCGGATATTACAGCTGTGCTTCGCTACAGCACTCTCCTGTTCAGCCCACGGGGGCTGCAGATCTCCAGAGGTGATGCATTCCATGGTGCAAGCAAAGGGATGTGGCCCTGGCTGGCTGCAGAGCCCAGCTGTGGGTACAGGGATGTGCCACAGCACAGAGCTGACACAGGGCCAGGAGAACTTTGTCCCTGTGGTGCATGAGAACAGTCAGACACGTGAAGGATTCAGTTAATGCTGGACCAGTCTGGCACGTAGAACATGTAAGAGCTGATGCAGTTTGAAACCCAACAGTCCTTGCCCAGCTAAGGAGAGCTTGGAGTTTAGCATCACGTTAATTAATGTAACTTTTAAAAACAGTTTTCCTCAGCTCAGACCTGCACCTTGGCTCCTCACCTGGGTTGCCCATCCTGCACCCCTCAAGTGGTGACAGAGTGCCTGGGCCACACCATGTGGCACTGACCATACTCACCCCAATGCTGCCAAGCCACAGCCAAAAGGACACAGGCTCGCCCTCGTGTACACCCTGCAGGGTAGGTTTAGGAAGCCAGAGGTTGTTATTTTTTCCACTAATTGTTTTTTCCAGCAGACACTGGACTCCCAGGGACCCCCCTCTTTAGTACTCACATCACTGTTTTTAGAGGGCTGGACCAATCCTGACTGCCAGCTCCTGCACTGGCACTCTCACTGCCAAGCACTCTCCCCTTTTGCCATGGACAATCCCATACCTTATGTGTGCTTATTCCCATTGCTAGGAACTCATTTTCTTAGGCACGGTGTATCTGTCAAAAAAAGAGAAAAAATAAAATAATGTGAGAGGTTAAAAAGTGGATGGACTCATTGCATTACTCACACAAAGGTGAGCAGGAGCTGGCACCTGAACATGCAAACAGCACACAGCCCTAAATATCCTCATGTATTTTAGAGTGGTCATTTCTAATTAGCACTTGAACCCAACACCCTGCTTAGCCTAATTAGAGCCATAACAAAAAGCTGTTCGAGCTCACATGCACACTGAATATGCAGATCTCTAGCATCCAGCACTGCCCTGCTCCAAAGAGCAGCAGCAAGCAAAGCCTCTCAGCATCTAGCATGGATGAAAACTGGTCCCAGCATGGCCCTAAACTGGTCCCATGAAGCCAATGTGTTGAAAATCTGCATCATTAACTCCATTAAAATGCTTTAAATGTAAATCTGAAAGGTTTTGACGAGAGTTATGTTACTGGGGGAAAAGAAGGCAAACCCACGGTTTGGGAGATACTGCATTTATTTTTTGCATCTCTAATCCAGAAAATTTTACAGTCTAATTTAAACCAGGAAACAGAAGGAAGATAGATGAGGAGGAGGAATAGCAGGGGAGAATCATAAAATGGTTTGGACTGGAAAGGTTGTTTAAAAGCCATCTAGTCCAACCCCCTGCAACAAACAGGGGCATCTTCCATCAGACCAGTTTGCTCAGATCCCTGTCCAACCTGACCTCGAATGTTTCCACCGATGGGTCATCCACGACCTCTCCAGGCAACCTATGTCAGTGTTTCACCACTTTCGTTGTAAAAAATTTCTCCCCTGGCCCTCTTTTAGGGTCAAGCCATCACCCCTTGTCCTATCCCAGCGCGCCCTGCTGGGAAATCTGTCCCCATCTTTCTTACAACCACCGAGCAGAACCCAGCTCACAGGTGGCACCAGGAGGGTCAAAGGCACCATGTGGCTCTGCAGATCTGCCAGGCCAGACAAAATAGGCGTCACTTCCAAACCTTGCTGGTTTCAAGCGAACACACCCCTGCACATCCACAAAACAAACGCTGAAAAGCTGCTCTGCCCCGTCTGCACACGCCTCGTTTTCAGAGCTGGATTTAGCCGAGCACCGGGAGGATTTCATTGTTGAATGGAGAGAAGGGGTGCTGTCAGCTCCATGGAAACCCGGCCAGCTGGGATTGGCGGCCGTACCCAGGCTCAGCAGCAGCGACACCGCCGAAAGTACATGCACTGTTAATATTTAACACGGAGCAGGGACGTGGTAAAACCTAGCAACCCCTCGGCAGTGGTTATGCAATTCACCATTAATAGCTCAGAGGGATCCAGCATCGTCTTAACACCCCGAAGTTCCCCTCCCCCGTTTCTATATGTGAGGGTTTTTTCTTCCCTGTTGCTAAACCTTAAAGTGAGAGGAAACAAAGAAATCACTATTACGTAATACAGACCTACAGCCAAGTCGTATTCCTGCTGTTTTGGAAACATTCGGGGGAAGGCAAGTTGAAAGCTAAGAAGAGCCATGTGATAGGATCCTATTTTTTTTTTTTTCTTCCTTCCATTTTCTAATTTCCCAGTTAAATACATTCACTTTCTCCAAGATCTGTTGGACCTCATCTATTACTGGGACACCAAATAAGCAGGGTCTTTGGTAGTGATAATTATTGGCAGTAATGTTATAATTATATACCACAGGTCTACAAAATGTAAGGTTATGCATTGTCATGATTGCATTGTTTCTTAAAGAAAAAATGTTCTACAGGTCTACAGCCCTGGTTTGAAGCTGGGGTTTGGTCAGTGCTAGGGAGCTCTGGTTACTGGGAGGAAACCCCAGTTTTAGCTAAGCTCAGACAGGGAGCTACAGTGGTATCTGGAGGACTGCAGTCACTTATGGCTGTCCTGCAGGATGCTCCACCTCAAGCAGAGCAGTGCTGTGCATTTCCCTTTAGCAAGCCCTCACACATCTCGTCCTGTGCCTCAGTTCTCTGAGTGCAATGTGGAATCAGTATTTCCTTATTTCTTGGGGCTGTTGTGAGAACACACACAAGCCTGTAAGCTACTCAGTGTAGAAGAATATCTGAAGTTTGCACAAAATAATTTAAAACACCTCCAAACCCCAGTTCTCAACTCCCAAAGAGTACAAGTGCACTTTTCTTCCTGCTTCATGTTTTTCCCACATGGAAGAGGGGCCTTCCATTAGACCCTGAGCCAAAACCATTGGAAAGATCTTGAAAACCAGATAATATATGTCGTGTGGATCCTTTTGCTCTCTTCTAGCTAGCTAACCACCCTAGGAAAACAACCCATAAATCAACTGAAAGCTTCACCTACAGTCTGCCAATCTGAAAAGCAGACACTGCCCCAGGCATGCAACCACAGCTCACTATAACAATGGGAACAAAGGAAAAAAACCTCAAACAATTCTACCTTGCACTTAGTAATTCAGCAGAGCTGCAGACAAATCGGGCAGGCAGTGATCCCCATGAGATCCACATCACCTTAAGCCCACCATCTCCTCCTGAGCAGTGAGGTGCAGAGGGCTCTGGTGTCCAGGCGAAGATGAGTTTCAGCCTCCAGCTCAGCTGGAGAGAATTAGGGCAGCTCAGACTTCTCCTATGAAGGGACTGAGGGTCCCCAACAGAGGGCTTTTCTACTTTTCCTCTTTTGTTTTTTAGGCTTTCAGTAGGATTAGGGCTCTTCTAGGTTTTGGTCAAGGCATCGTTGCTTGTCTTTGTTTTCAGGGGTGGTCAGGCACTCTCTGTGCCTGCTTTGAGCAAGGCAGGAAAGCGCAGGGGCTGGCTGGGTGTTGTGGGGTGAGCTGGACACAGCCCATGGTGCCAGGGCTGCTGGCTCCCAGTGTATCCTGGGGAGCTTCCAGCAATCCCCTCAGCAGCAGCAGCAGCAGGGCTGCCCAGGCTGGTGATGGGGACGAAGGACACAGAGAAGGGATGGATCTGTGAGAGGTCACCAGCCCTGCTCAGGGACAGTGTATTGAATAACCCAAGAATTTCAGCTCATGTTGACAGCTGACCTCGAGCAGGGTGAGGGTTGGTGCCATAGGACAGTCTGTTATTTTCTTGTGTCCTTGCATGAAGAGATGCATCAGAGGGATGATTCTCTTCTGAGACACAAAATGATCTTTACATAAACATGAAGACTTTTAAGGGCTGTGAGCCTCTAGATCCTCTGCAATTCTCAAAGCACTTTTATGAGCAATGCAGCAATGCGAACAAAATGTCATTTTTAAATGTAGCTGGGTCCTCAGTGAGGTTAATGTCTCAAATCACGACCAGTCTTCAGAACAAAAACCTGCCCAAAACACCAGAAATTAAGAGGAATAAGGAAAGAAACCTAATGAGGTTGCAAACTCAAAGTGAATTTATGAGCTCTAACCACAAAGCAGTACGGAACAGTAGCAGGACACTCATTAACAGCTTGCAGTCACTAATGGGTGACTAAGAGAAAGTTTGCTGTAAATAAATGCTAGTATTGCTTCAGGACTTCTGATTTTGTAACTGGGGCACTTGTAAATCAACATCAGAGCGCTGCAAGCTGTGGGATACCTGTTCCCAGATCAGGCCAGCTGGAAATGAAGCCAAAACCAACAAGTTTCCCAGACTGGGGGTTGCAGGGGCTGTCTGGGGGAAGCAGTGCCTGATGCTCCAAGCTGCCCTGTGGAGTCCTTTCATTATTTAGGCAGAAGAAAGAAACACCCCCTTCTCCCCTCACTTGCACTAAAAACCAACCCTCAGTCAGCCAGAGAAGTGTCCTGTATTTTTAATACCTTTTTTTGCACTTCATTACTGAGGGCCTCGAGCAAACTCTGTCATCAGCGATGACATAAGGAATAGAAGCAGTTGCAGGGCAGTGCAAGTGAGGGAGAAATTAAGCCATTTAACACATGGGCAGGAGACGTGTGTTTGGGTCGAGGCAGGGATTTTTCCCTAATTAAAAACCTGGAGAAAATCTCCTTGCCTCTAATGGAATAAGCACCAAGGCAACTTTATCTGGCCCACGGACTCCCCCCGCTACCGCTGTCTGCTGTAAGAAAAGCAGGAGGGAGGAGTGGGCGAGTCTGATTTCTATGTAAAGATTGTACAGCCAGACCTGCCCTGGAGCTGCAAAGCAACCAGACACTGGAATCCAGCCAGTTTTGTGTCGTTTCTGCAGGGCTGGCCAAATGTGCTACTGCTATTTTGGCTTCATCCGCTTCTTTCCCCTTTTCTAGCCTAATTGCTACAGCTCCTTGATTTCTGCTTAATGGAAAGGGTTAAATAGTTTATTATACCAGAATTTGATTTGCAGGAAAAAGCTTTGATGTTTTCATGATGACTGTGATTGGCAAAGCAATTGTGATTTCTGCTGCCATGGTTAATATTTGGAAATAGCCTTTAACTGTTTATGCGAACAGAGCTCGCCCTGTCCTTTCCTGTGAATTACTGAATTCTGTGGAATTAACCCTCACTGCTGCCCCATGACTCTTCACCAGGCTTTCTGCTCTGGTTTTTTGATGGAGTGATGGAAAGGTTTTACATGTCAGGTGAGGTTAGAGATAAAGCATAAAAAACGCTGTGCTGCTGGTATGAAATTATTCCTCATTCCTTAGTCTGAGGGGACTCACAGAATTATTCAAAAATGCAGGAGGAGCAGTCTTAACTTGTGAACACAGGAATGAGATTCCTGTTCCCATGCAGGAGAAAAGCGCCCTGACCACACCAGAGTGTGGAAATTCCAGTGCTTGGCTGGTTGTGCTCATTATCCCCCAAGGAAGTGGTGATACTGTGAGGAAACCATTGTGACCTGACAGTGGGAGCTTTTTATTTCCATTAATTTATCATCCTTTTCTTTGGAGACATGTCAGTGCTGGGTATGGAGACCAAGGATCTCACCCTGCTTTAGATAAGGCAGTATCTGTAGCACAGTGTCCATTGCCTCGCTGAGGAGCAGGGAAGACCCCTCCTCTTCAGTAGGATGTGAAGACTGGATGGAAAATTCCTCCATGCTCAGATAAGGGATTGGAAAACAATTCCTGCTTTCAGCAGGCTTTAAGAGGTAACATTCCTATTTCATGTCATCCTGTACCACGCTTTCCACCTGAAAAGGTGTCATTCTCAAAAGCAGACATGAGGAAACTCTTTTAGGCCCTTTCAGTTGTGGTGTTGGATAATACAGAAAGCTACAGGATGGAAAGGAAGAATTAGAGGTCAGTTAAAATTTTCCAAAGCAGAGATGCTACAGCTCACACTCACAGACTGAAAGACCCCTTCTTTGGAAGCAGAACAGGACTGGCCTGATAACAATTTAGACCTAAATATTCCTTTTAGATTATGTTCTTAATAAAACCTTTGAAGCCAGTGTGGGATTAGCTCTGGATGTTGCTTTGGAATCTGACATTGTGAGAGAAAAAATCAGAAATGAGTGGTAGGGTTGGCAGGGAAGCTGTTTGCAGCCCTGCTCAGGAAAGAGTGGGGCTGGCAAATGCACCTCTTCCACAGGCAAGACATCATGCTAGGTCGTTGCAAAAGCTCATTTATATCCTCTCTTTTTTTCAGTGTCCAGTGCTGGGTGGCTTGGGAAGAGCATTAGGACAATGCAAAAGTGGTCAGACATCATCTTCCCAACTGCTGGTGATCTGTGACATTTCATTTTCATCATCCTCACTGGACCTTTTTTCTGGAATTCTACAGCTTTTTGAATTAATTTGTATTTCTGGTATCCATAACATCTAGTGGCAATCACAGGTGGTTTCCAAGGTGCCAGTGAACATGAATAGAGATACAGGTCAGTTCTGTTTTGGTAACATTGAGCAAACCCTTGCAAATACTTTTCCACCTTAACCAGAGAGCAGACATCATACGGGATCTGGCTGGACCCCAAAACAAATAAATAGTGCTGATGTTCAGAAAGGAAACACCAGTTGTCCTTAAATAGTCAAGCATTGTTCTCTGACTTCCTGCAATAATCTCTGCCTTTTCACCCAAAAAGATTCCTAACTGTGTGCATCCAATACTTCTCTGGTGTTTGCCTGCTGTGTATTTGCAACATTTGTGATTTTTATCCTTTTTCTTTGAACATTCCTGTGCCTGATACACAGCATGTGGTATTTGGTGGCTCTGGAGGGTATGAAGTGGATATTCCATGTCCCTTCCTGGATAAAATACCCAAAAGGTGATACCTGTCTATAAAGCTTGATGTCCCCAATCCGGTGAGTGCCAGGGAGACACAGGACCTAGGGAGAAGCTGTAGGGACAGAGGGCATGGGGAATGTGTGGCCATGTCAGCAGTGACTGATGGGATGATGAGGACAATTGGGAATTTTGCTGTTTGATCAGCAGAGCCTGAGCACTCACAGCAGCTCACAAAGGCAACAGACACTCTTGGGGAAATCGAGGTGATAAAACTGTGAGAGGGAAATGTGCCTGAGATGGCACAGCAGCCCAGAAACACTTTCAGCGAGGTCCAGCATGCCTGGGCATGGAGGCTTCAGCTGAAGGTGACCTGCAACAGCTGCTCAAAAGCTTCAGAGCAATATAAAATAGGGATATTGCAGTGGCTGGAGGACTGGACTGGCAGCTCTCCTATCTGGAGGGAAGAGGCTGCCAGCAAAGGGGAGGCTGAGCTATGGCAGGACACACCATGATCATGGAAGATGAAGATCTGGGACCCTGCCAGGGTGAGCATCCAACACCATGGCAAAGGATCCGTTGTTCTCTAGAGCTGGCTGGGAGAGAGGAGAAAAAACCTTTGGTCCATAGGGCATGAGTCCTTGTGGGAGCAGGGCAGTTTGTCTACTGCTCCAAGGTCTGATCACAAACAAACCATGGATAAACACCCTTCAGGAGCTACGAGGGGCAAGTGGGAATCCTGCATCCCAATCTGCCACCTGCATTTTTGTCCTGGGAATTGTGGAGTATTTTCCCATTTTAATTATCCTCTTCCCAACTAGCTTTTATTCTTCTGTAAATTAGTGACTGGCATAAAAAGGGGATATGACAAACACAACCCAATTAACTTTTGCTGGTGATTCAACTTTAAAAGTCCCTGCACATTCACAGGGCTGTGATGGGACACAGGCATGGAATCCTCTCCCCAGCACCTGTCCAACTTGGGAGTTAAACCTGCACACCGTTTTGTAGCACCTGATCCCTTGCTGAAGAAGGGTTCATCCTGCATTTCATTTTCACTGAGGACCACTGGCCCAAACCTGTCCTGTGAGATATCAGGAGCTTCACCCAGCTCTTCTCCCCAGTTTTGAAGAACTTCTTGGGACATCCTCATGTGGAGTCCAGGGACACAGGGCAGTGGCAGATAGCAATGGATGTGTGTTACTGATAAATTGAAGAATCTGCCACCAAAATACATGACGGGATTTGGAGGCTAATTTGACATTTTGCTGATGGGTTGTCCAACCCGCATGTCTTATTTAAGTTATGCTTACAAATACACCATGACCTATGAACACTTCAGTAATGGGTTTGAGCCAGGAGTGAGTTGTGCTTCACTGAAGTAATTATTTATTCACTTAATGGGGACTGATGGTTCTGCTCAGCTGGGAGCTGTACATAATTAAAACCATGGTCCCTGCCCCAAGAGGCTTCTAGTCTGAAAGATGAAGCAAAGGCTGTGCCAGCAGAAGTTGCAGGAATTCTGTGTGCTCAAATTGGAAGTTCAAAAAATTACATTTAAAAAAAACCTCCAAATGTGAGCTCTTTGCACACAACTTGAGACAGGGCATTCGGGGCTAGTGTATTTAACACAGTTTTCTGCTTGTATGGCTGCAACACCAAGAAAGAGAAGGCTGCTGTAGGTCAGAGGGCCTCCCAAAAGCTGTTAGATAAACTCAAACTTGCAAAAAAGAAAAAAATATATATACATAATCCTGAAACTATGCTCAGTGCAACCTGAGGAGAAACATTGCCCAAACTGGAGGTGCCCCCCTTAAACCCAGCCCAGGAAAGTGTGGGAGCCAGTGCCAGGCACTTTGCCCCAGGCAGAGCAGCGTTGATCAAAGAGACCTGGGCTAGAGCAATCCTGACATACAGCTGTTCTGCAGCTGCCAGGAGCCACTGCCTCTCCCCAGACCCGAAGAAGGGCTTGTGTTCCTGAGAGCTTGGTTTTTTTTTTACTAATTATATAATTTGGCTTAATAAAAGCTATTACCTCTCCATACAAATCTTGTGTCTCTTTGAATAGGTTGGCACATTTCCTAATAGAACCAGAAACTGCTTCTTAAACAGAAGTTTGACCATTGTTGTTATTAAAATAGGAAAGGAAATGGAGGCTCATTCACAACAAAGTGATATTTATTGCTCAGTTTAATTGCCTAATGTAAAGCACATGACTGGGGATTTGAAGGGGCTGATTTGCAGTTTGGTCACCCTTTGAAACAAAGCCACTCAGGGTGAAATTGCACATTGGAACTCAAGGACTGAAATGGCTCAGGCAGCTGAGAGAGGAACAGAACTGTTGCCTAAGCACCGGCAAGACCCCTCAACCATCTCCTCAGACTGGGACTTCATAGCTCAGGCTTTGGGACATGTGCAGGTTTTACGGCCTTAACACAAATAGGGAATAGCTCAAACAAGCATTTTCTGCCCAGCCCCTCCTCAGCAAGTGCTGAACCCAACATTCCCCACAAGTGATTCAGCAGCACTGTGCAGGGGGGTGGGAGCTGCCCTGCTCTGAGGTCTGTCAACAATAAATCCAGCCTGATGGCAATGAAAATATTTTTTTGTTTTTGGATGCCTGGAAAGCTGCTTTCATAAGTGACAATACTGACAGCACAACTCCAAGGGCTGGGGAGGTTTGACTCCTGGGCACAGGAGCTCATGGTTGTGGAGGGTGGGAATTCACCAGAGGGACACCCTCTGTCCACAGTGATGACCAGGAAAGATGCCCAAACAAACCTGAACCCCACACTTCAAGTCTTTTTCCTATCATTGAGAGCAAGGATTTTCCCTAAAGCCCCCCTGAATATCACCAATATCCTGCCATGCCAAGGGCTCCCAGCACAGCTCCTCTGCAGCCAGGCAGATGGGACCTGAGGGCTTTCCAACAGCACCGTGGTTTTCCTTAAGTGGCATGTTCCTTATTATGATGTAACTGTGAGGCTCTGAGCTATTCCCATAGCACTCTCAGTAATCAGCCCTGGTATGTTGAAGGGCATATTTGTCATGTCTCAGCCAGTCTCTCAGAGAAACAGTCACAGGTCATGTTAGTTACCTAATTTATATGTCAGGGGCTGCAGGAATGAATCAACAGCATTTTTTTTGTGTTTTTCCAGACAGTAGCTTGATATTCCCAGCATGTTGAACCCTAGGAGTTCCCTTGCTTTTGTGATCATTCGCAGTCCCTCCTCGTTTGGCTCATGTTGCAGTAATTCGAGCAGAAAAATGTGCTACGAGCACAGAGAGACGGCGTCTCCCTCGCAGATGACTCTGCAGAGCAGCTCCTGTGTGTGCAGCCCGTGCTGTGAGAGTGTCCACGCATGCAGCAGCCCCAGGCACCACTTTGGGGGATCATGCCAAAGGCCAGGAAGCAGCACCCTGTTCCCATGCAGAGAGAGGTTATGGAGTGGGCAGAAGCAGGCGTGGGTGACTCTGTGAGCTCACTCTGCTGTTGCACACACACAACCGCAGTGCAATTCCTTCAGTGCAAATGCAATTTGTGTGCATGAAACAGGTGAGGAAATTTTACCTGTGGAAATGTCTGGCAGACCTGCACCACCCTGGCAGGGAAGTGGCAGAATCACCGTCCCTGGAAGTGCTCAGATGTGTAGAGGTGGCACTTGGGGATACGGCTTAGTGGTGGGCTTGGCAGTAGGACTGGGTTAATGGTCAGAATCGATGATCTCAGAGGTCTTTTTCCAACATTAATGATTCTATAATCCTTGTTCCATTAGAGCTCTCAGGGGATGGCCAAAATGAAAGCAGAGAGCTGAGGTGAGAGGCCGACACCTCCAGCACCAGCCCATCCCAGTGCTGGGGCCGGGGGCTGCCCAGCACTTCCACATGGATATTCCTGCTGGGACTGAACATGATCCCATCAGAGACTTTTCCAGCATGTGAATCTATGTTTGTTTATTTCTCTCTGGCCATATGTGTTTGGGAAGATGGAAGCAATATCTGAAACCAAAAAGCAGTGGCTGTGCAATTCCCTAAATCCCACAGGATCCCTGTACATCCACCACGGGTCTGGGCCAGGCAGGTGCCCAGGGAGGGGGACCCTGCAAATGCAAAGTGCAAATGCCTCAGTGCTCTTGAGGCTTAAGACAGCTTTGCCCAGGCTCAGGGCTGCGGGGTGACCGAGGGTTCCCCCACACTGCTTTAGGGGTGTCCCTGCGTTCGGGGGCGGCACTGGGAGGGTTTAACCTGGGATGTGAGGAGGGGAGCAGGGCAGGGCCGGGCCCCTCCCAGCAGGAATCACAAAGCAAAGAGGAAGATGTTTTACAGAGATCCTCTTTGCTCCAGGCTGGCGGTGAAATGAAACACGAGGCAAGAAGCAGGCTGTGCCCCAGGGGCCGTGGGAAAGACGGTCAGGTGGGGAGGGGAGAAATAAATCCCAACAGGCACACCCTGCCATCATGGGGAAACTCAGAGGAGCAAATTATTAGTTTGGGGTTTTTTTGCAAGACGAAAGATCACCCATTAACTGTTTCTGGAAAATACTTTCCAAAGCCTTTTGTGCAGCAGTTTTTCTTAGAAGGGCTATCCCAGCACCCCAGGCATCCCGGGCGGTGGCAGGGGAACGCCCCGCGGCCGGGGCTGGAGAGGTTTGAACTTGAACTCGCTTATTTAGCTTCGACTTTTCTCTTCACGGAGTACCTGGACTTAGCCCGAACCTCAAAAGTAAGTTACAGCCAAATATTTTTGAGGTTGGTAATGAGATACCAAAGCCTTACTTTAAAAAAAAAAAAAAAAGAAAAAAAAGAAGAAAAAAAAAAAAAGAGCCGTGTCCCAAATTCCCCTGCAGCGTGTGGGGCTGGTGTTCCACGGGCACGGAGCTGGGTACGGCCCAGGCCGTAGGTGATCACCCCCCAATTTTCACTGCAGAACAAGCGTTTGGGCATTTCTGCTGTCACACACCCACAGCTCGGGGTTAATCGCGACAGATCATGTCCCTCCCTACCCTAAATTCCTACTTGGCTCCTGAAGTCTCCCAGTTTCCAGCAGCCTAGAAAGACGGTGTGACCTGCAAAGCTTCTGTATTTGAACAAAACCCTGAGAAAGGATAAATATCTTGAGATCTTCAGGCTCTGGTGCAAAGCAGCATTAGAAAAATCTGCAGCTTCCCTGGGAGAATAGTCAATTCCCCCCTCAGCAAGAGAAAGGGTTAATTGCTTTGGTTTCCCCCTGATGCTTATGGTTAGTGCCAGTCAGATCTGGAATGATAAGAATAAAATATGATTGAAACTTCTGGCTCTTCCAAAAAACCCGTATGTTTTAATTAAATTGAGAACTAGCTGGTTAATCAGCACAAGGACTAATGGTCTGATTAGCAGGAAATGCCTGGTGAAAAATAGACCCTCTGGGCGGCTGGGCTGGGGGGAGATTCATGGGCTGGGGACACAGCCCAGAGCTGGGGGCCTGCCAGTGCTTTGGAAAGGGCATCCAGGCTCCATCCGAGGAACCCCGGGACACATCCCTGATCCCGAAATATGCCTATGGGGGGGGAGGGGAGAAGGGAAGGATGTCCTTGAATGGAGCTGCCCTCCCCGCCCCTCAAGTGTGTCCCTGCTGAACGCCCAACTGTTCAAACCCTTTTCAGGGAGCATCACAGGGGACAAGGGGATGCCAGGCGGGCAAGTGAAACCTCTGGTCTCAATTACCTTTGAAAGGGAGAGTGCAAGGATGGGGGAGACAGGATTGCAAAATCAAATTGAAATTTACTGTGTCAAGGGGGAAAAAAAAAGCCCAAAAAAACCCAAACCAATCCTCCCCCCCCAAAAAAAAAAAAAAGCCCACCACCATGCAAGATATAAACTTCTAAAATTAAAAAAATCAGTGGAGAAATGTCCTTGTGGCCACCCCTTCCCCCACAGTGCAAAGCACAGTCTTCCTTCTGATTAAAGCTCCGCCTGGAGCATTTTCGGTGGCAGGAGGCCAGGAGAAAGCTTAAGGTGCTCTCTGCAGTTTAAGGTGGAGCTGTTTACTTCACCTTCCCCAGCAACATCAGGAGGGGCCACCACGGAGCAGCATCCTCGGGCTCACACGGTGACAGCCCGGGCACGGTGACAGCCCGGACGTGCCGCGGTGGCTCTGGTTTACACCCCACCGTGAGCAGAGTCAGGCTCTCGCTGGCAGAGGAGCCTCGGCAGGGTTTTGTTTTGCTTGCAGCTGTGTCCGATGGTTTTCACCAAAAAAATGAAATAGGGTGCAAAATGAGAGGGAAGGGGTGCAGGAATAAGAGCTGCCTCACTGTTAGGAAGAGGTGTTTGGGATGGTCGTGGTGATGCCCGCACGTAGGGGTTTGCTCAGAGCTCTGGGATTCAGCTCCAAACCCTACAGAAGCCTTGTCCGTGGTGGCCTCCAGCATCCCTGCTTTCCACAAGGGTCAGCAAACACCCAGCACAGCCCTGCTGCTTCTAGGGGATCAGTGCTATGGCATAAACACCCGAAGAAGCATCTGGAGGAGGAGAGTCCTCAGCCTGCAAACAGGCAGGAGGGCACCTCTATGTCAGAAAAGGCTGAGGAGCAGGAAAAGGGAGCTGGTGGGCAGTTCCTGACCCTGAAAGAGGGTGCAGCCCCAGCAGGGAGGGGCTCCAGAAACCAGGACCTACACGAGCAAACCATGCAGAGACCTGTTTATTTATGCCCTTTCTCTACATAAGAAGATGCCTCAGTGAAAGGTGATGGGTCTGATGCCCACCAGAAATGCTTTATCCCACCCAACAGCCCCATCCTTGCCAGCAAGGGAAGGAACACTGGACAGCCTCAGCCCAAAACCACACCCAAAACTTTTTGCCTCTCAAAAAGTAACTGCAATTTGGGGAGAAGGTTCAGGTGGAGCTGCCTGTGCATTTGAGCTGCTCTTGGGTCAGCCAAACCCCTGGGGACAGTCCCCACAGAGGGGCAACACAGCAGGTTAGGAGGTGCTTTTCCTGGTCTGGAGAAGTGCAGTAAGGTTAAGAAACAACATACAGAGGTGATGCAAATGCCAGCAGGATTTTTGAAAGGGCCAGTCCCAGCACTGAGCCCTCCTAAATACACACAGTGCCATCAAACCTTCAGTGTCATCCATCCCAGTTAAACGTGTCATTGAGCATGTTGCCAGCGTGGCAGTATCTCCCAGAATCTAAATACATGAGATTAGACCTGGTCAGAACTGAACCAGGCTATAAAATGGCATGTGCAGTTTTTAAATTGTGCCTGCTGTAGGATAAATCTTATAGAGTTTTTTTTGGTTTTGGTTTTTTTTTTTTTTTTTAATTTAAAAGTGATGCAAGGAACCAGGTGAAAAATACTGTGCAGCTCTCAGAAAGCCCCAGATCCATCTGCATGGAGCCACCATTGAGACTGGAGAGCTTCCAAGTGCAGAATCTATAAATCATGAATCGAGCCCCCCATTCCCCTCCCTAAATCGCAATTGTTTTAAAAAGAAATAAAACATGTTGGTTCTTTTAATTTGCCTTTTGGAGTCTGTGCCTGTAGGCACATTTTCCAGCTTTTCAAAAACACGAGGACTAGAAACTTCTAATTTCTCAGTGAAAGCTGATCCTCACTTAATTGCTTGCATCCAAGAGCCACAGCTTTATGAAAAATTCCAAATATCAGAAGATTGGTATTAAAATCACAGGCTGGCAACACTGAGATTCCAGTGAGATGCAGGATATTCCTTCTACAAGTGTCCAAGAAGAGTAGGCACCAAAGGGATGCTGTTCTGCCACAAGAGTAAAAAAATATAATGAGCTTTAGTCAACAGAAAATAGACCTAAAGTCTATGTTCCTTGGCCAGGTTTGTCCTTGTTTCACACAGGCACTCGGCCCCCACTGGCTTTTAGTCACAGTGTCAGTGATAATGCACACAGGGATTTAACTGGCAACAGGGCAAAGGTGGCTGGCATTTGCACAAGGGTTTTGGCAGTCACAGGGCAAAGCACCTGGCAAGGGTGATCAGGAAGCAGGGAGGTGCCAAGGGGAACTTGGGGGTAGGTAAAGAAAAGCTGAGGCTCAGCCAGCCCTTCAGAGAAGTAACCCAGTGAAATTATGTGATACTTGAGACATCTTCTTGTTCAGGTCCCAACCTACCCCCCTATCAAAGCACTTTTGTTCACCTGGGCTGCTCTCCAGGCTTTGTGTTTAACATCGCAGCCCTGACCCCAAGAAGCAGCTCAGGATCACAGAATCATTTAGGTGGAAAGACCTCTAAGATCATCGAGTCCAACCATTAACCCAACACCTCTCCACCACTTTCTTGGTCGGCCTGTTCCAATGCTTGAACACCCTTTCCATGAAAAAATTTTTCCTAATATCCCATCTAAACCTCCCCTGGCACAACTTGAGGACATTTCCACTTGTCCTATTGCTTGTTACTTGGGAGAAGAGACCCACCGCCACCTTGCATCCTGTCCTGCCTTGGGCTTTCTCCTTGGGCTTTCAGTACTCTCTGCAGCAGTGTGGTTTCTTCTGGATTTTCTTCAGTGGCCATGTCCTCCCAGCCAGGCTTGGTGTCCCAGCAGCACAAGCACATATCGTGTTGCTGTTCATGGGAATGATGAGATAATGGCCTGAAATCTTGGTTCCTCTAATATAATTGAAAATGGAGCAAAACTGCAACTCTAAAAAGGAAGTCTAAATTAGGTTGCAGAAGAGAAAAGGATATTTGACAGCAGGAGCAGGCTCTGGAAACGCAGTCATTGTTTCTCCTTATGGGTTTTGAAACGTAAATAATTTAACACCCAGCTAAGCAGAGGAAAATCTGCTATTTTTGGTTTATTCTGAACAAAGACAGCTGTGTATTCTAAAACATACAGTTCAGCATTTAAAAAAAAATAATACAGAAATAATGCTGTCGAGAATGTCTTTAGGTATTTACGACCCAGTGCCAGGGTCTGGGCTGGCTGTGCCTTGCATTACTCTGGAACATTTGCAGCGACCCCGAGTCTTACCAGGTCATCACAATAAACCCATAAATAAATTACTTGGATGGGCTAATTCTAGGGACTCATTAAAAATTTCAGCTGAGGTCTAAAAGCACAGGGAGAGGTTACAAAGGCAGCTTTCAGTGAGATGGCAGCCTGGCTCAGATGGTCAGGCTGATTCCCGGTTTGGTGATGGAGTCAGAGATGGATCCTGCTCTCATTAACGAGATTCCCACAGCCGCAGTGAGGCACCGGCTCTGTTCAGTCCAAAGCAGCCCAGAGAACCGGATTGCAATTCAAATCCTGGTCCCCATTAAAATAACAACAGCTGAAGCTGGCACACAGACATGTTTCTGGGAGCTGAAGATGAAGCTTCTTCCTTCAGAGACCTTAACTGACTTGTTCTTTGCAAGTTGGTGCAATTAGGCCTGGTTTGTTTTTCTGTTCTCTCAGCTCTCTCAAATACACATTTTTAAATAACTTGCTGAGAGAAAGGGTTAAAACCCTCCAAGCTGTATAAAACCTCCTGCAAATGTCACTGCCTTTCCAGCTGTGCTTGCTGCCTGCTGATAGACCCAGCAACAATTTGATGAGATTTTGGTGGGATTCACTCCTGTTTTTCTGCTGGGTGAAAGCAGACACGAAGATGAAACCCCATCCACTGCCACAACAAGAGTAACCAACAGTAGTAGGAGCAGCTGCTGCCCTTCCTTCAGTGTTCACAGGGTCTGGCCACGTGAGATTGGGAATATTGTGCCGAGATAGGAAATTTTTGTAGCTCAGAGATGTCCTGCTGGGTCCCTCCTCCTGGTCCAGACTGCAGAGAGGACACAGGGGTCAGAGAGGAATTTTTCCCCAGCACACTGAGGAGGGGCTGAAGCTTTGTGGGCACATTCACCTGCCACTATTCCTGCAAAGGAGGGCAGGTCTCTCCTGGAGGTACTGATCACCTCGTCCCCATCCCATCCCCATTACCAGCTGATGGTGGTGGTGCAATCTGGGCTCTCCCAACAACAAGACTTCACAGGCCTGGCTGGGGAGGTGAAACCTGTGCTGGCACCTGCCCTGGCTGTGCCTCAGCCAGCCGGGCATAGCTGGGACAAGCCAGGCAGCATCTCCTCTGCCACAGATGGAAAGGTAGATAAAACTCTTTTAGAAATATACAGGTATATCTTGGGTGGCCAGGGTTTCCTGCACAGCACAGAAACTCTCCTTGCCACTGCCAGGCTGCCTGGCTGTAAACACATTACCGAGCTGGAGGGCAAAACACATTGGTGCTGACTCTTCTTGGAAAACCTGACTCTGGGTGTGGGGAGCACCTGGAAATCTTCCTCCCAGCTCTTATGTTAATCCAGCCTCACAGGCCTGCTGAGGCTCATTGAAATTCAGGGGGAGTCTTCCCACTGAGTTTTGAATAAGGTCGTTTTTCTCTTCAATGTTCTTTTCTTTTTTTTTTTTTTTTAAACCTGTGCTCAGTCTGGGGGAAAATGTCTTTGAGCACAGAAGTGCTGCGTTTGCAGCCGCGCTGCTGCTGCCTCCCTGGTGCCGATGTGGCTCTGTGAGAGGCTCCATTCCCACAGGGAGGTTGTCAGAGGGGATGGCCTCCAGTGCAAACCTCCTTGAGCACATTTTGCCTCATGCCAAACCCACCCAGACGTTGTGGGTCCAACTGGGCTGATGTGGAGTCAAATGCTGCTTGGGCTGCGCTCGTTTTGCACCGAAGAGAGAGATAGTGAGGGGAAGGGGTGGGCTGGCGTGTCTAAGAAAAGATTTTTCTTGGTTTGGGAGTTGATCTGGCTCCTTCCAATGAATGCTTTTTATCTGTGTACCGAAATAATAAGTTAGTTCTTGTATAAAATGTGTTATCCAGGGATTTGAAGCCCCTCTCAAAGAAGAGTGGTTATTCCCAATTTACAGATGGAAATGAGACTTACCCAGCATTGCACACAGCCGTGGTGCCTGAGCTGGGAATGTCCCTAACTGTGCCTGGTTCTCCCTCCCCAGGGCCACCACATCTCCTCACCTGTGCTATTCAGTCAGCACAAACTCTGCTGACCCTCAGACATCCTTTTATCCCAGACTATCTCCCCTTCCACTTGACTCCAGGCAAGGAAGTCATAAAAGGCTCCAGCAACTGATGCCCATCAACCATGCTCCAAAATTTCTGATTTTTGGGAGAAAAGTCCTTTTTTCCACAATTTTTCCCTGACTTTCCCGAGATTTGCTGTGGAAGGGTGAAAGGTCCATGGAGAAGACACAAAGTAAAAACCCTTCACTGTTTCTCCCCAGCCATCTCAGCAGCTTTATCAGACTTGCCTGCTTTCCTCTGGGAGGTCTTTAGACTAAACAAGCAAGCTTTGAGTGCTAACTGCTTTCTATTTTATCCCCTTTCCTGCTGAGTATCCCTCCATCTCCCATCCCTCCTCAGCACCGACACTGCAAACACAAAGGTGAGTGAGTGAGTACAGGGAACGAGTGCTCCAGATATGAAGCAGATGGGATTGAGGAGTTTGATACAAACAGTCTCTTTTTTAATTCATTGAAACTCTCTTAATCCTCCCATCCCCCCAAGACTGCTCCCCATATGCTTCATTAGAGAGCTGAAAATGAAGCTGCTCCTTTGCAATCCAGGATTTTGTAGTATCGGCCATAGGTGTGACTTTGCTCCACATTATTAATAAAGGTGGTGAATATTGCATATGGTTTCCTGTGAAAGGGTTTGGATGCTGGAATTAATTCACTGGGTGAATTCCTCTCCTTTCTTCATGCTCCACCTTTCTTTGAGTGTTCATAGAGTGCATCAACTGGAATTAATGCCTGCAAAAATTGACTTTTGTAATGGGATGAAAATCAATAGAAATTTTCAGTTTCTCTTTTCAAGCTGAATCAGATGAACATTTTGAGCCAAAGTAACAGAATGTGTCACGGGTTGAAGAGAAATGGTCAATCAAAATTATCCAAAATCCATGTTTTGACATTTTCCATTGTAGCGAACTGATCAGGTCTTGCTAAATCCTCTTTCCTTTGACTGTGAATCACAACACATAAGATTTCATTTCCAGTTAGTTCTGTAATGGTTGTGTGTAGGGTCCTACAGGGCCTTTGGGGCTGTTGGCAGCTGGATGCATTTACTCCCCTTTTCCCTGCAGGATAAATTCCTTGGTTTTCCTATTTTTGGTGATACTCAGTCACAAGACTTGCATAATACACCACAGGCTGGAGGGTCTTTTTGACTTACACGAAATTTCTTCAGGATAAAATTATAGATTTTGCAGTAGCTTATTTTTGCTAAACAAATGTATTTTAATGGAAAATTCCCAAGTTATTCTTGAGCTGTGATATTCCCAGAAACACAAATCAGTGGTCATGGAATGTACTTTTTAAGCATGTACTGATTTTTATTCATTTCAGCCATATTTTGACACTTGAGCCAGGAGGTAAATCCCAAATCCTGTGATCTATATTGATTAACCATCTAGCTCAAAAAAGTAACACTGAAAAATCTGAATCAATCATGAGCATAATGAGTTAAAAACGTTTCAAATAATACCCAACTCTGGCGAAGTAACAACCTGCTTGCAGAGACTCCACAAGGAGAAAGAAAATCTAAATTCATTGGATAAATTATTTGTTGCAAATTATTTCTTCAGCTCTAATTAGTAATCTTCATTTTACACAGTAGGCCTCTAATGACCTGCTTGACAACTATGATGTCTGATAGACAGTGGGGATTTGCATGAAAATGAGTTTTGTTTTCTCCCATCCCAGCCATAAAATGACAACAGCGAGGCAGCGAGGCTTTACCGTGCAAAAAGGGAATACCCAGGCACCCAACCTCTGGGTAAGAGAAGATAATTCAGCTATATTTTGAGAAATAGAGAAAAAAACCCAGGAGGCACTTAATTCAGACAAAAAAATAACAGCACCCAGCACACAAAGACTAATCAGATGCGGTTGCTAAGTGGAGTCATGTGGAAGAGCAGATGATGGAGCGAAAGCAGAAGATCCAGCTCCCAATGAAAACGTGGTGACCCAGGTCTTGCACTGCTGTTTTCCAGGATTGAATAATCTTTTGCCTTTTTATGGCAAGGGCTTTGAAATGTTGGGCATATTTCAAAAGCATGATCATCTTCTGTCTGCTGAAAATTGACAGGATTTGGATCTTTCTCTGGCTTGTATATCTTGAACCCAGGCAGATTCAAGCAGAAGATGATGCTCTTGACAGTCACGAGCAGCTCAAATAAGGTTAAATAAAACAGAGCAAGAGGAAAACCAGGGTAAGGCAACAAGGCTGATGCCCTTCCTGGAGCTTGAAGAATTTCTTTCTCTGGGATTTGCAGTATTTTTTTTGTGATTTCAGCAATGCTATTCCCAGCCCAGTTCAGTACATCTTGTGCTTTGACAGTTCACTGCACCTGGAAATTATTTTTTTTGTAAAAACTGGCAACCTCTCTCATTTTGGAAGGTTTTTTTGGAAACAGGAATTTAATCTTACCTGCCTTCTAAACTTCTGCTGGTGTGAAAGGAGGTGAAAGTGGGTATCGATGCAAGGTAGTGCAAGAAGCACTGCAATACTGCCTGCACAGTTTCACAGTCCTGATCTGGGGTGCAAGCAGGGAAAAGGTTGAAGGTTTCTCTTTTGGCAAGCAGGCACTGGGTGTACATACACAGTCTGTCATCAGACAAGCTGCCATGAGAGTCCTGTCCACTTATTCGATGGTAAATGTGAACATGATGGCTTGAATTGCTACAGTCAATCAGTGAGCTATTGGGGTAACTGAGTCCAGAACCTGACCTCAAAAGCAATCTTATCCAATTTTTCTTTTCTTGAAATTATTTTATTCAAAATAATATTGTAATCATATCAATTTGTTAAGAAAAAGGCAATTTTTAGCTGTTGGTCATCCCATTCACTTGATTTTTTCCTTTAATGATTTGGCAAATGATCTCCAAGCAAAAAAAGATAAAAGATGTAATAAACTGCTTTCAACCACTTCTCTGTGAATTGATCCTGCTCCTTCTTCATGTATTGTTGATCTTCTAATTTAATCACTTGTCCAGAGGGCACATGCAATTTTTTAGGAAGTAAAAATGTCACACAAGAAAAAAGAAGGAGGATGAGAGTGGAAATATCATCCCTTGCCAGGCTGTGTGTCCTATATGGGAAGCATCACCCAGCACAGGCACTGCTTTGGGCTGGGAACTGAAGTGATGAAGAGGAGCCTGCCTTCATCCTGCCAGCATCAGTGTCACTAAGCTTGGCCAGGGGAAGCATAAATCATTCAAGGGCCAATGGACAGGCAACCAGGAATACATCAACACAGCCAGAATGATTACAGGGGTTTAATTTTACCAGAAAAACAACTTAAAAACAGTCTGGGGACATCATGGGGAGCGCTCTGTGCCAGCAGCCCTGGCCAGCACTGCCACCTCTGCAGGGGCAGCAGCAAAAGTGATTTTCCACAAGTGGGAGTCAGAAGTGAGTGTGTGCGGCGCTGGTTCACAGGGGCAATGACTGGCCATGATCTGCAGCCTTTAGCTGGTTGGCCATGGCAGCCTCTGGCTTTCATGTACCCAGAAAGGCAGATGAAGGGTTAGGCATGGCTGTGCTTGTGGATGCAGCACTTTAATGATTTATTGAATTCTTTTGTGTGTTGGTTGGGGTTTTTTTTTAGGGTCAGGAGTTGCTGTTTTAAAATGCTCTGTAAAAAGCAGATGTGTAAATTAATTAACTTTTAAAGTGCATTTTCATGAGTGGCAGAAAACCTGCTCAGCTCTGGTGGTGCCAGCCCACACCCACAGCCCCCATGGTCACCCCATAAAGATGTTCAGCCCGTCAAAACTTCCCCTGTGAAACTCAGCCACCTCTGTGGGAGCTCTGCACTGGGATTCCTCAGCCACAGCCTGTGTGGACAGGACATAGCAGAGCCCCTCGCTTTCAGTC
Source organism: Corvus kubaryi (assembly GCF_017639235.1). NCBI lineage: Eukaryota > Metazoa > Chordata > Aves > Passeriformes > Corvidae > Corvus > Corvus kubaryi. The sequence continues at coordinate 15,151,351 of NW_024581136.1, forward strand.
CCCAGGATCCCTCTGCCAAGGGACCGGAGAAGATCTGCATCCCTGGGAGAGGAGAAGCAGCAATTTCTGCATGTGGATGCAGAGGGGCGCAGCTGTGAGGTGACCAAGGAAGGGATGGAGAGCTGCAACCATGCAGCAGTGTGGAGCAGGTGGTGCAGGAGAAGTGGCCAAGAAAGTCCTTTCTAGGGAGTTTCCATAAACATCTGCAACGTGCAAAGCCAAGCTGGGACATGTGCCCACAGCCCTATGTACAGACCTCATCCAAATCTACTCCTAATCTTCTCCAGGCTTAGCTGGGCTGATCCAGGCTGCAACATCTGACAGCTTGTCTCCTGAGACCCAGCAGAAAATGGGGATGTCCTTGGGCGTTCCAAACATGGGACTGCTCCATGTCCCCATGTCCTCCCCAGGTCTCTCCTGGGCACAGGCTGGAGCAGTGAGTGGGGCTGTGACCAAAATAGAAAGTGCCTAGAAAGTGAGGGTGGCTGGGGTCTGAATCTGCCTCCACAGGGTTTGGGTCATGTCTCCTGCGGTTTAAAAAAAGAAACAGGCTGTGACTGCAGGCCAAGTCCTCTGTTGGTATAAATGGCCATGGTCATCCTGAGCAGAGTTCAATCTATTTATACCAGCAAAGAATTTGGCCCATCAGATAGAAGAAATCCTGCACTCCTCTTTGGCTCTCTGAGCTTCTGCCCTGTAGAGCCACAAGACCGTGTGTCCATGGAAAGGAACAATAAAAGGAAGCCTTTCCACTAGCACTGTTTTTCAAAAATTGTGGATACAGGGAAAGTCAAACTTTTCATATGAACACACCCATCCTGATTGGACTTTCTCTGGAAACTGTTTTTCAGCAGGCTTGTACCATAAAATTCTCCCTCGGCAAAATTTGTCCCCTGCCGAAGCAAACAGCTGAGTTCAAACCATGCAGAGCACCAGGGATGTGAAAAAACAAAGGGCAGAAACCCAAACTCCAGCTCTCTCTGCCTTTGGGACTTTCACCAGCAGGGAAGCATCTTAGTAAAGGGTGATTTGCTCATCCAGGGTGTTCCTCTCTCCAGGAGGGTGGAGAGGGAATTTGATTTGCTTGTTTGTTTTAGAAAAGCTTTGAAAAGCTTTGGCTTCCTCTCAAATTCAGGGGAAGAGCTGCAAAAAATCTCAAAAAAAACCCTCAATCCCAAAACCTTCTTGGGTTTTGAAAGCTTTTTCCTGCCCTGTTCCAGAAGAGACCGTTAATTGTAGAGCATTTCAATTGCAGAAAGTCTGACTATTGAGTCAAAGAGTCTTTTTGAATGTAACCAGATGTGTGGGGCTTTTGTAAGTCGCTCTTAACATCACAGAAGCTCAATATAGTTAGCATTGCTCAGAATTTTCATTGCCAGTGGCTGTAAATATGTCTGTATGCATTTCATTGTAGAGACCCCTGCAAGCATCTAGGAACCAAAACTTTCCCTCCACACCCCAGCCACCAAAATGAGATTATGCACTGATTGCATAATTACTGTATAACAAGGTTTGCTCAGCCCCTCCGTGCACGATGCCTGTTTTCATAGCATTTAATAGGAGAGACATAATAGGCACCAGCTTGAATAGCCGCATGCCAACGAGGCATCGCATTTCCCAAAGCAGCTTGAGTCTGCAAAATCTGGTCCAGCTGCTCAGCACACACAGGGGTGACAAGCAAGCGCCTCCCAGCCCACGCTGGGACAGGAATTGGAATGTGCCTGGGGAAACACTGCCCTTCCCCAGACTGAGGTGGGCTGGCTGGCTTGTAGCACTGGCTGGGTTGTTTCTTCAGGCTACCACAAGCCAACTACATTAATGCTATGGCCTTCACATGTGTTTTGCCTGCACCAGCATTTGCAAATCTGGACTGATAATGCTCTCACTAATTTTGCTCCGTCTGCTGCTGCTCTGGTCTTTCCTCTTTGCTCTGAGTGAATGATTTAAAATGGCTCAAATCCCACACAAGGCTTGTTTTTCTAATGAGTTAGGCAGCAAATTTGCTCATGTATTCAGCCCTGGCTTCGTCCTGAGTGGTATGGATCTGGAACAGCCCATAAACAGCAATTTGCTCATCTTTTAAGCTCTATTGTTTAGGCAATGGGTTTTACTTGGATGGTTGAAGGCCAGCCCTCTCTTTGCACAAAATGTTTTCTCTGCTCCAACAATAACTACAAGCCTTTCTTTCTGCTTCGCATTTATTTGCAATTAAAATAAATGGACCAAATGCTACCAGATGAAATGAGCACGACATTTCTTGTTGACTTACCCACAGTTCCAACAGGTACCATGCCCCTGGGTGGCTGCTTGTCCTCTCCACCCGTTGCATATTGCTGATGTCTTGGCTCTTCTTTCCTAAAACACAAGTCCTTCAGGGACTTACTGGGTCTTTTCTCAGGCCTGTCTCTGGAAGGGGCATGTTGATGGTGCACAGTTGTTACAGCAGGGTGGTCTCCAGTTCTGCACACATGGGTTTATTCTAGGGGATGTGAAGGAGAAGGGCTGTCTCCCTGTGACAGTAGAACTGTCCTTAAGTGTCTGCCTGTTCAAAGACAGTGGCTAAGCAATGATTATGGGCCTGAGCTGATTGAAGGTAATTTTTTTAAGGGTTAGGTTGAAACCCTTAGGTTGGAACATGCTGTCTGGAAAAAAAAAGTGAAGCATTTTGAGAAATTTTCAGGGTCTTTAATGTCACACACGTACCCTTTGGGGAAAGAGGTTTTCCTGTTTCTCATCCTTTCATTATCCACCATCTCCTCTAACTCATGGCTCAAAGTCACGCAGATCATGCTCCTTGGTTTGCCACCCTGCAGTGCTGTGATTTGTCTCTCTGGTTTGGCAAGTGGGCTGACAGTGGAGAGAGAGAGTTAGGACAGGACAAACTCAGGGCAGTACAGATATGTCTGTGCCGTGCTGAAGAAATCCACCTTCCTTGCTATTTTCTGTTGGTGATATAACCAGCAGAAACCTATGTGGAGAAAGGCTTTTTAAGTCTGAAGTGTGCTAAGGAAGGCAGTCAGGCTATTGGGAAGCTAGTGCCCCTGTTAAAGTTCTTCACCCTTTCTTACTGTGCTCACTCACTGCCATTAATTGATTAGCAGCTTTCATGGAAAGGTTGGCAAAGTACTTTATGAGCTACACGAGAACCCTCAGCTGCACTGAGCCACTCTGGGATGGAGAGAAGTGGAGACAGATCTGGCATGGAGAAGTGGAGATGGATCTGGGATGGAGAGCAGCGGGGGCACAGACGGTCAGCAGATACGTGGGGCAGAAGAGGAAATGCCAATGATTCCCAGGACGACATTCATCCCTGCCAAGTATGCCATTGGGCCTTTCATATCCCCACAGAGCAGATATTTTTAAAGTTTTTGCTAGACCTTAGAAAAAAATCAGATTTTTAAGGTCCTTCTAGACAGATGTACTGAGCAGAAGAGGACTGTGTCCATTTAGGTCAGTCTCTGTCCCACTGGGGTGCAGGCGATGCATTACCAGGTCAGCCTGATCCCAAACAAGCCGAACGTTCCAGGCAAGACCGGTCACGGTGTTTTCAATTCATCTATTTTTATCAAAACACATGGGTGGCTTTGAGCATGGATGCATTTGGCACCCAGGCACACCAACCCCGTGATTGCTCCCAGCTGCAGGCATGGCCCGTGACCCAGACACAGTGAGAGGGCAGGGGAAGAGCCACAGCGGAATGCAGAGCTCGCTGCACAGAAAATGGACATTTTGACAGGCTCCCATCTCATATTAGAAATGTTTTGATTTCGTTTCCTCTGCAGAGCATAAACAGATTTTGAAACCTCAGAAGTTGCCATGAGACAAAACCCATTGTTTCCTGGCCAGCTCTAATTGCAGCTTGCGACCAGCCCTTGCCTACTGAAGTCAGAAGTTACACAAGGGAGGATTCTGGCTCAGCACAGATTTGTGTGGAGAAATGGGATTTGTCACTGTCTCTTTAAGCAAAGTTAACTCTTCAGTTAATGATTTTTTTGTGTTTTCTGTGTCTCCTTACTACAAGCAAATACCTGCAAAAAGTGTCCTACAGGCAGCGTGACAATGGGAAGGGCTTATGTGAACATGGCATGTGATGTAAGCATGGCAATGCCCTCCTTTTATCCCCTGCAGTGCTGGGATCTGACTGCAGCCATGGGGCAACATCCTTCATGTGCCCCAGCATGGCACAGCCACCCCAAGGACTGAGCTGAGCCTGAAGCGCCAGCAGCCCCTTCCTCGTGTGGGAAGGGCAGTTCCTTCTCCCTGTCCTCTAAATCCACAGGCTGAGACTTTTTGAGTTGTCTTGGAGATTTTAATACCAGCAGAAGATGAAAAAAAAAAAAGAAAGCAAAAAAACCCCAAAAAACTAAAAAGAAGAAATGAGCCACCCAATTCCTGCAGACAGCTTTGAAAATATCAACCTTGACAGCTCTGAAAATATCAGCCTTGTGTTTCTGGGCAGCTCATGAGCTCAGGAGTGCTGACAAAGCGGCCAGAATTAGGGAAGAGCAAGAAAAATGATGAAGTGCTTGGGCAGAGGGGTTTGGCCACAGTGGGAGGAGGCACTGAGGGTTGCAGGACTGCATTGGAAGAGGGAAATGTCCAAAGGGCAAGAGGGAGTTGGACAGAGGTGGTTGGTGTTGAGAAAAATAAAAGCCAACAGTGGCAGCACACCAGGAAACCTTTCCTCAGTCTGAACTTCAACCCATTGTGAAACCTTCCCTCTGGGGAAATGCTGGAAACCCCCGAGGTCATGTCAACAACAGTGGGGCTGGCTGGAGCTGCAGGAGGCCCCTGGAGGGGAGGAAATACAGCTCTGGAGAGAGCTGGTGTACCTGGGCTCTTCTGATTTATCTGATCACATCAAAGCAGCCCGTCCTGCGGGGCTCAGTGCAGGCAGATGTGCAGTGCAGTGACTGGCAGCCAGGTTTGGCAGAGCAGGGGCAGGAAAGGCCAATTTTGCAACTGGTTGGTTGAGTGACAACAGGAGTGCACAGACCCACTGTCTGTACAGGCACTAAATCTACAGGCCAGTGTTTTTCTTTGGGATCAGGGCTTCATCTAAGAGAAAATCCTAATTTCACTGTCTGGTACCAAACAAGTTGATAGCACTGCCAAGGATTTATAAATATAGGACTTCTTTCAAAATAAGCAGTGCTGCTCTTGACCTGAATTCAGGCTGTTAGGTTTTCATCCCCTCTTATGACAATTTTATTTTATCATCCCTGCCACTACACAGATTTTTCTGCAATGACTAATTTTGAAGATGGTAAGCTCACTGTTGAAAAGCAGCATCAGAAATGTGTGGTTATCAGGAGCAATGGGTGCCAAAGGCACAAATCTTACAGCTGTGCGAGGGGAAGCGACGGCAGTCATCTGAATGCAGAATTCTTTGCATCCCATCTTTGTCCTAGTGCCTCTGTAAAAGAAAAACAATCCTTTTTTTTTTTTATGTCTAAGGAATAACATCATAAACCAAAAAACCCCTCCAAGTTACTGTTAAATTTCCTTTGTGGTGTCTGTAGCAATCCTTTAAAGGGTTAGCTCTGAGCATTTCTTAATTTTGCAAGGATAACACAGGAAGCGACTGCAACTGTGTTGGGTAAGTACAGAGATTGTTTTTTCAATGAATTCTTTGTGTCTTTGATTTCCATTTATACTTTTGCATTCTGGTCCACCTAAGCAAATATTTCTGGGAGGAGCCAGGGAGCACTGAGTTTTTTTCTCAGAACTGACATTTTGAATATTTTCAACCAGCTTTCAAGTTGGCTGAAAAATGAAGGTCATTGTTTGGGAGGAAAATTGCCTGGTTTATTCCACATTTTCCCAATATTTGAAGCTTCAAATTTAAAATCTCAATGGCATTTAGAAGGTCCAAGGTGTTTATTTCTTGCCTGGGCTCTGCAGTGCTCGTCCATGCTGCTTTTGAGGAAGGACAAGAGTTATGTGATGTATCAGACCCGTCGTGACTGAAATGATCTGAGAAATCATTGCAGACCCTTTTTTATTGCAAGAAAAATGGAATTCTTCTCTGCCAGAAGGTAAATAAAGCTATCATGTTTTGACCACAGCAAATCTTCAAACAGGGAAAGAAGAAATCATGTTCTGTGATCACATTTTCATGTGTCATTGATTGCTATGGCAATCCAATTACCAGATCCTTTGGTATCTGAAAGCCTGGGCAATTGTTATTTTTAAAGCCTTAAACCACACGCTGTGCGTCCTGAAACCCTCGACTCTGCCAGCTCTTGGGTTTCACTTTTGCACGTTTGTGGAGATTTGGGGAGTTTCCAGCCCAGCGAGCAGCAGGGCTTGTTCATCTTAGGGCAGATGCTTCCAAAACGCAGCGGGAGTAGGGTACACATGTTTTCAATTATCATATAAGAATAAAAAAAAAACCCAAAGAAAACATTCTTAGAGGTTTCCAGACTTAGGCTTAAGTGTTTACAAAACTGGTTTCAGCTTTTAAGAATGTATTTCCTGGCTTTGAAGCGGAGCCCCTTGACTTCATGGGATGTTGGATGTGATCCCTGACTGCTCCTGGAGCTCCAGTGCCAGAGTGGCTCAGAGCAAGGGCTGATACCCAGAGCTCCATTCCTGCTGTGTCAGGGATGGGAGGGCTGTCCCAGCCTGCCAGCCCCATGGACTGCAATACCTTTATAAGGGTTGTTTGGGATTTTTTATTCCATTCCATAGGATAAAATATGCTGCACTATTTTCCAGTCTCTGAGGAGGTTTTAGCCAGCCCCAGTTAGGAGGCACACTTGTATTCAGTGGTGTAAGAGCTAAAAACTGCAGAGAATCCTCAAAATCACAGTGTGGGGAAGCAGAGAGAGAGCAGTCAAGGGTCCAGTCTTTGGACACCAATGCAGGATCACTTCCTGATGTGACTTTCTCCCTGTTTTTTCCACAGCCCTTAGACTGATTGGACTGGAGCTTTTTTATGGTATTTATAAGTAGAGTTTATTGTATATTAACGCTTGTATATTAACATTTTAAATATATATTATGTCCTTTTTGCCCTCTGGTTTTTTGCTTCTTCCATTAGCAGTGAAAATTGCTGTTATATTTTATTTCCCTTCACTTCAGCACTTGATGTACCTCCACGAAAACCTGCGGTTATTCCATAAAATCAGTCACTGAGGTAAATAATAACAATCTTGCCCCATAAACCTGCTGAAACCGTTGAAATACAGCAAAAGATTAGAGCAATCATTATTAATATAAACTATAAGAAAACAGAATGTTAGCAGAATCTGTTATAAAAAAGGATTTTTTTTTTTCCAAGTTGGTTCTAATTTCAAATAAATAACAGAAATATTTTTTCTGGGAACATGAAGGATAGGTTTATAGCCTCAGTCTATCAGAAATAATGCCCCGTTGGCTCTGTTCTCTGCCGCTCAGACTCTAAAGCACCAGCTTCTCTTCTTCAGATACAGGGCAAAAATACTGATAATGAACATTTCATAAAAGCACAAAGACCTTTATCAAAGGGAAAGATGCATAATATATTTTCAGCATTATTATTATTATTATAGCACTTGCCATTACACAATTATTATTTGATGTTTAGGTCTGCTTGAGAGGAACGTCTGAAAAAGATCTTCTAAGTCAAGTCCAATGCTTTTAAAAGGCACTTAATGAATTTTTCTTGCTGTGTTTATATTGAGTGGTTATTTATTTGAAGATCATCTGTCTTTTTTTGTGCAAAACATTTGAATTTTTTAAGTCTGTTAAGTGAGATTACTTGTGCAATGGGTATATTTTTCCCCAGTCCTGCAGGAGCCTCCTGCATGGTGATTTAGTGCTTATGAAGCCTGCCTGGCTGCCCTGGAGACCATTTTTTTCTTAATCAGTGGAGATACAGATCCAGTCCTTCAGGAACATGCCCGATGTGTATGCACACACCAGCACAAGGACCTGGGCAGCCTCAGCCCCACTGTGCTGCTGGGACATGGAGGGGCTTGGAAATGCCCCATGGGAACAGAGTTTTTGACCTCTCCATGGGCTTCTTTTGAATAAACCCACTGTGGCTAGGTAGAGCCTCCCAAAAAACCCATCATCTGGGCTGTGGGGAGCCAGATACTGTTTTTTCCCAGTAATACTAAAATTTTTTTTTTTCTCCTACTATTGATTCCATCCCCTAATTTCCTGAGGAATTCCTGTAAAATTCCCTGAGGAGTTGCACTATGGGAGAAGACAACCATTTCCAGGTCAGCTCAAATGCATCATCATCATCTCAATTATATATGGCAAATTTTCATGCCCACTTCTCCCGCCTCATGACGTGAGAGCCGGGAGGCTGACAAAGCACTGGGGTCATTCCACCCATGGTGCTTCTCCTGCACATGGGGGAAATAATTAAATCAATGCTGGGATCAGGAAGGGTCATATCCTGTGTTTCCCTCAGCCCTACCAACCTGCTGCCCTGCTGGTCCATGTCCATCTCTGCGGGGCAATATCTGGGAAGACCACTGGGAGGGGTGGATTGTTTTTCACCTGGGGACTCAGTTCAGGCTCCCTTCTACATCACCCTGGCGACTCAATTTAATTGACAGACTATTAAACCATGTCACATTAGTATTAAAAATAAATGGTATGGACCAGACATCTGAGAATCAGACAGGGTGAAGGATTTTATTATTTTTCCCCCTTCTTAGTGTCTTTCTTAACACTGCAAAGGCTGCCAGAGCCTGAGTGGTGTTAACACAGAAAACATCACTTTAAATTGAGAAGTTTATCACTTCAGCTCTCCTTTGCCTCCCTTCTCTGACCAGTCGGCGTCTGGCAGCACAACTTCATCTCTCATTAGCACTGAGGCAAGAGATGAGGCCGTGCTTGGGAGATGTGACAGTTCAGGCCCTTGTTTTTACAGATTGCCTTTAGCAGCTGAACTTGTCAGACATTTTAGGTAGAAAGAGCAGAAATGAGTAATGGTGGCATCTGATTATAGCCATAAAATTTACCCAACCCCAGAAGGATGCATAGCTGCTCCAGAAAAACCCAAGCAGACATTTTAAGGCGTTTGCAGACTCCGGGGCTGCCGACGTTGCTGCCAGCAGTAATAAACTCCCATGATCCGATCCCGGCGTACGCCCAGCCCAGCTGGCTGTTTTATTTGGGCGAGGTGTAGAGGGCAGAAATTCCCTTTGTTTATTTTCACTCCCAATGGCAGGGTCTGTGCAGAAACCCAACGATCCAGGACTGTTGCTAAATCTTAATTCTACTGCTGTTCTCTTGGGGGATCAGCGTGAATGGGGTTTTCGGCACTCCTCAGTGTCTCTTTGGGGGACAAGAGTGTTTTGAGATCCCTGAGCTGCCACTGCATGGCTGTATCAGATAAAGCACTTAGAACTCTGCCTTTGGCAACTAGGAGGAGCAGAGGTGGCCAGAAAACCATAGAATCATGGAATAACCTGAAATGGAAGGGATCCACAAGGATCATTGAGTTCAGCTCCTCGCACCACACAGGACAACCCCAGGAATCCCAACATGTGCCCGAGTGTGTTGTCCAAATGCTTTTTGAACTCTGTCAGGACTGAAGATGTGACTACTTCCCTGAGGAGAGAGTTCCACTGCTCAACCCCCCTCTGGGTGAAGAACCTTTCTTTAATAGCTAACCTAAATACAGGATGCCTTGCAAGCTGGTATTGCAGCCCTGGACCACCTGCTCCTCTGCCCTCCAAGCCAGCTTGGTCTCCCTCCTCAAGGTGTGGGAGCTCAGGAGGAAGAGGCTTTTCTCTTTCCTGGCCTGAATTTTACCTTTTTCTCGAATTTTGACAGCACTGGCAACAGCTTTGTATTTTGCTGTGTTTTTGCAACAGACAAATGGGAATGGTTTCAGGCTGGGGTTGAAGCAGGAGGGAGCAGATTTCTCCTCCAATGTTCAAACTCCTAAAACTGGGCATGTGTGTCCTGGAAGCAGAAGGATGGTCCGATCATGATGCATGGACACACAGAGGAATGTCATGAACCAGACAGCACTGGACTGGCTCCAAATGCTGCTCTCAGTTCCTTCCCCAAGTTAGTAGGCGAGTGGCCACATCTCCAGCAGGAGGTCAGACTGACCTTGGAAAATGTAGGCAATGCAGCTCACCCAGTCTGTAACGTGAGTCCAACACCGGGAGCTGTAAGATGAGGCAGCCCAAGCCAGAAACCTCAACCCCGTGACCTGACTTGCTCAGCCCTCTATGACCCTGAGACAACTAAACCTACACTTTATCATGAAACAGCAGATCCTGTGTCTTTCTGTGGTCATCCCAGCCAGGGTCAAACAGGCACAAGGGGTTTAATGCTGAGACTGGGTGAAAAATTTCTTTTTGCTGAGCTGACTGAGAGGCTGAGGATGCTGGAAGGAGGAGAGCCGGGGCTGACACAGAGCAAGGAGAAACTAATGGCTTTTAGTGTTTCTCATTTATTTTGCCCAGTTACTTGGAACACTTTCTTTCGAGGATTTTTTTTCCCTTTCTGCTTTATGGCAATTACCTCTGATTGTTTCAAATTATTAGCATTCAGAAATAAAGCATGATTATCTCTTTCCAATATTTTTCGCAGGTTTTTGATTTCAAATCCATCCAATAAACCCAAGCTGAATTTATGAGCCTGCCGAGGCAGTTTTTAGATAAAAGCAAAGGCAAGGAGACATTCCTGCTTTTGCTGCCGCTCGCCAATGCCCACCAGGCACCGCATGCTGCTATTCCCTGCAAATAATAGGGAGTGGTCCCAAAGAGTGAGCACTGCCCTAGCAGGATCCCTTCTTCCCAGTTATTAGAGGACACCTGATGATATTAGCAGCAGCAGAGCAGTGGGTGTTTCGTCTCCCGTGGTTTATGTGCAATTACAGGAAGGGCAGTTCATGCCCAGGTGCTGCCAGAAGCGGTGCCTACTCCACCACGTTGACACCTCCCTGCCTCCCATCAAAGAGAAATGTGAGGAGCTGTTTCACCTGATCTGAGGGAAGCTTTTGACACAGTTAACTGTAGCATATTAATTAACAAACTTCAGCACTGAGGCTCCTCTGATGCAGCTCTCACAGGGTTTCACAGCTGAAGTGAAGGAGGAGGAGGGAGGGGATGTTCACGGCTCTGGGTCCTTCACCCTCACAGAGATGCAGCATCCAGGTACAGCACCAGCAGCCGGGGTGGTGGTCCAGAGTGCTGGGAGGGGATGGAGCTGCAACATCCCCCACCCACCCAGCCAACCTCACCCTTGTGTTATCTTGCAGCCCTGCTATCCCACAGAGGGGCTTCTCACTGTGATTTTCTCTGTGAAGTTCTAAGGAAATAGACAAAGACAGGTTAGAGCAGGGGCTGCCTGGCTCCTGTTGCCCCACATCCCAGCTTGGCTGTGTCCATATTTAGACCCATCGTGCTTCCATGGTCCTGTGCTCCTGCAGAAACCTGAACCAAGGGAAAATGGGGCAGTGGATGACAGCAATGTCACCATGGCCCCAATGCACAGCAAGTGCAGGCCATGGAAATTGGGTCAGCTTCTTCTGGTGTAAATCAGCACTCCTTTGTTGAAGCCAGTGGAGTTAAAAGAGTGCAAGAAAGACCAAAATTAGGTCAATCAGATTCACAGCTCCTTTTATGCAGCAACGTAACCCTCTTCTTTCTTCCTACTATTCTGCACAGTCAAGTAGGTCAGAAGTATCTGCTGTCAGGCAGCTGGATCCACTGAGGTCGCTCTGAAATATTCTCCAAATCAGCAGGACATCAGGAAAAGACATCCCTGTTCCCTCCTGCCACTGTGGTCTCTGAGCACATGTCTGAGGGGGAACAGGCTCTCAGCAGGGAGGCTGGTGAAGGCTGGGATTAAAACACCCCAAAAGTCTTAGTCTGGGTTTAACCAGGCAAGAGGTAACCCACATTCCTAAATACCCCATTTATAGCACTTGCCTTCTGGGCAGGGTTTTGCCATGGGCTGTGCTTGGAAGGATCACAGACATGATGAGGGGCTGTTCTGGTGGTCCCCAGCAACCCCTGAGCCACCTGCACTGGAGCCTGGTCCCCATGTGAGCCATAGGATATGCTACTGCAGGGTCCCACAGCTTCCAGTGCCACTGGATATATTAGGGCAAATTTTCCTTTCCAAATGAGTGCTAGAATAATTGGCACAAACCTGTCCTCAGAAAGCAGGGCAACAGCTCCTCTATTTCTCTGCAGAGCCTCTTATACACAACCTTCTGTATATGCTTTACATGCCTTGAACCAGTGAGACCCGAACAACTGCTTAGCACCCATTGGAAAAGAAGCATAATTGAAACAAACTGGAAATAAGATTATTAGTGAAGCAATCCAGCTTCCTATTTTCATTCACCAGGAGTGGTGCCAAAAGGTAATTCTGAAGCTGGAGAAACTCTGTGGAGAACTGTGGTGGAGTCAGCAGAGCAGCACAGGGATGGCAAACGTGGGTGAGAAATAGTCTTGAATCGCTGAACACGTTGTTTGAGCTATAATGGTTTTATGATTCTGACAGAGAACTTTCTGCCTGAATCATAAAATAAATAAGGGTCCTGGAGCACCATGGCTTTGTACCAGCAGCCAAGGAGATGAAATCATGAGACTTTCAAAACCAGAGCTGCTCCCAAGTTTGGCAACTCCCCTCTGCGGTGAGGAATGAAAGCTGTGTGCCAAGTCAGTCGCAAATTATAAACAGTCCCAGAAATGGCGATTTCTACTGCACCCAGCCATTTTCAACATTTTCTTCTCTTAAATTGTTCCTCGTGCCTTACCTCGTGTCTGTGTGGACTCTCTAGAAATCTGCAGACCATCTGCAATAGGTGACTAACACGTTAGCACCAGTTCTCCCCCTGGGAGCCTATGAAGCTAGGATGTGACAGGCTGGATAGTGAGGGGTCTTAATTGCTTATCACATTGAGACATTACTGTAGCCACAACACCCATGTGAGACAGTGATAGTAGCAGCCAGACTTTGGTCCAACAGCAATAAAAATGAATAATACTAATTTCTTCAATTATTTACCACTCACAAGCAAATTAGTCATCTCTTTGCCATACCTGAGACAGTAGATGCCACAAAATACCTTCAGTGCCATCTAGCTACTAAGTTACTTGGAGAGATAAATTTGCAACTCGCACTAATTGCCAGAAGGCTCATCAGTGGCAATGTCCTGTTTCAGCAGCTGATGCTCTGCCCTCAGGGGTCTAATCAGGATGGTGATGAAAGCCACAGAGACAATTCACAACCATAGAAAACTCTGCTTTAAATGGATGATTGTCTAAAGTATGGCAAAGTGAATTCCTCAGAATGATGGCTAAATGAATAAATGACTACATGCACCCCAAACCCACAGGATATTTCCTTCCACTTGTAAAGGCACTTCAGTATCTCCAGTCCCTCTGAACATTGCCAAGAAAGAGCAACAGCACTTTTGTGGTTTAGCTTCAATTTCATGGAGACATAAAGAAGCTATGAAAAATACCTCCCTTGCTTTCTGCTTGCCTTGGGTTTCATGTCCTTCTCCATATCCATCATGTTTCAGTACCTCCGTGTCCATCATGGAGGTTCTGAAGTACTTTGATCCCTGATTATCTCTGAACTGCTGTATTTTTATAGAAAGTACAATAACCTTCGAAATTCCATGGGCCCATTTTACTGGTGGTGGCTCCACCGGCTGTCTGTGATGAGTGCACCCACAATTATGTCCACACCACAGCCAAGTGTGTGTTGTGCCAGGCTGGTGGCAGGCTGGGAAGTGGGTGCATACTGAGGGATACAGCAGACATGTAGCTTTCCCTGGATAACTTAGACTGAACAGAGCTGGTTTTTCACTTTTTCCTCCCCTGGCCCAGACTGTGGACTGTTGCCAGGTATTTTGGTGTGTCCTGGACCAGGTTTCTTAGCAAAAAGCTAAGAAAAGCAAAACAGAATTAATTTCAAAAAGCAGTTGTTTTTATGACATACTGTATTTTGGTGAGGTTATTCCATTTATGGTGTAATTTGTCCAGATAAAATCTGTCTAGAAATGACCTTATGGTCTGGGTATGATGCTGATACAGGATGCATGTGTGCTTGTGCTCCCACAGTGTCAAACAGCAACGCTTGGACAAGGATCAGCTCCATGGATGGAGCAGGCATGTATGCCTGACCACTCTGCAGGTCAGATTCTGCTCTGGGTGCACGCTCCTGGGAAGGTGAAATCAGTCCCACCAAGGGAAGATTCCCTAGGTCTGGCAGCAGCACACATCTGGCAATGATGCCACACCCACTGATGGCAGCAGGACGTGTGTCAGATCCCGTTGGAGCATGGTGAGGATTCCCACCTCCTCTTTAGAGGCTCTCACTGCCTTAATGCTGAAGAGTTTTTCCAAGCCAGACCAGATTATCATGGAATCACAGAGTCATTAGGGTTGGAAAAGACCATCAAGTCCAACGTTTATTAACCCAGCAACACCATGTTCACCACTAAATCATACTTCCAGGTGTCACATTCACATGTTTTTTTGCAAATCTCCAGGAGCAGACAGCATTAGCCATTTCAGGGAGCCCAAGCCAGCTTCTGCTGGCTGACAAGGTCTGTAACCTCAAAGTCAGTGCAAAAGTTTTTGGAGCATATTAGTTTGAAATTAATCGAAATTAGTGCTGAGGATGGTATTCGTTTCATATGGATGGACCTCAGCAGTGTGAAGTGGGTATTACAAAGAGCATCTGTGTGGCACCCACAAGAATTTTAATTGTTCCTTAAAGCTACATGGCAAAAGCTGGCAGCTCAAGCATGGGAGGCCTGCAGCCCTCAGGTGTCCCTCTGAGCTGGAATTACCATATAGACCCTTAAATAAAAATGAGCCCAGCACAGGAACCTGACACCACATCTCAATCCAAGCCCTGCTGATTTACACCAGGCAAAAAGAGACCTGACCTGCAGGGCCAAACCTGGCCCATGGCTATATCCCGGCAGCTGCGGTGATTTAGAAGCTCTGTCAGTGTCACTCACCAGTGGGTCTTGTTGAAAGCCAGATTTATCTTGTAATCTGCACTAGAGGCGTAAACTGCTACTGCTGCTCCCACGCAAAATAAATCAACCCAACGCAGCCCGGAGCTGGTGGCTGTGAGCGCCAGCCCTCGCTCTGATTTATACATCCTTATGCTAAAGTCAGCGGTGGCCAAACGTGGGCAGGAACCTTCCCATCTCACCTCCAGGGCTGACACCTCGGCAGAGGGTGGCACTGGGGACAGCATGGGGACCTGCCTGTCCCAGGGACAGCAACAAGCCTTTGGATCAGCCTGATGCAGGCTTCCAGTGCTTGGACAGGGCTTCACCAAGCCATGGCAGCAGGAGCAAGCACTGCTGTGAGGAGTGTGATGCAGCGGTACTGCTGTCCTGCCTGGGGAGGGGACCCTGCTCTGCTGGGGGAATGCCTGAGCACACGGGGTTAACTCAGCCTTCAGGCTCACTGTTATTTTAGGCATCTTTCTCTGGTTCTGAAACACAGGCTGACAAAACTCAGGAAGAAAGATAGTAGTGTAATACCCACCCAAATGTAGTCCCAGGGAACGTAAGCCTCCAACTCTTCACATCCCAGCTGTGAGCTTATGATTTTACCAGCTCTCCCCTTTGGGACTTTTTCTTATCACATAAGATAAAGAACATTGTTTTCTCTTTCAGTCTTGCACAGCACACGCCTCCATTGCCCCGTCACTGCCCTGGCACACTCCCTTTGGAGACAAAGCAAAAGCCCCAGGACATGGGCAAATTTTGAAGCCTACCCAGCAAAGGGAGTACAGGATTTGGGGGTGCATCAGCAAAGTGGTGATTGCCACACATCCAAACGGGGACACAGCTGTGGCGTTTTGGCAAGTGGTGACCCAGGAGCCAGAGGAAAGACGATGCTGTTTTCCTGGCTGTTTTCCACCAATGAGAGGCGGGTTGGTGGCTGCCCATGAGAGCCCACCCTGATGAAACAACTACCCAAGTGTTGTGTTGGAGTCTGCACATTCCTTGGTGTCAGGTGAAGCCACAGAGGTTTGGCAGAGCAGCCACAGCTACACCCGGTCCCTCCACAGATACTGTTGGTAATTTCAGGCAGCGAAATAACACCCTGGCACTGCCAAAAGCCACAGCAATTAGCAACAGTGCAAGTAATCAAGTGAAAGCACTTTTCCACAGCTGAATGACCAGATTGTCAAGCATGCAAAAAGTAGTACCTAAAATTGATTGCAGCTCACATGGATAATTTCTATCAGAATTATGTTGTTGTATTAAAACAGTGATGCATAATGTATGGCCATGCATCTCTGCAATAAACATTTTACATTTAATTTTAAAATCTATGAGTCATTCAAAAAGTTCTCTCATTATGTTGCACAGACCTTTGTTGAGTCAACAACAGAAGAGTCTTTAAAAAAAAAAAAGTTCAGGGAATCACATGGATGTGAAATTCCTGAGCTGGGAATGGGAGTGTGACAGCATATCCTGAGTGGAACAGCCCATCCTGGGGGCCCATGTGCTGTGCAGAAAGTGGACGTCCCTTGCTCTGCACTGTAGGCTTGTTGTGCAACAGGCTTGTAGCAGCAGAGGAAAAATCAGCATGTCTGATCCTGAAGCCCTTGCATAGGTTTAACTTCCATGGGGAGTCAAATGCCTGCACTGGCACTTGCAACACAGGTGAAATTGCCAACTAGGTGGAGGGTTGCATTGAAAGTGCACCCAGGATGGTTTCCATCAGCACTTGCTGTGAGCTGTAGGTCTGCAGTCACTGCATTTTACAGCAGAGAGACTCACTCATTCTGAT
The DNA here is from genome assembly GCF_017639235.1 of Corvus kubaryi. Taxonomy (NCBI): domain Eukaryota; kingdom Metazoa; phylum Chordata; class Aves; order Passeriformes; family Corvidae; genus Corvus; species Corvus kubaryi. The sequence goes on from NW_024581136.1 coordinate 15,168,102, forward strand.
TAAACTCAGTCCCCTCCCTGTGTTGGGTAATTACTCCCTGCCACTGCACAGAAACCCTTTGCATGTCCCAGAGGCCTTCTTCCCTCTGTAGTCATCCATGGTTCCATCGTGGGCACCAACACCACAAGGGAACAGCCAAATGGATCTCATTGTTTGGGTTTTTCCTCCAAGTCCTCTGTAGTGCCAGCAGCTCCTGCACTCTGCTCACCACCTCTCAGCAGGGTGGATCAGATGGAGATGACAGTGAGCTCAGCCAAAAAGTGGAGCTCAGTGCTTGATTCAATGTGAAAACCACCATCAGCTGGGGACCAGGTCTGGACAGGCAGTGTGATTTTTTTGTCATGTGAAAATGGGCTGATCAAAGTGCTGCTGGCAGGTAGCGTGGTTGGGCAGTGCTGCAGAGAGCTTGGAAGGCCCGCAGGAAACCACAGGGCCCTGAAATTAGTGCGCGTTCGCCAGAGTCAGCAAAAGCAGCCTACAGGCCTGAACTTCATTATTTCTTATTTCATGCAGTCTTTAAACTGATCTCTTCTTTACCTTCCCCCAAGTTTTATATCCTTGAATTTTACTGGGTAATATTTCCTCTCCATGGACAAGGAAGGTTTTAGAAGCTTTAGGATAATAAAAGCATTGGGAAAAAGGAAAGTGATGGGGTTTTCAGGTACTGTGCAGAATTGTACAACGGCAATTTGGAGACAGAAGTGCTATTTCTAGCACTGATGTCGCTCTGCCTTGGGAACTCTTCCTCCATCCCTTCTGTTTTCACCTGCATGAGGGACTCACCGTTCCATTCTCTCTGCAGAGGCACTTACTGCCCATCCAAGCACCTCACACAGCACAGAGGAGGTGTTTTCATTACGAGCAGGAGGAACCAGAGATCTCTGTTACTATCTAAACATTAGCAGCTTTAATATTTGTTGTTCTCAGGTTCCTGTCCAGCTGCCTATGCAGCTTTGCACATAAAGACAAAAATGTCAATCAATACGGAGCACAGCCACACCGTGCTATTCATTCCTCCCCAAGAGGGGGTTTTTCCAAAGCTGAATCACAGCAAAAACCTGCAGAAATGATCGTGATTCCAGACTTTAGTGGATATCACTGGGAAACAGAGTGGCCAAATGGATTTTCCACCTACCATCAGTTACTAGCAACACAACATACTTCACTCCTGGGATGCACACTTAGGGTTGGGTTAAAAATAGATAAAGGCAGGAGAGCAGAGCACAGTGGTGTTTGTGTGTGATCAGCACAGGAGCCAACTCGGCAAGAAAGGCACTGGGCAGGGTCAATCCAGTGATGCCCCTTGGCACAGGGCCATGGCTTTGCCCACTCCTTCTGGAAGATGCTGCTTAGTAAAGCAAGGGAGAAAATGCAACATGGAGTACCAGAGAGCAAAGCATGGATCAGATAAGGACTAATAGCACGCAGCTCTGATGCACAAGGTGTGTAGGGAACTCCTGCACATGGTGCCAAAACCTCACGTTAAACACCTTCACTAGAACATGGGGATAATAACTTTGCTCCTCCGTGTTTGAGACAAATGGAGGATGCCCCACCATGCCTGTCTCGGAAGGAAATGGCCTCACCTCCCCAGTGGCTCAGGTGAGGGTCTACTCAGCTCAGAGGGGGATTGGCAGCCTGGCCCTGGGTGCGTTGCTGTTGTTAATCATGATCACAACTGACACAGAATGTGAGTCAATGGGAACTGAAAAATCCAGAAACAAGGCTTCCTTTCCCACCTTGGAGACCACCCCAGGGGTCCCAGTGAGTGCCTGGGACACCCGAGGCCAGAGCCAGCCAGCACGTGGATTTGGCACTACCATAAAGCCCTCAGTGCCAGCAGCTCTCTCTAATTTGGGCGATTTGTGTGAGTGATGGATGCCCTCATACAGCCCGTGGGGACAGGGCTGTGCAATAGGACACAAGAGAAGAAAACAGAGGCATCAGTGTGTGCATGTCTCTGTGCGTGTGTGTGGCAGTACAGGCACCACATCACGTCCCTGCTTTATTTATTCCATGAAGTATAAAACCACATAGAAGATGTTTGAGGTTATCTGAATCTTGAACTCTTAAACAAATAATCAACTTCTGACTCATTTCTAAGAAACTCAGGCTTCTGTGACCAAGCTTCCTTTACAGTCATCAGTGAATTTTAAATTACAAGCCAAGAGGACGTAATTTTCATTGAAAGACGCCTCCTGTTCATTTTGTGGGTTTGATTTAGTAGCTGGAAGATGATACTGAAATATTTCAGTCTATAACAATTAATGAGCATATTCTGGGGTTTATAGCTGCATCACAGTTCCCACCATGGGTCTCCTTTGGTTTTTTTAACTGCTAACAAACAGAGATTGTGTATCTCCACACCCAGTAACTGCCTCCACATTCATGCTAACTTTAACAAGACTCACTGTTTTTCAAGGCCCACAAAAGGCCTTGACCTATAAAATTCAATTTCAAATGGTAAAAATCCCCTGGCCACTGTAGAGGCTGGTGACAAACTAATGTGTTATGTTCCATAACCATCTGTTTTGAGTACTGGCTTGACCTGTAAGTGTTCTAGATACAACCTGACTAAAATGGGTTTTATTATTTTCCATTAGTGCCTGCTGCAAGAAAATCAACGGGCAGTCCACAGGGGAAATAAAAGTAGATAGCTCCTCTAGATAGCATCTGCCGCAAATGTAAACAGACCCTTTCCCAGCCCTCTCCTTTCAGTTTATTTCCAACCCTGTGATGTGATATCATATTTCCCAAGATCTGTGCTTTTGTTGCAAGTCCTGAGGCAGGGCGAGGGCAGGAGATGTTCCCCCACCCTGCAGGACCTGCTGCTGTGGTTGGGTGATGCTCCATCAAACCCCTGGCCCAGCAGCTGCTCAAGGAGATGCACTCTCACCATGCTGAACTGGCAGCACATGAGGAGGAGTGTGACTGAGCAGTGTTTCCCATACTTGAAGTTGGACTCACTGACATCAGAAACTTTATTTTTCATAGAATCGTGGAATGGTTTGGGTAGGAAGAGACCAAATGCCTCTACCATGGGCAGGAATGCCACCAGGTTCCTCCAAGCTCTGTCCAACCCGGCCTCGAACACTCCCAGGAACGGGGCATTCACAGCGTCTCTGGACAACACACATCACACGCCTGGCTGTGCTGCTGCGCACGCCCCAGCACTCAGAGCAAGACCACGACAATTTGGGGCAGAACCCTGTGACATGTGAGCACATGGCCTTATGCAGGCACCGTGGGACAGAGCTGATGGCACATCTGTCCTGGGGTCAGCTGCACTTGGGCACCGTGGCCACACAGGGACACGTGCCCAAGGCAGCTACAGCCTGAGCCTGCCCAGTGCTGCCTCCACAGCCCAGAAGCAGCATGTGGCCCTCAGGCTCTGCTCCCTCCTGGCTTTTTCTGCCCCTCACCAGAGAGTGCTTACCAGCAGTGCCCACCGAGATTGTTTGCCCTCCTTTCATTTCCCCAAACTTCTTTTTAAGGCAAATTATGCAGTTAAAAAAATCTCCTAGCATTAAAACCTGCCTCACGTCGTCATGTCTCAGTAAAACAATGACATTTTCCCCTCTTTGATGCTCAGATCTAGCTCTGCAGGAAATTTTACTACCATGACTCTTTCATCTCTCTCCTGGCTTGAAGATAAATGATCCTTGGACTCTTCTGGACCTGCATAAATCACAAAAGCAATCTACTAAGAGAGCTGCCTGTGGCACTGACTTCAGCTGGAATTGAAAAGGACAGTCAAAAATATCCATAGTGCTTACACAAGGAGTAACAGGGCAGGGGTAATCCAATGCCTTCTCCTTTTGGCAAGCAGTGACCATGGCATGGAGAAGAGGACAATGGTGGGAACATGGCACTGGGGGAATGACAGCCCTGGGATACCATCCTTGGAGACATTGAGGATCACTAGAGAAAACCTACAAAACAGCAACTTCTGAGGACATGAGATTTGTTTCCAAAGATGATTCTTGATTCATTCTTCCAGGCCACCGAATTTGGACCTGGGGGTCAGATGCATGTGACATCATCCCTTTCCTAACCACATCTAGCTTTACCTGCAACTTAACTGGGAGTTTGCCCCCAATCAATCTCTGAACAAGGGGCTATGGCAAGAGAGGTGGCACCTTTGGGGACTCAAGTTTGGGGGTTAGAAGAGGCAGCTCGCCTTATATTGCAAACAAATTTCAGCCTTTGTTGAGGTTTCATATGCAGGATGGAGAAACTTGAATGGTTGCTGCTCAGCATTATCTTTTTTCCTTGCAGAAACTCCCCTGAGGGTCCAAAGTGATGGGGAAGACAACCAAAGCACCAGAAACTTGGCTTGGGAGTGGAGTGACAGCCTTCAGGCAAGACTTCTTCTGCTTGGAAACTCCATGAGAAACCACAGGGAAAAAAGGACAGCACATGGCCTGGAAGGAAGTGCAGGGTTTATCTCCCTTGAGGCTTTAAATTGCTTTAAATCACTTGAGGGTTTATATCGCTTGAGGCTGATTTGGCCAAATTGGAGCAGGGAACATGAGGGGTTAATATCCTGTACACTGAACTTGCTTGAGAGATGGCTACAGGGTGGGCAACAGTGGCCAGCTCTCAACATGGCTTCATGGGGTAAAGCAAATCCTTTGTTGCACAAAGGTTTAGGTGCCACTGGGAGCGTGATCCTTGTCCCCAGGCACAGCTTCACCCTGGAGCACTCTGGCAGGCTGCAGCTGCAGAGAACACTGCTCCAGCAGCCACTGCTCCAGCAAGCAACTGCTCCTGGGTGACTTGTGCTTTCCTGTGGGTGGGGTGTGGGCTGCAGAACTATTTTTGTGTCTCCTCTCGCTTTCACCCGAGTGCAACTGGATACCACAAACCCCATCAGCCCCGAGCAGACCGTGCACAGCACTGCTCATGCAAAGCATGCTGTGCTCGCAGGCAAGGAGATGAGGTTTCTCACTTCTTTTTTTTCCTTAAGCAAATTTTTAAAGCCCTAATTGCCAAGTAGTTGTGTTGCTCATAGCTCCTTGAATTCGGGAGCATCTGCTGAGATCATTCATGCAGGGCTGCTCCCCATTAACAAAAGTGTTATCTTGAAACTGGTTCTAATGCAGACCCCCCTGACACTCCGCTCCTTCCAGTCTGATACAGCACTTTGTGATCCCGTTTCCAGTCATAACATTCCAATCCACAGCAAAATCACTTGAGTACATACATGTACCCAGCTATTAAGTAGTTTTTTACTACAGTAAAGCACCACCACCCAGCAGTGACCCCCTTATCAGTCAGGGTAGGATGTGGGAACACATGGCATAAAGCATTAAGGATGATACCCTCTACTCTTCCTCCATCTCGGTTGACATTGCATGGCCATCTCCCACTTTTCCATCTGCTTTATTCAACTCTGACCACCTTCCTATAAGAGGTAGAGAAACAGGAGCCAGGACGTGTCATGAGAGATGTTTTTTGGAACAATTATCCTTTTTTTCCATCATGGAGCTGCAAAGAGAAGCAGCATCTCTGAGCTCTAAGCCCTTCTCATGAGATAATGAAATCAGTAACTCAAAGCTCTTCATGCAGGTTTAGGGATTCCCATGCTTGGATATCTCTACTGAAGGCTTGTGAAAATCAGGCCTGATTTTCACAGCTGCTTGATTTTTCCCTTTTCTGACTTGGAAAAGCTTGGCAGTGTTTCCATGGCATTTTACACATGTGGAATTACTGATCTAATTTTGTTTTCTTCCATCCTTTTATTTGGGTACAGACAAATAACATCCTTTAGCACAGTATATTTGTGGGAAATGACAAAGGGATGCCAGCTCAGAACGAAACCTCATGAGCAGGAGGACAACAGACAGAGGAAATGGCCTGAAAAGCAATGGATGGAAAGACAGAATCAGGAGGAGGGGAAGGGATGAACAACTCCACTTCAGCAGGGTATTGCATGTGTGGAAAGCAGAATGCTGGCTGTGACATTCTGCTCTCTTCAAGACTGATTTTCACAAAGTTTTTGTATCCCTGTTGACACTGCGGTCACTGGGACCATTGGACTCCACTCCCCTGAAACAAAGTTCATTGAGGTTGGAAAAGACTTCTAAGATCATAGAGTCCAACCATGAACCCAGCACCAGTGGTGCCACATGGGAGGCCGGCAGTGCAGGGGTGTTAACCTAGAGATGATATCACCATTGTGCACTGGGATGTCTTTTCAGAAACCAAGTGTGTTGATTTGGCAGCAATTTCCTTATCCTTCGGGTGATTTTCAATGAGAAAAATACTACGGGGCTTCAAGGCTTACTGAGTTGCTCAGGGGAATGAGTCCTGGTGGAGACCAGCAGCCAGGCCTAGCTAGTGGCCAACACCAGCTTTCCTGCTCCCATGTTGAGGAAGGGTTTTCAGAGCTGGAGGACTACAGACCCAGCCTTCATCCCACGTTCTGTCGTGTGTTTGTGATTTACCAAGCAAATTTCTGTGGGCTCTAGGGTGCAGTTTCATTAAAAAGTCCTTTTTCCCTAACTCCAGAGGATGGTTACAAAACATGCTGAAATTTGTTTTTCACTAGTTAGGGCTTCCAGAACTTTGTGCTCATCTATCTTACATTATTTTTCTTTCTATTTGTGGTTTTGAGGTCATGGCTTCAGAAATGTTAACTCTTCAAGTAAAGTTCTGAGCCAAAACCAAACTCTTCTTAGAGGAAATACTGACCTTTCCACTGGTGCCTCACAGCTGAAAAACATGGAAATGGATACATGGTAATTGATGTCTCCTCTGATCAAAAGGTACCTCAGCGAAGTTACGTTCTCATGGAAAATGCTAAATGATAGTGTTGGGTGCACAGCGCAAACAGACACAAACTTTCCCACAAATATTTGCTTGTCTTAAATCTGCTTGGCTCTGCTCATGGCTCGCCAGAGTTTATTTTCCACAAATATTCTAACAAGAACTCATTGGCAAGAATATACATAGAAACTGCTCAAGGTAACATCTGAGGAAACTATTTTTGAAGGTCTGTTTTAAGGCCAGCAACCCTAAAGGCCTTCTATTTTCATGTTTTTGGAATTACCATCCCCCCACAGAGATGGCAGCATTCCCCTTGGAGAAGGCCAGGCGTGGGGATGTGGCTCTGAGTCATGAGTCAGATCCTCGCTCTCCTCTGGGGAAGATGCTGATTAACCAGTGACAGCTGGAGCACTGAGACTGCATTTCCATGGTCAAAGGAAGAAAGCTCTAGAAATGCTCTTCCCTGATCCCTGTCCCATGTTATGTGAAGGCAGGAGAATCAGGGATCTCCTCCTTCTTCCCCGAATACAGATGACAGCTCACAATGAAGTCCCAGGTGATATTTCAGGCACAGGGAGCAGTGAGGGTCCTGAACATGCAGGTTTGAGTCACTGGTCTGGCTGCACACCACTGCCAAAACCAGAGATAGCAAAATTCCCTTCCCTTCCCTGAGCACTTAGGCGACCGAGATCCTGCTGGAGCAGGCTGCAACACGAATCCTCCAGGCAGTTTATATATAGCCTGAGAGAATCAAAGAGCATTATTTTAAGTTCATGACCTAGTCTTCATATTCCTTGTAGCAACCACAGGGGAGCTGGGATCAGACTTGCCCTGTGAATGCAAGACTGGGGCACCTTCTCTCTCTGGAGCTTGAGCAATGAAGCAGATCCTCGGGGAAGCCCCACAGCAAACTGGTACTGCAGAACTGGGCTGCTGGGATTGCACCTTCCAGCTCACTGCAGAGCTTGACATCTTCAAGTCTGGCTTCATTTTGATTCAGAAGAAAACTGCTGGAACTCTCCTCAAAACTAAAAGGAAGGCCCTTCTGGATAGATCACAGCATTTAATTTTTATTGACACTGCTTTATTTTCTATTATTATGATATATAATAAACAATAAAGCTGGAATGCCATTCCAGAGTGAAAAATATCATAGAATCATATAAAATCCTGAGTTGGAAGGGACCCTCAAGGATCACAGAGTCCAACTCCTGGCCCTGTATAGGACACCCCAGGAATCACACCACGTGCCTGAAAGTATTGTCCAAATGCTTCTCAAACTCTGTCAGGCTTGGGGCTGTGAACACTTCCCTGGGGAGACTGTTCAGTGCCAACCTCCCCCTGGGTGAAAAACCTTTTCCTGATATCCAGACTAAACCTTCCTGACATAACTTCAGGCTGTTCCCTCAAATCCTGTCACCAGTCACCAGAGAGAAGAGATCGGTACCTGCCCCTCCACTTCTCATGAGGAAGCTGCAGACCCCAATGAGGTCTGACCTCATTCTGCTCTTCTCCAGGTGAATAAACCAAGTGACCTCAGCTGCTTTTACGGCTTCCCCTCCAGACCCTTCACCATCCTCGTGTCCCTCCTTTGGATGCTCTCTAATAGCTTTATATCTTTCTTATATTGTGGTGCTGAAACCTGCACACAGGACTCAAGGTGAGGCCACTGTTGTGAGGTTTTTTTAACTTGATTAGCCTTTGGGAAACACACATAATTTTGGACACATTACATCAGCAGAGTTTCAAACTTATCTATCAGCTCCGTTAATAGTACTTAGCAGTAGTATTTAGCTCTTCTTCAGGCACAGTACCCAGGTTCTCAAAGCACATTATGAAACTGTATGGCTACCTCTATTCTAGACTGATCTGCCTAAAGCTGATCTGGAAAGTTTTTCATTTCACTTCTAAACCATCATTGCCAATAGACTTCTGTATGTTACATGTGTACAGCCAGGAAACAAAACCATTTGTACAGTGTATGTCAAAATTGGGCAGCACAAACTGCCAGACAGGACAGAGCTGCAAACTGGAGTCAAGAGACTCTTCTCTGCCACCACCTTCCCATGGAGCTGTTTGTGAATCTCCTCACTGCATGTCTTTTTTCCTCCTCTTTTAGGCTACTGGGTGTGTTCAGACTGGAATCTGCTGGAAAAAGCACAGTGGCCTCCTGCTGCCACTGCCACTGATGCTACAGGGGGGAAGGGCCGTGCAAATAATTTTGGAACAGGAGGTGTGACATGGTGAAAGAGAAAATCACAAGCATTTTTGCAGAAATGTTGCTTGAAAGCATTTTAACAACTCTTTTGGTTTTTATTATCTCAAAAAAATTAAAGGGAACAAAACTTAATCATTTGGCTTACAGAAAAGAGTGACTATTGCAAAACACGATCACAAGCAGTTGTGATATTAGCAGCCACCCCTTCAGCATTCTGGTTACGTAGGCACTGAATGAGAAAGGCAGAAGGGTATGTTTGGAAAGGAAACCAATTTTTCACAGGTTCCTCCCTCCACAGTGGGAGACCGCAGACTGAGAAGAGCTGACTACCCTTCCGGTAGCAATAATGCAACTGTGCTATTCATAGAGAGACAGAAAAACACCAGCTGATTTTCTTTGCATCATAATCTGGTAACCTCAGAATTAACCTTGCTGGACATAGACCTGTTAACTTTTACCATGCTTCTCCCATTAAACTAGTGATGTCTGGGACAGAAATAGCTGCCCACAGCTGTTATGAATTGATATGTTCCCTGATGATGCTTGGCGCTGCCAAACTAAGAAAAAAGTTTTTTTTATTCTTTGCCATGAAGTCAACCTTTTTTCCCCCCTATTTTTAATATTCTTTCATTGCAAACTGATGGTATTAGACTGCTGTGCTATGCTTTGCTTGGAATGGAAAGCAGACATGCTCCTTGAGTCTGCTCCACAATGGTAACTCCATACCTGATGTTTTTGGTTTAGGAAAGGAAGGGTGGAGGGCGCTGGCAGGGCTGAGAAGCTGCAAGTGCATCAAGTTACACCGGAGAATGCCCTGCACTTCCAGTACTAATAGGGAGCTACAGACCCAGAGATGTCCCAGCCCAGCTGGCAATGACAGAAAGAAAGGGATCGATCCACTTGAGGCCAGCATCCTGAGAACACCAGCTCACACACAGTGGCAGCCATGGGTTCAGTGTGTGCTCAGAATGGAAATCCCAAAATCTGCAAACAGCACGAAAACGGCAAAACCCCTGTATCTGCAAAGCCACCTTGTGAACTGGTTTATGTATGTAGAAACACGCTAAATGAGGTCTCTTTGATCTTTCCCACACCTGTTTAGGACTCCTGGGGCCCAGCCATCATGGCTGAAGGACATTTAAGCACTGGTTGAGTGTCACATACACAAAGTAAAGCTTTCATAAATCTTTTTGAGCCCTGGTTGAAAAATTGACTTAATTACCAGAAGTAGTCAGACTGTGTCCTTGGGACATACAGCACGTTTACAGAAAACAAAGTATGGGAAGATGTTTAAAGTGAGAAGAGTGACAGCAAAAACCACATGAACTCCTAACTTGCTGGCAAAAACATTTGTAGGGTACAGACAAAGCAGCCCAGGTGCCAGGATCATCTGCTCAGCACTTGGCAATGAGACACCCAGACACGAGGGACCTGCCTGCAACCGCCTGGATTGCAAAACACCCAAACCTGCCCATTCAAAACAGCAGCATTTTGTGAAGCTGCATCCCTGCAGGGCACCCTGGGGTGGGAAACTCACCCATCCACCCCAGATCCAGGTACCCCACTCTGTGTCCTGTGCTGTCCACAGGCTGCCCCTGGGGGCAGGAGCCACTGGGCACACGGCTGCTCTGCCAACTGGCACAAAACCAGCTGCACTCCCCCACCCGCACATGGGACGGTGTGGTATAAAACTCATCAGGGCTTGGTTTTCTTCTCCATAGTCTCCAGTGATGCCTTGATTTAGAACAAATGAAAGCATTGAGTGTCTTCAAAAGCTCCAAATAATTCATGATTTCTGATCTCATGCCCCTTGCTCCATGCATTGCTCCTTTGTTTGCCTTCCCTTGTTCTGCATCTAGAGCAGAGATTACAAGCTGCACCATCAGCAGCCCAGCAAGGTCTAAGCCACAAGGAAGGATCTGAGTCATCTCCCTGGGAGAGTATTTTAACCATACATCATTGTTTGTTTTCAGGCAAACCCATACAATTATGCAACATAAATTCTTTTAAAGCATTTGAGACTTCAGTTCAATTTAAAATCCTGTAGGTTTTATGGCCAAAGTGAGTGATACAAATGTGTGCATACAAATGAAGACTTGGGAAGAAGCATGTGGGGAGGATTAAAGGGCATAGGGAGCCTCATGCACACTTTGGGCAAGCTCTGGCCAGGCTGCACCAGAGCATGGGAGACCTGAAGGAAGAGCCCATGTCAAAAGCTGGGTTATGATATTTGTGTCTCCAGAGCATGGTTTTGCTCTCTCAGTGCAGCGAGTGTTTTCTGTGAGCACAAGGCCTGATTGTGATCTCCTGCGAGTGCATTTCCACAGGCTTCAATAGAGCCAGGTGACTTTGCCTAGATTAACTCCTGATTTATGCTGTTCTAAATGGGAATGAAAATACCATCTATTTAAAAACAAGACTCAGTTACACCAGGAGTAGAGGGAGACATTAAAATGTCCCAAATCTGAGTATTTTCTCACTCCAGGGAAGTGTAAAGCCAGAGGTATAAGGCTTCCTGTTCACCCTTGGGTAGCAGGATGACCAGTGCCACAGCCCTGGCACCTTAAGGCTGTTTTGTTCATTCTGTTACAGGGGCCACAACCATTGCTGAGGTGCTTTAACCACCACCCTCTGCCTCCTCGCCCTCCCAACGAAGGGACTGCAGGTGGGTCTTGTCCCTTTGGCCTCACAGGGTGACAAAGGCCCCTGTCACACCTTCCTTTTCTTTTTCTTTAATTAACAGATGGAACACAAATCACCCCCTTCCAGAACAAACTCTGTGTGAACCTTTCTGCTGTGAGCAAGATGCAAAGACCAGTTGTGTAACCTCGAAAACTGCTCTGCATCCACATCCAGAGAGCTCAGCATCTGCACTGAGCACCATCAGGACTGGCCCAGTGTCAAGTGTAACCACTGCCCCAGGGCTTGTGGGGCAGGAGGCAAACGGGAGGAAACACAGCCCCAAGTCACGTTCCCAGCACCCAGCTCAGCCTTGGCACTCATCAGTGCTGCCTGCTGTGGTGGAAAACATACACTTATTAAACATTACCAGGAGCAGGATGAAAGACATCTGTAATTCAGCATTTGCAAAAACCCCAAATTGTTAACAATAATTTTTTATCATTATTATTACCATCATCATCAGTACTATTTAAAGACCCACTGCTTGCTGTTGTGCTGTTACATGAGCCTCATTGTACAAACCGGGTCTTGGTGCTTGTGAACTGCAGACCCCAGTGAGAGCCAGGAGCTAGGGATGCAACAATGGAAAGAAAAGAAAGAGATCCCAAAGCTTGGCTGAATGCTTTCTTCAAAATTTACTCTCATGATTTCAGGAGGCTTAGCAAATACATCAAGAGTTTACAATGCTGGCTACCTATTTATTTCTGCTTCTGTATAAAGGAGTGTAGTCTCTATAGTATTATTTTATCCTCTCTTTTTTTTAGGGGAATATACAGACAGCTTTGCTTCTCCACATTCATTTTTCACTTACACAGATGTGCACTGAAGCTCTTCAGTGTTACTGCACTGAAGCTGGGGGAATTATTGACAACCGATACTGAGGCAATCCAAGGCCAGACCCTGACCTATCGATTTCCCCGAGATTGCACAGGACATATGCAGTTCATTGCAGAATACAGTCTTTGTTTGTTTTGTTTATTACTCAATATATAACCATGTGGAATAAAGTACACCGCTGAACTGCAGAAATGCCTGAGGATTTCTCTTTAATTGAAATCAGGACTGGGAACATCGTCGCAAATCAAGAGCAGTCAGCCTTTGAGAAAATTCACTGCTTTTGTAAAGTTTACTTCCAAATGGGATTTAGCTTTAACTCTTTGTCTCTCACACTAGCTCAGCTACATAACTTCTAATGATTTTTCTGAAGTGGCTACATGCTACTCAGTAGTCTGGAAACTTCCATGAACAACAGATGCTGGACAGGACTCCTGTTTATACTAAAGCTGTGAGCAATATTTGATAAAAATCAAGTACATGTAATTATTGGAGATATTCCTGGTATCTAAATCTGTAATTTTTTTTAAAAGCATCTCCAGATGCTCTGCCAAATCCTTTGAAAGGATTTTGGTTCAGTCCATTAAGAACCTACAGACTCTCCTTGTAGAACTGTGACCTAGATCTGAATTTTACTTAAGTTTGACGGTGCTTTAGATTAACTTTTAATTCAGAGCCCTCTAATTGCAATGCAGAGAGTAGGGCAGAGAGCACTTAACTCCATCAGCAGTTTGGCTCCAGCTCCAGCCCTCTCTGAGAGCGCCCCCGCCCCTGATAAATGGGTGCCAGCCCCAGCGAGCAGAAGGAACATCTAAGCTCTGATGTACTAATTAAAGTCCCCTCGTTTCCCACACTGGAGCTCCCTGTGTGTTATGAAACAGCCAAACAAGAGTGTTCCTGCTTAGCTAAAGATTTCACAATGGGACTTTCCTGCTTCAGCTGTAATTTTCCAAACTCCCATTTCCAGAGGCTCTCATTTCAGGGCGTTTATTGGATTGAGATGTCTCATAATTATAACAAAAGGGTTCATCCCTCCAGCCTGTTGTGAATGGGCAGCACGCTGAACTCTTAAGTTAGCAGCAGCAGGCTGCACGAGGATCAGGCAATGAAGATTAATGCAACAAACTTGAATTCTTTCACTCCCTCCCTCCAGTGTGTGTGTGTGCGCACGCGTGTGTGTGTGTGTGGCTGGGAAGGAAAAGAAAGGGCTCCTATGCTCTGGGATAATAGCAAATGCTACTGAAGAGGAAAAAGAGAAACACTGTTTATCCCTAGCAGGGAGATAATTGATCTATAGTCTGCACACAACTGGTCTCAAAGCAGCCAGCAGCCTCACGGAAGGGACTGTAGCTACCCAGAGCCCAAACGAGCCTGTCAAACAAAGGCTTTATGGGGACACCAGGGAGAACAAAAGTGGCACATTTCATTCCTTCATAATAAATCTTCCATCTTGATTGTGCAGAGATGTTTTGCTCCTGAGTGTGCTGTGTTTCAGAGCAGGGCCTGCCCCTGCCACCCCACCCCCCCCCCCGAAATGCTTGATGTTGACCCAGAGCGCCCAGCCTGAGCTGTGTGGCTTTATGGGGTTTATTTTCACTGTGCACAGCCAGGCCCAGCTGTTCTCTGCATCCTCAGACAGCTCCTGGGCTCCGGCTCTATCACTCTCTATTTTATGTGTGCTAAAGGTAATAAAATAACCATTTCTAAATTTAACTAGCATTACATAATGCAGCTATTTATTATGTAAAGCTGCTGCTTACAATGCCCAGAATATTGATCACTACAAAAAATGCAATTCAGCTAGAGCTCGTTTAAATTAATGTTACTCTTTTCCTTTCTTTTTGTTTAAAGGATAAATCAAAGATCCAATTTGTCCTCATGAATTCACCCCTGCAAAGCACACAAGGCACTGGGCAGTGTGGTTTGCTGTCACTCAGGCTCATGTGCAGCTCTCAGCTCAGAATCTGGCAGAGGATATGCCAAGATGACAATTTGTTCATTATCCAAACCACTGGAAAAGGCAAATAAAGCACACTAACCTGCATACTAACCTGCTTCATTTCAAATCAGGTCAATTTTTTTTCTTTTCTCAGCTATCAAGCAGCACTGGCAACCACTTAAGAATTCCAGCATTATGACTGTATATCATCATTATCACCTACAGGAGATTATGAATAGGTATTTTCTTACAACAGCACACGAAGCAAGAGAAAATGAAAGAGGTTTTCCTATTCTTCAGGACTTTTGGGGGTAGAAAGAGGGATGGGAAAAGAGAATTAAATATTAACAGAGTGAACAGATCACTAAGCAAAAAACAATTAAATAGCACAGCAACCATTCAACAGTAACACCAAATCACGATGCAACCACAGAGCGTGGGGTGACATACTAATCATGGATTAAAGGGCTGATTTGTGTCTCATGAGTATTCATGGGCAAAAACTGATATGTGCAAACTGATCTTGGGGAAATATGTTTTGTGGGAAACATGAGGTTATACCAGTGTCTGAGCAAAATGATGATGCCTTTTCTTGACTGTGCCTTAGGGACAAAGGAAATAATTACCTTTTTATCTCCTACTTTCTTTTATTCCATGGAGTCGTTTTCCTCCTCACTACAGAATGAGACATGGGGGTTTTCCCATGTACCTGCCCATCCTTACACTTGCCTGTACAAATACAGGTGATCATAAAATACCACTCCCGCCATTTGATGTCACCCAGAAAACCAAAGGTTAGGAGGAACCATGGAGCATGCCATTGTGGGCAGTATTCCTCTAATGGCATCCAGGAGCCAGCATTTCTAAAGATGAGTGCCTCCTACAAAGAGAAGGAGATGGTGTAAATCCAGCCCCACAGCAGCTGTGCTATCAGCCATGGACATGGCTGATCCACGGGGAAGAGACCTTGGGACAGCAAACTGGAAAACGTCCTGACTCGGAGGGAGCACCTTTTCTGCACCATTAGAGTGGCCTGGCTTGACTTCAGTGCAAAGGTTGCTGTTAGTCACAATCTTACATACCTTCTTTTCTTCCAGTTACCATCAGCTCAGGACACAATAAAATTAAATATACTAATGGGCCAAATTATGGGCTCCTAGAGAAATTTCCCTTTTGGATCAGAGAAGACCTCAAGAAACCAAAGAGTCCAGTGAGTCCCATACTGAGAAAAGTTCATCTCTAGCGGTGTCTGAATACCAGCTATTGCCATGTAGGTACAGAGGTGTGTGCTTTGTGCAAAAGACCTGGGAAATGATCCTTTGCAATATTTTCCACTACACAACTACTCCAAAACATGGAGGAAGCCATGCATGACTTCAATGCACTGAGGAGGCTTTGCCAGGTATCCTAAGGCATCTGACTTACGTAGCTGTAGCCCTGGTATAGCAGACTGGTTTCCTTTCCCTGTTTTACAGTGTGGGAAGTCCCTGATTTCTCCATCTTCATCCTCATCTGCCATCAATCATCAATGTCAGTGCAAGACTGTTAATACTGAGATCGCTCTTCTCGCTCAGCCTCTGAGCAGTTGTCTTCCTTTCGGCACAGTAAAAAATCCAGCAGCTAAGGCAGTACATTTTTATAACCTTAATGGAGCTCATACTTTAAAGTCTAAAGGAGCTTAAAGAGTGGGAAAGCCCCTGCGGAAAATCCAGTGTTTTCATATGCAAGTCAGGTTTTTGGTTGTGTATTAGCTGCTGTTATTTTCAGTAGCCAGTGTTTCATTTCTGTTCAGAAGCAAATGCAAGAAAGCAAGTGAGCAATTTATAATGAAATAATCAATGCTGGTGGTGAATTCGCTGGTGCCTGTGCACTTAGCCTTGCCTATGATAAGAAATTTCTCTTGGGGGCAGCATTTCTTACAGAGATGGATGGATTTATTTTCTATCTTCAAAATGTTTACCAGCACATCTAGATCTCCTTCTTCAGCCATACTGCTGGTTGGGGGCCAAAGCTCCCTCACACTAATGTCAGCAGGGGAGAGTAGAGGCATCTTGAGGTGGAACAGCAACCCAAAGGCAGGCCACTGTCCCTTTCCTTCCCCCTGAAATTCCCCACTTAGAAGCTTCAGGTGGGACACTCCATGAAAAACTTGCAGTTCACCCAACCAACCCATCATGGGAGCCCCCATTCCCCAGGGTGAGCTTCGTTGGAGCTGCCTGCACCAAGCACCAGCGATCCCTAATGCCAGGGACTATCTGAAGTCACATTCCCACAGTAAGATGAAGCATATGGAGCTGACTTCAGGCTGCGAGAGCCCTAAGTCACTTAATGTCTGCCCACGCAGCTCTGGCTCCTGCCCTAAGCCTCTAAGGGGCTTGTTTTACTGGTGTGGGACAGGTCTGCTGGTGAGTGTGTAGGCTGGGGGTCATGCCAAGGTGACGGAGAAAACATAGCCCATTCATGCTCTGTGTAGGTCAGACGTGGGAAGCTGCCCCACAAACACGCCAAGAGGTTACAGAGCTATAAATGTTTAATTGGATTTCTCCACATCAGTCCCAGCAGGTGAAGGAAGCCCTGCAAGGAGGATGGGAGAAGCAGATGCAGTTATCTGCTCTATAATGCTCAGGGCCATAGGCTCTCAAACCCTGCAGGTTTCTCAGGAGCATGTGGCCACACTAGGTGAAAATATAGCCGAGGACGGCTAATTAGGAGCCTGGCTAGGAGCAATCCATGAGGGCTTGGCTCTCCTGTGAGCTAAACCTGAAGAATATGGCTGAGGTTCAACACCTTGGAAGGAAAGTGCTGATAAGCGAAGGACTGAAGAAACCATGCAGTGTATTGTGAGAGATGAGAGTAAGAGCAGAAGGGTGTTCCTGCAGGGAATAGTCCCAGAAATCTGAACAAATACACAGCATGAAATAAACTGAGGAGCTTTACACCAACAGAACTTCACAAAACTCACCAGGTGGAATGTCAGGAGTTCAGTATTTATCAACAAAGCTGAGGGGACAGTTGTACTCGCAGCTCACTTAACCATGGGAGCTCCAAAACAGATGCTTCTGAAAGCAGGCAGAGAGAAACCCAGGCCATTATTGGAAACTGCCCTCTTGTTTTTTCTCTCTTTGAAACTGAGGTGACTGATTTTCACCTTGCTATGCGACCATAAATCAGAAGCAAATTTAGCAAAGGCAAGAAGGTGATGTGGGTGTAGTGTGCTGGAATGCCTGAGAACCATCCTTATTGTTATTATTAAGCTGTAACTGTATGTGGCACTATAAATCAGCCCACCCTGCTGATAAGGGAGTGTTTGATAATACGACATCTTTGTAACAAGCCTGAGACTGGTGGGGTTTATGAGCAACCCACAACACTGAATGCCTGAGCTCCCCCTCTGTTGGGAAGAGACGGAGCTCTTTCCTTCCTCTCACTGCTGTGGCTGAGCCACAAAAACCCCTCTGCTTTCTTCCCTGATATCCAGATCTTTGTGTTTTGCACTGCTTCTCTGAACAGGCTGTACGTTCTGCAGACTTTGGGTCTTGTTATAGCAGTTTCCACAGGGGAACAGAAGACCTTCCTGCAGAAATGAAGCATAACCAAGTGCAGTCCACCTGAATGTGGCTGGTTACCTTTGCTCAACATCCATAGATATGGGTGAATGAGAATCTCACTGAAGAGTATTCAGTTCTTTTTGGTGCATACTACATGTGGAAGATGCTTCTGGCCTTAAATTCCTCTTTCCGTCCATTGCCCCATAGGGCAATTTCCTCTGTTTTGTCTTCTTGCTGAGAACAATTTCCTGCCCTTTCCTGCTGTGCAAGATGCTCCTGCTCATCTCAGCAGCATCACTGATCTAACCTGGGGTATGGTATCCCAGTGTCAAACCCAGGAGGCTGAGCTGACTCACAGAAACCCCACTGGTGATAATCAAGCATGTAAGTGGGGCTTACAGAGATACTTGCGTGAAGAAATGACAGGTCAGTGAGACAAGGTTCCAGGGAGAGAAGGGGTCCCTCATCCTCAGCTTCCTGGGACCACTATCACCCCAGAACACAAAACCACCAATGACTTCTTACAGGACACTCCTGTGAGGGCTTTAGAAGCAGGGATCAGACCTGACACATGTGGATGTTAAAGAGAGGTCATCCTGCAGCCTCTGTGTGTGCTGAGAGCAGACTGCCTTGGTGTCATGGCCAACGAAGAGGCTTCTTTTTGCCTGTGGTCTGCCTTCACATCCCTCACTTCAAATGCTGGGGCACTGTTTTCCAGCTGCAATACTCTGCTGGTCTTGGGGGAAGGGAGAACAGGTCCTTATCTTTAGTACTAACAAAACAGAGCTATAGAAACATCTTGAAGGGTGTCTAGCCCTCCCCCCCTCAGCCTACAGGAGTAAACATCCTCGCTTAGGTGTGCCTTTTACCATATTAATAGCTACTTCCCTTTCCGTAATCACTGGGTTATTGCTCAACAAATTGCAGCAGCGTTAATAGCCAGTGACCCACAAACTCAGTACAACATCAAAGGTCACCGAGTTATCTCACGCAACGAACTTACTTTTGATGAATTGGTACCATTCCCTGGAACATTCTTACAGTAATTTTAAGAGTCATAACATCTTGCCACGTGCTGCTTTAACTTTTTGACATGGAGCTAAAAATAGCAAGCGCTGCACAGCCTGGGAGAACAGCTTCAAGTTCAGATCTGAGCTGAAAATCCCCAGCGTTTCAGGCTGTTTGCACGAGCGTTTTGATTTCAACAGACCATAAAGACAAGGTTAAAACGAGAAGTTTGGGTATGAGTCCTGAGCAGGAAGGGGACGGGTACAAAAAACATTTACCTGACTCCATCTGATTTCTATTTAGAGAATCACAGCATCAAAAGCTGGCAACCAATTTGCAGGAAGAGGCCAGCTCAAAATGATCAGTGATCATAAGCAGATGCTGCTGAGCCTTTGGTTCCTGTGCTGTTTGCTGTCTCAGCCGCATCACCATACGGGTGTCGTTGCCCATTTTGGGTCTTGCTCACCCACTACACAGTGTGTAATACTGCTCACTACTGCCTGCTTGGCCTCACTGGGCAGAGAGGAGGCACAGTGGTTGTTTGGGTTTTTCCAAGTGCTTTGAGACCCCTGGGTGGAAGGTGCCATTACTGGTACTGACTGTGGCAATCTGCTGACTCTCTCCTAGCTCAGCATCCTGCTGGGAAGGCAGGCACTGGGGGAATTCTTGAGCTCAGAAGGCAGATGTGTGCCAGGAGCCCCAACAAGCGAGGCACAGTGTGAGCTCTGTGTTCTGTGACCCTACAGGAGGCCAAGCCAGTGTTTACAGCCCCCTGCCATGGCCTTTCCTGCATTGCCTGGATATGGGAGAGGATCCCTGTGCCTTTTATGTACCTGATTCTGAGAAAATATGGAAGCTTGGACCATTTCTGTATTATGTTTCCATAACTCCCCTCCGCCACACGCCTGCTGTTCCTTGATTTGGCCTGGCTAATCTCACGCACTGGGCTGTTCCAGCCCCCCAGGATGCGGGGTGGCTGCACTGGAAGCAGCGAGGAGGCGGCTCTGCCTTGTTTACGTTTGGAGCATGAATGCCTGCTCGCAATCCTGTGGGCTGTTCCGGTTATCAGGCACGGCACTGCTCTGCTGGCAGCTCCCCCATCTTGAGCTTGTAGCGGGCGATGCGACGCCTTAGGTAATCCAGTGTGGGAAGGGTGAACACCCTGCCATTTACTGGTTATTTATACACCCAGATTGGCTTTCTCTGCCTGCCTAGCTCCTTTATTTTTAAAGGGGAATGTGAACATTCAAAAGATGCTTTTTGAAACTGTTGTCTCTCCCCTCACCTGGATCCAGCCAAGGGAATTTTCTGCTCTAGCTCCCACCAAAACTTCCAAGACATACTGCCACGTCAAAGTAGTCATGAGGCAGCACCCCTACCACTGGGATTGAGGTGAGAGGAAGATGGGAATAAAGATGAAGACTGTGGCTGCAGAGGTGCTAGGCAGCCCAGAGAGGGGAGAGTAGCCTTTTCCCAAGGGTTTAAAGGCTAACCCTGGAATACCAATCCTTTCACTAAGGTTTAAAGGAACATTTTGAGGCTGTGCATGCTGTGAAGTGAGGTGGATGGGTGCAGATGGGACTCCTTGGGTTTGGACTGGCAGGTGGATAGGTGCAGATGGGATTCCTTGGGTTTGGATTGGAGCAGCATGTCTGCTGCTCCATACTTCTTGCCATCCGCTGTTAGATGTGATCTGTGCAGGCACTGTGGATCCCAGTTGCTAAATCCTGGGCAAGCTCACATGTGATGTTTTGGGGTAATTCAGTCCAAGCTTGTGTTGTGTTTGCTGGGCTGTAGACAGGAAGAAAGACTGTCATGATAGAGTCGTCTTCTTCTCCTACCCATCTGTCCACTCTTATAACAGGGATTTCTGTGTCATTTCCCTCATGGACTATTCCCACGCAAACACCGCAGGAGAAACAACGGCAGAGTGAAGTGCAGAACTGCCCTGGTCCCGTGGTTGGATATGGTTTAGGTAACCAGGCTGCTCTTTTCCACCACAGGAGGCTCCTCGGCAAAGCCAAAAAATAAGAGGAAACTATTTTTCACTTGCACTGTCTTTTGTGCCAGGAGCTCTCAGCACCGTACCCACAACAATAAACCAGCCTTGCAATGCTCCTTTGGGGTGGATTAGCACAATCACACACGTTTTGGATGGCGACGTTAGAGCCAGTTAAGGTCAGAATCATTCATTCCGGTATGTCCTGCTGCACTATAACTGGATCAGCTCATCAGGGCATCTAATCCATGGGTTCCAGGGCCCTTTTCCTGACTGCTCACAGCCTCAGCAGGAAGCACAGAATGCTCTGCTATTCCCTGAAGCTATTTCCCAGATGCTGAAAACACTGGGATTCTGCAGGGACTCATGTGGCAGAAAGTGATTATCAGGCTGAGGCGAGAAGCTGGAGAACCTGATAAATTCCCAGTTTCTATTTACTGTTCCCTGAAGACCTATAGAGTGGGAAAAGTGCCCTCCTGGGTGATTTTTCCACCAACCGTGGGCTGGCTGGCAGAGGACCTGTGTGCTGACAGCGGTGTCTTGGGATATGTCACCAGAGGGCATTGCTGAGACTTGCAGAGCCCCAACTCGGCTGGGATTGCACCAACAATGCCATGGGGACTCTGAAGAGGGGAATTTCGTGGATTTCACTGTTAACACTATATGGAGCCTACAGGCACCACCCTAGACATAGCCCAAAGCAGCAACAATCCAGATTGTGCAGAGGTCAGGGTTGGCACAGGAACTGTACAGGCAGTAGAGATTTGGGATACACCTCGTGCTCCTTGTCTCCATGTGGCCATTGTCCTCTTGCAGGGCCTGCAGCCTAGGAGTAATGAGAATTAAAAAAAAAAAGGTGCATAAATAAACATGCATCCTCTCAATGTAAATTAAGGCCATATTGCAAGAGAAATTAAATCCAAAGAATGCAAAAAGTCAAACAAACAAACAAGCAACCAAAGAAAACCAATTATTTTTTGAGGGAGTCAGGAATGAGTAAACAAAACAATGAATGCCTCTGGCCTCCAGCATCCGTGCACTGGCACTATCACATCTTCCCAGGAGTAAGGTCTGGGCTTCCTCCTGGACTCACTCCGGCCTCACCATGATGCCCCCTCTACCCTGTGGCTTGTTTATCTCAGATTAAAACAGTTTAATTGCGACACATGGCTTTGCCTGATGGACCTGGCACCAGCACTTTTTGGTTAAAGCCATAGACAAACCTCAGAAGAATGAGGATTTATTTATCCGTTTTCCTTGTAGCATCCACTCTGGAAGAAATTAATTTCTCCTCCTCCTTGATTGGCCATGCAGTCTTACAAGATTTCCCTGCATCATTTGAAAACCAGCATAGACGGCTGGCCTATTGCGAGAAACCACAGGGAGTTTTTAAGCTGTACAGTTACCAGCTTTAGCTTCACCGGAATGAAAATAGACAATAGCGAGAGGAAGGGGGTTCTGGAGAACTCCAGCTCACTGTTTCCAGTTAGGAAGCGACTTCAGTTCATTCCATCACTGTAGCAGATCTTCGTGAGCAGCACAAATTGTTCGGGTCCTCGCTCAGGCTCTGGTTCAAGAAACCTCCCTGCTCAGCAAAGCCCTTCAGTGTGTGCCCCAGTCCTGCTGAAGTCAACAAGGTCAACGCAAATGCTTCAAGGGGATCTCAAGCTTTCCAGCCTTCCCCGAGCTGGGGTCTCCCAGCCTGTGGGACGGGGAAGGCAGAGGGAGTGCCCTGGTTGGCAGTGAACGGTCTCAGTGCTGCCTTGCACCACCTGCACAGCCTCGAGACCCAGCTCAAGAGCTCTTGTCTCCTCACACTTTGACCCAAGCTCAGCTTAAGCACAGGCCACTCTGCTGCTTTCAGCACCTTGTTACCCAAACTGCAGCACGGTCCACCTGACCTGCAATGAACCAGCCAGTGATGAATCTACTATTTACTGTAAATTTCCTAGCCACTTCCTGGCTAATTTTACAGGTTTTAGCCAAGGATTATTCATGCTCCTAGCCAAGTACTATCCCACATCAGTGCGGGTGGAAGGATCTGTCCCTCATTTATTGTCCTTCCTAGTTTATTGCCTTTGTTTCTCTTTTCACAGATTAATTACAAACATCTCACTCTGTGAACTCCCACTGTATGGTGGCTGTGTGATCTCAGCACCATGAATTATAGATGCCTGACATATCACACCAAGCTATTATGATTTTTTTTTTTCCACAAGCAAGCTATGAATAATGAAGAAGATCTATTAAATTTATAATATTCTCTATCTTTGGTATAAGAACGGGAAGGCAAAGCCTGATGATGCCTTTTATCGCTCTCCCCTCCCTCTCTGGGCTCCGGCAGCTCAGACAATGTGAGTTTCAATATGGACTCTGCGTATTTAGAAAAAATTATTGACGTTGTTGAGACTTCAGCCCTGGGGTCCCTCCATGAGACACAGGAGGGTATCTCACGGCTTTATTCAGATCGCTGGGGATTGTGGCCGACCCAGGGCCGCTGTGCAAGGGGCTGTGGCGGACATGGCCCCACCATCCACTCCTGTGCCAGTGGCCTCCTGCCTCCTTTTCTGGTGCATTCTGCAGGAAGGATGGAGGTAGAGGAGGGTGTTTAAATGGAGGGGTTGGAGGGAGGTTGTGACAGGCGGCCGAGAGGGACTACATGAGAGGAGAGTACGAACCCCCATGGATGAGAACCGTGACCCTCAGCCGCCCCCTCTCAGGGGTTTCCCCTCAGCGGCCCCTCCTCAACGCTTTCCCCTGGGGTCTCCCCTCAGTGGCCTTTGCCTCGGGGGTCTCCCCTCAGCCATTCCTCCTCAGGGGTCTCCCCTGGGCACCGCCTTTGCCGCCATTTCCCCTCAGACCCTTCCCCCACCCCGGGGTCTCCCCTCAGCCCTTTCCCGCGGGGTCTCCCCCGGCCCCCCCCCAGGGGCGCGGCCCCGCCCCCTCCCCCGCGCGCGGCAGCCCCGCGCGGTGCCCGCGCGCCGCCGGTGACGTCACAGCGCGTTATTGCCCGTGCCCGTGAATGACTGAGCGCCGGGGGGGGAAGGGGGGACGGGGAGGCCGCGCGCGCGGCGCCCGGCCAGGCGGAAATGGGCGCGCGGGCCGCGGCGGCGGGCGGGGGAGGGGCGAGCGGCAGGTGGGGCCGCGCCCGGCGGCGCCGCGAAATGGCGGCGGGAGGGTCCTGGGGCCGCGGGTTCGGGCCCGGGCCCGGGCGGGGGACGGGACGTGCGCAGGGGGACCAGGGTCGGCACCTGCCCTCGGGTGCGGGGGTTCCTGAGCAGAACACTGGTGTCTGCAGGCGTCGGGCCATGGGGAGCCCCCATCCACATCATCATCCCATGCCCATCCATATCCTTGTCCCCTGCTCCGTGCCCATTCCTGTCTCTTTACCCATTCCCATCCTCATGCCAGTTCTTGTCCTCATTCCCGTCCCCAACGTCATCCCCATCCCTATCCACATCCTTATCCCCATTGCCATCCCTATGCCGGCTCCTCAGTGCCTGCTGTGGGTGACGAAGTGGGACCCGTGGCTGGTGTCACCCACTGAGGCTCTCGGCTGCCACAGGGCCCCCTCAGGGGTGGCTCAGCCCCCGGCGCTCTGTCCAGAGTGTTCCGGGATGGCTTCCTACGGCTTCCTTGGCCGTATTCCTGCCCGGCTCCTGCCTTGGCCATCAGTGCTTCCCCAGTTGCAGCCACAGCCTGTTTGTCCTACCGTGACAGGTTCGATCCTGCCCTGTTCCATCCTGGGCACAGTGACAAGTGCATTGTCCTTCACCCATCCCCCTGACCGCGTTACCCTTGCACACCCCACCGCTCACCTGCCAGATCCTGCACATGGACCTGCCTTGTTCCCATTCTCTTGGACCTGCCTTGTTCCCCCTGTCTTGGACCTGCCTTGTTCCCCCTCTCTTGGACCTGCCTTGTTCCCCCTCTCTTGGACCTGCTTTGTTCCCACTCTCCTGGCTGGTGGCCCTGTCCTGGCACTGTCTCTCATTCGGGATCAAACAGAACCTGTCACCTGCTTCTTCAATGTTCAAACAAGCCACTTTAAGCTTTCTCATGTGTCTCCAGCTTGGCTGTGCCACGAGGATTACGATTTATGGCAGCGTGAGGCAGCCGGGGTGCTGCGTGTCCTGGCCCCATCAGGCACGGGTGGCTCTCGGTGTCTGGAGCTGAGGCTTCTCCCCCAACCCAAACCCATAGGATATATGAATTCCTTGGGCCATTCGGATCACCCAGAGCTTCCCCATGGACTCCAGGTGAGCAGGACTGGACACAGGGTGCTGCCCTTGTGGCAGTGGGAATCACCTGCACCGGGAGCAATTTGCTCCATTGGTGCGGTGCAAAATGAGAGGCACAGGGGGAAGATGATGGCACTTAATTTTATTTATGGGGTCAAGTATCTGCTAATGGCAGAGAGGTTTAAACTCTGGGATACAGAAACACTCCAGAAGCAAATGCCTGGGTGCATTTCAGTGCACACACAAGGTGATTAAACCCCAGGCTGTCCCTTGCCACCTGAAAGCTGGATAAAGCACAAAGAAAAACGTCTGCAGTGTAGCCGACTCCTCTTGTCCATGCCCAACAGGAAGGTAAGAGCTTTACTGATGCATCCCGTGTGTGATACCTCTGGGAGCTGCTGGAGCCAAACAAGATGGACACAACAAATGCCTTGTGGATATAATCGTTCCCAGGCACAGCAGAAAGGAAGGAAGACTTCTATAAACAATTACCATGCAAGCTGCAAGAGTAGCATTTGCAGTAGCTCTCCAGGGCCCTGATAATACTCCCCGAGACATGCCGAGATGGATAGGATTTATAAACCGTGGATGGGTATTTCCTACATTGCATCTCTCCCGGCAGTATTATCCCATGAAGCTCTCTGCAGAAGACATATATGTTCATGAAAACATTTTATAGCCCTGTTGTGCTGGGATTAATATCAGATAAGAAAGTCCAGATCACGTGTATTTTGTTCTTCCCAGCACATTTCCGAGTTTGCAAATAGAAAAGAGTCCAAAGGAGCAGATGACTGTTAATTAATATTCTTGCAACTTGATGCAATTTTGGCATTTCAGACACACTTTTCACAACAACTTACAGGTGATGCATTTCTTTAGAAGCAGACTTATGTGTGTGTCCAAAGATAGTGTCTCAACCTAGAGACGTTCAGATAGAGATGATATTTCTTGGTATACAAAAGCTGTTAGTGTTGGGAAGTCACTGATTGAACTCAGTGAGTGGTTTTGAGTCCCACAAAAAGCGTTGCAGGTGCCCTGGCATGGGGGTGAGGGCAATAAGGTGTCACACCTCATCACAGTGGTGACATTGTGTAAAAACCCTTTGGACACCCCTGTCCTCACCCATGGGCTCCCCCTGAACTATTGCTCTCCTCATTTTTTAGGACTGACCTTGAGAAACTACCCAGCACAACACAGCGTAGGGAACTTCCTGCACGACTCAGCTTCGTAACTGGAGGGAATTCAAGGAGATGTGACATTCAGGAGGTCAGGTTAGAAACCCATCTGCCCTTGTGGGCCCAGGCTGTGGGGGAGAGAGGTGACAGCACAAGATAGCAGCCCCAGATGCAGCTACTGGCACTAAGAGAGTCCACCTCGTTTTTCAGGCAATCACTTTGTCATAACAGCCTGTTTTGTGGAAAATGCCAGGATTTATTTCATGAATGACATACATGAACCACCCAAGGTAGGCAGATTGGAACTAGATGATCTTTAAGGTCCCTTCCAACCCAAACCATTCTAAGACTGTGGAGTCAGAAGTTTCCTTAACAGAAAAGCACAGAGTCATCTTTCTGAGGCTCATATGGACCCGCCTGGACTTACACCACTGTGAGACTCACCAGGGCCATCTCAGAAATCCAGTTCTCTTTCTGTAAGAGGGGGCATGTTGCTACCTTGCAATATTTTCCACACACAGAACTTCATGTGGAGAGAGCTGCAGGATGGGTTTAGCACAGTGAAACCTTATCCCTTCAACGTGGCCATGAAATCTTACACACCTTGAACATTCAGCCACCTGCTCTGAGCCCCACCACTGTGTTCCCAGAGTATTCCATGGTCACCAGTGTGCTCGAGGCCTTTCTGTCTGTCCGTGGGAGCCTGTGGTACCTCCAGGGAGTTGGTATTTGAGGCATCCTGGGATGCAGGAGCTGCTCCTGTGCCACCTGCAGCTTCCTCCCCGGGCAGGAGCGGTCAGATGGGCACAATGTGGGGATGATTTGCAAGGAGAATGGATCGTGTTGTGCTGAACATGTTTTGTTTTACATTAGGCTTATAACTTTAGGGCTAATGTTTGGTTTGGAAGCTCGAAGCTGTGCCCGAGCCCCCAGCTGCCAGCTCTAGAGCAGGCAGTGGTGTAATAGCCATTTAATTCCCCTGCACTGTAATCTGATGGTGGGATGCGCTCCCAGGCTGCTTTTAGGTCTGACTGGGGAACGAAATCAATCACAGAACACCCGTTACAACGAAAGCGCTGTTGGTGTCAATTACCTAAACTCTGCGAACGTAACTCTTCTAATTTCCTGTTAAATCAGTAATGTTACCAATCTCAGTCTATTATTTTAATTAGGACTGTGACTGCAGTTGCTAGGAGCTGAGCGAGCGCAGACAAATGCGAATGTGTAATTAGTCCCACAAACGAGTGGCAAGTTGAATGTGTCAACATCCTGGATAGTTACAACATGGGGTGCAGCAGGAGGCCAAGCAATTTGGGCCAGATCCTGATCTCACTGGCCTCGGCGCCAGCCCAGCGGACTCCGCTGAGGTCAGCAATACCCCGGACATGAGCTGGGCTCAGGGAATCCAGATCTGGCCCCTGGTCATCACAGCCTTTTGGATCTTCACCCTGGGTTATTTTTAAAATGTCTGATGTCCCACCTTGTTTGATTAATTTTTTTTTTCTTGCTGTAACGCCTCCTCAGAGCCAATTATCCTGCAGTGAGCACTGCAGTCAGGTTAGCCGAACGTGGGTGTTCCCAGCGCCAGCCGGCATCAGATTCCAGCCCTCCCTGGGGACAGGAGTTCCTAGGGTGGGTATGGAAGTGCTTGGCTCCCTCCTCTCCCTTCCTAGGTGTGAAAGAAACCTCTCAGGTTCTGTCACATTTGACTGCCTCACGCATCCCCAAAACAGCCGCGCATTGACAAGGGGGACAGGCGTTCCGACAGCAGAGCAGCGTTAGCCACCAACCTCACCAGAAAACATGGGCTGAGGACAGAACCCCTGGCTCAGTATAGAGCCAAACTGGGAGAGAAAACAATGTGGCACTGCAGATGCAGTGTGCGCTGCTCACTGACGACCCCCGGCTGCTCCCAGTGAGTGCCGTGTGCCCGGAGGTCCAGCCCGGCACCGGCATCCAGCATGGAATGGCACAGGAGGGAGAGCACTGCTTTTATTAGCACTTGGCCATCAGTCAGCAGTCCACACTCCACAAATAAATGAACAGGCTGGGTGCATGTCATCCCAGTTCACATGTAACAGAAATAACACTGGACTGGAACCAGAGTTAACACAGCTGAGATTTGGGATGTGGCTGATTTGGAGAGAGGGCAGATGGCAGGGACTCGCTGGGCTATACCTGCTCTTGGAGGCAAACCTGATTTACAGCTCCATCCATCTTCCACACTCTAACTTCCCTGCTGTAGTAGGTTGCTCTCCTACTTCATGTGGTACATCTTTCAGAACAAATAGACTAGGAAAAAGTCAAGGGTTTGGTGTATATTGGATGGACTGATTTGGTCACCTTTCCAAGAGAAAACCAGTATAGAAATGGTATGAAAAATGTGAGAGAACCCTGAGGGTGTTGTGTGAAGGTTATTCCCAGGGGACCTGGGGACCACGCAGTGATGCTGTGCCAACATGACCACTGCAGTGCCTTTGGTCCTGGTACCTCATCTGGGGCTGGCTGTGGCTCCATGCTCTCATTTATGGGTTGCGTTAGATTGGATTTTTCCTCCTCTTTTGTGACATTTAAACAGAGGTCAGGCCCTGTTACAGGATGCATTAATCTTTGAGCCCAGTTCCCCAGTGATGGAGCCTCTGCCACCTCCTTGCAAGAGCTGCTGCGACCTTGCAGAAGGTGCCTGACCTGCCCTTGTTTTCTTCCCACTTATTTTCCTTTAGTCCTACAGGAAACAGCTTTAACCAAAGCCACATTGCATATGTGTTTTGTAACAACAGTCCATTGTTACTGTCACTAGTGGGTTTTCAGGCCCTGTCCCAGCACATGTTCTTGCAGCAGAAAGGCCAGCATCCCTCCAGGAAGGAGCTGAGGCTCACCAGTCCTGATGGCCGGGTGCCTGCTCCATCCCAGAGAGCCCTGGGCCGGGTGGCTGTCACCTCTGAGTTGTTGCAGGTCAATACACTCATCCAAAGAGCCCACAGGCTGGCAGAGCTGCCACCAAACCCCTTGAGATGCCTGTTTTGTGCAGAAAACACAGGAGGAATTGCTGTCCTCACACCCTTGGGGTCTGAAGGCACCAGGAGCCACAGCTGGTGGAATGTTGCAGCACCCCTCGTGCTCTGTTGATCCTTACTCCGGCTTTCTGCAGGAAGAGAGGTGTAAAGCCCCTGTACCATCCCAGCTCCGGGCTGGCCAGGCAGGTTCCTCACCCCACCATGCAGGCCTCTGAGGTGAACCCCTTGATTAAAGTCTATGTGATGTCATAAACGTGCACAGATACCCTTAACCGTAGGATTGTGCAACTGGCTGGTAATGTGCATGTTAATAAGGCTATTAAGGTTTACAAATATTCTGCTCTTCCTTACAGTTTATAATTTAATTAATTGCCAGTTAATTGTCTTATTTTCCCCCTGTGATTGATGTCAGTGAGTGGGATTAGGCAGCATCAGATGACAGAGGAAGGAGGAATGAATGCAGCATCCTATGATGGTATGAGAGGAGATGTTTTTATGGACAAATCCTTTCTGACATGGATGAATACCTCAGTGAGATATCAGAGAGTATCAGCTCAATACATATTGTAATGGGATCATTAGTGGAGGTACCAGCTGTGTGAGGTTTGTATTCACAAGCCACGAGTAAGTAACGGGGAAATATTGGCTTCTTGGAAATGTTTGCCAAGCATAAATCTTTCCTGTTTTTACTGAGCTGGTGCTCAGTTTACATAAACTGGGAAATAATTCGCTTAGGCTTGTGGGACTGCTCCAGCTACCCCCAAAGTCGGTCATGGCAGGGCAGCCTTGGTGAAGGAGGGGAATCTAAATGCAGCCCTGCTGGGAAGTAGTTTTCCATGGGGAAAAATTAAAGAGGAGGGTCTCCCACCAGTGTGCGTGAGGCAGGCAGTGGCTCCGTCCCTAAAACAAGAGGCATCTTTTCTTCTAAGCGGGGAAGGGGGGATGGCTGAGCAGACACTGCATTATTTTCTCTCCCAGGATTTTGAGTCTCTCACCAGGCTTGTTTGCACCCTGCCCACCCCCGAATGCCTGTTTGATGGACAGGTCTGTGCATCACAGACGTGCTGCGAATATCATTCCTTCAAGATCCCATTGTGCACGCAGACATGGGCAACGTGCAGCCACAAGGGCCAAGTGGGTCACTGAGCTCAGGTTGATTCTGACCTGGAGATGGTGCAGAAGGAGCTTCAGCGCTTTTGCCTTCCCTGAGTCTTTCTGGGTGACCAAAGGCAGCCAGCTCTGTGGGGGAATAGTATTCCTTTAGCTCCCAAAGCCTACAGCGGTGCCAAGCAAGGGGATCTGGGGTAAACAAAAACTCAGGCGACTTTTGACCAGACTTTGATTGCATTTCAGCAGAATAAGCCTGGAGGGATTCCAGTGGCTTTGGTGTGAGTGGGATCAGACTGTGAAACTGGGCTGCACAGCAGAAAGCCTGAATGTTGCTGCTGGGGTGGGTGTGCAGTGTGGTTGAACCCCTGCTTAAATTGGCACGAACTAACGAGGTCATTTCTGAGGCTGTAATCGGAACACGGAGCCAGCCAAACCACATCTGTCTCCTTTAATTCATTCCTTCCATTTTGGGGACTTAGCCTTTAGGAACAGCTATCGGTGATTACATAAAAGAGATTAGCCAACATTTCTGCATAAATCAAGGCCAGTGCAAGATGTTTCCTAAGTGTGTTGCGAAACCTGGGGCTGGTGGAGGACAAGTTCCTCCTCTTGGGGAGCACGCGGTCAAGGACAAAACCTTCCTGCTTCTCAAATTGGCCTTTCAGATAAAAACCTCTCCAAGCACAGATGTGTATGGTGGGGCATGGTCTGCCCCAGGGTTGCCTGGTGTGGATTTTTTCACTAAAGCAGATTTTCTATCCAAGATACACAATGGAAACAATGAAGGAAAGGGAAGGGCTGGAGAACCTTGTTGTAAACCAGACCCCCATGTGTGAATGCAAATCAGTCTTGCTGCTGAAGGAAAAGCCAAACCAGAATGTGTTACATTTACTCTTTTAGCACAGTTGCTAAGAAAATATCTTGATTCGAACACTGTTGGATGACTCAACAAATCTTTTTTTTCTGCTTTGTTTTTTTTTCTCTTTTTTCATTTTGAGGCAATTTCATCATTCTTCCCCTGTTTGTCGCTCTGTTAACATGCCGAGTGAGGTTGTCCCGAGGTCAAGGAGTTGGAATTTCCCTTCCAGTGTTGTCTTACTGCTCCTCTCCTTTTTTTCTTGCTTTTTTTGCTGCAGGTCAGAGCAGATCTGTGGTGAGGTTGGTAGGGAAAAGCTCAGTCCTTCTCTCCCACTCCATCTGCCCTGGGTAGTGCCAGTCCCGTGACAGGAGAGCACCTGGCTGGGTATTGTCCTTCCACCTCATCATCAGTAGGCTGGCATCCCAGCTTCCCTCGTGAGCTTTTAGGGCAAAGTTACCAAAAGCACTCTTGTGGTTTTGATTTCTTAATTTTTGAGGAACTGAACATGAGATGCAGCAGCTGAGTTTCAACAGAACTGAACACCAGTAGCTCCCGTTACTGGCTGAGCACTCACTGCTGCGTGAAATCAGGCCTGGAGTGTCTTTAATGGTATTTATTGTTTAGAGGAGAATTGTGCTTCAAACCTGAGCAAGACCTGGGAGAAATCAAAGAAAGGAGGATTTACACTCTTCTGGTAGGAAACTGAAACAATGTACAATTTAAGATCTGCCATTTAAATGTATGTTGGCTCCTCATGATGAAACCACCTGCCCAAAGGCATTTAGAATTATTTTTTTTAAAAGCACAAAGATGCTTATTTCTTATTGAAATGTTCAGGAAACACATGCCCAGGAATAGAGCCAAAAATGAAGCTGGTTATCTTTCTTCATGCTTTGATCTCTAACATCTTTCAAAATCTGCCCTCCAAGTAATGTGCCCAAGGATGCACAAAATCAAGGGCTGAGTCTTTATCTCCTCCACTTGATCATCTCTGCACTGCAATTCACAACACAGATACATTCCTCCTCAGGACTAGCCCTGGCTGAGGCAGTCGACAAGAGTAATCCCAGAAATACGGGTTGTGGACGGGAATTCACAAATGCCCTGCATGGGTGCCATCCCCATTTCCTCCCATCCAGGTTGCAGCTGCATTTGGCCCATGATTCTCCCCAGATATGTGGGGAATTTAAAGATCTATCCCAGTCCTTGACCTACATGGAGGAGCACAGAGCCAGTCATCTCTGAACTAACAGCCACAGAGAATCTGAGGCCTTTTCATGCTGGAAATGCCACGGGGAGGAAGGAGAGTGCCTGCAGACAGCAACCGCCTCTGTAGTGAAGGGAAGTCTGAAGTTTCCCCTCTGCTTTTTCGTGCATAACAGCATCTGTACGCCTCATTTCCATCTTCACAGCTCCTGTAATTTACATAATGAACATTTGCAAAGCCTGAGATCTGGGTTCACTTTGTACCACATTTATTGTAGATGACCTTCAGCATATCATCAGAAAAGTTTCCCAGGCAATTTTCCCGAAGGGTGTGAATGTGAAACCTAAGATCGTCAGGGAAGGAGGAAAGGGGAATGAAAGCAGATTTCTGAGATATCTGTCATTCAAAGATCTGTTTTCGCTTCTGCAGCAGAACAAAAATATTTGAATTTAAAAAGAAAGGAGTTTTGTCTTTAAAGCAAGCATTGGTATCTGGTCCCTCAATAAAGTGACTTTAATTAGGTTTGCCTTCCTAGATCTGCAGAAAGAATATTTCCTTGATAAAAATGCATTTAAAAAATATTAAGCAGAGCGAAAAAAACCCTCAGAGAGACAATTTTATTTGTACTCCTTCATAAACAATGGCTGTAAAATGAGTTTATCCAGTTTGGCCCCCTGATCAGGTAATGAATCTGAAAAAAAGTCTGGTGACAAATAACTGGCAATCTAGCAGAGATTCAGGACTGAGGAGGAATTCTGACCTCGAAGGATAGGAATAGGACATCAGGGTGAGAACAAGCAGCTGAAGCCACTTATGGCTCCTCTGACTGAAGGTGTCAGCTGCAGCTCTGATTGCACCTCCTGATAGTGCTCCAGCAATCACAAAGTGATAAAGCAGGAACTGACCCATTTTTGCTTCTGACACCCATCCTCAATGAACTGTCCTTTTCACCCCCGAGTTCCTGCACAGTTCATCTGACAGAGAGTCCTGGGAAGCTGCATCTCCAACATTATATTGAACTTGTTGTTATATTTACATGGGGCAACAGGGAAGACACTTTCCTAGGTGTTTGCTGGCTTCTGGATAAGCACAATTCAGGGATCGTCTTGTCTGAGAGGTGCTTGTGAGTCCACTTTTTGTTTGCTGTTTGGGCTACAACACAGGTTATTGCTCACTGCAGCAATGGAGGATGCTTTGAAAGAAGGAATTAATTTTGTAACTGACTCAGGACTCCTGTTTGTACAGAAAAAGAGTTGAAAGCTGAAGTGCAGAGCCTTATTCTGGTGATGAAGAAGGGTTCTCATATCAGCTGTCATAAGACTCTTCAGACAGAATGAATCACAAACCCACCATGACAGGCATGCTGGAAATGCTCACGTAGATAAACCTGACACCATTCCTGTTGCTGTAGGCCAGGCATATATGAAGTGTTGCTTTACATAATAATCTTGAGAAGGCAAGCAAGCTTTTTAGGTTCCTTTGAGCTTGGAAAACAGTGCCCCGTGTGCCCTCCTCTTGGGGCAGGTAGGTGTATTTGCACACTGCCAGGTAATTACAATGTGATGGATATCTGTATCTTCCTATGGCTCATGTGCTGCCACTGGTATATCCATATATCCTTTGGGATTGATGCTACAGCTATAGTGCCAGTGTATGGGTGATAACTGGAATCTGGGTGAATCTTCACCAACTCGTTTCTTTTAGTGTGGTCTGGCTCTTGGACTCCAGTCATTACCTTGGCCTGCAGACAGATAATTGTACAATTCAGTATTTGGAAGATGGGCTGCATGTTGCAAACTTTCCATCTTAGGGCCAGAAAGGAAAGGGGGTGGATTGGAGGGAGAAGAGGAATGCTGCTGTCCAAGAGACCCTGGGAGGGACCTCTGGTCCTCGGTGGCTGCTGTGTCAGGCACAGCAGACAGGGCTGTAGGAGGAGCGTGTGTGTCAGATGAGGTGTCGAGCAACATGTTATCCTGTGCCAAATGTGGGATCTCTGCAGCTCCCCTGTGCATTGTCCTAAAATGACATGAATCTGCCATAGTCACAGTTCAGGGCTGCTGGACCTTCCCTCTGGATTGGGAGGGCTTTTGCTTTTAGCCATGAAGAAAGATCATGCATTTTTTAAGCACATGCTGGAGTTGTGAACAAATGGTTAATGTAGCTGCAAAGCAGCCAGAGAAGCTGTTCCTTGGGCTTAGGAATGTTTCCTCCTTTCAGCCTACCCTTTTTCTGTCTTTCTTTCCTTCTTTTTTTTTTTTATGGTACCATATAGTGTTTAATAATTCAATACATATATAATCCAAATAAACACACTAATTAACCTTTGTTTTGAGAAATTTAATTAGTTAATACTTAGTCTCTGTTCAGCTTCCAAATAGTTTGGAGTTGGAAAGGTGCCATGGGGAAAGCATGGCAAAATATGTTTAATGCTGAGCACCTTCAATTATTTAAACAGTAACGTGGGCTGGACCAATTAGAAAACAAAGTTGTTATACAGGCATATACATGCTGAAATATCTTGATGTAGTGTTCCCAAACTT
Source organism: Corvus kubaryi (assembly GCF_017639235.1). Lineage (NCBI taxonomy): Eukaryota > Metazoa > Chordata > Aves > Passeriformes > Corvidae > Corvus > Corvus kubaryi. The sequence continues at coordinate 15,203,250 of NW_024581136.1, forward strand.
CAGCCTTGCTGCAAAATATGTGGTGAAATATATCTGTGCATAAAGCAAGTCTACGGAGGAGGGAATCTGGTGGATGAGGAGTGATTCAGCTGCTTGCCAGGAACCCCAGAACTTCTCTGCTGGGCTCAGGGTGCAGCAGGGGTGAGGGAGGTGCTAAAGCTGTTGTGGTGGTGACTGCCCACCCTGGCTGTGGAAAGCTGGAGGACAAATCTTGCCCTGTGTCCCAAACAGATGATGGATTTTCAGAAAGGTCAAATGCTGTGCTGTGACTCACTAGTACTAGTCATCCATGGCCCAAGTGCCTTCAAAATGTGTTACTGTAGGATAATAATTTTAGCCAAATCCTCAAGCTTTAATATTCTTCCCCAGCTGAACTGTAAATAAAATTATTTCCTAAGAGCACTTATTTGAGCTTGATTATTAAATACATTGCCAAAATCTGGTCGGTTAATATACTGCCTGCTACTTGAGCTGAAGTATCTGAAAGACAAAGAATGAAGTAAACGAAAAGGAAATCAACATTTTGCTAAATTGCATGTTTTTAAAAATCCTATAATTGAGCCTGCTACTTCATTTCCATTTGTAAAACAGATTGAGTTCCCCTTCCATCTACTAATGGATCTGGTTTATCTCTGATACTAATTGCAGCATTTGCATGGTTTGCAGAGGCTGCCGGTGACAGGACGTTGGGTTGGGAAAGTCAAACTGCTCCTGCTGAGCTCTGGGCTGTCACTGAGGAGTGATACTTGGCACCGAGCTCTGCTGAACTTCAAGCCCTTGTTCTTTCTCCTATGGCTCCAAAGTCTGGGTCAATCAACCAAAATAAACTTGTTAATTCGTTGTCAGGATTCTGTGCCTCAGGTCTCACTCGAGAAGCAGTGGGGAAGGCTCAGGTGATAATAAAGCAACACCAGACAGTCTGGATGTTTAATTAAACTTGTCCGTGCTCTCTCTGACCTAGTGACTGGGCTGGAAATGTCACCAGAACAGAGGTTGCTCATGAGGCTTCCACATGGGCTTTCCTGCTGCACAAGGATGTGGGGAGCCAGCTCTTTTCTCATTCTTTCAAGTTATTGTTGGGAAGGGAATTATGCTCCGAAGATCTGGGGGAAAAGAAAACAAGTTTGGATTTCTTTAGATGAATGAGCATTTTCTTGGGCCCTGCTCTAGCAAATCTGTTTGCACACACCTGAATTAAGCACTTCTGGGTGCTGGGTCTGGTGGAAATGTGCCTGGCTCCTAGTTAGCAGCTATTCAAGAGCTCAAGTATACACCTTTTATTGCTGGGCTGAGGAGGCAAAGCAGCTTTCAGAGGATTGTACACAGGAATGTAACTTTTAGACCTCTGTTCTCCCCTACCCGTTGGTCTTTGCAGCCCAGACCAGGATACTTTTCTTGGTGTCCCTGTGCACAAATCTATGATGAAAGCTTCTGTGAGGTGTTTCAGCCTCTAACATCAGTATCCCCACCTGCAGGAGCAAGCTGAGGATTCACCCTTTGCTGTCCATCCTTTCATTTTGCATTTACAAACAGAAAGTTTTGGGTTTGTTTTTTTTTTTAAGGCACTTTTGAAAGTGATCCATTGGATTCCCAGCATGGCAGAGGGAGCCCTGGCTACACAGTGGCCTTTATGGAGCAGGTCCATGGGCTCTGTGCCACCAGCACCACAGGGGAGCTTGTAATAACCACACCAGCTCAGACCAGATGTCTTGGAGAGGAGACACATGGCTGCAAGTTCAGGAGAACGTGGAGGGGAGAAGGGGTTCTGCTCTAATATACATAATTTATTTTAAAAGTTTGCAGGTGTTAGAATTTTTATTGAAGGCAGGGAGCTGAGAAATCGTATCCAGTCGGTGAGGTAATGGTTTCTCGACTCGGGGAGCACACACAATCTGCATTGAATAAAGGGCAGCTGTGTTGCCAACAAAATTTTATATATATATATATGAAAACTAATCTGAGCCGTACCAAGCCAGACCTCCGCTCCTGCAAATCCTGGGAGAGAGCAAGAAAATCCACTGACTGCTCACAGCTTTCCTCCCAAAGCTGGTGCGGACTTGCCCCCCAAGGTGTGGGAGCCCCTGTCCCGACTGGCATCCACCCCGACAGCTGTGGGGGCTGAGCTGTGGGGATCAGGGATGCTGCCATGCTGGAGCCATCCCTGCAGCTCATCACAGGCTTTGGGGGAGTGGGAACAGCTGCTTCCCCTGTCAACTCCCAACTAATGCCTGTGACGTGTGGTCCCACGGGGGCCAGGTAGAGCCGGGTCCTTGCCTCAGCTCCAGCTGCAGGGTTTTGCTCTCCTAAGCCAGAGAAGGAGGAGAGCTCACACCAGCAGTGGTTCCCATGGAGCTATTCAACGGCTGTAGTTTTCTGTTTCCTTTTTCTCTGGGCTCAGTTCTGCTATATGTTGAAGCCCCAGTAGACAATTTTTTTTCTTCTTTTTTTTTTTTTTTTTTATAGACAGGTTGTAATGTCAGGATATGAGGTTGAAAGGGCAGGTCTGAGTCAACTCTCAGATGAATTCTGAGCATTTCCTTTCTACGTGGATGAGTTCCAAGAATTTATCTCAGTTCAATAAACCCCACTTATTTCTGATGCTCATTCAAACAGACTTTGAATCCCTCGCACCCACAGACCAGGGCTGGTCATCTGGGTTCTGCAGAGCTCTTTCCAGAGAAGTCAGGACATGTGGAGTCAGTAGGGGGGATGTTTTGGGGTGGCAGATGAAGTGGATTTCTTTATTTTTATATATATTATAGTTATTACAAATTTTTTATATATCTATAACTGTATTTATATAATCTGCTGCCTGTCAGGATACAGCCTGTAAGACTCGGGTAGCATCCTTTCAGGTGCTGCCTGCATCCAGTGCGTGGGGCAGAACGCTCTGGCAGACACAGGTCCTGCTCTAGGGGTGTGGGTACAGGCTTTGTCCTCAGCACAGCCCCTCCAGGAATGTGGCACCTTCCCATCACACAGCAGTTACATAAACAGGGCTAAAATTAGAGCAAATGACACTTCACAGGTGGAACATCATCCCCAGGAGCTCTCAGGGTTTCTACCAGCTGGGGCTAAGGAAGGCACAGCCATGGTGTGGGGCTCTGATGCTGGAACCCCCACATCCCAGCAGGCTGCCCCCAACATCCTCCACATCCCTGAGCCTGGACTGAGTGAGTCCCACGGGGTCTTTCTGGCTGCCTGAAGTAAATTTTCTCTTATTTCCCTCCGGGCTGTCTTTTCCCCTGTTGCTGAATTTTGCTCAGCATAATGATTTCAAGGGCACCATTTTCAATTTCCTCTGCAGAGCCAAAATTAATACTGAGTTTATGCCACAGCGTAGCGGCGCTTTAAGCATCCACCAGCAGTGTGCATATTTCACAATAATGTAATGGCTCCTAAACCCAAATACTGCTTAAACCACCACGGTACTCCACTGTAAATATCAGCAATTCTGCCTGAACTGCGGTGCCAGCAATGACGACTCTGTAGGTGCTGCTGATGTGCCCATTAACATCCCCCCAGGATAACCATTTTATTAGCACCAGCGGCATGTTTGGATGCTGCTGCAGGGCAGGAAGAGGTTCTGGTCCTCACCTGGGAGAATGGAAAGACTCACTTACAGCTTGCATTTTGCCCTTTCCCTTTCCCTACTGCCTCTGTAGGGCAGCCCCTCTCCTCTCGCTTCCATTACTTCTCTCTCATCATGGCTCTGGGTAAGGCTTAGATCCAGACAAGAAAGTTTGGGTCTGTTTTCCTCAGTCCCCAAGTCTTGTGGGCAAATTGTTGAGATGAAGGATTTTAGCTGAGTTACTCCTTTGGTTTATGCCCTTCTGTTTATGCTTCACCCCTTACAAGGGAGGTGGCCATGGGGTTTTTTTAAGTAAAACAAGTAGGTGGGAAGAACAGAGGGAAATTTGTCAAAAGAACAGGTTCTAAGTGATTGCCAAGCTATGGATTGTCTGACCATGTTCGCTGCCTTGGGATGGTGATTTTGACTCTGTTTAGAAAGGAGCAGGAGGATTACAGAACCCATGTGTGCAAAAGTACACAAGCCATTAATTATGGCGACTGCTGCGTGATAGGACCTAGCAAGAGCTAATGGAGCCTGAGAAACCTGTGGAAAATGTTAGTGAGAGCTGTCAGGATGTTTGTCTTTGAGCTGCTCTGGATGATCTCATCTCTCCAACGTTTCAGAGGGCGAGGGGTGTGCCGGGTCAGCTGGAGCTGGCGGGCAGGCGCCCAGCTTGGGAAAGAGGGCGATGGGCTGCGGGCTCGGGCTCTGCCCAGGCAGAGAGAGGGGCACTTACTGTGCTCCACTGCTGGAGCTGAAAAATAGGGATGGAAAGAGTAGGGCTTGAGGGTATTTGGAAAGCATCGTGTTGTGTCTTTTCTTCCTGCTCCTCTGAAACAGTCTAAATGAAATGTCACTTGGCATTGCATAACAGGGTGATGCAGGTCCTGGGGAGCAGCTCAGAGGGGCAGTACTAGAGCTGCAGGAGAGGGGCTGCAGCAGGCAGGAGGGATGTGGCTGGGATGGGGAGCTGATGTGCTGCTGCCTGCAGGGCACATTCCCAGGGGAATTCCTGCTGCTCCCACCCCTTCTCCAGGCCATGGCTCGCAGAGACTGTGCCCAGAGGACCAAGTGATGACAAACAGGTCAAAAATGGTGGCTTGGCGATGTCAGAGCCAGGGGTCAGCTCTCTGTTCTGATTTATAAGAGATGTCTCTCTGTGTCCCAGGGCTGCCTTGGCTTTTCATTCATGCTGGCGATGACGAAGGGCCGTGCTTAAGCAGCATGACCGTGCTGGCACGGGCGGCTTTTAGGAGCAGGAAACCGCTCCCTTTATCCTCGCTTGATCTTTCGGAGTGAAATATGTGCAGTGCCCTTGTCAGCAGTAAGAGCCTCCTAAGAAAAGAAAGAAAGGTTAGCAAGCAGAAACAGATGTTTACCTTTAACTTCTTGCTTTGTGGTGACTGGGGAGACTGGGGGAGGGGGGTTTGCAGGGCAGGAGGAAATGCTCTCTGGAAGCCTGAGAAAGTCCTGTCGGATCGAATCAGCCTTTCCCTTGATTTTGCTGTGGTTTTTATTTGGCCCAGTGTTCTTTCATCATTATTATTATTATTATTTAAACACACCGTCCTCTTAAGGGAAACATTATTGCTTTTTCTTTCTTCTGCCTGAGCTTCTCAACATGATTAAGATATAGAAACCAAATGCCTGGACATGCGGATGATCTAATAGGCACCAACCAGCCCGAGTCACTGTGGCCCAGTTTAAAAACATGGCACTTTTCCAGAATCTATTTGTTTCTCTTAATATGGTGATTTGTTTTTCTATATTGCTCTCTATAATTATCACTGTGCTGCGTATTCACTGGCTCTAGGCTCAGTGTAATATAAATCTGGAATTAGTCTATTGAAGTCAGTGTCAGGTACATTTCCTTTAACATCTAAACTAGGTCTTAGGCCCATTTATCCTACTGTAGCTCCAAACTAACTATGCTGAAATAAATACACACTAATGTTTTCCAAAAAGCCCTAGCCACGGTCCTTGCCTACCCCTTCCACCCTTAGTCTAAACCTTGGGCTGGGGATTAGAGAAAAAATTTTGTCAGAGAAGGTAGTTCAGATTAAATATTAGAACGATTTTTTCACTAAAGAAGTGGTGAAACACTGAAATAAGTTGCCCAGGGAGGTGGTGGAGTCACTGTCTCTGGGAGTGTTCAAGAGGCCTCTGGATGTGGCACTTGGGGGACATGGTTTAGGGGTGATTGTTGGGTTGATGGTTGGACTCGATGGTCTTGAAGATCTCTTCCAACCTTGATAAGTCTGTGATTCTGTGAAGGTAACACCCGTGGCACCTTGCTGTGCCTTCAGACAGAGCCTTCCTTAACTCCCCACTGAAATCTGGCTGCGTTTGCCTTTGCTGGAGGAGAAAGGATGGCTCAGAGCAGTGCCTGCCCCTGCAACACTGGTGATGAGGTTGGTGTTCCTTCACCACTTGAGTTCAGCCTCCCTCCAAAATACAGGGTAACCCTGGGCTCAGGCTCCTCTTAAATCTGCTGCTTGAACCTTTTGTCTTTCTCTGGGCTGCCAGGGCTGGAAACTTCTCCTACAGGTCCATGAGATCTTGTGGCTTCTTGGTCTCCACATACGCCCTGTGCCTGATCAGAGCTGAATTGGGGCCAATATTTATCCTTCCCAAGGTTGTGTTCAGTAGTTCAGGAAGAAGGTGGGGAGGCCCTGGCACAGGGTACCCAGAGAAGCTGTGGCTGCTCCATCCCTGGAAGTGTCCAAGGCCAGGTTGGATGGGGCTTGGAGCAATGTGATCTGGTGGAAGGTGTCCCTGCCCATGGCTGGGGGTTGAAACAAGATAGTCTTTAAGGTACCTTGATGTTCTTAGAGGTCTTATCCAGCCTAAATGATTCTATGATTCTATACATGTAGAAATGTTCAGAGGAAACATTATCAGGGTTGCTGCTGCACACAGTGGCCACAGAGCTGACCTGCCTTGAGTAGAGGGACCACGGCTGGTCCTTGCTTGTCCCGTGCAAGCAGCCAAGTGCTTTTCTGCAGGCTCTGGTAAACATTTCTTAAAAAACAAAACAAAACAAAAATATAATTTTTCAATCTCTTCCAGTTTTATATTCTGATAATCTGGAGAGATCCTGATATATCTGAGGGATTAAGGGCTTTTTTTTTCCTTTCTCAGATGAAGGCTGTGCACATCAATGAGTGCCCAAAAATACACCTCGTGCTTCCCAGTGTTTTCCCCAATTTTTTTTCTTCAGTTGCTGCACAATAAATGCACTTCACAGGGCTGTGCTGCTGCTTGATAACACAGCTAGAGAGAAGCTATTTTCTGATTTTCAGATACCATGGTTTATCTCTAATGTTGGTTTTCACTGGCAGTTTAAGAAGTTCTTAGAAAACTCTTCAACTTCCCCCTTAGTACTGAGATGGTAAGAGCAGATAAAACTTGTCGTTTAATAATAACCACCAAAAACATTTAGAGGTTTTTTTGAGATAAACTCAGGAGCTATTATTTGGTTTTTAGAGACAACACATGGCTCACTTCTACCCCAAGGAGAAAGGGAAGTTATTAACTGTCCTTTCTACTGGATCTAAACAAACAAACCAACCAACCAACCAACCAACAAACCAACCAACCCACCAACCAAACAAAAAACCCAAAGAATGTAGATTTTTTAATTGAAAAGTTGAAACTTGAAGATCTGAGGACAAAATTTTCAATTCAAAGATCAAAGTTCAGATTGGGAGATTTTCTTGCTGGGTAGTTCTGTGGGCCAAGACACACGTCCTGTGTCACCATGTGATGCCCTTTCAAATGGGAATCAAGATGTTCCTGGTCATGGTGCCTCACTGGGGATGAGGCTGAGCTTGGGAGCTCTCCCCATGAAGAAGAAGGAAGCATATTTTCTTAGGGAAAAAAAAAAAAATTACTATTTTCCATAGGACAGAAGACCTGTTTGTAAAGATTTCTGTTACAAACCCACCATTTTTCCAGAAAACATTGTTCCTGCTGGCTACATGCATCACTTCAGAGCAGAGAGACCTTCTGGTCCTTCCCTAAGCGTCCCCCCAAACCAGCAATATCCAATCAGTTCCTGCTCCCTGTTAGAATTCAAACCACAGCCTTCCTCACCACTCCCTTTCTCAGATGACATTTAAACGTGTCACCGGTTACAACTGGTGTCACGTAATCTTTGCAACCGGTGCAGAAATTGCACTCTGGCTTCTAAAAACAGAAAAAGGAAGGGGATGGCTAAGAATGGACATAAATGCTCCAAAATGCCGGTGTGTTGCTGTCCTTGCTGCTGGTCTGACAGTGTTTCCACCACTCCTGCCCTTGGAAAGCAAAATAAATCTGGGCAGTGGTGAGTAATAACGTGTAATAAGCAGAGATGGGAAAAACATTTATAAGCGGTCAAATGACACAGATAGTGCGTCAACCCTGTCCCCACACCACATTTGATGGCACCTAAGTGTCACTAGGGATAAGGAGAGGGTACTGGGACATGTCTGCTAAGAAGCTGGAGTACATTCCTATGGAGGAGCTGGAAGGGGATCCCAAAAGGGATCCTCAAAAGACTCCTAAAGGGATTCATAGAATCATTAAGGTTGGTAAAGACATCTAAGGTCATGAAGTCCAGCCATCAACCCAGCAGCACCTCTATGTTCACCACTAAAGCAAGCCCTCAAGTGCCATATCCATGTGTTTTTAACACTCCTAGGGATGGTGACTTCACAGCTTCCTTGGGCAGCTTGCTCCAGTGCCTGACAACTCTTTCTGTGAGGATTTTTTTTCCTAATACCTAATATAAACCTCCCTGAATTCTGTCACCCATGGGCTCTTGCATTTCAGCGCTGGGCTGGTCAGAACACAGCCGTGCCCTGATACTGCCTTGAGTCTTGAACACACATGTGAACCATCCTAATTGCTTTCATCTGGCCCAAAATGTGGCCACTGGTAAGCACAGACCTGCTGTTTATGTAAAGTACAAAGGGGGCCAGACAGCCCTCTCGAGCTGTTTCCGTTTCCCCGTGATTAATATATTCAAGTCTATAGTCATTTGTTTTTACAAACTTCACAAACAAAACCTTAATGTTTTGGTACCAAGCTCAAATATGGGAACAATTCGGTTCCCAGCGCCAGCATTTCTGATGCAAGAACTGAAAGGCGTCCAGAAATGCCGTGTTTTCACTGAATAGTCTTCAGTCCCAAGATATAGCATTTTTAAAGCATTACAGAAGCAAAAACAATCCCAGTGCCTTGAAAGCTTTTTACACTGACGCTGCTTCATGGAAACACTGACTCAGGGCCAAATGGCTGATTATGTCGTGTGATGTAAGAAGGAGTTAGAAAGCTTAGCAAGGCATTAGAATAATGCAGTGTGTGTGTGTGTGTCTGTGTCTGTGTGCAGTGAGGGGGGGACATGGCACTTATTAGAAAGCTTTAAATCTTTTGCAGCTCCATGTTAGTGACTTGCAAAATAGTCTCAGACCCCGTTGAAAGCGATGGGATGCAATGTGTGACAAGCTCTAAGCTGCTGAGCTGAGCTCCTGCTCGAGATCTTTTCAGTTCATTTCAAGGCTGCAAAACCTTCCTCACTGGGGTGTGGGGGAAGCAAACGCCGCTGCTGTGCAGGCAAGGGAGAAAAGGACTCTGTTATACTGCTGGAAGGGGGACGAAGGCTGTAGCAATATTCAGGAGGAGTAGATTGTGGCTTGGCTTCTGTTGTCACACTGAACTAAGGGTGGAGATTTGGGGATGGTGCAGTTCTCCCCTGATTCAGATGCTGGCAAAGGGAGGGATGCGATGGAGTCCCAGCGCTGCCTGTTGCCTGCTCCATGCTGGTGGAAGCCACTTCATTGAGGAAGATTTTATCATTTACTTTATCTCATTGTCCAGGGAAGCCATTCATTACAACTCTGAGACAAGTAAAAATCAGAGATGACCCAAGTGCCTGGAGGCATAAAACCAGCTGCTGAATTGTTCAGCTTGTTTAATGAAATGGACCAGCACAAAGACACAGTTCAAGTATAGATCTATATATACAACACTGGCACTCAAACAATTTATGGAGCTCATTGCAAATTTAAGATTGGGAAACCTGGCTGGTGTCATCTGTTAGGAAGAGATTTGGGATTGAAAGTCCTATCAGAAAAGCTGCCCTTGATGTAGTGCTGTGATGGCAGAACATGAAGGAGCTGGGGATGTGCCAGCTCAAAGCTGCTGTGGGAGGTCAAGGGGAGCTGCTGCTGAAACCTCAGGTCTGGCTACAGCAAAGTGCTGTTGTCATGCTGCCCTTGGGTGGTGACTCCCTGCAGAGCCGCAGGTAAGTCACTGTCCCCGCTGCACCTGCAGGACAGACTGAGCTGCGAGGCAGATGTGCTGCAGTTCACTCCTGTTTTCTAAATATTTCCATTCTATACACACACACGGAGCCGTACCACAGCCATCCACGCTGTTCCTTCCTTCCCAGCCAACCCAGTTCCCAGCAGTTTGACTGTGAGTGGGCAGCTGTCTGCCCATACTGCCCTCTCTGCTCTCTCTGCCCCTACTGCCCTCTCTGCCCCCCTGCTCTCTCTGCCCTCACTGCTCTCTCTGCTCTCTCTGCCCTCGCCCTGTTCCCTCTCTGCCCCTGGCACAGCCCCGTGTCCTCTCCTGCCCGCTGGGCAGCTGTGATGGCTCCACACTGTGAGTGTTCCCAGCCTGTTCCTGGCGTGAAGGGTGAGTAAGGCTGTCTCATCACGCTGCTCCCACCTCCAGTGACTCATCGGCCGAGAGGAGATGCAGGCACTGAACTATATTTGATGCTTGTATCTGAAACACCGAGTTCGAATGACTGTGCAGGTCATTAGATCCCTAATTTCTCCTTTAATGGATTTTCTAATGTGCCTGATGAATAAAGAGATGCTCAGTAGTAAATAGAAATGCCATTTGCGACCTTGGACATGAAATGGGGCCATAATGTTGCCTTTGTTTATGTTTACCCAAGTGCTGTGCACCTCACGGAGGTGGAACAGTGTGAATGCTGCCGTGACAGGGGCTGGTAGTGCATGGCAGTGCCACTCTGGGCCACTGCCAAAGGAACAACCTGAGTGTGCGCAGGGTTTTCGGGACATGAATGATCCCCTTGACTCCTGATCGACTGCGGATACGACCTGGGCTGAATGGGTCTTGTGTTTGCACCGAGAGATGGCCCAGAAGGACCCAAGAGTGATTCCAAGCAGACACTGCTCAATGTTGCTTTGTATATGCAGGGTCCGTCCTCCCCCTGCCTGTGACCCCTGAGGGGGGTCCTGGGTGCCAGCGTGCCTGGGACTGTGCTCGGGGAGGGGCTGGCATGAGCAGGATCCTGCCTGTGGCCTGACCAACTCTGTAGGCTGGACTGACCCCTCAGAAAGGCTCACACTCACTGCACAGGGGCTGCTGTCCATCCTGCTTGGGTGTGCCCTGCTGGGTGCAGCAATTTGAGCCTCTTGTTTCAGAAGTGCCACACTGGCGCAGAATAATGTGATTATACATCCACATCCATTTGTGTAAAGCTGGCAGCCTCCTCGGCGAATATTTCTGTACCTCCAGTTTCTAAATGGCATTTCTGCTAGCAGCCATGTATCACCATTACCAGCAAGGCTTTGGAGGATGCAAAATGTGATATTACTTAAACCTCTGCAAGTACTGTCTGATAATTAATCAGGCGTTGGTTGGTTATGTTTTCACCTTACTCGATGGAGAATAATGCAATGCAAGGGAGCAGGATTTTGGTTAAAATTGTGTGGTGAGCTGCTCCCCCCAGGTCAGGACATGTGTATGTATGTCCAAATCTTTTTCTTCCTCCTGAAGCATCAGATAGCCACTGAGTCAGTGCCAGAGGTGAGAATTCTGCCCAGAGGAATCACAGATCCTATCCAAGACTGTGGACCCCCAGCCCTTGCTGGCCCAGACATCATTTGACTTTTGGGGTCTCATCCTGCAGCTGTTTCTGCTGTGGTGTTTTCTCCAATCGTGCCGTTATGTATTAATAGGGGATGGAGCTGGCAGCAGGAAAGGGCAGCAGAAGCACACATTTGTCTTGCTGTCCAGTAAGCCACATAACAAATAGTGATGCCAAGTGTAATCCTGCTTCAGTTAAAACTGTTCCTTTGGTTTGTCATCATTCATTGTTTGCAGTACAGCTGCTTAATGACAGGATGTGGGAATTGAAAAGTTTTTTATGTCCTCGGAGACTTTTTAAAATAAAAATTCCTGAGTGATGAAGGGGAAGAAGGTGCTTGTGTGGAAACTCTGGGTCTCAGCGCCGACGCACAGCCTGGATGGAGTGAGCGTTCCCCCAACAAGGCTCAGGAGATGGAGGTTTTGCTCTCAGCTTTAAAAATAACCTGCTGTATAAATCCAGGCAGTATGTGTGCCTCAGCTTGCTTTGCTTAAATTACACATCTGGCGCAGCTGCCTCTGCCTGGTGCCTTGCAGAACCGGACCTGTGTTTGATAGGAAGAAATGAAAAATAAAAGACAAATGCCATGGATCTGTGTGGGACCACTTCTTTGCAAAACACCCCATGGCCAGTTGAGTTAGCAAATGTTACATATTAAACCTAAATACAGAGGAATGGAAGGAATTATCCATATGGACCATGAACAAGCAGATGAAATCTGAGGTGGACAGGGCACTTGTGGAGGAGGCTTCATTAAGCCAGTAAGGAAAGAGACAACCCCAACTATGCCAAGACCTGCAGTTTGTGGGGTGCTTTTTTTGCTTTTGGGTACATTTTAACAATCTTAATTTTCATACAGGCCACAATGGGGCCACAGTGGAGCTCTACCTCTTCTGCCTGTTAATCACTTCTAGTTTGCAGTGCAGAATTATCAGTGGGTACATGATATTTGCTCCCAGTGGGAACTCTCCTATGTGGGTGCACTGCACATCATGTAAGCAAACGGGTGATGGGTTTGGTGGGAGATGCATTTCATCTGGGGTTTAAACTCATTTCTGGCAGGTACAGCCCTTGAAGAACCACTGATGGGTATGTGGCCAACAAGTCTGCATAATTGCTAGCCCATCCCCTGCTTCACTCTGCCTCTAGAAATACTCTCCCTCCTCCTCTATGTATATTTATTGAGTCATGTCCTGAACCGTGTGGAATCAGTGTGGAATTTGCCTGAGGTTCCTCTTCTGCTGGCCCAGGGCTTCTCAGCAGCATAAGCAAAATTAAAAGAGGTGCTGGGTTTGGGATGAAACACTCCTGCTTATCAAAGAGAGAGAAAGAGAGGAGTCAGGGAGCTGTGCTCTCTGCCCTCAATGCTGCAGGAGCATTGGGGAGTGGCTGAAATCTCTGTGGTGGGCTTCCCACATACCTGGGCTTCTCCATGTTTTACAATCTCAGATAAATGTCACTTTTTTTTAGGATTACTTGATATATTCTTACAGTAATCTATTACCAGCAGATCACTGCCATGCTCATAACCACTCTCTAGGTCCAAAAGTTGGTTTTTTCTGTGTGTTTTCTTATATCCCTTAAAATTTTCTATTTCCAACAAGCCTACTGTTATCTCACTTTTGCTATTTTAAGTTCTGTGGCACAAAAAGGCTGACTCACAGAAAGCCGTGTTGTAGGAAATATTGGCTCAGCGGAGGAAATAATTCTCAGTTCATTCTTCCACTGTGAGATTTGGGGGTTTTTTTCTGCCTTTTTCTTTTTTTTTTTTGGTGTGTGTGTGTTTTTTGGTCTCATGTCATGGCACACATTGAGTGCTGTGAAATATTGACAGCTATTCCTAATGTACTGCTCTACCCAGTCGGATCTCTCTTTCTGTACATACCCCAAAGTGTTTTATGTACCTGCTAGAAACGTTACACAGGATGCTCACACAGCTCATAAAATTTGGTCTTGTATTGGAAATGTTTTGTGGGAATGTGCTGTTTAATCTACTGCAGCCACTCACAGTTACTGTCGTCGGGAGGGGGTGAAGATTACAGCCGGCTCGGGGAAGTTTGATACCTTATCACTAGTCCTCAAGAATAAAACTGAAAGAAGTGGATGTTCAAGGAAGTGTAGATAATTGACTAAAAAACAGGGGAAATATGGCAGGCCCCAGTGAAATCATCCTTCTGGCTGGACTTGTGCTGCTGTCAGTTCCCTCTGAGTACCTGCAGTCACACTCTTGCTAAGGGATTGAGTGGAGTAAATCCTGGGTGTGCTTTAATTGAGTGTTAAGCACATCAGTGACGTGCAGTGAAAGACAAGGCTGGAGATCCAGGATGGAATCCTTGCCCAGCGGGGTGGGGAAACAAAAACAACCCAACAACTACAAAAACCTCTACTGACTTCAAGGGCTTTAATCACTGGAGCGAGCTGTCTAATAACATACTGTGGGTGTGCTTTGGCACTGCCATCTTCGTCATTCATTTTATGCTTAATATGCTAGAAAACAATGTTTAACATCTGGTATAAGTGGATATAGCATATCTGTCTACAAGAAAGCGGCTGATGCAAATAATTTAAGAAATAAAAACAGGGGCCTTCAAGTGTACCTACTGATATTTTTTTTCCACACCTTTTTGACACCATCATTAGCAAAACCTAATTAGAAGGTGGTTTTCAACAATTGCTGCCCTCAAGACATAAAGTATAGCCCTCACATAAATAATATTATCATCTTTAAAATACTTCATAAACACTTATTTACCCTCCCAATTTTCTTGTGAGATAGATAATTATATGTTAACAATAATGTAATCACCATTAGTAGCCGTGTTGGTCCTCTCTTTTTATAGATAGAAGCTCATGCCCTGACAATAAAAAGCTTGCTGAAGGCCACAAGGAGTCTTTTAGGACCCTGATTAGGGAGAGAATCAGTCCTAGCTCTCTCCTCCCCTCACATAAAAGCCAGAACAACGCTGGTATAATGAAAGAAAAGCAGGGTTTAAGTATGGGCAAGAAAGAGAAATCTTCTTCAGGTTGGCTGGATTCTTGGACTGACAGGAAATATTAAAATAGTATGTAACAGAGATCAAGGTAAATAACAAATATTATACCTTTGTACTTGTGCCTTTATTTACTCTGCAGTAATTACACCAAGTAATGCAGATTACATTATGAATCACTATGACGCTTACAAGACTGAGTTTTTTGCAACCACATCCTGGCTCTGTGAGATAATCTGTTTGATCTCCTACGAGGGCCAGATATGTCTTGCTTGAAACTTCAGAGGTGTTCGAGAGCAGCTGGGACACACCCTTTTTCGTAACTGTGTTAAAATAAAACAAGTTTGGATTTGCTCAGCCACTGTAGGATGTAACATCTGAGTTACAAGCCCGCTGTGAAGGGAGCTTTGCCATAACCTTGGCGTTAACAGGGGCCTCTTCCATCTTAAAAAATGTGCATATTTACATATGCAAAAAACCCCAAAACTCAAAAGCCAAAAAAACACACCAAAACAAGAAAGGAACCCAATCCTTAGCAAATGATTAAAGCCAAACAGAAATTTGTTCCCATGCCTGTAACAACCCCAGTTCACACTGGAGCTACAGTGCTGCATCTGCAATAACTAAACCCGCTGAGGTCAGTTTGTGTCACTGCCCAGAGTGAGGTCTATATCAGCATCTTTCCTTGTCATTCACTCATTTTTCTCCTCTTCTTGTGTGAAACCTCCACCAGTCCTCCTGGGACTGGATTCTGGATAGCGAGGGACGATATTCAGCTTTTATTTTGTCCTCCCTCTTATGCCAGGAACCACAGTGGGAGCTCAGGTGGGCAGGGATGTTCTCTGCCCTAAATGACAGCCCTCCATGGGCAGGGAGGCCCTGGGACTGCAGCAACAAACCCACTGGTTTTACTCTCCAAAAAAAAAAGGGACAACGCACCCCAGTAGAAGCCAAGGTGCAGGAACTTGGTGCAGGGTGCTTGAAGGAGTTCAAGGAGTAGGCATCTCTTATCCTTTGTTCCTCTCACTTTTCCTTTAAAAATCTGTTTATCTGGCACTGATCTGGAAGCTCTCCTTGGTGTGGCACATCCACACACCCATCTGTGTTCCTCTTAAAGCCTTCATGGGATGCTGGGCCTCTGGGTGGGAGGTTGGCAGCAATAAAACAGTGAGGCCGGACTCTGCTTGGTAAGTATCCCCATCCTGCAGCAGTCCTGACCTTGGTCATTGGTGGGATGTGCTATTTTTTGGGGTCTTGTGGTAGATTTTGAAAATAGCAATGTGAAATTGCCCGTGTGCAGCAGGGCCAAGACCAGCAGCTGTGTCCTGCAGAAGCTCTGTGCACCACAGAGGGGCTGACCAGTTCCCATGTCCAAACACCAAGCTAAAGATGAACATGCTCTGAGCAGCATAACTTGTGTCCTGAAACTTCTGAAAGAATCACTTCATGGCTTTGGATCACACAGTTCATCAACTGCCTGTGAATGAGGGACTGTTCACCTGGTCACACTGTTCCTCTGCTCTTGCTGTTTATTCTGGGAAGCAGAAGCCTCCCAGATCGATCTGGTAAGTGTATCAATGAGAAGATTGCTTTGGGATTGACTCCTCCCTGCTTTATGGAGGTCTACAAGGTTATCTGTGCTTCGAAGCAACTGATGAAACTAGTGGTACTGGTATGTTGATCACCAGTGTTGGACATTTTTTACCATATGTGATCAATAAATGATGAATTACCAATGAATTTATGCTAGGGTGGGGTAGAAGATGCTCCCTACACAGAAAGAAGCCCTTTTCCAGCATGTCCTCTCCTGCAAAGAATCACTGTCAGCAGCCTCAAAAGGAATAAAACCCGTGCCTTCAGACCAGTGAACCTCCATTTCCTTTCTCAGTATGCACAACACAAGGACAAATAATTTAGAGGGTTTTTTATTTTATTTTGTTTTCTTTATGTTGATATCTCCCTCAAATTAAGGAAAAAAAAAATTAACTCTTAGAGTATGAAGGCCTCCAGGCCTAACTGTTCAGTGCTTCCGATCCAGAGCTCGCTGTCATAGGGAAGTCACGGGGAAATCGTGGTGGAATTGCAAGGGTGTGGGTGTACCTGCTCATTAGGATTAAAGTGCCCTTGTGGTTCACGTTAATCCACTTTGGGATGCAAACCGACAAAAGCATCTTTGTGGGGGATCCATCCACGTGGGGAGCCCAGTCCCTCCCCTGCCCTGCCTAGCCCGGAGCTCCCCCGTGGGAGCCTGATGGTTCTTCTGTTTAAATCAGCAGGGTTTAAGTCCCGCTGGTTTAAATATCAGGTTTAACTGGGGCTTGCCTGCATATCAAAGGCGCTATGGTAATTTTTACGAGGGAAAGTGTTGAGGGAAAGTGTTTGCCTGCTGCTGTCCAGGCTCCTCCCTGCCCTCCCCGTTGCTCAGAGCGGTGCTGAGTCACTGCCCTTTCTCACCCAGCGAGCGCCTGAGCTTTCCTGGTGCTGTGTTTGTGCAGGATGGGGTCACGCACGCCCAGGCTGGGGGAGCCCCTGCATAAACAAGAGCTAAAAATGAGCAGAGAGCCTTCCTGGTTCGCTGGTATTTATTTACGCGCTGCCCTGCGTGGCGAGCTCCATTCTGGCACCTGGATTGCATGCGGACTGGGCTTGAACTTCTCTGGAGCCAGCCATCCGCTTCCTGCTGATGCCTTGCTGTGCCTTCAGTCTCTGCACAAGATTTATGGATGGATATTATATAGATTTAACACAATACCATGGGTTTTATTATTTGCTGGAAAATGTTAATAAACCCCAAGTATTACAGATGCATTTTAATCCCTGAAGTGATTTTTGAGTAGAATGCATGAATTATTAATTGTTGTTATTGTTATTATTGCAGTGCATACCTACCTCACAGGGCATTGTGAGGATTAATTAATTCTTGTAAAGATGTAAAAGGCCGTACAGGTGTCAAGGGTTATGACTAAAGTGCTTTGAAAATGGAAACCACTCTGCAAGTGCCAAGTGTTTTTATTTATGGAGTCCAGGCAGTGTGCTTGGTGCTGTGCAAACACTGGGCCAGTTATTGCAAATATTTGCTTATATGTGCTTGGTAGGCCGAGCACTCCCTGTTACAAGTCATTTCAACTATTTTAAGGATATGTCTTTAAAATATGGGTGTGAGAAGACTTTCCAGTCATTGGGATGATGCAGCCACTGGCTGTGAGCAGCTGTGTCACTGAAGAACTTCGGAAGTGCACTTTTATTCAAACACAGGGATGAACCAAGACCTCGGATCTCCTCCAGTTATACATCTGAAAGTTAGGGGTTTATCCCATCTTTCTTGCTGCTTTGGGAAGGGAAACATAACAAGATTTATTGTTTAGAAGTGGCTCTCCCAGAAGGCAAAGCCAACTCCCTGAGATCAGCTCGCTCACACCGAACAATCCGCTGTAACCACAACCTGCTCAACTGCCCCGTGTTGCCCAACATCCGTTCTTGGAAACCTCCGAAAGTGAGAACTTCCTTCCCATACGCTCTGGAAGTGTCCCCTGTAGCTCTGAGTCCAGCTGCACATTTGGGCAAGAGAACTGCAAAATCTAAAGCCCATCACAGAGAGTGAGAGCCCTTTGTGCAGTCCTGCGGGGTGTTTGCCTTCGTGAAAAAAGAGAAACCAGAACAAAAGGGATGGGGGACCACTATTAAAGCATAAATCTGCCAGAATGCACTTTGTAGATCCTGCAGAGCAGAACTTCTCCTCGGGAAATCGCCCAGTTGAGCACGTCATCGTGTTAAAAAAGAGGGCCCGGCACTCCAGAGCCGCAGCTGAACATTTGGAGAACACCAGACCACGGAAACCTTCAGCCAGATGACTTCAGCTCAGCACATTGTTGCTGCTCAGCAGATGGATGGGAAGACAGTGTTTGTAGTTCCTGAGGGCCAAACAACGCACACTTCAGGGATTCTCCCTCCCCCGTTTCTCACACAAGCTTTCTGAACGTCACACCTCTCACCCCCATTTCATGGACTTCTCACATATCCTTCTTTAGGCCCCTGCTGGTCCCCAGTCCCCCAGAAGAGCTCCCTTTCCTCTTGCCTTAAGCTATGTGCATATTCCCATTTCCCTTCCTTCATACACTATTACTGCTTATCTTCTTCCACCTGGGAAATAAATCAGAGTATCAAGAGGTCAAACTCCTTTAGAAGCATGGACAGATCTAAGATTATAATGCATGAACTTATTAATGCCACTTTTTCTGCCCCTCTTAAATTTCTTGGCTTTCAGCAAATTTTGGAATTGGACTGGATGTAGTCTTCAAAATTATCACCTCTTTACATACCTAAAGCAGACAGCCTACACACCATTAGTGAGAAGAGAAAGTTGCCCACTTAGGCCACCAAAATCATTACAGAAATAAATGCTGCACACCAAGTGATTTGCAATTACAAATATGCTTCCTGGCTTTCTAGAGAGATTTAGGTTTTATGCAACTCTGGCCTCTTCAAGCAAGTGATCTGAAGGGCCAGGGTTTTCCCAGAATTAAATAATTTTGCAATGCAAAAAAAAAAAAAAAAAAAAGCACTCCATCCATGGCCATCTCTTTATCCACTTCCAGCTGCAGTGAAATCAAGTTCTGAAACTGAGAGTGGTGATGTGGATGCCCTGTTTGAGCAGCACCAGGGCTGGGCTGGGGTGCATGGCAAACCTTTGGAATGAGCTGGGATAACATCGGATGTTGCCATAGGATCTGTGCAGGGTTTGTGGTCATTGGGACTCTGCACGGGTGCCAATGTCCAGACATGAGAGTGCTGGACCATCGCCCAAGAGTGTGAAATGCTGTTGCAAAACCATTTTAAGATGGAAAGGGCTGCCTGGTGACGAATGTGGTTTTGATTAACAAAGCTCGCTTTCAAAAACAAACAATGCGGCCATATAGATGACAAACAGCATTTCAATTCTAAAAATGAGCAGCACCCAGGTAGGACACTGCACTACCGCTGCGGAGGATTATTTTCATTAAATAAAATGAGGGGGCAGAGGCGGTAGCGGGGCGGCCGCGCGGGGCCGGATCCCCGTGCCAGGTGCCATGGCCAACCGCGACGGGCTGCGAGCAAAGAGGCAAAACCACCATGTTACATCCTGCATTTACATAAGCTCTGTTGGCACCGCACTTTAATGCCTTTCCTAGAAAAGCTCCGCGGCCCGGGGCCTGCCGTGCCCGGGCGGCCTCCCTTTCCCTTCCCTCCCTTTCCCCGCGGCCGCCTCCCCTCCCGCACTGCCGGGCGCGGCGGGGAAGGGCGGGCGGGCGGCAGGGAAGGGGTCAGGGAGCGGGTCCCCGTCCCCGACCCCCGCGCTGGGCTTGTGTGGCCGGGCCGGGCCGCTCCTCCTCGCCTGGCCTCGCCTCCCGGCTCCGCTGCTTCCCTTCCTCCTTCCTTCCCTCCCTTCCTTCCCTTCCCTCCGCCGGCGCCCATTTCGGCGCGGCCGGGCACCCGGAGTGTCTGCGGGCCGCCGGCTGCTCCGCGCCGCTTGGCTCCTTCCCCCAGTAACAGCTCCTACATTCCGCCCCGATCCCTCCTCAATCTCAATCACACACACACATATTACTTTTTTTTTTTCCCCTCCTTCCTCGGGACTTAATCTCCAGCCCCCCCCCCTCGCCCTCCCCACCCTCCCCTCCCCCGGCCCCTGGCTCGGATATAATTGAATATCACAGCGCTACGCGCTGGGTATTTTTTTTCCTTCCTCCTCCTGTGTGTGTGTGGTGGTTTTGTTGTTTTTTTTTTTTTTTCCTGTTTTTTTTTTTCTCCTCCTCCTCTCGGTGTGGACACCTTAAAAATACATATATATATATATATATATTATCGATAACTATACGCGTGTACACACACACACTCACACAGGCAGGGATGTGCGCGTATATACACGCGGCGGTATAAAACACACGGGAGGAGGAGAGACAATCCAGGGTGAATTCCTCGTGCCTCCATTCCCTGGGAAAGGGGGGAGCAGCCGCTCGCAAGGTAAGAACCGGGGGGCTCCGAGCCCCGGGGGCGGGCAGGGGCCGGGGATGGGGGTGGGGGGCGGCCGCCCTGTTTGTGTCGGTGGAGGCGGGAGGGGGATGGGACCAGAACGCCTCTGTGACCCCCCCTTTTTTATTAATATGTGTATATATACATATATATACACACACATACATATATATACATATTTACCCCTTCCCCTCCCCCACCCCGCGCCGCTGGCTTCCCCTCCCCCACCCGCATTCATTTTTTTTTTTAATTAAAAAAAAAAAAAAAAAGGTGTAATGGAGCGGGGGATGGGGGGGACACCGGCCTCGGCAGCGAATGGCACACGGGAGCCATGGCGAGAGGCCTATTTTTAGCCCGATTTATGTGGAAGAGCGGCTTCCCCTCCCCCCCTTCCCGCATATTTACTTGGGGGGGGGGAGGGGAAGGGGGGGGCGGGGCCGGGTCGGGTGGGGGGAGGGGGGAGGCCCTGCCCCTCCCCCACTCCGCGGAGTTCTCCCCCATCCCGACCCGGCCATTCCTTGGAAGGGGATACACCCCCCACCCCCCCGGGCCATTCCCGATGTTGCTCCCCCCAGAGCCAAGTTATTGATCAGTTTTCCGGCGAAGTTCAGGGCGGAACATGCAATACCCCACGGTGGCAGGGAGCGGGCCCGGTTCGGGGCATAAAATAAGCTTTTATTTTCCCATTTCACAGCGTCTCTCTTTCCCAGGGCTTATCCCTGTCCGAAACCCTGGTGTAAATTGTGTGTCGCATCAATTCGACGGGCTCGCACGGTTGATGCAATGTGTACTGTTTCCTTGGTGGAGGATTTAAGTCCTGAAATATGTGGCTTGTTATTGTTGTACCCTCGAAAAGGTTAAAATTTATCGTGTTGTTCCAGGTGAATTTAATCTTTCATCACCGAATTTCCTTTTAAGGCAGCTTGACAGAATAAAAGTCTCTCCCTCGCTTGTCTTTATCCCCAGAACAGCAAAACTTTGTCTGTGCTTTATGGCAGGGGCTGGTTGCTGCAGATGACACGTGAGTCTGGAGGAAAGTTTGGTTTGTAGGTCGCTGTGTAGGAAAGTGAAGTTTGCTGGTGAAGTTTTTACTACTCTCCAGTGTGCTCAACTTCCTCATTTTCCTGTCTGTGTAAATCAAATTCCTAACTGATTTATGGGGGAGGGGATCACAAAACATATTCCTTCCTTATTGTTAAGGCATGGGAGGGAGGCATGATCAGGAGAACCAGGTCTTTGTTGCGTAAAAAAGAAAGTGTTGTGGGCTTGTCTGACTTGCTTTGCTGTCCTTGGGTGCTAAAATAAATGTCTGAGCATTGTGTGCATTAACAAGGTTCTTTGCTGTTGGTGGTCTCTTCCCTTTGGGTGTTGTGAGTTGTGCTCCTTTGGCAGCGAGGGCACCATTTGCAAAATTGGTGCTTGGGGTTTGGTTGTACCTGAGTTTTTGGGCAGTTTTGTGCTCTGAAGGCTGGTCCTCGTGAGGCTCACGTTGGTTTTGTGGCCTTCCTTTGGACAGGTGTGTTAACGGGCTTTTCAGAATGCATTCCAAATGAGGACTGAAGCTGCAAGTTCCTGTGTGTGTCCTTAAATTTAGTGGGTATGTGTTTGTGGAAGAGCTGTGAAGGGTTTATTCCCCTTACCCATTGAAAAAAAAGGGGCTCGTGATGGTGCTTAGGGCGCAGGTGGTGCCCTGTAATTGATTGTAACAAACTTTCTGTGGTTTTCTCTAGTGTTGGTTTTTTTTTTTTTTTTTTTCCTTTGCTTTTGATTAAGATCTAATGGAATGGTAACATTTTGCATTATTTACCTAAGGTCACCTGAGCTGGTACACTGTTGCTGTCTTAAGTTTTCTTGGGGGAAGTTGGGTTTTTCTCCGTGAGAACTGTGTCTTCTGGTACTGTGTCTTGGGAGCGTGGTGGCCTGCCTCCCAAACTGTTATTAGGAACACCTGGAGAACACTTAGCTCTCATTCCTTGAGGAAGGGAGAAGGAAATGTAATTTAAATGTATGAAAGGAGTTGGGGTTTGGCTTTTGGGCTTTATAATTTATTTTTAAGACTGTGCAAGAGTTTATAATTTTTGTTTGTTTGAACGTGCACAGCCATAACACATGTGTGTAGCATAAAGAGCGCAATAATTACAGAAGATTCTGTTGCTTAAGCTTTTTTCCCCCCTTCAAACAGATAGTTAAGATTTTTTTTTTCCTGTGAGTTTCTTTTTTAATATGAATACTTCTTTCAGTTTTACTCTATATATGGTAATTATTGATGTTTGTGTAATGCTTTGAAGTTGTAAGGCAGGGTATAAGCGCTAAGTACCCAACAGCAATACTTCATAGTCATTTCCCCATCATGAAAGAGTTTGATGCTAAAAAGTGCTACAGCCCTAAGCATAAAGAGGCTCTGGATGGATTAGGGAAAATGGCCAAAATTGCTGATAATGTTGTTTTCAGATAATAGTTTTAAGTTAGGAAGAACAGATCTGGATAATGTAAAGCAAACTGAGTTATTTTACCTAACTTCATTTTGGTCTGGAATTTAATTGAATGTGGACTTCACATTTGAGTCAGAATGTGTTTGCTGTTACAAGTTTTGTAGTGGCAGTGAAGACCCACATCCTACAAGTATGTAATCGTGCAGAAGTCAGGAAGTCCTGTAAAACACACAACTTTGTGAACATCAGCGGTCTCGTTTGGCTGAATGAGCTCTGCAGCTGTCTGTGAAGTTGCTCCCAGAAGCTGGGTGTGTTTTGTATTAGTGGTGGGCAGTAGGATGTGACTCTCTCATTACATTGATGCTGTTTTGGTATCACAGCACTGTAAAGTGTTTTGGGAAGGCTGAGGTAGTGGCAGGTGTGACACCCTTCCATCACTAATTCCTTTGCTCATTGGGAGTCCCAAGTGATGGTGGTCACCTCTCCCCCCCCAGGTTTTGCTTGCTTTGCCTGTCTCTTCTGTCTCCCCAGTCCCACAGGCGCTGAGGATCGTGGTGCCCGTGTGAATTCTGACACCTTGCTGGTGAGGACACTGCTGGCAAGCGGAGGAGAGACAGACACAAACCTCCCGCCAGCTCTTTCCCTTCCCAGCTGGGGTAGGGTGGTGGTAAAGTGGTCTGGTCTCTGCTTTGGACAGGAGGGCAAGGACAGGGTGTGCTGCAGGTCAGTGTAGTGTTGATACTGCAATATTGTGATGCTGAAATGTATCGTATCCAAGTGTGACTCATTCATAATCTAATTCATGTTGTTTATATTGAGTGGTGTGATACAGGTCTGCATGCTGGCCATCCTCATAGGGTGTTTGCACATGTGTGCACCCAGAGTTCAGGGTGTAGTAATGACTGTATTTAATGCCCTAAATATCAGCTCATGCAAGTAGCTGCAGGTTGGCAGAGAAGTGAAAGTGTGTGTGTGCACACTCTGTAATTATGCATGTTTGGCTCCTGCAAAAAGTAACTGCTTTGAGAATATACTCATTGCATGCTCATTTTTAAATACAAATTTAAGTGTTTGTGTTATGTGAAGAAGTGTCAGTAGCTTCCCATTAGGAACTATGATTGACAGCTCTTCTCTGTTTTTGAGTTGCATTGCTGCATTAATGTAGTAGCTTCAAATTAACAGGTGATGAAGAAACTATTTTTATGTTCCTGCTATTGATTTAGCTACCCCTGTCCCAAATGTGCTCAATTTTTTAAGTGTTGAAGTATGAAGTGATGGTCTTAATTTCTGTAAAGTCACTTAATGATGAGTGACTTTACTAGAAAAAGGTTCACCAGTGATCCCGAGCAGAATACATGGAGACTGCTTTATTCATCTCATAATTGGTTTCCTCTGAGATAAAGTGTGACAATGAAATGAGGAAGACGGAGTATCTTTTGATATGAAATTGTAGGGGAATATATTGGCTTTCTTTTAATTTTGCAAAATTGAATTAGCTAACTGGAGGTAAGAAGCTGTGAAAATGAGGCAGCATAGCTGTCACTTTGGGAGAGTTGATTGCTTGAGTGAAAAGGTTTGGAAGTCTGGTCTGGAAATTACTCTGCCAGCATGTATGAAAATTGGAGAACTTCTTAGGGTTCTGTCTTGTGGTATCTAATCCAAGATGAGAAGGCCCTTTCCTTCCTTCCTTCTCATAAAAAAACAAGCTGAACTTGTTTGTACAAAATACCCATGAATCTTAGTGGCCTTGTTTGAGCTCAAATTAAACGTTCCTTTGGTTCTGAAGGATCTACAGAACCGTAACTCAGCTTACACTCTGGAACCTTGGTCTTTAATACTTTACTGCTTAGCTTTCTGTGATGTCCTTTAGACTTACATTTTTATATTGATAAGAAGCCTTAAAAAAAATTCTTCCTTGATAAAAAGCGGTCATTCCAAGCTGGAGGTTGTGTAATTGCAGGGGAAAATGCACACACTGGTTGGGTGTGTAGGATTTTGCTGGCTTGGCTAGCCAAGGATTGAAATTGCTGGTGTCGTAGCTCACCCCTGCTCACTTGCTTTCTTGGATGGGCTGATTGCAGGGAAGGCTTTTGAGCATATTTCCTTACCTGTAGAAGTAGTAATCAAAAGGTCTGGTGAATTGGTGTAGCTTTCTGAAGAGCCTACTGAAAGAATCTCCGAAGCAATGAGGGAGAACGTTACGGAATTTTCTTGGCCAATATATGCAACATCTTTCAGAGTCTCCTTTTACTTTGAATGTAATTGTGCGTGGCCTAACCCAGTGCTACGTGGAGATACTGAGGCCCTTCAGAATATGGTAGCTGAAACGCCAGAAGCAACATCCCTAGGTATGCTATCAGCCTAACACACCATTTTTTGAGGATGAGTAATGCAGGCAGATTGGGTGTTAACCTGGCTGTGTGGCCCTTCCTGGTGCTCTGTGTGTCCTGCTTGTCTCCAGGAGCTGGATGGTGTGGTGGCAGTGGGGATCTGAATTTGTGCTGTAGTTGTGCTTGGTGCAAGCATGACTCCTCTTAAGAAGAGTATAAGCTGGCATCTGCATCACTAAAGTAAGATATTAATAGTCTTATTTTCAAAGATGCTGAGTCCCCTCAGTTGCATGTGAAGTTGGCAGTCTGTGTGTGTGCTTAGCATTTCTAAAAATCAACTCTTGTGTGTGGTTTGCCGGCTTTTACAAACTCCCGGGAGGGTGTAGTTTCTGTTCCTGGGAGCAGTATTAGTAAAAGGCTATGTTGTGTGCTCTGACTTGTGTTTATTGTTGTAATTCTGAAGTCTCCATGTTGCAGAGGAGCAATCTTGCTCACTAGTAATGTCTAGCAGTAAAAAATCAGAATCATCCAGAGAAAACAGTTGCGTGGGTTTTTTTGTTTTATGATCTGAGGCTCTGTTCAATCTCTGTTCAATGTCAGTGTGTTACAGACACTCTCTGTAACCGTGTGCCATATGCAGGCATGCTGGGTGTCATTTTGGATTGCTGGAGGTGCGTTGCTGGAAGTTTTAGCTGGTGGGGTGTGAGTAGTAGACCTTCCCTTCCCCTTCAGCGGGGCAATCGTTTTGCCAGCCTGTCAGGGCAGGCGAGCAGCTGTCCCTGCAGTAATGCTGGTGCTTCTTTTAACCCCTTGTGGGTTTGGGGGATAATTCAGTTGCTTCTCTGGCTGCATGCAGAGGTCCCTCTCACCCGCTGACATCAGGCTGATGGTAGATTTTTATGAATTGGGACTGTGAAAGTGGAAACTTTGCTCTGTGCACAGCTACGTGCCTGTTGGTGGTGATCAGAGAGCTACAGAAAAGATCTCTGTGCTGCCTATTCCTGGAACACTTTTCCAAGGTTATGAGTTAAGGGTCATATATTTACTGTTTGTGAACATGTAGTGCTAAATACTGTGCCCAGTGCCAAAACCACAGAAATTGTCAGGGTCTAGAGCCCTAAATAGAACCCGTCCTAAAAGTTGCATCCATTTGACATTAACGATGTTAAAGAGTTCAGGCTCTTCGCATGGGTGACCTATCGCCAGCAAACTGAGTGGGGAATTATGGATGGTGAGCACATGTGAGATGGATTTCAGTCCCCTGATGGTTCCCTAAAAGTACCAGGCAAAGAGGACACCGTTTGATTTCCTGGAATAAGTTGCCCAGGCTGGCTGAGGAGTGGAATAACAAGTTTCATAGCTCTTTAGTGGGTTTTGGACAGACTGATTCATGCTTGAGTGTCAGTATGACTTCTGAAAATACAGTTTTGCTTTGTAAAAATAGTATTAAAAAGACGTAGTTATTTTTCATTTATTATTGATATTGGTCTAACTTGCAGTCCTCTTGGACAAATAAGCGTTTTTGCCATTAAATTCAGCAGTTGAGAGAGGATCTTACCTTAAAATACCGATTGATCTTAAGAGAGATGAGTGAGTCTGACCCTCCCCCCCGCTTCCTGGTCTCTCTAGCTCACAATAAGCATGAGCACTTTTCCTCTTTTAGGTTATGTCTAAATTTATGGGGAAAAAATAGTTTTGATATTGCATAGACCTGTGGGGGAATAACAAGAGATCTGGGTCAAAAAAGTAGGACGTGCAAGATTTAGAAGCTGTTGAAGTGTATTTATTTGTCCTATATTAGGTTAAAGGAAGTATTGGTGCTCTCAGTTTGGCAACGTGTCCTTCAGTCTGCGGTGTGCTGTAAAGGGAAGACAACTGTTAGACAGTGAATCACCACTAATTTTTGTATGGATGTCCACATTCTTCTCTAGTGCAGAAATTTCTGCTTGGATATCAACAAGCCTTCCTAAATACAGACTCTTGGAGATAAATTTTAATTAGGAAGTGCTTTGTAAAAATACGGATTTTGGCCATGATGATGTTTGTGACTCTGTAACATATTTACTTTGGGGTTACATTTGTTCAGATTAAATACTTTTTAATGTATTTATAAAGCAAAGTTAGCATGAATGTGGATGGAGGAAAATGAGGCACAGTGTTGTCAAACCATCTATTAATGCTGACGTCAAATAAATTGTGCTAGAAACATATCTTGTATAGCAATGGGTTAGCTGTTTCCCATTGCTAGTGCAACAGCTCTGAGGTTTATGGGAATGGGGTCTGTACTTGCTGAACAACATGAATGTTTTGCTGATGCAGACATGGTACCTGATATTCTACTTTATTTTGAATGCACAACTAAATTTCACAATCTGGTGTCTTGTTTAGACTGTAAGTATCTAGCATTGTGGAAGATGAAAAAAGTATGACAAATATGAAACTTCAATATGTTGAGTTGTGATAAAACTTGAACACAAATACAATGAAACAATCTACTAAGCAGTTTTGGTGAGCTTGATCTGATAGCAGGAACGGATGTCTAAATGTAGCTGATTGATAGAAACCAACTTATTTTCCTTTTTTTTTTTTTTTTAACAGCTTTTGCCATTATAGTAAATATATGTCACAGTTGTTTAAGTTGTAAGAAAAATGCTTTGTATTTCTGTGAATGTCTTCCAGGGCAGATTGTGAATGGCCTTTGATTATGTTATTTAATGTGTTTATCTTGCTGTTGGCAAAGTCCACACCAGTTGGTTCTTCTGCTGTCTTACATGTGCAAGGTTATTTTGATATGGATTAGTTATTCCTAGTTCACCAAGGCCCTTTGTAAGATTCTTTCTTACAGTACATATAGTAGACATTAAATACATAACCAATTACTTTTTAAGAGTCTCTTTTATTAAAACAAGGCAAAAAGTTCCCCTTGGTCATCCCATTGAGGTGCCTGGGCACTACAGCCCTCCCAGTTGTATTATTTTCTGGTAATATGGGCTTTGCTTTTGTCTTAAAAAATGAACCCTCTCACTGTGTGGTTCTGTGGGCTGGTTGTGAAAGCGCCAAACTCAATTTTCCCGTCAGTCTCCTCTTGTCCCAGTGCCTGGAACACAGCTGGGGTCCCACGTTAGACAGATACTCACTGCTTGTACGTACTGGGGCACAAAGCTGGACTTTCAGAGATCCTGTGTGTATCGACAGAAATGGTGGGACGAATTAAAAAAAAAAAAATACACAAAAGATAAAGAGATGGAAACTTTCAGAGGTAGCCAGGGAAAACACTCTCAATGTGTTTTGACTTGCTCTTTGACGCTATGGATGACTTCATATGCGAGGCTCAGAGGGTATGTGAAATGCAGTGTCAGACTCCGGCTAGGAGAACGTCCCTTACATAGGCTGAGGTTGTCTGTTGTGCCAGCAGCAAGGCTTGTGTATGTTGGACACTGCTGCAGAGCTCCAGAAAGCTCCACTGATAGTGTTAGAATATGTGAAATTTCATTTGTGTGCTTAATGTGCCTCCCACTTTCCCAGCTGTGGCCTGTAACTACCTGGTTGCGGAACAGAGTTTTTTCAAGGTGAAACAAATGAAATGCACAGGTTTTAAAAACACATTCAGAGATCAGGTCAGTCAGATTTTAGGTGTGTTAATATTTTTGTAAATGGTGAAAGTTTGGAACTGTAATGTACTTCCGTGTGCCTGTTGCTGCCTACTTGTATTTGTTAATCTGGTGCTGTTGGACCTACTGCTGTTATGTGTAATTAAAATAACCCCCCAAGCCTACCCCTGTGTGATAAAAAGACAAGTGGTACAAGATTGTGCTGCTTTTTCCTTTCTGAATTAACCCCTTCCAAGTGTCAGGGTAGCCTGCCTTCTCCTCCTCTTGGTTCTGCTTCCTTGTCTGTGCTGTGGTGGGAAAGTGGCAAATGAGTGTAGTGAACTATAGTGTTTTGGGTCCATCCTGACGGTTTGCATCATTTTATTCTTACCCCTTCCTAAGGCTTTATTTGATTTTTCTAATCATTCCCGCCTCTCTTTTTTTTTTCCTGGGCTTTCTCTCTCCTTTTTGTTATTTTGGACTTTTCTTTTGCGTTCTCCCCATCTGTTCTCTTGTCAGTCCTTTAAATCAAATTGGTGCCTTTTTGTTTCTGTTCTCTGTGTTTTCTCTGCTTTCTTCCCCTTTCTCCTAATGCTAGTTAAGTTTATATGCAGGACTCAGTTCTGGTAGCCCTCTTGAACTGGAGGGGTTGAATGGGTTTGGATGATGTAGCCTGAGTCAGTGGCGGAGCAAAACCTGCTGGTCTGCTGGGGAAGTCTCATTTTCCTGTGTGTGCCGCTGGCAGCGAGCAGGAGGTGAGCAAGGGGCCTGCCTGCGGGCACATGAGTGGCTGGGATGGGCACACAGGGCAGGAAATGCAGAGGACAGATTTTGGCAGTGCTTTTATTTGATAAAAATAATCTTGGCTCTAGGCATACAGCATTGATCCAACTCTTGATGAAGTCAGAGGGAGGCTTTGGAGGGAGTTGGTGTCATCATTTAGTACAGACACGAGAAGCTAAGGAAGCTGGAGTGAAAACCTTGGTGCAAGGTGGGGTTGGCTTTGGGCCTTTTAAAATAAGGGGTTTTATGCAAGAAGTTTTTATTGACGTCGTGACTTATAATTAGCGAAAACTAAGTCAGTCATCATGAAATCAGTGGCAGCCTTATCTTATTGTTTTTATTGTGGGTAGTGTTGACAAGTCACATGCCCCATTGTTCTGGGCGAACAAACATGGCTTTGAGGCTGCGAGCTGGGACGTGCGCACAGGCGCCTTTGTCCTGTGTGGAACTGCGACTTCGGAGTGGAGAGATCTGTCTTTAAAGAGTTCACATCTAGAAACTGCATGATAAAATACTCTCTTGCTTGATATGTAAGCACCATTTTTTTTCATGTCTTGTCGTCTAGAACCTAAGAAAATAAATGCAAGTGACTTAATGGATCATAAACTCTTTCCTACCTCGTTGCCCAGCGAAACCTATGGATAGCAGGCTTGTGTCCTGGCTCTGGAGTGGATGTGCTTGGGACGTAGAGAACACAAGATGTGCTTTTGAGAAAGTCAATAAAAGATATTTGCTTGAAAGTCTTCCAGGTGTAAGTCCTTTACCACAAAGCTGGTGACACTTGAGATGGTAATAGTGAACCTCACCTCTACTGAAATCACAGTTTTGTGATCCACCTCTAAATTACTCGTGCTGTTTATAAATCCCTGTAATCAGGGTATGTGTAGTGTAACTAAGATGGATGCAGTAGAGACTGGCTGCAGGAGCAGACTTGGCACGTGTAGGCTGTGGATGTAGTCATCCAGCCGTATCTGGGGGAGAATTCCATTGAAATTGCTGTGAGTTTTGCTTAAGAAAGTGCAGAAAGATTAGTCTTCCCTGCCTCCCTGCCTACAGTGATTTTTATTATGTGTTGTTTTTAGTACATCTTAACAATGCCAGTGTAGCTCATTGTCTGGTCCAGTATTTTTAATTTGTAGAATAAGTGTGGTTGTGGTTTGGTTTTTGTTTTTTTTCTTTTTTTTTTTTTCTTTTTTTTTTATCAGCTTGTAGTCTTGCTTTTTCCTCTTTGGAAACTAGTGCTTGCAGTGTGTTTTATACCTATACAGGACTGTTCAACAAAATGATCTTGAATTGTCAGAGCTCCACAGTAGGTATTACCAAGATGCTTTCATATGCAATGGCATGAAAGGTGGTAGAAACGTTCAAGCTGGTAGCAATTCTTGTAGCGATCTTGATTGCGTGTCGACAGTGTCAGCTGTGTGTCCATCTGCTCCCTGGTATTAGAAAACTTCCCCAGTTTGGGTGGCTTGCAGGCAGTTTGTAAAATACTGCTTCGATTTTGATACAGAATGAATGGCAAACTTTTGGCATCCTAATGTGGGTGTAATACAGCAATGGAATATATTCTGTGGGTTACTGCTCAAAGTTTTCAGACTTTTTTTTGAGCATGACTGCACTTCGTTTATACAGTCCCTTCATAGGAACTGCTTGACAGAGGGAATTATGGAATTACTTTCTGATTACAAATTCTCTCTATACCTTTCCACAGGCCTGTCTAGGTCTGTGGTGGATCCCCAGAGACACACCTCCACTCCCCACACCCACAATTTTGCTTTTCTGAGTTGACCTAATATATGTGTATGTAACAGATAACTGTGTTTACTTTGTTTTTCGTTTACATCACTGAAGATTTTCTGTCCACATAATGATTAGGACAGAAAGCTGGTGTCTGGATTATCTGTTATTTCTGCCACTGTGTGACCTTAGCAAATGGATTAACAAATTTACCCATGCACCAGTGATTTAATACTTAACAGGAGCTTTTTCAGACCAGTTCAGTGCCCTGAGATCTTCTGGTGAAAGGCTGTGTAGCAGCGTAAATTGGCTTTTGTTTAATTTTTCAGTCTCTGCTTACTTGGAGTTTTTGGTTTAAGCAAGTGCTCCTTTTTTTGTTTATAGGTTTTGTGTGTGTCTTTTAGTTTTCTGTTGGACAGAACATGGTTTTTCACATTAGAAATATTTTCTACTAGTGGCTAGGATGTGTTGAAATTAGGCTACATGGTCCATAAAGTTAGGCATGTTTGTGTCCTTAGTAAGGTGGAAATGCAACCTTATATGAAGTTTAAAGATGCGTGCACTTTTTCTGGACCCCGGCAGCATTTTGCGAGTGAGGAAAGGCTGAAATTTCTTTGTGGAGCCACTTCAGGAATGGGTTTTGGAGAAGAGCTACACAAGCAGCCACTTGTCCCAGCAGTGGAGGTGGGAAAGGGAGCGGTGGGACCCTTGAGCTGACGCTGTTCTTGATGGAGCAGAGGCACAAAAAAGTTTCTGTCCTGTAGTGTGGTATATTGAGTCCTCTGCCCTGCTTGATACAGGTTTATTGGTCCTAAAAACATCATCTCTGGAGGGATGTGTTAAACCCAACAGCTGTTTTGGTGGGGGAGGAGATTAAAGTCCAGGTAATTTTGCTGCACCAGTTTACAGCCTGACTCCACAAACAGCAGCGTTGCTACCGTGAACGTTGTGACTGAACCATAGGGGTGAACGTGTCTGGGTTAGGTAAGGGTGGGCTGTGAACTTCTTATCTCAGCTTTGCTATCAGACAGAATCTTCACACAGTGCAGTGGGCCAGCTGATAGCTCAGCCAGTCTGTGCATACAGGCTTGTACTGACTGTTTGGGTTCATCCATACATAAAATAGACATAAATCTTTTTCATGTGCATATAATTTCATTTGGGCGAGTCTTCTTTATAACTTCCTAAACGATTCTTGTTTATAAGTTTAACTATAAACTAATTTACAAGCTTTTATGAAAATCTTTTTTTATGCCCTTTACTGGGAGCCAGTGGTGTTTTCCTGGTCTGAGGACTAGGTTTCTGGTGAGCATTTTCCCTGTCCATATAGGTGTCTCCTAAAGCACATCTTGGTCCTGGCTGTCACAGCTGTGCTTGTGATGCTGATGAGCAGACATCTGCTGTTAAATTACCTTATTTTCGTATTTTGTTTGGACATTTTTTCATCTGCTGAAAAAACGGAATTTTAGGAAGTGTTTTAATTCTGGGAAATCTCTTCAGTTTGGGAGTAGTCCTTGCAGTTGTATACATTTGGCTGTAATAAATTGTACTTCTGTGTGGTGACTTATTTTCACCATACTCTACCCTGAGAAGTATCCTCTGGTTAATTTAAAAAGAAAGTCCTGCTAGCACTTTATTAAATACCTTAAACTTTGCAAAAATATATTTACACGCTCTGGCAGCGTGGCTTGAAGTTAAAAGTGGGAATTTGCAGTATGCTCACATTTTTTTTGGAATGACTCCAGAAAGAAAGTGTCTTATTCCTTTTTTAGTGTAATACATATCTGTGTATCAGCTGATATAGCTGTTGGTGTAGTCAAGCCCTAATTGTTTAAAAAAATACCACTTTTAAGTGTGATTCTTGGGTATATTTAGGAGAGCTGAGTGAAGCCCTTTCTTGGTTGAACCATTTTTTTGTGATCTGAGGCAGTTTACATGTTCTTCCTAAGAAATATATTATTGCTCCGTTGAAGTCAATTCAGGTTCTCTGGAAGTAATCCAACCTTCAGAAAAGAAAAATATTAGTGTGCATGTTGAGGGAAAGGGTTTCCCTTTATTTCAGAATTTGCTTGTTATGTGTAGCAAATAAGCCATTTTCAGATGCATTAAGGCTCTGTGAAACTAATTTTCAGCGCTGACAGTTTTCTAGTCCTGGGTTAAGCAGAAAGATTTAAATTTAATGTTTCCAATTTTTTTTTGTTTGTTTTAAATAGGAAGGGATATGTATATTTGCTTAGTTATAATTTGACTGCCCTGCATGTTTCAGGAGAACAGAAAAATGAACCATTTGAAATGATGAGGATGACGGGGCTTTTTTAGCTAGTCATTATTTTCAGTGTCTGAAATATTTTGTTGCCAGTTTAAATGTTGGAGTTTATGGAAGTAGCCTTTGCTTGGAAGCCTTAAATATTTGCAATGTGTTGTTTATTTGGTTTATGAAGTTTTGTGCCGTTTGAACACTGGTTTTTGTTTTAGCAATGAGTTTTGGCAGAGCACATTCTAGCATATGTAGTCAGTCATAAACAAACTAGAGACCACTAATGCTTTAGTCCTGTGGCTGTATCAAAGCATGTAAGGTTAAATTAAAACTGTCTGTCTGTCTGTACTTCTTGGACCTGTGCTCCACTGAGACCTTCAAGATGCTCACGTTAGAATTCTGTGCTTTCTGTCATTAAAGCAGTGACTCTCTTAAAGTTTTTGCGGCTTCAATCTTTTAATCAAGGAGGGGTTTTCAGGTTTCCAGGCTTGGTTTGTGGCTGAAGACCAGCGCTGCACACGCAAACCTTTCTCAGCTGGGCACCTGTTCTCCAAAGTGAGTGGAGCTTCAGTGATTTTTGCAGGATTTAATGTGCTTCCCCAGGGAGGGCAGGGATTTGGCAGAAGGCTGCCCTTCGGTAGCTCTGTGCTCTTGGAAGTTACGCAAGCTGGGTCATTTAGCAACCGGATTGTGAAGTCTGCAGACAGGCTGCACAAGGGTGGAGGTGAGGTGCAGTGGAGAGGAGCCCCAAGATCAAGGGCTCTCCTCTCAAGGCTGTGAGAGGCGGGTGTGGAGGCTGGGTGAGGTTGTCACCCCAAGGGAAGGACACGGGGAGGACAGTCGGGATCGCCTCTGGACGGGGTCAGCAGGAGAAGAGGTTGGAGCCTTCCCCTGAACACAGGAGTTAAATAGGCTGTGCTCAAGCAAGTGACCTTCTCCAGGAAGCTGCCACCCTCCCTGGGAGCTGCCCTTCATTCTCTCCTCAGATTTAGCCACCAAACCCATGGTATTCTTCCTACACCTGTTGAAAACACTTCTTGCAGTGTTGCTTCTGAACCAAATGCTGTCTTTGCCTCCCTGTCATTGCAATCATAGAGCTACAGTTTAGAAATTATTATTATTATTGTTCTAAATATTTGCACATATTTCAGTGTATTTTCCTAAATACTTTATTTAGGCTTTTAACATCTTAATGATTCCAAACCTCAGCTAGTTTTGTTTGGAGCAATTTCTTCCTCAGGCAGAAATCAGACCTGAATTTTTTTTTTTTCTAAAGTTTTTGAGGAAAAAGCTCTCTGGTAGCATTTCTGAGTTGTTGAGATTAGCTCTGAATTTCCAGATAATGTAATTTTCTTTTAAAAAAGAGCTCCCCTCCCCCCTCCCCGGCAAGCCCTAAAGTATTCTTTGTGTGAATGTACTATATGATCTCTAATTATACGATCACATACCATTCCACAAATAGTGCAATACAATAGCATAGAATTATTTCTAGGATCTGGTAGAGGTCTATTCACTAGACTACCTTAAACCCTGAGCTTGCAAGTTGTTTTGTGTAAATCGACTCCTTCGCCTCCCAGAAGCCCTGTTTACTGTAGCTCTGCCTTAAGCCCAGGTTCAAGGCTTGTTATGGAATCAGGGTTTGGGATGTCAGCCTGAAAGTTGCCATTTAACTGCTCTTATACATCACATGCATATTAAGTAGGATAGCAGAATAACAGTGAAATTGCTCACCTAGGTCTGCAGATGAATTACCATAATTAACTGCTGCTTCCCATGAATTGCACCTAACGAGAGCTGTGCTGTTGGCTGAAAATAAATTGCATAATGCATTGCTGTTGACTAAATTATTTACATACCTCAGAGAGGAGATGATATAAAAAGGCTGCAGAACAAGTGCTGGACCATTATGAAAAAGAAATGGGGGGAGGGAATCACAGCTAGAACATGGTGTAGCCTGCCTTCTCCTGGGTCACTGAGGAGCTCTGTGTCCTGTTTGCAACACAGTGTGTGCCTCCATGGTTACATATTTATCACATTGCATTGCATAATGTATGTGTGGAGAAAGCAGAGTTAGATCTGTGCACACAGCCTTGGGCCTGCTCTTAAAAAGACTGTGGCTGTGTAGTTATAAATTGCTAAAAATGGCTTTTTTTTTTATTCTCCCTCTCTGTATTTGGTCCCAAAATATCCGAAGTCAAAAGCAGAATGTGTCTTAAAAAAAGCCAGTTATAAACCAAACTGGACAATTTTTGAAATGCTTCCTGTTCTGTGTTTACCTGGGAAGTGTCCTTTGTGTGTCTGTTGTGAGGTGGCTGAGGATTAAGCTGTATCCATGGTGTGTGCTTCTTAACTTCTTATTTAGCCAAGAACTGTTTTAAAAGAGCTGCATTTGGATCTGCTATCCTATTGTTGTCTTGTGGAATGCTCTGCAGCCCTGTTTATTGATACTTATTAGAAAAGATGGCTCTACTACGTAGAGATACTTACGCTGATTTACCAGAAGAGTCAGACAGTAAATGTATGTGTGAGCTGCTCCGTGCACACACACTGGTAACACCAAAATAACTGCAACAACTGAACATGGGCTCAATCAGCGAAGGTGGTGGTTTGTGGTAGAATTTTCTAAAATAAGGCTTGTCACAGCTTGTGTTTTGCATAGGTGGAAACCAATCTGGAATTGTAGATCTTGATTCCTAATTTTTTGGGGGGGTTTGCTTTGGTCTGGGGCTTTGTTTTGGGCCTAATCTTAACAAAATCCATGACAAAACTTGAAAATACTTTTTTTCCCTGTGGGTAGGGTTGTCTATCCCTCTGCCTCCATCACGGAGGTGGTGGCTCAGGATGGACGAAGGAAGCTGCAAGTGGGGTCATGGCCCTTGCAGAAATTCAGTTGTTGATGTGATCACTTCTGGTTAAGATCCCAGTGGAAATGTGGTTGCAGTGGGGAAAAGCTTTGTAAAAACAACTCAAATTAGGAAATTGGATCACAAATAATTTTTTATAAGTAGGCCAAAACATTGCATGATGAGGTTTGTATTGAGTAGGCTCCTTTTCTTGCCAAAGTAGCTGGAATAGGTCAGCTTTTGTGACAACAGTAACAAGAAAAACTACTCAGTTGTTTTTGGTTTGGTTTTGGTTTTTTTTACCTATTAAAATTTTTTCTTGGAAAGCTTTGTTTCCTGTTTGAGAACATGTGCTTGAAGTTTGGCAAAGATGTGATCTTTGTGTCAGCAGGGGATATTTTTGGGTTGGTTTTGTTTTGGATTTGTTTTGTTGGTTTGGGGTTTTTCTTAATGGTGGTAGGGCTATTCTGTAAAACATAAATCTGACATAGGCAACCTTAGTTTTTGCATTTCTAATAGACTGTTCAGGCTGGTGAACCACTTGCTGTGGAGAGGTTGTGTGTAGTATTAAAAAGCGATAAATGACAAAGACCCATTAATTGTTATGCAGGCAAAAGTGTAAAGATAGCAGAACAAGCTTTGAAATAAAATACATCAATATTACCTAACATTGTGACATACCTAACAAATTATGACAAAACATTTTTAACAAACATTTTTCTCCAAAATTTCAGAATGCTTTCAAACATTTCGCACATGCTTTTTGCACTGTACACTTCATAGTGATGAGTGATTAACACTGCTGCAAATACATCCTGTCCAAAAAAGTGCCACAGAGGAAAATTTGTGTGTGTAGGTTTTTGGTTTTTTTTTTTTTTAATATTGTGTTTCCTATTTATATTTTTAGAGAACAATCCAAATTTAATTTATGGAAACAAATGTGAGATTTCCATAGAAAACTTTTGAGATCTGCAGTGAACAGAGAGGGGATCTGCTCGTGGTTATCACAGTCCTTCAGAGACATGGTGAATCTTGAAATCACTGCTGAAGGACAGAGCCTTTTCTGCTGTTCTTCTGTTGTTGTTTGTCACTGAACTTCTGAGCTGTTATTTAGGAGAGAGGGATGATCAGAAAGGACAGCAAAGACCTTGGAAACACCCTGCAAGTATCTGAAATCTGAACTGGGGTGTTGTAAAGGTGTATTTCCTTTTTGAGGACTGGAAGAGGAGAAGTAGCATTAATTCTGTTTCTTGCTCTTCTCTTTGGATCACTGATTCCATGAATGTCTGAGTTCAGTGCCCTGCTTTAATGTGGTGGGAACTTCACCAGCTTCCTTGTTCTTTCTGTTAACAATCAACTGATTTAGGGTCACGAGTGTGTTACAGGACACGGCCACCTGACGTAGCACTGCCTGTTGCCTGTGGGACAGGGACCCATCAGTGTTCTGGGGCTCAGTTGTGCCTTATTGTGTGCAGGTAGAACTTCAGTGAAAAAAATTGTGTGGTAGGGAAGGGATACAGAGAGAGCAAAGTGTGCATGGAATTACTGCTGTTAATTGTCTGGGAGGAGGAACGGTCATTTCAGAATGTGGCATAACTTCAAATTTGTTTGGCTTTTTGGTGGGCTGGATGAAGATTTTTGTGTGTTACAGAAAAATTGTAAGAGAAAGGTCACAAAGGGAATAAATAAACATAAATTTTGTGCAAAGCAGTGAGAACCTGCTATGAAGCATGAGTAGAAGGGGCAAGATTTTACATTTAGTGTATAATAATAGGTATGGAACAATTGTAAATTTGCAGGTGAGAAAATACTGTACTTTGCATCAGGCTTTCCAAGTCCCAGTTGAGCAGGGATGGTATTTGTCTTGGCTAACATCTGTTCCTTTCTGGAGTAAGTGGCTTTAAAGGAAGGCATGAAACTTTAATATGATTTCTGGTTAGCTCAATCTATCTCTTTCTTTGTATTTTCAAAACGCACTTTATTGTATTAGATTCAAGAATACGGGTTACCTATACAAACTGCTGGCTCCTTACATAAGTAATCATATGATAAATACAATTAGATTGAAGTTCAGCAATATTGAAATCACTTCCATAGGAAGCTGGCTGACTGCCCAGACATCTGACGTCATCTAGGAACCACACGCTCGGTCTTGGACAAATGTCTTTGGCACAGCCCTGTGAAAGTCACTGTGGTTGGGATCTGGGTGGAAATAAGCTCTGAAAGTCTGGGTGTTTATGCCTGATGCCTTCCCAGGCATCTCCCTCCCCTCAGATACCTTCCTGCACACCTCTGAGGATCCCTGCTGTCTGCAGGCACAGGGAGGAGGATGCCAATCCTTAGCCATTAAGGATTCCTTCATGTATAGAGACAAGTTTCCACTCAGCTGTCCAGATCCTTGTTATGTGCTGTAATAATGTGGGAGAAGGACTTCATTGTGGCCAACGTAACTCTTGGTAAACAGAGACAAGGAATGATGTCTCATTTAAAAATGTAGTGTGGCAATAGGAAAATCATGTTTATTACCAGTTCTAGAGTTGTATAAATAGAGATGTGAGACATCTGCTGAGCATTGCTGTAGTAGAAACACTGAATTCACGTTTATTCAAGTTAATAAATCTCAGAACTAGGAAAGAAAGTAGTGGAGTGAGGGCTAAGAGCAAGGCAAATGAAATGAGCAGTGGCAGTAGAATGATGGAAGACTTTTCGGAATGTATTTTCACAAGGACGTAGTTGTATAACAATATTCTGTGTTTTAGGATTTTTATCTCCTTGTGTTTGTTGAAAAGCAGGATAGACTAGGTATAACTAGGAAAAGCCTTGCATCAGGCCATTAATTACACTTTTATTGAGGTGGTGAATGAATGTTGGGCTGGTGGAAGTGAGAGCTTCATCTGCAGACCAAGTGTTATCCCAACAGTGGGGAGCTTGCTGTGTTGTTGGGATAGTTGTAGCGGGATGCCCAAATTTTAGATGGTTTTTGTCTCCTCCTCACACACCTGCAGGGTTTGGCCTTGAAAGATCACCAATGCTTATGATAAAGTGGGACTTGGGGTTTTTAGGTGGCCTTTTTTAGTTCAACTGGTTATTTATTTATTTATTTTTAAACAGTGGATGTGTCTCAATAAAATCCTGAAAATGA
This sequence comes from Corvus kubaryi, assembly GCF_017639235.1. Lineage (NCBI taxonomy): Eukaryota > Metazoa > Chordata > Aves > Passeriformes > Corvidae > Corvus > Corvus kubaryi. The sequence continues at coordinate 15,242,828 of NW_024581136.1, forward strand.
AAAAAAAGCAAAGCCTCTTTTTGTGCATTGTAGTTCTAAGCTGCTAAGGAGCAGAGTCATAGTCTAGATTTAAATCCAAAAGTAAACGAGTCATTTATTGCATGTTAAACATGAACAACCAAAATCCCAGTATATTGAAGAATGTCTCGAATCTGTTTTCATAGGAAACATAGACAAGAATCTCTCAAAATTGGTCACTCGTGGCCTAAACGAGGTAATTGTGTCTGCTGTGTGAAAAGTGTGTGTTCTTGCAGGATCACTGGTTTTATTTATTGGAGTGAGAATAGAAGGTGCAAGTGCCACAAAATGTAGTTCCACAAATATATGCCAGTATTTCTCTTTATTATAACAAACTTGGTTGAAATAAGGAGAAACTTAGAAATTGCATCAGGTATATTTCAGACTGGTTTAATAGAATTTTTCTGTTTTATTTTGTTTGGTTTTTTGTTTTAAAATACTTTAAGGTAGACTGCTGGATGTTTTTCTGCTGTATTTACTTACTGAAATTTGCAAGTTATTTTGTTGACCTCCACCTATCTCTCATCTCGTGAATTTGTATTCAGGATTTTTTTGTTTGTTTAGCAAAATATCTATAAAATAATGCTGTGCTGTTTTCCACTCAAACCCCTTCTTATTGCCTGGGTGAAATTGGTTTTGATGGTAGTAATGTTACCTCAAGACCTGTCTCTTCCCCCTCCAGTGTTGGCTTTCCTCAATAAAAACCCATTCTTCATCTATTTCCAGTTTACCAACCAGTTCCCCAAACCCATTCAGCTTTATCCAAGTCTGACACCAAACCAGATTCTCTGTGGAACATCCACCAATTTCTATGTTCTGATGCTACTATTAGTATGATGATTTCCTTTAAGGCTATTGTTAGAAATTTTATAACAAAAACCACTTGTGAAACAGCTCAGGAGGAGCAGGGCAAGACTTTTTTTTTTTGATCACTGGATCATTTTAGCTTGGACTCTTTTTTTTTTTTTTTTCCCCAATACATTTTTACAATGTGTATTTTGAGGTGGAGAAATTGTAACATTTTTAATATTGTCAAAACAGACCTGAAAACTTGGTGACTTTCTGACTGCCCTGCCAGCTGGATGTCTGCTCTAGTGTTCTGTGGGCATTTGTGTGTGTGAATGAAATGGGTGCATTCTGTTTAATCTGAATGGTGGAAATTTCTGCAGTATTTGGTAAACCAGTATGATTACTGGAATGGGGTGGCATGGGAAGACTGAGGGACTTCATTATTTATGGAGCAGTTTTTATTTTGCAGTTCATTATATTGACTTGAAATTAATTCACTGCAAGGTTCCTGTAAAATTGCTTTGTGTGAAATAGTATTTATTTTGCCTTTTAATAAAATACCCTGACTTCTATGAAAGGCACGAAAATAATTGAAATAAATTATACGCAAATAATTATTTAAATAGTACGGAAATATAATGTGTGGTGCAATTAAAATTCCTGGACTCCCATCAGTCTTGTACGTGAAGTCCTTGTAGTGGTGTTCTTCAGCTGCAGTTTGTCCTGCACTTGGGCTTTTCTGTGTGAAATTTAGCAGCAACTTGGGTCGACCAGAGCAATCCTTTGCATTAGAAACATGACCAGGATTGTCTTTCTAGTGATGCCATGGTGAGGATTTTAGGAACACCTAGACAGAGCTGTTCTCCTTGCTGCCTGGATTTGGGGCCTCAGAGGGTTTAAATCTATAACTCTGCTGGGGTCAGAAGCTGGTGGACTCCTCGTTGGTGCCAGGCAGGGCAGCAGCTCCAGCTGCTGTGCTCAGTGGGGAGGATGCCCAGATCAGGGTGTTGAGGTGGTGTTTGAGCTACACAGCAAACTCTTACTGGGATTTTGATATACACAACAGTAAGGAAACCTCTTTAGGACTGGCTGTAGGCAAGAAATTAAACTATAACCAGATCTATCCCTTTCTTGGGTGTTTCCAGGTCTAGTTTCCTCACATTGCTGGGTTTTCTGAAGCTCAAAATAATGCCTTGTTCTCAACCGATATTAATCATCTTGCATGCATTGAAGTGTGGATCTGACTGTGACTCAGAACAATTTAAAATCAGGCTTCATGTCTTAGGAAAATAAATGGCTCCCAGAGGAGAAAGGCCTTCTGTTTTCATTTATCGCTCGTGATGGTGAGCTGTGCCTCAGTTTGAGACGTCCCATCTCGCATTGACTTCCTCCACGTCCCAGTTCATGCTGACAATGTGATTGGCTTTGATCCCAGCCTTTACTGGGAGAAAAATCTTGTAATGGTTTGGGTGGCTTGTGGACGGATCTGATTAGAGACGGTTTCTGACGTTTCGTCAGCAGGTCAGGCAGGGATTGACAGAAACACGACCGTCGTATGTTTTAAGCATGGGGAGGGAAAGGGATCATTGAAGGGAAGACAGCTCATGGGAAGAATTGAATTGGCTTTGAGAACAGCCCTGGAGCAAGGAACTACTGAAGTAAAGGCTGTGAAGATTGATCTTTTGGGGGTTATTGCTGGAGGGTATGTGAAACATTTTGCTATCATTAAAATAAATTGTATTTGAATGTTTTCTAACTGGTACGTTTTCCCTACACGACAATTGAAGGAAGTTACTTTTTGTCCTTTTGGATTGCAGTGGGTGTGCCTGTTTCAGGGGGGATTTTAACCAGTTTCAGGGGGATTTTTTTTTACTTGGGTGAATGATCTTGGATGGGTGTACTTAAGTAACAGGTTTCAAAGTGGGAAGGGAAAGTTAAATTTTCAGCACTGTGTTTGCTCACAGTGAACTCAGCTGAGAAGAACATTTAATGGTTTCATTGAAAACTGTTGAGAGTCACGGGAATATTTGCCTAAATTAATTCACCACATTAATTTCTAGATGACACTGGGTAACAGGGGTATACAGGCTACACTGTAGTTCCAGGTTTGGGCCTGGACTAGTGGATTTTTTTAAAAGCATGATCTTCCGCATCAGAGGCAGCATGTAAGATTGGTTGCCCATTTGTCAGAATTTTTAGACAATCTAAGACAAAGTTGCTTTTGTAGATAAGTCTATTTTTGGAGTATGTTCTGGGAACAGTAAGTTGGGGTGGCAATTTTTATTTATGTTTTGGATGCTTTCTCATTGTCCTCATCCTTGTTGAGCTGAACAAAATGGTTAGATTTTAAGGCAAAAAATGTAATCTTGTTTGGGAGCTAATGCATTGCATTATTCAACAGCAGCCTCCACCCAGTTAAATGTAGTATTGACAGTTGCAGTACCACACTTCAATGTATTGGAGATTAAAATATGTGTGTATGTGTTTGTGGGAGAGCATTTCTGGTGCTTTTTATTTGATACATGTACTCATCGTAGCCCAATTGTCATTTATCTGTCTAGTTTCAAGCATGTGAAACTAGATCACACCTCTGATCCTTCAGAGAACTTGCAAAGGCAGGTGATTTTTGGTAGTCTTCCCCTAAAAAGTGGGAAACAGGCATGGAAGTTGGTGCAGATTTGGAGCCTGCAATGAGATTTTGTGTTATCCTGTATAGCTGCCATGGAAGTTTGGCCTCTTGTTCATTAGGTTATTTCTTTATTGTATTACTTCATTTAGGAAACTTGTTTTTTTATAACACTAGTGAAAGCAAAAATCTCAGGAAGCTGTGCTGAGTGGCTGCAGTTATTTGTGAAAAATTCAGAATGAAATTTACCTTCTTTTCTCAGCAAGCAAGAACACAAGAATTAGTAGTGATTAAGACCTTGTATGTCATCATCTTGTTAATTATAATTTTCAGTTAAGGCTTGGGGGGAGGGGGTCTGTCAATTTACCCAATGACTTAGGAAAAGAGTAGCAGGTGGAGAAGTGTGGTAAAAAGACTCTGAATCTTTGAGCTGTTCAGTCCAGCAAGCAAAGTCATGTGTTTGTGTGGAGGGGACTGAATTAGTTCTCCTTGCCTTGTGACATCTGGTTGGTCTTGTGCAGCAGCGTGTGGTTGGATTTGGGGCAGGTGTTGGATTTGTGGTTGGATGTGTTCTTGATCGGCGATGACTTTCTGTTGCATTTCATTGATCTGTGTGTTCCTGGAAATAAGCTCTGAGTGGCACTGGGAGATTCTGGTATTTTTTCATTGTCCTGAGCAACCTCTGTAGTCAACTGTACGGTTTCAGAGGGCAGGTGTCTGAGAACCCCAAATCTCTATGTGACAGTTCACACTTCCAGCAACAGTTGCCCTCAGTACACAGCCAAATGGAAAATGAGAATCCTATTTGCATTCTCTGTCCTATTTTCAGTCTGATGGGGAGATTTAGATACTTTAGTTACCTAAATGACATAAAAACCCAAGCAAGACTGGCTTTAGGCCAGAGCTCCATCTTTGTGCTAATGGGTGAGTTTGTTTTTTGTAACTGTGCTTCTTGACTGTCTTGTTTCCAGGAAATCAGCAAGGGCATGACGGACACACTGCCTTTGGAGGAGCAGTAGTGTCTGATCAAACCGGGCATGTGCCAGATCACAGCTGCTCCTTTTGGGCTTTTTCGTGCAAGTCCAATCTGGCAACATAATTTTGTACCAGCTCATCATTTTGCCTTGTGTGGTGATTTAATGTGGTGTTTCATGTTCAGCCCTTGACCTGGTTTAGCCAAAGTCCTTGGTGTGATTGCAGAGAGAAGGGGTAAAGGTTCACATCTGTAACAAAAACCCCCAAACCCTTGCAATACAAGCAACAGTATTTGCCGTTGTAAGAATTGCAAATTATTGCAATGCAAAGTGTGAGGGGAAACGGTCTCTGGTAGTCACTGGAATAAGATGTATTTCTTCAGTATCCTTCTCTAGCTGTTCAGCCTTCAGACACAAAAGGAAAAAGCATGTGGAAGTTTGTCCTGGCAGTTCCACTGTGGTGGACCAATCTACTGCTGTGGATTTGATGTGTTGTTCACACATGTTCTGGGAGGGGTGTATTTTACAGTCACAACTAAGGGCCATGTGCACTAGGTACAGCTCCTCTGTGTTCTAAGCATTCTGGTAGTCCATGGTTTCAAGCTTCTGTGGATTTATCCACTCTCCTCTAGAACCACAACAGCTGAAACAACTTCCATTAAACTTGAGGATAAGTAAGAGGGAGTTTGCTAAGTAAAGAAACAAACTCCATGATGTTTTCTGGATGTGAATTTCTAATATAGGAGTGTGCAGTGAAGGTAATTTTAAAGAAACGAAAGTTATTTTATGTGAGTGGCAGACTCTCACATCTCCATATGATTTCCTCATTGGTTCCCCTGTTGGTAATTCACGATCTGTCCTTCAGGCTTGCACTTAATGGGCGAGTGTTCACTGCATTTTCTGCTCCTAACTACCACAGGTGCTTATTTGCTCCTCTCTGGCCTGTGGCACTCAGAGGTATGCCTCTGGAGTGAGGAAATGAGGAGTCATTAAACTAGAGAAAACCTGAAAATAGCTTGCTTCAGGCAGCTTATTGCAAGGTTGTTTAGTGTTATTTTTTTTTCTAAAGAGCAGAACAAAGCCACAACAGTACAAACGTTTTAAAGGCCTTTTCCTCACTGCTGTGACTTGCTTGTCTCTCTTTTTTTAAATTCCTTTTCCCCCCTCACGTTATATTATGAAATTTTTGGGCTGTTACCTTTCCATAGCTACAGTTCTAGTGAAGATGAAAATAGTAACCTGAGCAATACCATATGCCAGGGATGGCAGCAACACCTCCACTGGATTGGTAGTTGAAGTTCTCACTCTCAGGTTTAGCCATGGGATAGGCGATATGTTGACCTCTCCTCCATGTTTTGGCACTAAATCCAAGCTGGGCTTTCTCCCACGGCCAGGGCATTCAGTTGTTCTCTGCAGACATGTGATGGGGAGCGTGGCATTATCCGATGGCAGCTGCCGGGCTGTGCTCAGTGGCCGGTGGCATGGCTGGGAAGCAAACTGTGTCCAGGTAAAGAGCAGGCAGAGCCAGGGCCCCTGGGCTTGGTGAGCAGCTCTTGGCAGCACAGGAGCTGGATTCCCTCGTGGTGATGTTTGGTGATGCTGGAGGTGAGGAGCAGTCCATTTTAAGGGGGAACCTGACTGCTTGGGGCTGCCAGGGAAAAGAAAGTGTCACCCCTCAGGATAAAAAGCAGGGAGGTATCAGGCATTGGGGGTGGCAGGATTTGAGAACAAAGGAAGTGGCAGCAAAGGCTGGGGAGGAAAAATGGCTGGAAAGTGTCAAGGCAGTAGACAGAGGTGGCAGAGGGTGAGTAGCTGGCAGAGGAGAAGCTTGTTTCAAAATGACTGGGACCATTTGGTTTATGTTAACACATTCTACTTCACAGTTTGGGAGGAGTGCAAATAAACTAGGTCATCTCATGCAAGCCTTGTTAAGAGAAACATGAAAAAATGGCTAAGTGTAGTAAGAGAAACTATGGGAAATGTTAAAGATAAATTTGTTTGAATGATTTTATAATTTTTTAAATGATTATTTTTATTGGATGTGCAATGTTAACTTGGTGAGGCAGCATGGATTTTATTTTCCCTGCTGCTATAGTTAATGATTATCTTGCTTCTTTTGGAGAGTGAAAAATAACAGTGGTCTAGTGTGGCTGGGGCTCTGGAAATATCTGTGACTCAGTAGGCAGCAGTTCTGTAAACAGATGTGAGACATCTCAGAAAAGGATATAAAATTATTAAACCATAAAGCAGTGAAACCATAGAACCTTTCAGTGTGTTTACCAAAGTTCTTACAGGTTCATGCTCAAAGGAAATAAAACCACTGCTAGAGAATCTAATTAATTTATGTCTCAGTCAGCTTCAAATCTGTACCAAAAATGCATTTCCTGACTTAAAAATATGAATTTATTAGGACACTACTGCTGTGCTGTGGGTATCATGGGGAAGTTACTCATCTAGCAAATTAATGGAGGCATGTGTGTTGAACTTCCTTACGCAGCCATTCCCTTTTGCTACCCAAAGCAGGAGCTGATGACTTTTTTCCTGCTGTTGCAGAATAAGGAATTGGACCAGAGGCAGATTAGGCTCTAACAACAGTTGTGTTAGAGCTGCTACTGAAGTGCACAGGAACCAGGTCTGTGGCTTCCCTGCAGGTTTCTGGTTCGTCACAGCAACCTCGTCATCCTCAGTAAAGTTCAGCCCTTGAGAGAAAATCCAATTCATTTTTCATGGTAGTGAGATGAGGTGTGGAAATGGAATAACCACAGCAGTGGGGGAGGATTTGACAGTCCTCAGTATCCCTCTCTGTCCTTTCCCTTCTGCTGCCATGGTCTGGGTGACATGGAGCATCTTTCTTACTGGCAGCAGAAATGAGCAGTGCTGACACTTTTCTTTGTACACTGGACTCAGCATCTAATGTCCTTGAGGTAGAACAATTACAGAATCCTGTCCTGCTAATGAGAAAAAACCCAAAGTGATTTCTTTTTAAGTCTTTGCTAGAAACTTAGTGAAGTGTCTGCTTAGAATTACAAGTTGGGTCATCCCCACAGTCAGAATCAGCAGTGGAAGAGTTTCATTAGGCAGTCGAGCAGTCTCCAGTTTGAGTGGCAGGAACCCATTAACAGCTGAGGGAGGTGATGGGAGAGATTTGTAAATTGGGGACCACAGTGATGAAGGTAATTAGGGAGTGATTGCTGTTGCTCTAATGCAAAGACTAAAGGCTTCAAATGAAACAAAAAAGTGATATCCAAAATAAACACAGGTATTTTTTTCCTAGAATATTCCTGCAGAATTTTTTGCCTCGGGACATAGTAATGCTAAAAGTTGATGTGAATTCAGAAAGCCATTATATATTCATGGAAGAAAAATTGACCTGGAGCTATTGAACACACAGTTTTTGAGCTGACATGGAAAGGGAGACTTTTGAAAAGGGATTGAAGGGAGACTTGTGAATTTAGGAGCAGCTCTCATAATGAGCATTGTGTGAGAAAGCATGCTGATGCTCATCAGAAAATACATCAAGTGCATCATTAGCCATTTGGAGGGAGCTGAAGTTGCTCTCTGGTACCAAATCAGTGGTAAGCAAAGTGCAGGTGCCCTTCTTGGCTAATAAAAGAGAAGCCTGGTAAGAGTGTTATGTTTGAGACATTAGAAGGTGAAGCTGGTGCAGGACTACAAAGAGACAAAAGCCAGTCACCTTTTCAGAAGGATTTTAAGTGGTTCTGAGTGGGGTGAGACTGCCTTTGCCAGGACCAGCCTAAGCTCAAGTGTGAGATAACAAAAAATTTCAGTTGTATGGATGGCTGGAATAGGCCCTGTTTTACTGGTGCTGAGCAGAAAGAATTGCAAAATTTAGGTATAACCTAGTTAAATCTATAGTCCATATAAAGACAGAGGCATGTACACCAGTAAAAAAGTGTGGGTTTTTAATGAGTGGCATTGTGCATCTTGTATATGTACTTGGGCATTTTGAAGATGTAGAGTAACTGTCTCTAAGGCTATGGAAACGCTTTCAAAATAAGAATACCTTTGGTATTTATTGCCATTTGCTTAAAGTATAAGGAGCCCTGGAGTGTACACTGAGGCTTCAAGAAGTAAAACAATCTTGCTTTTCTTCGTGGTTGAAGAGTAAATGCTCTGATTGTGCAGGCTTAGTTAAGAAGATTCTTTGAAGAGCAATGGAAATAGTATGGTGGTGCATGTCACCCTTTCTGCTCATATGCCAAATAATCTTTTTTTTTCTTCCAAAGTGATCATTACATGAGATTGTGGTTGCCTGAATGCAAAGACTAAAGGCATTACGTGAAAATAGAAAGTGATGTCAAAAATAAACATGGTTAGGTATTGTTTTTTTCATGGAGCGTTACTGGAATCTGCCAAGTACTGCTCAGATATGTGTCAGAAAGTCTTTCTTTTTAACCTTGATTTGTGAATGTTTTCATATTTCTGTGTTAGGAAATTGAGTTTCATTGTGGGAAGAAGTTCTACACTAAGCAGATATTTAGCTAAAGGGAGGAATTTGCAGGTATTACAAAATTCTAGGGGCACTATAAGCATCACCCTACCAAATTGAATTTTAACCTCAGGATGTGGTTTAAACCTTAATTTTTAAGAGAATTCCATCTAACAGCTCTGGTTTTTATTTAGCCTTGTGCTCACACAATTAGAATATGTCACCATAAAATTAAAGTACATCCCGTGTATGGTGAATGTTTGAGTATTAGCAAGGTGGGATGGGTTGAAGGTAGGGCTGCTGCTCAAGCTTGGGAAGACAGTCATGTTAAAGTTTCTTGCCTCTTTTTTTCCCCCCCTAGATGTTCAGTTTAATCTCCAACTTTCTGTCTGTGCAGCTGCTGTTCATTTTCCTGGCAGAAGATAACTTTGGGGTAGCATTGGTTACAGTGTGGGTGTACATGTTTAGCTCCCCTGGTATTTAGGGGAAATGAAGCTGGGCTCTTTGTCCCCAGCACACCTTGTTTTTCACTTTTCAAAAATGTGCTTCTATATAAAATATTTAAAAGTGTTTGTGCCTATATACATCTATATAAAATATAGTGTTTATATGAACATGCTTCTTGGATAGATTTGCCTTGGTTTAGGTTAGAAATAGCAATTATGTGCTAACAAATTGCCTATTACATATGCCCAGTATACAATTTTTCCAGTAAATTTGTAACAGTTTGCTCAGTTCCAAGCCTGTGTGAGTGTGTGCTGCCTCTCCAACCCATTCTGGTTTTTGCATGCGGAAATAAATTAATTTGGTTTTGCATGTTAAGTACTGTATTAATGAAAACTCAAATAGTCACATATATTTATGGGACTTTGCAATTGCTTGACTTTTAAGATGCTTGATAACGAATTAAAATTAAATACAAACTCAAGGAGCTCCTTTGGCAAATAAGCATAGATGCTCATTGCACTCATCATGTGGCAGTTTTTCATGCACACAGTATTTACTTTAGCAGCATGAACTGTAGAATGTGCCCCTTACAGTGCCAATTGTGGCTTAATTATAGACACAGAAATCACAATTTTAAGTTGTTTTGCTGAAGGCTGTGCACTGGCTCTCTCTGAGGACAAAATGCACATTTTGGGAACAAAAAATCCACTACCAGCATTTCCTGCTGGACATGGGTGTGCTGGAATTGTGCTTTCTGCCAGGGTTTATTTTATAAAAGAACTACCAAAACCATGTTATTAAGGTTTCAAAGTCAAATATTCCAAAGGCAGTGAATAGACAGAATAAACCATTGTAGGACCAAGATGTCCAAGAGTATACAACACCACTGGCTTGTCCAAGACACACAGGTTCTTCTCAGCTGTGGGTCCCAGCCAGGGATGATAGAAGGGCTCTTCCCTCCCTGGAGCAACACTCTGCATTTGTCCTTGCAGAATTCTGGTGGGTTCCTGGTCTCTCTGGGTGCCAGCCCTGCCTTCAAGCATAGCTGCTGGCTGCCCACAGACTGGTGTTGCCTACAAGCTTGATGAGAGCTGCACTTCTGGGCTTTCTCCAAGTCATTGGTAGTGCCACTGGGTAGGTCATGTCCCAGGAGAGATGGCTGCAGTATCCCAGGTGTTACTGGCCTCCCGGTCACCACAAAATGACTTGGGTTGGAAGGGACCTTAAAGACCATCTCATTCCAACTCCAACTTGGCCTTGAACAATTCCAGGGATGGGGCATCCACAGCTTCTCTGGGAAATCTGTTCCAGTGTCCCCTCAAAGTAAACAATTTCTTCCTCACATCCAGTCTAAACCTGCCCTCTGTCAGTTTAAAGCCATTCCCCCTTTTGCTGTCACTATGTGCCCTTGTACAAAGTCCCTCTGGTTTTTTTGTAGGTCCCCTTTAGGTACTGGAAGGTGCTCTAAGGCCTCTCTGAAGCTTGTTCTTCTTCAGCTCTCTCAACATGGCTTCGTAGCAGAGGTGCTCCAGCCCTCTGAGCATCTTTGTGGCTTCCTCTAAGTTGTTGAAGGACCCGTTAACTGCTGTGTTTGGAGCCCAGCTGTGTTTCCACCCATCATCCCACTGGCCACATCCCAGATTGGATAGGTGCATTTTTGGGGTATAAATTGGGGTAATACCCTCTGCTGTTCTCCCTTTTATTTAAGCATGGCAGAAAATCTGCCTTTCTGCAGCCATCGAGGACCCCTCAATCTCCACAAGCTTTCTGACATGACAATGGTGGTCCTTGGCTCTCTACACCCTTGGACTCAGCCCATCTGGTCCCATGGGTCAAGATCAAATAATCCCTGATAGGAGCTTCAGCCTTATCTCCCATCTGCTGTCACTAAATCATCCACCTCCTTCAGCAACAGGCCCACTTTTTCCATGTTTAGCCTTTTACTGTTACTTGCAGCATTAAACATCAAACTATTTTCTAAGCATTTCCATGAAACGTTGATTTGAAAAGTTATGGTTTATCAGTGAAATGTAATGCAGCGTGTTCCACCCCAATTATATGTGCATTAAACGTTCCCACAAGAAGTCCAAACTGAATTTTGCAAATTTTTATTTAATTATAGACTTACATTTCAGGATGTATTAGGCCACCCACTGAGTGTGAGGGCGTTCTAGATTGCTCCCAAAGAGCTACCAGTTGCTTTGGGAAAACTTAGTTCTTGTCAACCTGATGAAGTTTACAGGAAATCTTCCTGCAAAAATGACAGCAGCTCTCCTCTGACTTCTCTATCGTACCCAATAATTTAATTTTAAAAACATAAAATCTAATATTTGAAATAACTTCTTGTTAGTGACAAGTATAAATATTTTTCACTTTTATTCGATATTTGAGGCAAGTGCTGTGACTGTTTGTGTATGAATGTGTGCATTTGTACACTACATAGAAAAATACTCAGCATTTATGTGTACTTCATTCATTTTACTGTTATGAAAAAAGCCCTTGTATGTCTAGCCAGAACAGAATTTTACTGTAAACCTAATGCAGTGTGCTCATTTGTATGGGTTGCTGCAACTGGAATTTTTCAAATGCATAATGTGGTGGTCACGATAATGTGTTTACAGAGTGTAAAATTTGAGCTTGAATTATGATGACTAAAATAATTGATCGTCAGCATTTGTGCTTTGCATAAGGAGAGTTCAGGAAAGCTGAATATTAAATAAACAGCATGTTGGATGAACAGCATTTCTCTTTCCTCACAACTCATCAAAGAAACAAAACCTAAAAGAAGTGCGTGTATTCTTATTGCCAATTACTGTCCAAGGAGGATAATGATCCAATCTTTATGACCTGCTAGAACTGTATGCTTAAAATAAATTTCCCATTACATTCCTCTCAGTGCTAAAATACAGTCTTTCTACCAGCAGATAAACTGTGCCAAAAATAAAACCAGAAAGGTCTCTCATACATAGTTTCTGGTTATTAAATAATGTGCACTCTCCCTATCCCTTCCCAGCAGGATCTTCTGGTTTCTCCAAAGGCTTAAGGAGCTCCTGCAGGAACTCAAGGAGCTGGTAGATGCAGGGGGTGAATGAGCAAAATTAAAGTTCTCTCCTTAGAACTTCTCACTCGTTTTGATCACCTTGCAAATGAGTAGAAATGTATCAAATTTCTGTTTGTTGTAAAATAATATTTGCGCTGTGTCTCTGATACCTACAGTAGAGCATTCAAACATCAAAGGGGATCTTCCTTTTGTGGGAATTTTAAGTTCTGTGAGAAAATTAGTAGAGAAATTGTTAGAATTTAGAGGTGTGTAATTAATATGCGGGAGTCAAATGTGGTGTGCATTCAGTGTGTTGGATCAGCCCATATTCTGGGAGCGTAATCTCTTAGAGAGGGCCCCAAAGTGCTCTGTAGTGCCTGTGGGCCAGGGCAAAGGATGGAGTAAACAGCTCTGATCTGAGTGGAAAAGCACAGTGAGCCTCGTGCTGGTCTGGATGCGGAGCGTTTGCTGCTCCAAGGGAAGAAATAGCGCTGTCTCGGGGCCGAGGCCATGGCCAGAGCCAGTGCAGCCGGGGGAGATCTTTTAGGAGATGATGTATTAGTCTCACCAAGATGTTTACACCCCCGTGCCGTTGTTTTCCTGGAACTCTGTGGTCTGGCAGTGTGGGAGCGATGCAGCTGCTGCAGAGCCAACAGGTTGCAGGGGTTTGGATGTGGTGGAAAAAAGGGGAATGTGTCTGGCATGGCACAGGCTAGAGGAATACAGGAATATATACCCCCCACCTTTTTGGGTTTTGTTCCCTTAGGCAGTCTCTACCGTCTGTAGTACATCTCTGTTTGTATGCTAAAATGATCGCTTTCTTGGGGTTTTTATGCTTTTTCTTGTTTCCTTTCTGCAAGGAGTCCTTCAGGGCTTCTGAAGATCTCATTTCTATTCTTGTGATAGCAGGTGCCTTTGATAATCTGTTTTTCTCCAGTCTTGATTATTCTTTTTCTGTGTTGTTTGTTTCTTCCTTTTGGCAATTACATCCTCAATTTTGGATTATTTTAGATTTCTATTGCTAAAATCAAAACATAGTCACTAACCGTCTTTCTGCATTTGCTGATTTATTTTTTTGGGCAGCGAGGCCCCTGCCCCTTTGGCATCCTAGTTGTCTGCATATGGTAATTTATACTGTCTCTTAGCTGCAAGATATTTTTTGTTCAGCAAATTATTCGTGTTTGTTTGCAGTCGATCATTTTTGTTTAATAGCATTTTCTATTCCATGGCACAGCAGTGTCCTGGGAGAAAAGGATTTTCTCCTGGTGCTCTAATGAGTTGTTTTCTTAGCTCTCCCAAATGGTGTCCCATTCTTAGAAACAGTCCAGCAAGTGTCCTTGTGGTGTGGACGTACATCAGGGCTTGGCAGATTCATTCTGCCTTGTTTGGAAATTTCTCAGGCACTGAAGTGAATAAAAGCGACTCCGACAGCAGTGGGATGGAGCCAGGGTGACAATTAGATGCCGGTCCCAGCTTCCTGGATCCTTCTGTGCACGCTCTGCTCAGGGACTCCAGTCTGAGCTCAGCTGCTCCACAGGAGGAATGACTCGGCAGAACACGAAGCCCTGATGTCTCCAAACCAGGAATGATCTGAAATGAGAGTTTTGGTCCTATGATCAAAAGAGGTTTTTTGCAGTTTCTATGAGTAAAATCCCTCCAAAACTAGCAAAAGGGTTGTATCTGCTGATCAAAGGGTCCTTTGGCATCCCCGGCTGGTGAGACTCAATGCGAAGGGAATTTTCAGAAAGCTCATTAAAAATTAACAATATTGGGAGGGGAAAAAGCCCAGAGATAAAACCTTAGAAATCATGTTCCTTTAATAAAAGTTTTTACCTGAAATGTGAACTAACAGAATGCCCTCTAGAAAACAAGTTCTGTAATACATTCTTTGCACCACATTCCCTATTTGAAGATATGGGAGGTTTATAAATTCTGGATTTATAACTTGTTTTCTTTCTTGTATGGTGATCTGATTGATTTATCTCCGTGTTTGCTATCGTACAATTTACCATATTAAAAAAAAAAATATTATGGATTTCTGCACCTTAGGTTCTTATGGGTTGTAGTGATCTTTCAGGGCCTTTCATGTTTTTGAGGTGTGTAAGACAGTGAAACATAAATTCAGAAGGGGGTTTCTGAGGTTTACTTTTTTATAATGTATATATTTTATATTATTGATTCCTTATTTGCTACTGTACAAATGGGAACAACTTTATTATTCTTTTGACATTACTTGTAGTTAAAATCAGCCTTCTTTGTTTAGTCTTTGGTGTTTCTTACTGATGTTCCAGAAGGGATACAGAGGAGGCACTGTACAGAAACCTCTGGATGAGATGTACAAGTTAATAACCAATGAGCTGAGATTTTATGATATCCACAGTGAACTTTTGGGGAATCTCAGAAGTGAGAGCAAGTGTGGTACTGCTGGAGTGAATTACAGAAGAGAAGTGTAAAAAAGCTTAGTTTTGAATGCATACTGAATCTAAAAATAATTGCAGGCATAATTAAGATACATGACTTCCTGTGGCAACCTCTTATTCTCTTTCTTGGTGTAATTACCTGAAGATTACTGTAGTCTGGATACAATTTTGTGGTTTATTTCAATATATTTGCTGGTTTTGCATTCAATGGTAAAGCTAAGCTTAAAAAACAAACAAACAAAAAATCAACCCACCCAGGACAGAATAGTTAAATTTCCTTTATTTGTTTGTTTGCTGCTCACTGTTCTACCTCTGGAGGAGCACCAAGCACCTCAGGATGTGGGAATGTCCTGCTAGGGTTTTCCTTGGATCTGTTTTCAATGACTTGCATCCAGAGACAGAGAGACTGCCTGGTGCTGTGTGCCTTTGCTGCCCTATTCAAAATCTTTTTCTTTTGAAAGTAGTGAACGACTCTTTGAATATCAAGGCTGATTATAGATGTTGTTTTAAGGAGGTCTTTTAGGCTTTAATTTACACCTTTGACTACTTAGTACCAGAAGAAATGTCTGCCAGGCCCCAGGTGGATTAAAGGGAAAACAACTTAATCAACAGGCAGAAGCCCTTGTTTGAAGTAATTGATTGTAATTTTGCTTTGGATTTAGAGAAATCAAACTTTGTGGAGAAAACAACTGCGCTGCCATCTATTAAAATGTTTGATTTGCTACTAAGATTGAATTGTTGTAGTAGAAGTGGTATTTATTTTGCTAATCAGACTGATTTACTGCTTTGCTCTGCTTTTGTTAAAGCACATAACCTTTATTTATACAAATTATTTAAGTTTTTATGACTTTTTATGAAGTTGCAAGTTGATGAATACTGTGTTTCTAATTTATTGTGTCAAAGCACATTTAGAGGAAGGCGTGTATCTAATGCACAAAATCTTCACTTGGTTTACTGTTGCAGTGGATAAAGAGGGAAAACTGGATAAAGAGGGAAACTTCTACATTTCAAACTAGGAAAAAGTACTCTTTTGACAGTAATGAAATGGACTGATTTTCATGTTCAGTATTTTGGAATAAGTGGAGGTTTGTCATCTCATTACTGGCAGATTAATTTCTCATCCTTGAGTATCCAGAGTACATACAAGGCACTGAAGCCACTTGAATGCAAAACAGTTGTGGTATTAAAAATAATTTCTATGCCACTGTAAAAGCTGATCACTTAACACTTTTAGTTCATGAACGCTCTGCCCATGATTTCCAGCAGTTCCATTGATTGCTTAGTTTTTTTCAAAATTTAATATATCGCTTGATTATTTCATTTATTTGATTTTTTTCCTAGTGGATTAAAGCAGATTTTGGTACAGGTAGCCAAAAGTTTAAGTTGAATTTGAAATTAAAAACTGAACTTAATTTTGACATGATATTTCTATAGTTTCTATATCTGCAGTGGGTTCTGTTGTCAAAACACGGAAGAATTTCAGTTAAAGAATTACAAAAGGATTTTTTTATTGGCTTTTTTTTTTAAATAGAAATTCTTCGCAAATATGAAAAACCTCCCTCTTTTTGAAAGAAATAAACAGAAATGCTTCTGCAGAATTCTCTCTTCTGCTCCCCTCATGCTGTGAGGCAGCGGCACTGGGCAGGAGACACAGCCCTGCTGTAGGGAGCCAGTGGAGACACTGCCCCCCAATTCTCTTTAGGCACCATCATTTAGTTGTGTTTTGTTCTAGTTGGTTAAAATAATAAGCAGCAGGGTTTAAAATTTACTGTATGGTATCTGTAGGGATTTGTATTTTAATCTTTCTTAATTCTAAACATATTTAATGTTGATATCATGGAAGCATCTATGTTCTTTACTAGAATTTTTAAGTTCACCCTGACTCAGTCCTGGCTTTTTGGGTCTCTCTGGCCAGGAGTAACTCAGCTACTCATCTTGGGCAGTGCCCACAGTTTTTCTTTGCAAGAGATTTGGTTAATTTAAAAGAGAAAAATAAAAGCCTCAGGAGGGTTTGGGTGGAGTGCCTGAGATAGGACTGCTGAAATGACCTCACCAGGTCAAGTCTACTGGTGACTGAGGATGAGCAGGAGTATCTTTCTGGTTTGTTAATCAAAAGGAACGAAAATGTTGGCTTTAATGTTTTTGCAAGTACACCTCTCTTCCTAAAATGTGTCACATGAGAGACGTGAGGTGTGTTTGGACATAGAGAGTTACATGTGAAATCAGATTGCCCCCTTGGCAATTTTAAGTACTACCAAAAACGAGGAGCTGCTGCAGTGTTCCATTGCACCACGTTGCTTTAATCCAGGGTTATTTCCTTATCTTGCCCTTTATGGCTCTACAGCTTGTGCTGGGACAGAGGAATTTCATGCAGTGACGGGAGGCTTCGTAGATCTCTTCCATACGTGTGTTACTAACACTTTACACTGTTGTTGCTTCTCTGGCATGAATTATTTGCACTTCGCTGTGGCTGCCCCCCTTCATCCACACTCATCTTTGCCCTGTGAGCCTGTGGTTGGTTCTGGCTGGTCCATGGAGCCACTATCTTCAAAATTTGGTAAGAATGTTTGGCAAGTGCCATTTTGAGGACTGGCAATTGTTCAAGTCAGTTAAGAATTTTGTAGTAAAGTCGTTACACAATGAAGTTATAACAATTAACTCTTCATATGCAGGCTAAAATAAATGAGTGTCATTTCATTTTTACTGCTTTACGGGAAGATATTAGGAACAAAAACATAAAACTAGTAAAGTTTTCTGAATCACCGCATTAACAGGTCAGGTAAAAATGCCCCAAGGAAATTATCTTAACTTGACAAAAGAACAAATAGTGCTAATTGCTCTTAAACTGAGCTTGTTTAGTCTGCAAATGTTGCTGGCAAAACTGCATCCTTCTTGTTTTTGTGAGAGAGGGAGCGTCAGTGTGTAGGTGGCGCGCACACACAGCCTGCTACAAGTCCAGGAGGGTCAAGGAGACTTCTCTGAAAAAGTGTCAAAACCAGTCCAGTAGTAGTATTCCTGGGAGAATATGGCAAGTGGATTTATTTCTGGGTAAAGTTGGTATAAAAAAGAAGGGCAATGTGTTAAATGGGTCAGAAGTGCTAGTGTTTGAGACATTTTATAATTCCAAAATTTTGTTTGTTCCTTAGGTAGCGATAAGAAAGATAAGACACAAGAAGAAGTCTGATAAACAATTGCAGCTGTACAGTGTCATACAACAAAAAATACATATCTTGAATCTTGTTTTTATCTGATCTGGTAAACTGTCTCTTCTGAAGTGCAGCAGCTTGTAAACCTGTGTTTTTATTACTTGTTGGTGATGGAAGATGCGTCATTATTGGGCTGCCAAGTAGTGTGTGTTTATTACTCTGTGCTCTATAGGGTCTGTGTATCTGTTAGTGCTAAATACCTCATATTGTTCCATTTCAACATTCTGCCACTGATGTGGAAAGCATGGCATAAAAGCATCCTCAAAAAAACAGGGAAGAAAAGCCCTTGACTAGGTGTGACTAAAATAATATCTACCATGTTCTGTTTGGAGATGAACCAGACCCCAATATTTGACATTTGACACTGAGGGGAAATACTTTTGCTAGGTGGAGCATTTTTGACAAGTGTGTTTGTTTGATACTCCTCCCCCAAGCATTTGTCACTTGTTTCATTGGTTAACCAATGTGTGTTAGCATGATCACAAAAGAAAGCAGCAAAATTTATAGGCCTTCTGTTTGTTCTTTATCAATAAAAAGAACGAAATATCTGTGGATTCAAATGGAAAATAGAAGCATAGTTTTTTTGGGGTTTTTTTTGTTGGTTTTTTTTTTTTTTTTTTTAAGTTCATAAGCATTCATCATTTTTTCCTTTTAAAAATGAAAACTGGGCTGGTCTGTGGATGCTTTAGTGAATCTGTATCAGAGCAGCAAAAACTACATCAGGAGCAAGTCACTTCAGTGATGGCACCCATCTGGCATATTTTAATATTAAGGTGTGGGTAAATTTTCTATCTTTAACAAGTTGAAAGATTAAGGAAGTTTTATTTCCCAAATACCAGGAACAGAGGTCTTGAGTTTGTTACTTTTTCTGACCAGTCTAGTAGATCACATTGATAAATGTGAGTTGACTTAAAGAAGAAAAGCCCCAAACCCACCAGTTTCATGAAGCCTTGACAGCAGTTACAGAGAATGAGAATTCTGTAGGCGACTGCAGAGGCAGAATTCTGTAAATGAAATTCCCAAACGGTGAAATCCTATCCCCAGCCTATTCCAGTTTGAACGAGATTTGCAGGATGCACAGCTCAGCCAGTTTCAGATTCCTGGTGTGAAACAATCAAGATAAGAATCAAAAAGTAAAGAAAGGGAAAAGCCCTGTTAGATTGAACACTATGCACTAATCTTTCTCCTTAGGCAGAATTACTCCTTCCAGAGTCCTTACTACTCTTGTTTAAAATAACAGAAGCCCCATGGCACAGAGTTTCTCTTAACTTGTCTTCAGCTGCATGATTTTGTTATGGGGAATTTTTTTTCCTTGGTTATTTAAAATGTATTTGCAGCTACCCAATCTTCACTAGACAAATCTAATTCTTCTCATTACCCTTGACATTTGCTCCTGTGAAATTGCTGTTTCTTCTCCTGTCAGGGATGTTACGTAGCTGTACTTGAGACTGATACCTTAACTAACATCAGCATTCTTTTTTCAACTTTTTTAATGTTTGTAAACTGGTGTAATAGGTTATCTAATCACACTTCTACTATAAACACCTGCTGTGTGTTGCTCTGTGTGTGTAACACATACGTTCAAAGGGATATAAATTGAGCTGTACAGCTGCAGTGACCATAGGAAATTCAGCAGAAAATATTTCCAGTGAAACAAAACTACTGACTTCACTCATTTTGGCAGCAAATTAAGTTTGCTTAGGGTTTTTTTGCACTCATTTTCAATAGGGACGAACCTTTTCCTACACGTAAGAAAATCCAACGTAATTGAAATGTTAATTAACATATCAAACAGTATTTTTAGAAGGTTTTTTTTTTTTTAATTTCAGGATAGATCACCTAGGTATATCCTGGAGATACGTAGTTTAATAGTTCCATTGTACACATATAGGTAAACCCTCTTTACTGCTTGGAACAGGCTTGAATAAGGACATTGTTAGTTTGTTACCAATTAATCATAGCCTAGTTGATGATCTTTGTAAGACCTCTCTGCTGTGGTTTCATTTCCTGATGCTCATCAGTTCTTTTCAATGTGTTGTCTGTGATGAATCAAATACATGTTTTCCTTGGTCATGCTGGAGTCCTGTTGTTAAAAAAAAGAACAAGTGGCACGATTATATTAGTTTAATATGCTGCTGTTGATTAATGACTTTAGTCCATTTATTTATTAAATGCTGTTCTCCTTGACCATAGTGCTAAAGTAAATATTTTGCTATGTTTCTGTGTCCTGTAAGCTCCTTATTTATTGGAACATGTTTTGGTGTCTCTTACTCCCTGTACAAGTCTGATATTGATGCAACTATTTTGCTATTCAGTCAGTGTGACAGGCAAACAGCTCTGGTATCTAAATGGTTTGAAAAGACAACAGAATAACAGATACATGTTTTATACAGTTAGTTGTTGTGCTGTTGCTGGTACAACTCATACCTAGTACATCATTCCATGTTTGCTGAGAGCTTTTTGTTCTGGGCTCCCTTTTGCAGTCCAAAGCACCAGGCATCCCTTGGAAACATGTATTTTGATATGGAGCTATAGGGCTGCTCCTGCATTTCTTCCCTTTCAGGGCTGTCTTCCCTCTTCCTTTCTTGAGCCAGTTCTATCCTCCTTTGACCCTGCAGTGGGATGCTTCAAGAGCTGAGTGGTAGAAAACTGTTAATTTTTTTTAGAGGAAAGGAAGTGTTGAGAACACCCAGCTGGGAGAGGGTTGATGAGGGTAGACTGAGGTCTCCCCACGCAGTAGCAGTTAGATCTTGGCTTGGATGTGACTTGAGCATAAAATTAAACCAAAGCCTTCAGGTGAGCCACATCTCTGATCTCTTAGGGACAAGAGACAGCTCATTTGGGAACAAGTGTCCCTCTGTCTTCTGTGATTTTTAGCCCTTGCTGCAGGGAAGGCTTCCCTTCTCAGGAGGCAGGAAAGCTTTCCACGGTAATGAGAGGCACAGGCTTTTTTGCTATACCCTGCACTGCAATTTGTCACAGCTCAGTAGTTGCTGTGTAAGAATAAGTTGTCCTTTTAGCAGGGATGGCTGGATAACCAGTGCATGAACAAGGGCAGCCCTCTCCAGGTAGGTTTTAACTCTTTATGAATCAGAGCCCTCACATGAGGTTGCAAAATTGCTCTGTTAGAGAAGTGGTGGAGGCATGGAAATAACAGGGGCCACAGGTTTGTAGGGAAGATGGTATTGTCTACTGGTGGCACGGTGTGAAGAGCTGGAAAAAGGAAAAAACATCCTTGTGTTTCTTGGTCTTAGGCAACTTGTCTGCTGCTTAGTCACAGGGTTTACCTGTACAGGAGGAACTTAATCTGTAGGTTATTTGTGTGAAAATATGACCAAGACACAGTAGTTGTGTGGAAAGGTGATGCTGCTGCCTGAGTGCATTGTGCCTCAGGTATCACTCAGTTTTGAAAAATTCCAGGGGAAAGGAGAGGGGGCTGCAAGCAGAAGTGCAGCAGCTTTTGTTGACCAGTATTTTTGAAAACAAAAAAGAAATTATTCCTTGATGCATTTAATTGATGATCTCAGGGCATTCAGTGTTAACCTTTTTTGGCAGTGTGAGAGGCTTATGTTTTTCTCTGGCTTTGCACAAAGTAATTATAGTAATGATAATTTTAGGAAGAATCTGGAATACATTATAAACACTAAGGTGTTTTAGTGGAGCTGTATCCCAGGAACATCTGGAGTGTATGAGCCCAAGCTCCACCACAAACTTTCTTTTGGCCTCTGGTATGACTTAAAGTTTTCAGAAAAATATTTTCATACCTGTGGATTTGTAAGTGCTTTTGAGTTTTAAAAGTAACTCATAATTTTGAGGGCTATTTTAAAGGAATTCTTGGATCCTAACTCTTCAGCCTGTGCTATTACTACCACATACCCAATATCACAAGTAAGATGGATTTGTAAGAACGTTTTCGAATACCTTTGTTTTTAAACCTGACATTTGCTGCAAGGGCAAGTATCCTGGGAAGTACTCCTGCAGTGGGCAGACAGAAGGCAACCAGCCTTCCTACTGTGTCCTCAGACAGGGAGAGTCACTTCAGCACCACTGGGTGTACACAGCACTCAGGGTCAGTGGCCACAGTGGGACAACTTGAGCCTGTTGACGTCAAGCTGTCTGCAAACACCTCTTGCAGCAGAGCCCGAGCCCCACTGCATTGTCTGAATGTCCTCAGCAGCTCCTTAGCTTGGCTTGGCAAAAATGTAGATCTGAGCTGCTACTCTGAAAGGATGCCCTGTTTGACTTCTGGGTGCCCAAAGAACTAAAGGTGGTAGTGGCAGCAACACTGAGGGAAAACCAGCCAGGGCTCCCATGGTGGTTACACTCATTGAGGTTGAAAGTAACACAATATTGTCACATCCTTTTGTTATTTTGGGGAGATTTCCTTATTTAAACATTTTGAGCCTAATTCCAAATGTGATGTCTGCATAAAACATGTGTCCCCTCTCCCCAAATCATGGCATATTGGAGATAGAATTTTAATGAAATCAATAAATTAAGCTTGCCATTATCTAGATAAGTTCTTCTGCAAGGCCACCATGAATCCCAAAGCAGAGGAATATATTGTTCTGAAAACACAGCATCTGTCTAAAAACACAGTTGAGGCAGGCACTGTGAGCAGAAGAAGGTGATTTTCCAGGAAAGTGGTTTGAGCTTTGTTCCATATCGCCCCATTGGAGACCAATTTAAAAGTCCTTCTAACCTTGCAGCTATCAGTTCCCTACAAACACATTTCCATGTTGACAAAAGCAGCTGCTGCCTTCCTTCAGCTGTGAAGGCTCATCTCAGTTAACTGGCTCTGAGTAGGGAAGGGAAGGGTTCTCACCCACCAGTGCAGCTGAGTTGATTTAGCGAGCTGGAGAAGGTTGAATTAGTATCATGGGAAATATGTCTGTTCTTTGAGGAAAGGGAATGGGAAAAAATATTCTGATTTTTTTTTTTAAATATTCTGAACTTTTTTTTGTCTCTTGGTTCAGTTTTTTAGGTATGTATTTGAAATCTGTATTAAACATACTGAGAATAATAGAGTGGCTAAAAGTTACACATCAGATTATTATTTTTTTTTTTTAGAGAAGGAAAAATGTTTTTCTTTTTCCCATTTGAAGTGAGTCTGCTGACAGTATCCAGTTTGACAGGCTGTTTTTGCTGATTATTACGCCAGTGATGAATTTAAATTTAAAACTTAGTTCTAGTCCAAAACCACAGAAAAAATATTTGTCAGTATGCTACTGTTACGATCAATATGACACTAGTCATCAGGTCCACTATTTTCAGAAGAAAACCCCCACAAATTGGAAACTACCTTGAATTTTCACAGGTGGGCCCCCATCCTGGAGGTAGCAGTCTGTGAAGGTGGGGTTTTTGTGAGTGCTTTAGGTCCTTTGGCAGAGTGCTTTGAGTAATAACTGTTTATAGTCTTTCCCAGTCTAGACTGGGTTTAACTTCATTCTCTAGGACCTTCTAACTTCCAGTTTACATGAATTGGATTACTTGCTAATGAATTTTATTTAAATGCCTTGCAAGTGAAATGGTGCTGCAGCACTGCTCACCCTCCTTCTGTGGGTACTGGCTGATTGGTATTGACAAGATTTACTGGGGTGCTTTATGGGTTTTTAATGGAGCTGGCTAAGTTGGTTTCCTCTCCAGCAATTCAGCTTCCTTCCCTTTCAGTGTGCTAGGAGCTATTTTCTGTGATTGTCTCAGTTTTTGACTGTTACAGAAATTGGTGTTTAAACTCCTGCAGCATTCTTTTGCTCCGGTTTGACTTGTCCTGTGTTTGTCATTGCACAGTGGATCCTGTTTCTGTGGGCTTACAGTGAGTGGTTTCTGTATCCGGATGATCTTTTCTCCAGAATAGTGCTGTCTGGTTGCCCAGTTCTTATTCTTTATCCCCTCAGAAACCCTTTGTTTTGGCAGTTGGTTCACATATGTTCATAGACATACAGGTGCTTGTTCTATGTAAGAGTATTCCTGAAGTGTTGAAAGTTGTACGGATGTAATGTGATACGAATGTACAAGTTAAGCGTTTCTTCTTTGAAACATCTGGAAAGTCAACTTACATCAGGTTTTTCTATTTTTCTGATGGAAGAAAGGTAAAAGAACAAAGATCAGGAAATAAAAATCTCTCAATTGACAGAGAAGAGCTGTTTCAGATAGAGTTTAGCAATTTGTGTGGAAATGTCTCTGGGCAGGTCTTAGATACTTTCAGTGCTTCCTGATGAGGCTTCTTGTAAAACATCTTCGCCCACGCCGTGTTCCCAGAGTGAAGTACTGGAGCAGTCTGTGCATGTTATTTTGTCACTAGGAACCCTATTGCTACCTACCAGTTTCAAGTAATGACAGTTTTTAACAACGTCTTGTGTGTGGTGCTGATTTACCCCCCCACACACTCGTGCGTATTTGTTTCTCCTGAAATTTCTGAGTTGGTATTTGTCTCAGTTTAGCCTCTCCGTCAGATCTGAAAAGCAGATGTTGTTGTAGATGTGCTGAATTGCTTTAAAAAAATTGCCATACATCACTGTGGAACTGTGATTAAAAGGAATAACTTTGGTTTTCTCTGTTTATGTTCCAAGCGCAGCAGTGGTAGAATCACCATTAGCTTTGTGTGTGCCTATTAACCAAATGAAAGGAAGGATTCAATGGAGTGATTAGTTTTCAATTTAGGCTTTTAAAATTATTGTCTCATGCTTTTTGCAGCCTAGTTACTGAGGGGCATATCCAGGATTTAGTTATTTTTAATTCTATTTTGATTGGGACACTTTTTCCAGATACTGAATCTAGATAAAAGCAGGATACTGAAGAATAATGTAGAAGAAAAGATACTGTGTCCTTAGAAGGCTTTTGTAATTTGGAACATGCAACATCTAATGACTAAATTTGTTGTTAGAGCTCAAATAGCACCAAAATCTCAGAAAGTAGTATAAACAGTGTGATCCTAAGAGGATTAGGAAAAAAACACAAGTGCACAAGTTCACATGGGGAACAGGAGCAATTCAAAGCTCACACAAAAACCACTGGTTTAGCTGTAGCACGAACCCAGTGTAATGTCTGGGAAGGAGAAAAATAGCACCAATAGCAGCATTTCTGGAAGGAAATGGTTAAACATTTCTGCAAGTAGCTTTTAGAGAAATCCTTGCTTTGAACTGATTATGTTTGGAAACAGATAAGAACTAACATCAGTGTACAGCTGGTCTGTGTGTTTATAACCAGATTTGTCACTGTGTTGGTGCCAGGGTTGTTTTTATCTGTGGTTTCCTTTGTACCACACAATTATTACTTGGTTGATAGCAGCAGCCCAATCTGTGCAAGCAGCATGGATGGGTATTTGCTGCTTTGGTGAAGGTGGTTTGGTGTGTTAGTTTTGGCCCTGCAGGTGGGAACTTGCCTGTTTAAGGCCTGGGACGTGGGTGGTCTGTGTGCACCGCAGCAGGATGCTCTTCATGGGAGAGGATGTTGGGTGTTGTACTGAGTGTTTGGCCCAGAATCTCAGAGGGACACGGGCATCAGGTGTGTCATTCTGTGCAGAAAAAACTGGTGTGGGCAAGGCTGGTGAGCACTGGCTATGAGCACATGTCAGTGCACACATGGCAAAATCTTTCTTTTCAAGTTGAGGGAAGCAGTGTTCAATTGATGTTGAGCACATTAGTCATCAGGCAGTGGTGAGGTGTTCCCAGCCCCTCCAATATGAAGGATCCCAACTCACAACCTACTGTGCGTTCCCCAGGTGTGCCTTATCAACTTCAAGGGCATCTGGTGGATTATTTTTAAGCGTCACATAGTGTAGCTGTTACTACATCTGGGCACCTGTTTAAATCACCGTAATGTGTCAGAATATAAAGGTGAGAGATAGTCTAAAATCAATAAATTATAACTGTCACTTGCATTGTTTCAAGGTACATGCCAAAATCCAATAGGATAAATTTGGAAAGAAAAAAAGCTGCTGATGAGACATTTGTACTCAGCAATTGATTCTGAAGAAGGACATTGCAGAGTTTTCTAAATGTTTACACCTCGTTTCAAGCACCCTTATTTAAAACTGGAGCCTACAACCAATTAACATTGAGTGAGGAATGAAGCGAAGTCAGTGAACCCTTTCTTTTCTCATTCTCTGCTCTCTTGAGTCTTTGCTTCCAGCTTTTTCCGTGTCACTGCCCTGTTTAGATGTAAAGCAAAGGACAAGAAGCCTCTTCCACGGATCAGGCGGAAAGGTTTCCCTCTCTGGCTTTGATGATAAGTACTGCACTCAAGATTGCACAAGGGCAAAGAGGTGTTGGAAGGAGACAGTCTGGGCAGTGTGTACTGAAGAAAGCCTTTTTTCATTGAAGAAAATGGTTTATGTTTGTGCAATCATCCTTTTATTTATGTTTGCCATGTTCCTTCCCAAATGAAATAACCCCTACCAACAGGGTAGCAGGGCCTTCCTCTGCCTTTCTCTGCACACAGCTTTTATCATGATTTAGACTGTTCTCAAAAGAGTATTGGTTGGTTGCTATTTTGCTCTCTTTTTAAGGAAAACTCTTGTTATAAGCAAATACATGGGGTCTGCAGAGCGGGTGTTAATGCTTTCTCTTCTTTGCAGGTCTGCAGCTCAGGCTGTGGAAAAAAAGCTTTCTGAGTAGCCTTGCATAGGATACTGTACCACTTGAGGAGTGGAGTTTCACTCAGCCTATTTACATAATTTCTGCAGCACTAGTACAACTAAGCAAGGAAATAAGAGCATGTTTGCAAATTCTTTCAATTCCCTGCATTCCTCAGCATCCTCTGCAGTGCCTCTTGCTTGCACTGTGAAGGTGATGTTTCTGCCTGCTTTGTAGGATCTTCTAAGAATAAAATAAGCCCCAATGCTGCAGCTTTTCTGCTTCTTGTTTGTTTGTTTGGTTAGTTTTTTTGTTTGTTTGGGGTTTTTTTTGTCTGGGTCCAAAAATGGCTCTAATAAATGATTTCCTGCTGGTTGAGCCTGAAAATTGCACGTGAGAACCTTGTGTTGATCATGAGTCCCACAAACGATAGTTATTCTTTACTCATAGTAAAAGTTTTCTGAACACAGGTTGCAGATGCTTGGTAAAGAATTTAATCTAAAAATAGTCTGGTAATGCTTTATTAGTCACCCATGTCCATCTGTCACCCTTCCTGCTCTTTGAGTGGGGGATTAGATTATGTCCTAAAGAAAAGTCATCTGGCAAGTATTTGTATAGAGGGCAACCGCTCAGGAATATTAGTGTGAATAAAAATTGTTCGTCACTGCTGAATAAAAATGGATGTTGCAGTGGATGGAGTTACCACATATCTGGACATCAAAAGCTGTGTGCTTATACTTAGTTATTTTATTGTTGGGTGCATAAAATTATTATTGACATGTAAAGGAAATTACAAAAATGTAGAAGAGTGTGGATTTGTTTGGACTATGTTTTTGTTTGGGTTTTAATGGTGGACAAGATTTCTCTTGGATTTTGCACTAGGAAGATTTCTGTTATGTACATGTTGTCAAGTGTTGCTAGCAATTAGTATGAGCTGATGGGTTTTTTTTAATTACTGAGGTCACTGCTGGAGTTGGAAACTCTTTAGGCTCATGGGCACACCTGTGTATATAAATTGAGTTATTTAGTGTGAGATGGGTTAGGAAAACAGATTTATTTTTCTTCCACTGCTTCACAGTGGATGTAACCATTTTGGAAGTCATACCACTGGAATGCCGATTTTTGTTTGGGGCTTTTCAGGGTGTTTAGATGTCAGTAGCTGTGGTTTATTTCCAGAAGAAATTTGGCATGGACAGATGATACTGTAAGTTGCCTAGTTGCCTTCCTGAAGCTTTCTGCAGAGAACTGAGGCAAAATGCAGGCATCAGGGTTGTTCTACCCACGTTGCTCTGCGTGTGTGTGCTCCCGCTGAATGGGTGCGACCGTCTAGATGGTGCAAGTGTTCATTCAGCAGGCATGTTTGTTCAAAGGCCTGTGTGCCAGGCTCCCTGCAGGAGCCGGCTCTGTGATGTTGGGAGGACAGGATATGTGCAAAACTCCAGCTCTGTGTGCTGTGCCCGAGCTCTGCTCCGGGCTCTGAGCCCTTGCAGTGGGAACGCTCAGCTCTGGGAACTGAGCAGGCTGGGAGAGCCAGGAGGGCCCCAAGTTGGTAACGTTTTGCTGCATGTTAACAGCACTGTTTTCAAAATAATAAATATGAACGTTTCCTATTTTGTCTCCTTATTTCCCTGTCAGCATCACCCTTCTGTGGCAAGACGCACCCGAAAGGAAAACTTCTGCATATCAATGCACTGCCAATGGTAAGTACCTTTTTAACTGACTAAAGGTGGTGTGGTTCCTCTCTGCACACATACCATTAGCAGGCTTACACTGCAAATAGTATTTTTAAAATAACTACTTTTTAGTATTCAAGTGGATTATTTTCATTTTTTAAGCAACGTCTAGACCATTATGCTGTTTGACAAAAATATTACAATTGCACCTGGTTTTATCCTGTGGAAAGTAGGGCAGCATGTTAATTTTGAAGTGAGAAGTGTAACTTGACAGTAACATAGCTTATCCTGTTGGTAACTGGTGTTGCTTCCTCTTCTTGGCCAAGAGCCTGTTTGGGGTGAGCTGTAGCCAAGCCGAGTGTTCTGTTGCCCCCACTTGGATGCTCTCTGCAGTTTGTTTCAATTTTAGCAGCTTTTCCCAGAAAAAAACCAAAACCAACTCTGCATCGTCAGGTATATTTTGCTTCAGCCCATTTGTCAGTGTAAGACTAGTGAAGTTAAAATCTTAGCTTCTGCAGGAAAGGGCAATCTTCTTATTCCATCTCTGGAATGTTACTTGGTGTTACAGACTCTTACAAATTCACATTTTCAGGCTGTCCTTAGGGTTTGCTGGTGCTTTCTGATAGTTGTGCAGATGGAAAGCAGAGCTGAGGCCTGAAGGGAAGGACTGGAACTTACTGCTTCAGCTTTGAACAAATAACCTCTCTTTAGCAGTTTTGGTATCTTATGTTGTCACAGCTGAGGTGTACAGGAGTGGTACCTTCAGCGTTAGCCTTAAGCAATAAATGCATAAAGTGCCAGTGTGAGTTCTGTGTTTGAAGGATCTCTAGATCACTGTGCACAGTACAGAAGTTAAAGGGATAATATTTTGATCAGCTTGCTTTGAAAACTCAGTTTTGGATCTGAGAGATGTGCTGGTTTCCTTTGCTTTGCATGTGGACATGGATCTAAAGAATATATAAATCAATTACAGCTTTACTTATACCTTTGCAACTCCACTGCCTTTGCCCTGTGAGGAAAATGATGCTCCAAGAGAGTTTGCTCAGATGTAACTTCTTTACTTTGAGGTAGTAAGCAATTCTGTTCACTCCGAAAGACGTAATGGAGTGAAATGTAATATATTTGTCAAAAAGTAAAGCAAATATACCTCTGAAATCAGAAGATCTGCACCAAGTGTGTATGTTGTTTAATAGCCTGGTTTTTAGGCTCAGAGTTGATATGTGTAGAGTTTAAATTGATTTGGGATGAATTTCAGCTGGTGGGAACAGATTTGTTGAGTGAGAAAGCATCGTGTTTACCTGGCCACTCAGACTGGTGTTTTAACTTCTCAGTCCCGAAAGGAGCAGTGCTCTCAGCCTTTTCTAGTATTGCTAAATCTTCATTGTTGTTGTTGACCTTTTTCCAGCAAAAAGCTACTCTGTTTTCTTTTTATTTTGTAGTGCTTGAGTGTTATTTTAGTTATGATTTAAGATACCGATCTGTATTACTGCTTCTCTTAAAAACATGACTCATTTCGTATTAACCTAGTCCATATACTTCATAAAATTTTAAAATACTGAGAGACTGTACTTGAAATGTTACTGCACTTTGTCCTAATTTTCCCCCTACAAATTATATTAGAAATTCAGAATTGCACAGTCTCAAGGGCATGGTAGTTGTTACAGTGATCATAAAACATACTCAACTGTTACTTGCAGTGAAGTGAAGGACTCCCCACTCTTTTCTTTGAGGACTGTTTTTGTGCTATAAGTTGTTATATTTTATTATTCAAGAGATTTCTAAACCATTACTCACCTCTAATTAACTTTGAAATAGTTTGAATGTAGATTTAAGAGACAAGCAGACACATTTTTCATCATCCCCAAAGTAATCGTAACTTAAACCTGTACAGTAAAAAAGGCTTTCATAGGTTTTTATTATGTTTTTCCCTTGGATGTGTGTAAACAAAGTGTGGGGCAGAGGTTGCTGAAAAAAAGCAGGTTGTGTACATCTCCCAAACAGGACTTGCTTTAACCATGGTTGCCCATGTTCAACACATATATTTGAATAAGAAATTTTCTGATTCCCTTGAGAAATGGTTGTAGCATTTTTGATAATTTTTTAATCTTGATTGCCAGTTCCATTTCTTAGTAGTAAAAAAAAAAAAAACAAAAACAAATTACACATCCTCTTCTGTTGTTTTCTTAGATTTTCAATTTTCAAGGTAATTAAAAGAAGCTTATTTTTTGCATCATATTATGTTATGATATGCATACATATGTTATGTGTATGTTAACTGATAAACCAAATTGGGTAAATACCATTTACTCCTTAAAAAATATTGCAGTTGTTGGCAATTTTTTTGAAAATACTTATATTGTGATATAGCATGGCTGTTATCAGTGGATGTATAGTCTCCTTCCCATTCTTCCAGCCAAATTTAATGTTCCTCACAATGTCAAAGGAAAGATACAAAGGCTTAATGAAAAAGGCATGTTAAGTGCAGGAGAGTAAGTGTATAATGCTACTTGTTCTCGTATTTTGAAGGTTCCTTTAGAGGCTGATAACTGGGTACTTAATTTGTGGTCACAAGAATTAATGAATGTGTCGTAAATAAAAATTTAAAGTCTTGGATCTTTGCTCTAAGCAAAAGATGACATCAGGATTTCAACAAGGGCTTTAGGAGATAAATTTTCTTGTTATATGATGGAACAGGTAGCTTACCCAAGAGAGATTTTTCCATCATACCTTGCAAGGGGTTTTTTGTGAGTTTTGGAAGCAGACCAGTTTGCCTTTCTGTCTTCTGCAAGTCATTGAAGCAGGTT
Source organism: Corvus kubaryi (assembly GCF_017639235.1). Taxonomy (NCBI): domain Eukaryota; kingdom Metazoa; phylum Chordata; class Aves; order Passeriformes; family Corvidae; genus Corvus; species Corvus kubaryi. Next base: position 15,273,851 of record NW_024581136.1, read on the forward strand.
TGTGTGTGTACACATAAAAACATGTGGGAATATAGGTGTGTGCTTATCTGTGCGTGTATTTATACACACATATAGGTGAATTTAGAAGTATGGTATGGACTGTGCAAAACCCAGGAACTTACAGAAAGGTGGGAGCTACCAGTTTGTGACTCTGCTATGACAGCTTGCTGGGATGGTTTTAATTTTACAGCAGTAACCAGAAAGGGCTGTGAAGGACTCAAACTAGCAGGGCAATGTGGTGGCCTTCTTAGAGGCATCCTGGAAAGCACTGTGTCCAGGTTCTGAGCTCCATCCTTTACTGCATGGATAGTTTGACAGAGATCGACACCCTGATCAGTACAAGAGGTCTCATGCAGAAGAGAATAGAGGATGTTATTGTTTATTACAAGCTGGCACAGGCAAAGTCAGGATAGGCAGTGAGCACAAAATTACCTAGTCCCCAGGAAAGCGGTGTCATCAACAGCTAAGGCGTGTCCTCACAGTCTTAAGGGGAATACCAAGTAGATGATTTAAATCCATTCTTTCCAATGCTGCCTACTTTTAGGTGAACACATTATATTGTGTTTCGAGGGTGTAACACACCTATTGTGTGTTATGTCAACTGTTCCTGCATGTAAGACATGTTACAGAACAGCTCTGCAGGCACTGAGTCTCTTGGGCCAGGAAATTCCATGGGTGCAGCATTTCAGTGTAATTACCTACTCAGGGGATTTAGCTCAGAAACAGCAGGAGGGCTTGGAAGAGCTGAGGAGAATGAATAAGTCACTCCAAAGTGAAGGGGCTGGAAGATGTCTGCAAAAATTTCCACAAGACTGCAGCAAGTTGTTTTTAATTTGAATGCCTTCGTGGTGCCTTCAAGTAGTCGTGTGACCTTACCGCTCCTTAGAAGACAGGTGAATGAATAAATGCATATAACTATTAGCCCGTGCTTCCCCAGCAGCTAAACCCATCCAAACACTGATCTGCCAGGCTATTATGTTAAACTGCTTTCTTGCAAAGGAAGACAAACAAGGGAGGGGGCAGGAGCTGCACAGTTGGATTTGGTATGGAAGCCTTGTCTGTGCTGGCACCTGCCAAGGACAGCTGGAGGTCTGTGCCGCTAGCTCCAAGATTTTTGCGCTGGAATTGCAAAATTGGCTTTGTTTCAAGAGGAGCTGAATGGCATCTCTCAACTATAGGTATATAAAATGAGTATCTGCAGATGAGCAGCTCTTTGTAAGGTGGTAGAGCTGAAGGTCGGTTGTCATTATACTGAGAACAGGGACCCCTGCATTCCAGAGTTTATGAAACTTGACAGTACTAAAGATGTTGCCCTCAAGAGCCTAGAATAATTGATTCAAAATAAAGAACCCTGCAAGACTAAGGCCCTTATTCTATGAAATACAAATGCATGTGCGTTCGTGTAACTTTGAGTGTAGGAGTAGTTCTTTTGCGATATAAATAAGGAGCACTTGCATGTATAAAGCTAACCAAGCCTGAAAGCACTTTGAACAGTAGAGCCTAAAAGTGCTCATGAAATTTATTGTTGAGTCTGTTGGTTGTTCAGTTTATGGAGTGCAGCCTTAAAAGGAAAAAAAAAAAAAAAAAATTATTTCTAGCAGGTTCTGAAATAGTCTAAAATAACTGACAACATGAAATTTTGGACTGTTTTGCTCCTTCTGAAATCAGTGGATGCTGTTATCAATGAAGGAAGGTGAAGTGCAATGTATTTTGTGTGATAATTTTTTGTGGCTAAACAATTCTATTTCAAAACGTTCATACATCAGTTCTATTTACTGGACCAGCACGAATTAGTTAATCTAGTGGTTTATGTGTGGAAGGCAAAATACTACTAATAATGTGATACAAAAGAAAAGTTCCATCGTGCGGTAGGGTGCAAACTGTGATAAGCATTAAAAATTCTATGTACACCATTCAGAGTCGTTTTTGGAAGGGTTTTTGAATTTTCTGTTTCTTGACAGAAAGCAAGTTAAACACACTAGCAAGATCCCTTTCTGATTCAGAGGGGAAACACCTCTTTTCTCCTTTTTCTGCCATTAAAGTTCACCACTGAATAAATCAACTGAAACGGAAATGAACGTCCTTTAAAAAAATTTAAGCGTTGGCTCTGTTTTGAAGTACCATTTGTCAGAGAACTTTCTCTACTGTTTCTCCAAGCGTTTTACAGTTCAGAAATAAGCTTTGACTAAGAATTCTCGGCAGAATCATAAATATGTAATTATCTAAGCAGCCGGGATATTTAGCCCCTGGCAGGTGCCCAGTGCAGTGCAAGAGCAAAGGGAACTGGGCCAGTATCTCAAGCTAGAGGAACATCATCTAAAACAGGGTGAGGACCATTGCTGTTCCTTATCTACTTCCATTCCTAGGTTTTAAATCTTAAATGTACCTGAAAAGAGGCTGTTTCTGCTGCCATGGGCTATCTTCTCTTACAGCTGGTTTACTCTGGATTTTTCGTTGTTGTCTTCCTCTGCTTCATCTCCCCTGCCTTAGGTTTTTTTCTGTCTTTACTGCTTTATACTGGTGTTGGTGCAATAGATAATAGTAGTGCAGTTAGCATTAGATTATATCTTACTTGATCAACATGCCATCTGCTTTAGAGGAGAGGGAGATTTTGTGTTTCTGCTCTGGGTTCACTGCCATATGCCCGTGGTGAAGTCGTATAACCTGAAATGAGCCTTTTCCTGCTCTATTATAGGAAAGAATTAGAAATACAGTGTAAAATCTTCTTGACATTGACAAAGTTTGTTGCATAGTTAAAAAACTAAACTGGCTTTTGGGTGTACATGAAGTAGGATGTTGTAGAGAAAACCCAAGGACAAGCTCTTTTGTGTCCCAGCACGAGTGTGTTGCCATCTGCAGAAGAGCAAGGCTGATTTCACAGGAGACTGTGTTAATGTGTCACTTGTATCACCAGGCCTTGATCCTGGTTTCCTTCTTATCAACAGAAAGTTGATGTTAGTTCAAGTTAACAAAAGTAAAAGCTGCTCTTAGTTTCAGCAGTGCTGATGCTGGGAGGTAATGAATATTGCTGCAGAACAACAGGAAGTCTGTAGGCTGTGTGGAATGACACTGCTGATGCTGACTTTTATTTACTCAGGTGAAACAGAGACCTGCTGGCCTTCAAAAACCAGGACCCTGTGTGGCCATCAGCATGGATGGCAGGGCTAAAAGCCTGTATTTGCATTCCAAGCCTTTAGTTCACCCAGTGAATAGAAACAAAAACTGTAGTCAGTGGGTTAGTGCACCCATATTTGTAAATAAAGGTCATGTGTGGTGTTCTTATTGTAATTTAGTGAACAAATATAAGAAACTATTCAAGACAAGGGATTTGAATCCCATACTGAGCATACGTATGTAGGATCGGCATCCATGAATTTAATATTCACACAAATGGAGGGTATTGATGTCAAATGTGAGCCATAATTGGAATCTTTGACCTCATTAATGATATTCATGAAATCTTCCCCTTTCACTTAATTTCTTTGGGCTGTGGATGGACCATATTTTATTACTGTCTACACGTGTTTTAAAAATGTTTTATCGTATGTTCAGGTGTTTAACAGCTGTGCAAAAAATAGGTAAGTCCAGTAGCATAAGTTAAATTTAAGTCCATCATAACAATGTAAAGGAGAGGACTTGAATAAAGTAATGAACTGGGCATGTGGTATGACTCTTGGCAATGGCTCTGTGCAGGGCAAGGAGCTGGACTCAATGACCCTTGTGGGTGTCTTCCAACTCAGCTGATTCTGTGGTTCTGTGAAACTGGCAAATGAGCTTTTATAAAATCAGCCATTTCACTGTCTTGTAACGTGTTTTCTCTTTTAGCTCAGTTGACATTTTTTATGAGAACAGCCATGCACTTCTGGTAAAGAGCATACAGTAAGCCAAATAACATATATGTGATGGGCTATGAAGAAGTGATATTAAGTGTGTGCTTACTGATGAGAATCCAGAATAGAGTCACTGGTGGTTAAAATGAACAGAGGGCAGATCAACCATCAGAGCAGTCTTTTTTCATGAATAAAAGAAACAAATTTAAAACTATCAGGTACATAACACACAAATTAAGGGGGAAAATAGATGGTCAAAGGTTAAAGAGGGAATGAAAACACAAGTTTTATGGTCACAAGATCAAATGAGGCATTAGTTAATTTTCCTTTTTTTGGTGCAGTTCAGCAGGAGTTCAAGTAATTCAACCGAGTGATTGAACTGGAACAGGAAAGAGTGCCAGAAAAACTGGTTGCTAATAACATAAACAGAAAAAATAATCAAATGAAGTTAAGACTAGATATCAGCATTTCACATTAAAATGCATTTGAAAAGACCGATTCCATCCTAGTTCATGGAACCTGATTTACATAGAAAACAAATTTGTAACAACTATTTTTTCAACAGCTGATAAATTATTCTACTAATAAGCTGTCAGAATGGATTTAACCAAGAAGTGGCTGAGGCTCAGATGGTGTTTTCTGAAGACTGACCATCTGGCAAATGAGCAGTAACATGAGTAGTAGGTAAGGGTAAGGGTATTGGAACTGTGTAAGGAGGTGACTTAATTATGTAAATAGCAAATGGAAACCACATTAGGGATGCTGGGCTTTTGCTCTCAATTGGAGATAAAATACAACTTAATATTTCCTACCATTGATACCCCAAGGTGATGTGCTGCTCTTCAGGCAAGATCATTGCTGCCTTTTCTTGTACACATTTCATACTTCTTACGATAAGCAAGCAACTGGTATGTGTTTGAGTTTGTGACTGTGAATGCAGCTTAGAATAGACTGTTGGCATACCTTTCCACTGGCCTAATTCCTGGCTTCTTTTATATTTAACTTTTTCTAAAAACAAAATCCTTTTCTGCTGAACCGTTCAATTTTGGTTATTATTAAGATTTTTCCTATGCTGCTGCAGTTAACAAGGTTCCTGTTTTAAAGTCCTCCCCAGTTGGTGAGCAGACTCTTCCTTGTCCCAGTTCTTGGCTCAGACTGTGGTGAATAGGCTGTTGTGGAGCAAAGTTGCTTTCAATGACCCATCCAGTTTTGTTTTAACATCCTTTTTGCTGAAGCTGACAGAAGTTTCTCAGCAGATTGGCCTCCTCATTGCTTACAGGAACAGCTGTTGCCTTTTTGTTTTGGTTTGGTGGCTTGTTTTTTTTTTTTTTTGGGGGGGGGGGGGGTTTTAATTCACACATCTCCATGGTGGTCCACATATTTCAGGTGAATTTCCTTTTCATCATAACGCAAACTAAATGAACAGATTTTTGTCTTTTAAAATGCCCATGTCAAGGCAGTTGCAGGGATTATCCTGTTGAGTTTGACTTGCATTTGGACTGTTCCTGTTAAAGCTTATAATTTTCTTCAGACTGCTTCTCAGTTTGTCCACAGTTGGATGTGCACTGTAGCATATTTGGAAGAGGAATGCATGTTATATGTAATCCTCTGAAATGTCTTAGTCCTAACATCCAAGTGTCTGGGGTTCATGGGAGTTGGGTCATGAGGGAACTGAGAACCTGGGGCAAAAACTGTAGCCTGGGATAAAACAGTGTAATGATCAGGAACATTATAGTTCAGCAAATCCAGCAGCACACAAGCAAGTCCTGGACTCATTTTTTGTCTGATTTGGAAGACAATTTAATCCGTTATGTAAATCTTTAAATTTATGCTTTGAAAAAGGAGTGTTATGTGCGCAAATTCTAAATCATTCTGAAAAGAACTCGTGGCATCTATACATAGCAAACCTATGGGAAAAAATAGTCATTTTTAGGGTTCCTGAGGTTCTGTTGTTACCCCAAGATAGATGTGGGAAGCTTTGCAAGTGCACGAGTGGAGAAACATCAGGAAAGGCAAAGCTTGAGCAGAGTGTTACTAGAAGTGCCAAGTTACAGCTGTGGTGAGTGACATCAACTTAAAAAGATGTCAGCTATGCAGGACTCATAAGTTAGGAACCTCTGTGCTTGCTTTTGAAGAAAAGGCCTTGCAGCTTAAGTGAAGTCAATTGTTCCACATATTTTTGTGACTTGTAACTCATCTGGCGAAAAATCCGCAGTGGTTTGTAGGCACGGTGCTCTGTGTTGGGAAAGGAGCTTGGGGATCCCAGGAGGAGGTCTGGGTCACAGAGTAACACCCTTCCTTCCTTCCTTATTATCTTGCCCTGGCAGCAGGGCATTTGTGTTCTTGCTATATCCACAGGAATCTTCGACTGGAAAATTAATATATGTCAGAGAAGTTATGTATTTAAAGTAAATCCAACCTTGCCACATGTATCTCTCTGGCTACACCTATGAGAATTGCCAAGAGGTCAACTGAAAAATTGCCTAGAGGTCAGCTGAAAGGGCCTTTTTGGGAAGTGGGCGAACTCACAGCCCTCCCTTGGACAGCTTATGGGAGCTGAGTAGCACTTAGGACAATTTGGAAGATGATGCTGTGTCTCATTTCCACAAGCAGCTCTCTGCACACTGTCAGGGTTGAGAAACGACAGTGCAATCTTACCACGTGCGTGGGTTTAGGGGGTTTGAAGAGCAGTTTTGTGGCTACCTCAAGTTTAAATTCAGTGTGATACACAGCGCCTCTGCCAGCATATGTTGAAATCCTGTGATAAGAGTGCTATAATTAGGAAGCTTAGTTGAAGAATTGGGTGAAGGAAACACTTGCATTCCTTAAGTATAAAGGATTTGTCAAAAAGCAAAGCATTCCCTGACTTGCTATGAATTCCTAGGAGGATTTCATGATACATATCTTGGGTTAAATGAAAAGGAATATACTGAAAGGGGGAGGGGGACGATTGTTTCTGTTATAATGTGTGAATGCCATAAAATCCTCCTAAATGCAGCATTTTGAAGAAGGGGTTTTGCTGCTTTTTCCTTTTCTCATTCCATCTTACAGGAGGATTGTAGGATCTGTAAAGTGTGGACTTCACTGTAGGAAATGCATCTATTTATCACTTCAAACCAAATGTAAGCGAGCTGTATGGATTGTTTTAGTAACACCTAGCAAAAAAATAATTTGTTTTGGGAACCTTAAATCTACTAAATATTTGCTGAGTGAAGAAAGAATCATAGCCAGGCAGAAGTGCATGTGTAACGTTTTGCCTCACACTAGGATAATGGCTGCAAATTTCTAGATCTTCAGCTGTTTAATAAGGCATTCCCTAACTCAGCCCAACAGCCAGAGCCAAGAAAAGAAAAAGTGCCTGTTCCTGTGATGCTTTTACCTTCCCTCTCTCAGCCTGTTCCTGCAAAACACTTCCCTGCTTGCTCAGCTCTGGTCTAGCTCAGTGCCTGTGTTTCTGCTGGGCTCACTGGGGCTGAGCAAGGACCTGGTTGTAGGAGGCTGGTTGCTATATGGAAATAAGAGAAATCCCATGCTCTCACTACTAGCTCTATACAGATTGTTTGTTTCTTCCAGACTCGATTAGACTTGTTACATAGCTCTTTATCTAGCTCTTTTTCTAAAATAAACCAAGGACTAGCATTTAGTCCTCATTCAGTGCTACAAATATTTCATTCCACTGGCCAGAGAAGAAGTTACTGAATTTAGATAAAGGTGACAATATTCAACATTGTATTTATCCTAACTCAGTAACAACTGGCACTTGCAGGGATGTTTAGAAAAGCTGTGTTACATCTCAGCACTTGCATTATCATTGAAGACTCTTCAGTTTATTTTGTCTCATACAGAAGAGGAATCTTTTTAATGGGTGTGCTAGGAGGACAGACTTGGCGGCAGCAGCAATGCTGGCTCTCTGGAGGACCTTGCTCCATAAGAGAGAGCAGCAGATGATCTAAGGGAATACATATTCAAACAAAGCAACAAAAGTCCTGGACAGGAGACTTTGTTGTTGATGTTTGATGTTGTTTATTGACCTTGTCTGGTGAGATTATGATCTCTTCAGCACAGGAACGAAGTCCTACGTGTTTATGCAACCTTAGCACAATGGGGGCCCCATCTTAAAAAGGGATGTTTTGGATGATGCTGTTATTCAAATAAATGGTGGTAATAATAATGTTCATTATGTCTGGTTTTAATTGTTGTGAAGGTTCCTTGAGCAAAGAGAGACGTGCCTGAAGCAGAACGGCAACATTTTAAGTGAAATGAGTAAAGTCCCCATGATCCCTTGCATGTGTTGCTTTTTAATTGTCTGTGTATTTTGTAGATGTTTTTGTACCACACCGTTTTATCCAAGTGTGTATAAAACCACATCAGAGATTTTACAAGGGTTAGTATCAGTGCATTTTGTGATTTATACTCAGTAGTAAAGATGATGACTGCCAGAGGTTTTTTGGTTTTATATAATCCTGGCTTTTCAGCCTTGTAATTCATTTGCTGCCTGTTTTGCAGTGCAGAGCAGCGATAAAAACTTTGCACATAGACTTGTTTGACTTTTCCTTCTCTACAAGTCATGGAATCACAGCTGAGGGGGTGGCCACCCCTCCTCTGCATGGTACCTGCTCGTTTTCCTCCCAGGCACTGATTTCTGGTACCCTTGTTTTGTTGTTTTGTTTTTTTTTTCCCTCAGGTTTCAGTATTACAAATGGAATGGAAGGACAGTGTAAATAGAGATGAATTTGGTTACGTATGGCTGTGCTGTGAAAAATGCAGGTCCTTTGTGTCTAGAAAATGGGTCATGTTTTAATTGCATTGTCAAGGGTAGTTAATGCTTAAACAGTTTGCTTCTCAATATAAAAGGGAATAAAAATGGATCTGCTATTAACTTTTCCTGGCATGCCTAAGATTATAATATATATGTATAAACCCAAAGTACAACAGGTCTAGAAAGCCCTACAGACTTTTAACTACTTGCAAGTGCTCTCAGTTTTCTTCATGACAAAATGAGCTATTTTTGTTTTTCAATACTATATCTTGTGGTATATCTACAGTGAGCCTCTTCTCATCCAAGTGCTGCTATGCTGAACAGACAGACCAGTTCTCCTCACCTGAGGCAGAAAATAACATTTTTGGTATACTTTGAGTAGCTTTTCCAGCAGATTAAGGAGCTGAAGTTCAAGTCCATGCTCAGTTGACAGTGCTGCCTCATCCTTGTGCCTTGGACTGCCTTCCATACCCTGTACCTCACATTTGCTCTTGGTGTTATCCAGAGGTTGTGTTCATGAATAACCCTGTCTGCTTTTCTTGCTGTGGTGCACAGGGTCACTGGAGTTCACTCTTTTCTTAACTGCAATTCAGGTGAAGAGCACGATGGCAAAGGATTTATTGTTCCTGTGGTTACATAATGGGATAGTCAGTGACAATAATTTCAGTTAATTAGGTTAAATTCAGCAGAAAGGCAGCTTCTGTGGCATTTTGGAGGGAGAGTCCTCTTACCAGGAGATCCACCTTAGGCTGACCACGGAGTCTGTGTTCTGCCTGGTGGAAGCTCATTCCCTCAGCACTGTCAGGAAACCCGTGGGATATCTAAGAGCAGTCCGAGAACACACTGCTTACAAATGGGTGTTCATCTCTCAGCAGTAGGGGTAAAGTGTCCATTGTTTGCTTGATTTTTTTTTTTTTTTTCTATGATTTGAAGAAGCTTTTGGTGTGGATTTTTTGAGTGATCTGTATGAGGCAGGACTTACTAGAAAACCACTCATCTTCATCTCCTTAACATACCCAAACCTCTAAATTCTATCCCTATTTCTATTAAAGAGTAATTAAACCATAAAAAAATCATGTCAAATGTCCTTCCCTCTGTAAAGCCAGTTTTGCCTAGGATAAGCGTAGCCAAAAAAAAAAAAAAAGGAAAATAATGTTTTCCTACTGCTAATAGTGTTTGCAACTTTTAACATGAGCATTAGAGGTGAAATGATTTGGAATAGGAGAAACAGAAGATATGAACTAGGTCTTGACTTGGTGCTGGTTTTATATAAAGCAGGTGGTGCGAGAGTGGTCGTGGTGTTACAGCTACAGAGGCAAAATTGCTTATTGATTGCTGGGCTCCAGTTTTTATTCATAACTGTAAGACATGTGAATTCCTACAGCTGTTGCTTGAGTGAAATTTGCTGATAATGGAGACTTTCACTTAGCTGGTCAAGCCCACTCTAATCCTGAACATTTTTAAATGTCTCCTTAAGGTTTAAATATTTTTAGTATATTTAAAGAAAAAGCCCATCAGGGGATGGATGAAACTACATTCACCTTTTCTTTCTTACCTTCTTTTTGAGTACCTTGCAGCTTTTTTGCTTACAAGTGTGGCAGTTATTGGAAAAAATAGAGTGTACAATGGATAAAAAATAGCCCACATGATGAAAGTGGCTTTGGATCCCAGCTAGCTCTGTATTTGTTTCTTGCAGATTTTGTTTCATTTTCCTGATTTTCTTCCTCTAGTTTTTAAATAGTTATAGTGTTAAAGTGAATTTTAAGATAAAAAGAAAATTTAGGAATCGGAAAACCATAGACAATCCTGTTCCCAGACAGCAAGTGATGATCTTAATAACTCAGGATTCTCTTCCCTCCCCTTGGATTTAAAGATGAATTGGCAACGTGCAATATTAGTTACAGCTACAATTGATTTCTTTGTACAAGCACTTTGGTATGCATAAATACATGAGAAATTAAACAGCTGGCACAGGTCTCCTGGTTTTGTGTAAATCTTAAGGCTAGGAGGATGCATTTTTTTATTTTAGTCAAGATTCAAAGACCTAGCTATAGAAGGAAGTTCTGTAAATGGCATTATTAGGAGTGTGCTTCTGCAAGCTGATGGGAAGTGATGTGATTTTATACAAAGAGGAAAGCTGAACAGCAATGATTTTTGTGTTTCTCTTCAAGTCTGTCTTTCAAACATTTCTGAGTATTCCAAATTATTCTGCTGTACAACTACAACTGTAAAAATATATTATTATCCACTGAAACATGAGCACAGGTCACCTCTTATTGAGGGGGTGGTGTTCCCTAGTCTTAAGTGTGTTTCAAGAGCTGTTTCTATGTAATTCTGCCTCCATTTCTGTTTTCTCTCCATGGCAGGCGTACCTGAAACAATGAGTCCTGCTTCTCTCTCAGCAGAAGGCTTGAGGCAGTTTAGTGTGTGTTGGCAGGGTTTCTCCTGCCAGCTTTCCATCTTCACTGAGCATCCTCTGCAGGATGCTCTTTTTTCTGCTCTTCTGCAGATAGTGTCAGGCATCTGGAGAGAGAAAGGGAGCAGAACTGTTTTCAGGGCAGATCACAAAACCTAAACTGGAAGAAGATTTAGTGAAATAGGCGATATTCTTTAAAAATGTATCTCTCTTCTTCCAAAGTCCCCAACGCAGTCTGGTTTGCCAGAGGAGTCCTCAGTTGCATCATTTACAAAAGCTGCAGGGAGGATGTGTTCCATGGTGATTGTGCTGTCCTTGGTTTTGCCATGATGGAAGAGCAGGAGAGGCTGTGTCAGTAGTAGCCACGTGTGAAGTCTGTCCTTCCTCTCGGTGAGCTGGTGGTCACTGGGGTTGGGGCTGCACCGGTGTGCTTTTCTGCAGGGTATCTTATGAAGGTGCAGCCACCCCTCCCCACTGATGGATAAGATGTATCGTTGAGGGGTTTCTCCATTTTGTGGGTGACTCTTGCAAGTCTAGAGATGGAGTAGTACCTTGTACTGCATCTCATGGTGCACTGCTTTTGGTACCAGCAATCAAAGCTAGTCTTTCTCTGGGAAGTAATAAAATCAGGTCTAGGAATTTCTTATTGCCATCTCCTCCCAGCATCACTATGTCCAGCATCCCACCGAACTTCATCCCAGTGTATTACTTAACTCTATTTATTTTTATTGTTTTTTTGGGTTTTTTTAAAATTTTCTTTTGCATAGATTTCTAGATGGAAAAACGTTTGCACCAGCTTATGTGATATAATAAAGACTATTAAAATCCAACATGGCTTTTGTACGTATAGTTGCCTATAATGAAAGTTAGGTATCAGTTTGGGAAGGCACACAATAGGAATATTGTAACTTAGCAGTGGCTGACATGTCGCTCAAAACTCAAAGTAGGTTGTACTATAAATATAGTCTCTTGTTTTGCAATTGACATTTTGCTAGTGGGTGGCTAATTTGAAAGGAAATAGACCAGTGATCTAATATTAATAACTAATTAATAGTTATGTGGATATTTTAAGTCTATTTTTCTGCTTATTTATAGGCATATATTATTCATCTGTGCTGTGTATCCTTCTTTTCGTGTATGTTTAATTCTGAAACTTTTGCTTCGGTAGCACTCAGGCTTTGCAATCAAAAGCTTGCTAGCAAAGTCGGTGTGTTCTTCAAACCCACTTTTTAAGGATGACAATTTCAAAGTAATAACACTTCAGCTACTGAGGGAAGTCTCCCTCTTGAAGCAAGGCCTAAGAGGAAAGCCAGTGATGCATTGTCTACATCTCACCTGCATTTGTGAGTCCTAAATCAGCATCACTCCTGTATGTTTTCCTGCGTGTAAAGTAGAATGTAGGGCAGTTTTTAGGCCTCCACTGAAAGTGTGTAGCTCATAAACAAACTGGAGAGGAGTAAAATAAGAAGGAGCATCTAACAAGCAGCTTGGTCCTTTGGGATCAGAATAAAACATGCATTCAAGTGCTTGTTGCTTCTCACAGCATATGTGTTACTTTACCAAAGAGATGTGATGTTCTTGTTTGCTCTGATGGGACAAACTTCAACATAGGTTTTTTGTCTCTTCTACCTATTCCCCCTGCCTCCTGCTTTCTCTCTCGCACTCACATTAATCTGTAAATTAATAAGCATGTGTGATACTTGTCCTTTTAATGAATTCTTAATTGAATTGATAATAAGGCAGGAAGACTGTGTGAGAGATTGATTGTACTTTGTGTATGCTCGATATGTTTAGATCTGTTTTGTCACATATCCAAACATTTTTTAATGTATTCCACCAAACTCCACAGAGCAGTGCTGCGATATCTGGGCCCTGACTGCTAGCTGTGGACTTTGTGTGTTGTCTTTGCAGCTCATCCCTCTTGTGTGAATAACTTTGCTGTGAGTGCTCGACTCACAGGGAACAAAAATTGTTTCCCACTGTCTCCAGAGTTTGCATTACTCATTTAGCTATGGTCCTAGGAGGTTTAAGCCGTGCCCTAGAAAGTGTTTCCTGTTGTTGGATTAAAACCTGCTGCAGGAGGTTTTAATTGCCTGTGGAACTCTCCTGTTAGTGGAAGCACCCGCAGTCCCTTCGACCAGTTGCTGCATCATCTGCATTAAGGTGGTCTCAGCATTTGCTGCAGGTGCGAGGAAAAGCCCATGTTAGCACCAAATGTCTAACAACAAGCAGATACAGCATTCTGCCTTTTAATACCTGGCTCTGCAGAGGGTGGGGATTGCAGCTGTTGGCTTGTTGCAGGGCATGGCATTGATGATAGAGGAAACATAGTGTGAGGCTTTAAGCTTTCACAGCCAAATTGGCTGTGCTTTTCCAAAAGTGCTGAGCTCTTTTGTGTTTGGTCTCTCCAAAGCTGTGTCTCTGTATTTCAGCACAGTTCATAGTGTCATCATTGTGAAACAAACAGTTGTGGATAGACAGACTCCCTGAAGCAAGCTTCCTCCTTCCGTTTTCTTACAGATATCCAGAGACTGCAATTTCAAAGTGCTTTTGTTTGTTGGTTGGTTTTTTTTTTTTTAGAGGGGGATTCTTTTTCCTGTCTCTTATGTACTTTGCTGTGCAGAGGGCAGCTCTGGGCTGCCAATCTGAGAACCAATCTCAAAAATCTTGTGTCACTGATGCAGGGATCTTGCTGGGGATGTTGGTGTTTCAGGCATCGCTTGGGATCCAGGCCATTTCAAGAAGGGCTTGAGGTTGTTGTCCATTGATAAAATGCAGTTGGCAGTGTTTGTCCAGGTCAGAGGACAGAGCTGACACCACCAATGCCCTCACCTGTGCTAGTGCTGAGGGTTGTGTGTGGGGGCAAATAGTGAGGCACGTGATGTTTGAGTTCTCCAATTTCTCTAATTTCAGAGTCAGTCTGAGGCATGTTGGAAGTGACTGTCAGGGGGTTGTTTTGAAGTTTTTGTACCTCTGTATTTTTCTGACTCTTTTTGTGTGACAGTACGTGTTTATATTTTCAGTTCCTTGTGACTCAGGGAATCTTTTCTCTATGTATATGCTTATTGCAGGCAGTATTTAACATAGTCCTGTTGATTCTCATGTAATAATGAGAGCCCATCACAAGGTGCACTCTTAATCTGCCAAGATTTATAGACATTTTTTGATTCTCTAGCAATAAAAAAAACCCAAAAAGCTCTTAATGCTTTAAAAATTTGCAGAAATTCTCTTGTATTTCAAGGGTTAACAGGTGGTGTTGGGTTGTAGGTTAGACTTGATGATCTCAGAGGACTTTTCCAACCTAAATGATTCTGTGGCAACTTCAGTGTTTTCTCTCTGTAAAAAGCACATCTGCATCTGGGCAATCCTGCTTGCCCTTGTAATATTTACTTGCTTATCTTTTGTATTAAAAATAGTGAACCATGTTCGTCAAATAATGTAGCAGGTCACAGCACTTTAAGCATCTTGAAAATTACCTTTATGTCAGTCCTGGTGGAGCACTGGAAGTGTCTGTCAGACACTGGGAATATGAAGCAATGGTTCCTGTGCAAGGTTCTTGTGTCTTGAGCTGCTGCTGATCCACCAATAAATTCAAGGAACTTCACATTTGCCCTGTGAAGGGTTGTGAGCAGGAGCAACAGACAGTTGATGTGTTGGAAGTAAACAAGTAAAGTTCATGAGTGACTCTCACACATACATGAGTTGGAAGCATGGACTTTTTTAATGGCTGGGATCCTTCTTTGGTTCAGATGGGTAGCCTAGAGATACGGTCTTCCATCAGAATGGATTGTTGACTGTTTTTGTTTGAGTTTGTCTTACATTCCATAAGTATCTCACTAGTGCTGCTTTGGTGTTCATAGGTTTTGAGGTGGTGTTTTCCTAGACGAAAACACAACTTTCTGAGTAGCACTACAAACAAGTGCCTTTTGCAAACATTCCCCCTCCCCCCCCCCCCCCCGGCCCCCCATATTATTAAAGGCCCATTGAGTCTGAAAATTCAGTAATGTAGCTTCCCACAAACATGCATATTTTTCAGTGTAATTGGAAGATGTTTTGGATTACTGTCTTTAGGCCTGTGGAGCCAAGAACCCAATTATAGGCATGGTTAGAACGCGACCGTGTGCGTTAGTCAGATTTATAACAAGATTCCAATAATGCAAAATTGCTGCACGACAAATTAGTTTGTATAGATTTTGACAGTTGTTGCCTTTAATAAACTAAATTATTAAGCAATACACAGCTGCAACGCTTGCGAAATTGAAGAAAAATAGACTCATTTCCCTGTCAAAATCTTTTCCACAGAGCAGGACCACGGGCGTGCGTAAGTCTGGTTTGAGTTGTTCCATTGACTTTGTGAATCCATCTGTCCCAAGATGATTTTCTCTGTGAATAGATGAGAGACAGGTTACAAGAGCTACATTTAAGACTTTGTCAGGCACCTTCTTTTTACTGTTAGTGCTGACAGATGCAGTTGCAATCATTTGGGCTGACACTTATTAAGCTAAGATTTGGGGGGTTAATTGTAATTTATGGATAAATGGTGACTAGATTAATGCTGCTTGTTTATTTTCACTACAAACCTGAGCCAAGAATTTACCATCCCCTGGCAGAGTGCAAGAGCCATTGGTGTGGTAACTCCATCTACCAACTGAATTGGATCTCTGAAATCCAAGGACCTGTCGTTCCCTGGAGTAAAGTGTTACAACACTATAAAATAAAGCAAAATTTACTAAATTCTAGCAATCAGGCTATTCAATCAGTAGCTTTTTTACACTTTCCTGTCCTGAGCTATGTTCCAGCTGCAGATTTGAGAACCACTGTGGCTGCCAAGTGACATTTGTATCTAGAATGGCAAAGACTCTATTTTAGTGATATGGACTTTAATTAGATATGACATAATTATGATACAACCTGCTTTTGGTCCAATTTAAGACCAAGTTCCACTATTTTTTACATGCATTTCCAAGCAAATTAAAGCCCAGTTTGAGATATGTGCTCCATCCCAGCTACTTGATATCTATTCAAAAGGAGCTGAGATTCCAGCAGTCCATGGTCACTGCCCTGCAGTTTGGAGCTTTCCTTTTCACAGTCCAAGAGCAGCAAGGGCAGACCTTATTTCTGAGTGTCCTTGGCTGCTGTCGCTTGAGGTGTTTCAGCTCTTGCACTTTTCTCCTGGGAGAACATGATGGCACTGACTTAATGGGGGTAAATTGAAAGATGAAGGCTGCTCATTTTCTGTGCGTGGTGAGGGTGAATCTCTGGTCATGAATTCAGAGGCAGGCACAAAGTACAGAGCAGCCTTCTGCTGTTGGAGTGCTGACAGTGATGATGGTTGATGGCATAAAATAAAGCTGCTAGAGATTGTGTAGAATGGCAAGGGAGAAAAGAAAAAAAGAAAAATGTATTTATTTACCAAATTCTAATACAGTAAAATGGAGGATTTTCAGGAAGGAGAATGATGACCAACTTTACAGTGCTTTTGAGTGGCTTACATTTTGAAGGGTCGTTTTTTTGGAAAAAGAGCTGCAAGTTCCAGACATCACTTCTAATGAGTATGCAAAATAGTGGCTGGAGTATTTGCAACGCCAGTATGCATATGAAACAGTACTATTGGAGACAGCCTTTAAAAATTAAATATTGCTGCCTTCTAGTTTGGTAAAAATGATTCCTGTGTTTGATTTTTTTCAATAAGCCTACCCTTATAAAACTTAAATGTTTTAAGCCAAATAGTGTGAATTATGATCAGGCCAAAGAATTTGGAATATCTGTCGAATAGAAAGAATGAGAATTTCAGCATCTTGTTTCCAAAATAGTTGTACATACTTCTTGCTTTCTTCATGTGCCCTTGGCAGTCAGTCAAGACTTTTTGAGCACCATCAGTGTACTCTGAAAATATCCTCTGCACTTCATAAATCGTTAAGAGGATGAATTATGGAAATGACAGTGGATAAGGAAGAGAAGCAAAGACGCACATTCACTTGGGACATTGCCTTGAGGCTGGTGTCATTTGTTGGTTGGATGGTCTTTGAAATAGAGGCATTAGAGAGAATAAGTTGTAGCGAGCAGATCAAATATCTCATTTATAGTCATACGCTTCACACAGAAAGAAAACAACATCAAATATTATTAACAGGTGGTCTAGTGGGAAGACAGCAGTAAACAGTACTTCCTAAAAGTGGATAATTTCTCTCTCCCTGATGGGCCACATTCAATTTATAAAATGCACATCAGTATTTTTTATGACCACATAATTTACTTTTTTGTCTTGTTTTCCCTAACTACAGACAATTTAAAATCAAAACAAACAAAACCCCTAGTCAGCCATTAAAAAAGGTTACTTGTTTGTTAGTTGAAAAGCAACTTTTTTTTTTTTTTTTTTTAAATTTAAAAATTGAGACTTAAGTCCCAATCTACTAGCAGTAGGGATTTCATTTAAAAGAAATGGAAGAGAAGAAAAATCAAAAAAGGTTGTGGAAAAAACCCCACCCATGGAATAGGTAAACGGGCTCTGTGCTGATCAAGGAGCACGCTCTAGTGGTGGGTTAATCCAGCCTGGCCTTCTCGGGTGCCCATCCTCCACCTCCACTGATATTAATCAGCTTCTTCAAGAAAGTGACATTTTCACAGAATCTTTTTAAATTTACCATTTCTGTTGCTGTCCTGTGCCAAAACAAGTGCAATGTGTTTACGTGTGGCATCATCACTTGTATTGGTGGTAGTGAGATGAAATTCCTACTCTCTAATTAATTTTGCAGTGGGGAAGTATATGTCTATTTTTACAGATGGTTTTTAAATGCATAGATATTTTAAGCTGCAGAGGGAAAGATTTCATGCTCACGATGCACAAATTCTTATGGAGTGTGAGCATTTTAGTAACAGACACATTGTTAAGCTTGCCTGTTAACATCACGTAAAATGTTGGGTTCCTGAAATCCTGCACATTTTTGCACTGTTTTCTGTTCTTGTGCTCTCCCTGAGGCTGGTAAATCTCTTCAGTTCTTCCTCTCTCGTTCAACTTTTTTTTTTTTCTGTAATGGGACTTTAGCTTTACAGCTTGATTCTCTTCAGATTCCTGAAATACACGTAGATAGGCATCTTGTAAGAAAGAAAAATAAAATACTAAGTATGTAACTATGAAGCAATCCACAGCTGAAGAGTAGATATGGTAGGGAAATTATGCCCTGTGATTATAGGTGAGCACCCTGTGATGTGCTTCATTTCATCATATCACTTGGTAGGAATATAATTAAATGTGAAGTTTTTATCCTACATTCTTCACTGTATGTGAAGGGTTTTTTACTACAAATTCTATTCACATCACTAACACACATAAAAAACCCCAGACATATACTCTTTATGCAGTGTGTCTCTGCAGCACATGCAATAAATTTTACTCTTATTTATTAATTTGAAACAGATTAAAAATACATGGATTTTTAGAGGACCATTGGTCGTGTTACGAGCTGCAAGTGCCTGCAGAAGTAGCCGACTATCAGGATCCATCTGAAAAAATTGCTTTTGTTGCTTAGTCATTCTTAAAAGCCCTGCTAAGTTAGGCCATGCATTTAATTGTTGCTGTTCCCTCAGCCCTCTCCATGCCATGGCTAAGGTAACTGTGAACAGGTTTCTTGCTGTTGTAGAGAGGTTAATGCAATGGTGAATTTCTGGTGTTCAGTGTGTTTTGTGTTTTCTGTGTGTGCTCTGAAGGGTGCTGTGGAGAGGAAAGGAATTCCTCTTAAAGCAGGTTCTGTTGAGGGTGTGGTGGTTCTCTGCTCTCCTGTAGGGCCTCTGGGTTCTTTCTCTTGTTTGGCATCATTTTGGGGGTAATTTCAGTTATTTACTTGAGCAGAGTTTGTTGCAAATGAATGAAAAATCCTTAATGTAAACATGAAGTGTACAAGGTTCAAAGCATAAAAGTTGAAACTTACTGCTGTCTTGTTTGTTCACCCAGAAGGATCAACATCCCCTTTTAATGACCCTTTGCACTTAGAGTTAAAATTTTATAAGCTTGTTAAACTGTGTTTCTGATGATTTTTTCCCAAATTAAATTTTAGCAATGTAGTTGGCATATACAGTTAGGCTTGTAGAAATGATCAAAGCAGTATGTAATACCCTAGCAGAGAATTAAAATTACATTAATGGAGGGTCAGGACCTTTTCAGTTAGTTCTTGTGAATTACTGTCAGTGTGACAGGGAGGACCAGGACACTTTTCCAGTCCAAGGTGGTGGTACCATGGTTTTCGACACTACTGTCCATTTGGCTGTCAGAGGCTTTTCAGAAGGAAAAGAGGAGAAGTTTACTTGATTCTCTTGGGAATTGAAACACGGAAAATGATTGCTGACCAAAATACCCTGTGGTTCCTCAATCAAAAGAGGAAAAAACATTTTCAAGTCTTATTGAGCTTAGCAACAGGCTAAATAGCAGAGAGTTTCTTAGACGTCAGTGGTTGCTTTTAGGATGATGGAAAGTCTGAAATGCTAAGTCCTGTTTAAGGCATGTGTTGCTTTCCTTGGTTTTAATCCTAGTATTAAGGAGGTGCTTGGGAAGTTTTAGTGTTATTTGTAATGTATTTTGTCAGCCTTTGTAGCTGGAGTTTAGTACTTAGAAAATTGTTTGCTGTTTTCCAGATCCTCTTCCAGAGGGCAGAGTTATCTGTTTTACTATTGAGTGTATCCTGCTTCAAACAGCTTTTTTTTGATATGTGGATTCTTTTCCTGTGGTGCCCAGACAGTGTTCCTGTGCTTCTGCCTACAAATCTTCTCCTTAATCCCTTAGTTTACATAAGATCACTTTCTAATGATTTAATCTGTAATGAATATTGGTGGTAGGGATCACCATGGTACACAAATACAGAATCAGTAATTATTCTGATCACAGGTGTGCAATGTATTTCTAGGGACTGTTTAAATTTTGAAGTTGCCTGTAGAAATTAACTTCATGAGGGTATTTTAAGGATTGTTCATATAACACACTCTTTATAATTTGTTGATGTGAAATTCTGCTCCAAAATGGTCACTTTTGAAAACACTGGATTGTTTGATCATGGCCTTGTGTTTCCTGGTTTTCATCTTGCTATTGAATCATTTTAGTATGCATTGGTTAACCCTGCAATATCTATTGCATCAGTATTTACCCCTTTGTCAACTTTAATCTGGAGTCTCATAAAGAACAGAAATTCCTTTGAAGCTAATATGCTATTCTGTGGTGGTGATTTGCTTTCAACTTAGAGTGAGAAGAGGATAGAGTTGAAACTGTGACTGTAATTCGCTTTTAAAATAAATTCCATGTAAATAATCAAGGTCTCTAATTTTTTATGTTTATTTTCTTAACTAAGCATATATTGTTATCAGTAGGAAACTGAATGTTGTTTTAATTCTTTCAGTAAAAAGACTGGTAGAAAAATAGCTTTTATCCTTTTTTCATCCTTTAAAATAAATATTGATAGAAACTATCATAATATGGTTTGTGTTACAGGTGGTGTAATACCAAGGGCTGTACTGCTGCCACATCACAATTTTGTGGGGTTTCAGAGAGTAGTTCTGGTAAGGACACTCAATGATTTATCTATTTATTTGTCATAAAAGTGGACTGTAGTTTGGTACAATTTAGTATTACGTGCATTTACAGTATTTGTTAGGTATCAGTTTCTGCAGTTCACTGAATCCATACATTAAGTGTTCTTTTATTCAGTGGTCTTTAACAGCTCCTTTTGGAGCTGTTAGTGTCTCATGTGTAAATCCATATTCATTTTGTTGAGAGTTATGGTATAACACATCAATTGACGGTATGGAAGTATTAATAAATAGACTTTTTGTTAAAACACATTGTAAAAACTATGTTGTCTCCTTGAAGTGTGGAGTCACTATTGCCTTGGTGTGTATCAGTTCTTAAAAAAGGGTGGAAAATTACTGAATTTTGATTATAGTATGTTTTTTTCAAGTGCTAAAGTCTTGTCTTCCCAAAGGAAAACATGAGTGTGTGGTTCAGAGGGCAAATATCCAGACTGTGTGCTGTTATTACTGTCTTCTTAAATGTAATGTGCACTCATGATTTTGCAGTTGTTTCCTTTGAATGTATGTAACTGCAATCCTTCTATAATTTCTTTTGATTTTGGAAACTTTCCGTAAATATTTTTTCTTATCTCTTCTCTATGGCTAGAGTTACAAGGGAGATGAGATTACCTATGCTTATTCTTAGAAAGGGAAAAGGGAAAATTCCTTGTGCACCAGGCCACCAGCAGCCATGCTCACGTATTGTGCAAGAGCACAATTGAGCATTTGTTCTTTCAGCAGGAGATAACTGAGACCACATTGGTATCTGTAGCATTTTTAATATATACCATAATTTAACAAATGTCTTGTGGGTGTAGCAGATGTCTTTTCTTTCCCCAGCACACACCCCCCCCCCCTTTTTTTTTTTTTTTTTTTTTAAATTCACAGTCCCTTAAAGTTTTTGGCAAGCTCTCCTTGTGTGCCTCTCTTAGGTCTATGGAGGGCACTCAAAGACAGAGGGAATTTGTTTTAACAACCCTTATCTTGCAAGTAGACCCCCACAAGGTAGAGAAGGATATTGCTGATGTTCTTTGTGGCCTTGCAGGGTAGTGTTGGGCTGGCTCTACTCCAACACATCACTTAAGCAGTTGAAGGCAGTGGGACTAGAATATGTTTAAATGTTCTTCTGGATTGATCTCTGTGTGTACTTTCTGAAAACAAGGTGGAGTCCACAAGAAATTTTCAATGGGATTCTCTGGTCAAGCTAAGAAACAAATAAGTTCTTTATGTGCTGGAGATACTGAGGAGAGAGGGGGATGTCCTTGCTTGAGAAGCCTCTGGACTGATAAATAAAGGAAGCAAAAGGTGCGGGAAGTTGTGAGTGAATAAAGACTGAAGCCATTTTCCCTTTTGTCATTGCATTTGGTTGGTTTATCTAAAATAATTGGTCATGGTACTACTCACACTGCGTGGTTTCCAGCCCTGTAAGTACATAGTGCCTCGAGCATGCACCAGCCATGCATGTAGGCTTACTTTAGAGTTTCTAAGTCTTGGAGTGGCAGAAAATGCGCTTTCAGATTTACAGGAGAGAAATGGCTTTGGGAAGGTTTGAGTAGCATCACTCAAGAATGTTAAATGGCAATTCTGCAAAGTAAAAACATCATAGCTTTATAAATATTGTAAGAAAAGAAAGATGATGGGAGCTCTTTGGAGTCTGAGAAATACTGAAAATTTTTCAAAATGTTGTGAGCAATTTGTGCAGTACTTATTAAAGTATAATGTCATCTGGAGAAGTCATGGACTTCTCCCTCTCTATCATCTCTTTATTTTCAAATAATGCTCCCATTACTGGAAATGGGTGAGCAGAATTTTACATGCCTTGAATCTGTTTGAGGTAAGGTCAAGGTAACCAAAGACAGTGGGTTTCTTTTTGTGAAAAGCCGTCCTATCTAATTTGTTTGACTCTGAACCAGGAGAAGCTGTTACTGTGATTGGTTAATTCTGAAAAAAACAGAGTAGAGGTCACTTGTGGGACAAGCTGAAGACCATTTCAGTGCAGCTGCTTGTGTAATAGTTGCCTGCAGTTACAAGACAGGGTGTATTTCCATCTCTGCTAATGTTTTAGCTTGACTCAGCAAAACTGTTTTCTCTATACAAAGCTATGATTGTGTTTCCAACTGCATCAGTGGAGGAGCAGTTTAATTCAAAATAGCACCTTCTGATGGAGGGGGGGTCCTTATCGGACAGATGAGGTATTGTCAGGTTTTGAATAGTTTGCTTCAAAGGGGATTAATTAAAAAATTAGTGAGAACAGATGTCTGATGTTGGCCTGAGCAGTCAGAAAGAAGAGGACTCAGAAAGAAGAGGAAATGTCCTGGGTTTGAACTTTTTATCTTAATTGGACCCCTTGTGACTTTCAGCCCATTTGATAAGAATTTCTTCAGTAGATTCTCCTACTGTACAAAGCCAACAGCTTTAAATTTTAAGGTTTTTATGTGTGGGTATAGGCACTGAGGCAAGTTTTTGCATACAGCTTGGAAGGATGACTCCTTCACAAAACAAAAACTTTATATACCACAGGCTGCTTTAGTATAGCTTTTTTATATCCCATGTGCTACACAGAAAAGCAAAATAGTGTTCCTTTAAACTACATTTTAATATATTTTTGAATGTCATTACATATTCTTCTACAGGTGTGTTCAGGCTCCTTTTGCCAGTTAGACCTTCTGTAGAGTGCCAAATTAGCAAGAGGACCATTTGGTATGCTGCTTTAATCTTCTAAGATCAACAATGTAATTACTTCTAGAGATGCAGGTGACTTTGCAATGTGTAGGAGCCGTCTGGGGCTGTGTTACGGCAGGCACAATCATCCAATCTCTGGGAATTTTTCCTTTACAGTAGTATAAATATGCCTCTAGACTTAAGCACTGATGAAGTATCAGAACTTGGCATTTATTCAAAGTTGTCCTTAGTGTGGGATAATTTGAGTTAGGCAAAATATTCCAATTTCTACAGGCAAGGAAAGAAGCTTGTTTTTATTTTTTAGGGCGTTCTGTAAAAGAAAAGACTGCTCTTGATGATTCAGATATTGGAACAGTTCCCAGTGGGGAAAAAAAAAGGGTATATTGCAGGGTATGGAAAATCTGGTCAAGGAGGCTGATGACACTGACCGTGTTGTGTGCCTTTTCCACATATTATAGGCATATCATATCAGCATACATGCTATTCTTAATATTCTGCCAAACGACCCTTGGTACAGCTTCATTTTGAGAAAAAAAAAAAAAAAAAGCAGATGCTGAAGGCAGAAGGGGAATCAGCTAATGTCTAGACAACTTTTGGAGGCATGAGTGAGTTTTTCATCAAATATATATATGCTTGAAGGGAAAAATCAATACGACTTCTTATTGAACTTTGGGTATAGCTAATATAGATGGAGATGTCTCTGCCAAAATACACAGTACTAATGCCTAGACAGTATAGGTTTTGCTCATGAAAACCTCCACAGTCAGATTTGAGGTATGGTGCAGAGTAGGATAGAGAGATGCAGAGATGGAATGTCTGCGTTGAGGGTGGTGACTGTAGCAGAAACTGAAAACTGTCTAAATCAAGGGAAGAGGTACTTGCAGGCTTGGAAAACAATCTGGCCATTTTTGCAGAGTTCCTGGGGATGAGGTGGTTTTGTCAGAGCTGCCTGTGTGCCCACCAGGGTCTCGTGTTGTGCACTTGAATGTCCAGTCTCACAGTGGGGCTGGACCGAGGGAATCACTGCACTGCCGCTCTCATTCTGTGGTTGTCACCCCACTGCCTCCTGGGCCCTGTTCAGGAGGCAGTGACAGCCCTGAGGGACCATGAGGACAGAACAGAGGCCCAGGAATGCCCAATCTTTCATTTTGTAAAAGTAAAGCAGCACTCTGCCCTAATGACGGACCCCAACAGCCCCTTCCCCACCACCTTTTCCAGAGCTGTCTCAGGAACACGCTCCTTCCTC
Organism: Corvus kubaryi; assembly: GCF_017639235.1. Lineage (NCBI taxonomy): Eukaryota > Metazoa > Chordata > Aves > Passeriformes > Corvidae > Corvus > Corvus kubaryi. Next base: position 15,298,336 of record NW_024581136.1, read on the forward strand.
CTGGCTGCCTTGGCAGCTCTGAGATTTCTGCTTTATTCCTCTATGGCTTCGTGATAGATCACACCAGTATTGCAGATTGGCATACAGAGCAGTGAAAGGAGAAATGGGAATTTTTACACTGGTCTCACATTCCTGTTATTTTCAGTTGCAAATGGAAAATAGGATGAGTATGGTGATGGTGCTGTGTCACTGCCTAGGACAATGAATCAGTGCTGTCTGCAGCTGCAGTCGCTCGTGTTCATGAGTGGCCATGCCCGGTGTCTGTAGCAGGGCTGGGATCATGGGTATTAAACCCCTTCTGTAATATTTGATTTAACAAACCAGAAGAGCTTTGCCTCTTTGAATACCAGAAATAATGTTTGTCAGACAGTGCTTGTTTCTTAATTTCTTTCATGGCTTTTGAGAGATGGGTCTTGGTAGGAAGTAGCCACAAAAGTCAAGAACTTCACATCCTATTCTTTGTTAGAAATAATTTCAATATGGCATCCAAGTGTTCTAGGTGCTTCTGGAGAATTTAGCTGCCTAATTTCAAAGTTCACCTGAAATTAAATCTTGAGGTGCCAAAGTAAATACAGTTGGTTTCTGATCCACTTCATCGGCCCTTTATCTGAAATAAATTTCTGGGTGTTACATTTGTTTTAATTAGTACATCTTCTTTCATTTTTTAAATGAGGAATGTCTGATTTAGTGACTTTTTTCCCTGCTAACTGGTCTTTAAGTAATAAAAAAAAAACCCAACTAGGTGAAGATGGTTTCATAATGCCCTTTTGCACCTGATGTTGTTTGCACTGGTAACTGATTTCTGTAATTTATCCTCAGACACTGCAGTTTGATTATTCCTGAACAAAAAGGGGCTGTAGCTCTAAGATGGCTTCTTAAAGACTCAGAGCTGTGGTTTTCACTTTTTTATACTGGTGTTGCTTTTGGTTTTATTTAAGAATAAAATGGTGTGGTAGGTGGCATTGGTAGAGTGGTATGAGGAAAGGAGGCTTTTTTTGCAGATTAGCAACCAGTAGGGCAGGGATAGTGCAGGAGTGTAGGAGTAGAAATAGCTCATGGAGATTCACACGTATTCTGGTTTTGCATTCATGTGACCAATTGCAGAAACACGTTATCTATGACTTTTGGTTTTGCAAAAAGTGGGGGGGTTTTCCGCTTTTTTAAAGATCCTCCACTCATAATGGTTATTTACCTGCAGATTCCCACAGGCTCGTTTCAGGCTGCTTTAGTGAACAGAGGTGGATGTGAAATTGCTTGGGCAAAGCAAAGAGTTGAGTTTTTAATCTGAGGGTAAACTTTCTTAAGCTTTCTTTAGAACTCCATTCATACATAATGCTGCAGTCAGTCATGAGTTACATGTCTTTAAATCTCTTGAGGTGAACATATTGGGCCTAGAAGAACTTGTCAGTTTACATTTAATTTATTCCAGGCTTTAGGATATGTTTCATGGCTGTGGAGAAGTTTGAATACTAAATATGATGAATGTTAGCCTATATTTTCAATACCAAATTCTGCTGGCCAACTGCATTAGATTCTCAGCATGTTTAATATCCGGGTAAATGGAGAAAAGCTTGTTTAAAGTGCAGTGTATTTCTGCTATTAATGTTCACAAGTACCAATCTACTTGTTTGCCATCAATCCACAACTCATGAGTAATACCGACCTTGTTCTAAGAAGTCAGAAGTATTCAAGGTTTTTTGTTTAAAAAATCCACAACGAACCCTTGCATTGTTAGTATAATTAATTCATTGTTTTCCCTGTCCAAAGGGCAATATCTTCTTTTTCTTCATCCCAAAGTTAAAAGTAGATAAAGAAGTCTGGCCTCCTCTTCAGAAAGCAGCAGGTCCCAATGTAGTTGCTCATGAGCTGATTCTGTGATTAATGGCCACTAAAGCTGGAAATTATCTTTCCTTGTTAACAGTTGGTATTTTCTTGGCTTGAAATTTCAATGAATTGTAACTAAAGGATCTTCTCTGTGTCCTGTGGGGTTGTTAGGTTGGATTTTTTTCCATTTTTCTCACCCCATTATGGTATTCCCTCACAGGGGTTTTGTGTGTCATCCTTAATTTTTCAGAAACACAGGACTCAGAGCTGTTACTGTTCAACAAGACATCTGCTTCAGGAAAAGAATTGGCAGCTTTTATGCACTCACAAAGGAATTTCAGAAAAATTATTTGTTATTCCCAAACTAGATGCTGCCAGAGTAACATAATTCCAAAACTTCTTTTCTCATGGGAAAGGCATAAAAGACTAGTCTTAACAATGGGGAAATAAGCTGGGTTTATTTGCGTTTAGAATGGATCAAAGCTTCTTCAGGACCTGTTCTGAGCACTGAGCACCTCATTACCGTCTCTCTCTTTTTCATATGTTTATATCCCCAGCACTGCCAAAGCTGTGCTGTGCCTGATAATCCCTGATCTTTTCTGAAATAATGTAGGAGTCAGAAAAGATGCTCGCACACACAGAGAGCATCCTTCCACTCCAGGAAATGCTTCTCCTGCTCTATTTATGTGGTCAGTATTATTTATGGAGTAGTTCTGTTAACTTCTCATGCTCAAAATAATACCTGCACTTGAAAATAACTTTGTAGGTGCTGAAAAAGTTGAGGTGAGAGTGTTCAGGCTTAGACACGAGGGGCAGGGTAAATGAGGGAGCGGATCCTTTGTTGGAAAAAGTCATGTTCATGGAGCTGTCTGTGCCCAGACCGATGCATGTTTGGTTTTAATTTGCTTGTTCACTAGGAAAGAGGAACCAGTCCCCAAAGATATGCAGAAATTTAGTGTAGTTACCCGAGTAATGATATCAACTTTAATAAAACCCAAAAATACAGTGTTTTGCAAAAAAGCCTATTCCAACACCGTGAGGCAGGGATGGCCACCAATGAGTGTTTGCAGACTTGGACTCTAGTAGAATTCACTGCTCTCAGAACTGCCAGGCAAGGGCTGCTTGGATCCCTGCAGGCTCAGCCTTGCAAGTCCCCAGTCACACCACAGAGAACAATTTGGAGCTTTTTTATTTTGCTGTTGGTTGTGCAAAAATTCTAGGTGTGCAGTATGAAATCGCCCTGAGCAGGGAGGTGCCCAGGTAGTGCTGTGCTGAGTTGTAGGCACCAGCCTGGGGCAGAGAGGAGGTGCTGGGCAGTTTCAGGCGCTGGGAACTCAGAGCAGAGCTGTGCGTGGTTACTCTGTGCAGGTGCCACTCCGAATCACCCCGAGTTCTTGTTGTTATGGCAACATTAAAAAAACTTCCTTATCAAGAGTGAGGGAACCCATTCTGGTAAATACCCTGAAGTGAGTCAGATGAAGGCCTTTCTCCTGCAGGCAGTTCAGGACATGACTCAGGGCACAAGGCTAAACAAACAAGGACAAATAAAAGGAACAGCGTTTACTTGGACTAGAAAACACTGTTGTTGATGATTAATTGAATTTTTTTTTTTTTTTTCAACCAGCAGAATTTATTTCTGCAAAACATTAGCAACTTGTGTTGTAATGGAAAAGTAGGGAAAGAAGGACATAGAAAAAGAAGTGATTGAAGGAGATACAGATAAACTCAATACTCTGGAGAGCAGATGGAGAGATGGACTCAGGAGTGCAGAGTGTGTGTAGGCAGTGCATGGTGAGGAGGTGAAAACCAGGGCAAATGCGTGACCACAGGCTCGAGATCAGATGTCAGATCAAGAGATGAAAGCTGGAAGATGGATCACCAGCTTGGGAAAGATAGCAAGGGCAGTGGACAGAAACTGCAAAAGGGTGACAGTGCATGAAAAGGGGAGGGAGCCCATACAGCTGTATGAAAACATCCCCAGTCAAGATAGGGCTGCCTCTGCTGTTGTACCAGTGCAGAAATACCTTTCCACAGCTGCTTCTGAGAACTACATCTGCTGTTTTATTACCAGCAGGTAGCAATGTAAATATTTTAATCATAACAAATAGAATCCATGCCAGGCTACACAGTCACTAATCACCGTTCCACAATAAGATTTACTGAATACACAAACCCCCCCCCCCCCAAAAAAACCACAGACAGCTGAGAACTGGCTAATTACAAAAGTCTGCCCAAACTTCAGTGGTTTTCCATGGAGAAATAAGTAGTGTTAGTTTGAGAATGAATCTTGTTTTGTAAGCCATCAGCATCCAGCAGCAGCGTAGTGAAGAACTGTGTCACTGTTAGTGCACCAGTATCCATCAGCTCAAGCAATTGATGTAGATGTAATCACTGTCTCTAATAGAAATAAAGTCAGGGTAATGGAACATTGTCACAGGATCAATGTCTCCTGTTTTGAAAATAAACCCCCTCAGCTTTGCTTTTGCATTTATGTACCAGCAGGCGACCACATCATTCAATTCAATTGACACAGTCCCTCAGAGCCCTGAATGATGTATTGTGGGAACATCAGGAACAACATATTGGGGAGAAATGGAATGTTCCTGATCAGACTTACAGGCCATGTTATTCAGTAGGTTTTTTAGCAGTGAAAATGAGAATAAATCAGGTGAGAGCAGAAACTTAGCATGGTATGGAGATTTTTAACCCCGTTTAACTGTTAATTTCTCTAAGTTCTGGATCAAAAAGATTGAACCACAGGAGTTGTGTTTATTTTCAGTGGTGGTGTTCACAAACAGAAAAGCATTTTTGGACCTTGCCCCTCCCCACCTTAGTCTCAGCAGAAGCCCTTGATAGGGCTCATTTTGACTGACTCAAGGGCTCTTCTCAATCTGTTATTTTCTCAGAATTTTTTACACAGTTTGATCCAAGCGAGGTTTAATGGGTGTGCTCCCACATGCATCCATAATTAATTTCTTGCAAAGGCTTTTTAATGCAGCACAGGAGATCAGCAGCCATACAGTTGCATACTTAAAATCAGATGCGTGCCGAAAAGGCATATACAGGATTTTAAACAATGTTGCAGAAAAGGCTTTTTCCAGTTTTCCCCTTTCTTGGACTTGATTCCAGCAGCTGTTCTGTGTCTAGATCCAGGCAGCATTAGCAGGCTCCTATTTTAGCACTTGGTGAAGCCATTGAATAATTTCCAAAAGCCTTCTTGAGACAGGGTCTAAAAGTTTGACTGCAGAAATGTTTATTTATTGGAATTGGGTGTTCCTGAAGGACTGTAACTCTCTCTAAAGGGACATCCTTCAAATGGCCTAAGAATGGAAGCTGCAGAGCTTGTTTGATGTTCCCACTGTTCCTGAGATGGCCCCTCCAATAAGACAATTTTCCCTTTTGAGGGACAGATGGACAGATGTCTCTCCCAGGAGGAACGCCAAGCATTTGTCTGGTGCTTCCCTCTCCATTACAGAGATATATTTAGCACACAGGGCCCGGAATTTGGACCTTGCAGGTCATCTTGAAGTAACCCATACTGGCCAAACCTACACTAGTGCTCCCTCAGGTGACTGTGCCAGTTCTGGTCATTAGTCAAGACCCATCACTTTCTAATCAGTTTTACAAATGCCACATTTCCAGTTTTGCTGCCATAAGCATCTGTCCAGCTTCTGTGTGGGTAGGACAGTCTAACCCTGAAGGTCATCCCGTCAAGCCACAGATTATTCCTTTCTAAAATGCCTTTGGTCTGGATTAGACAATTGATCAAGGAGAATTTCATAATGTTTAGCTGTATTTCCTGGTGTGTTCTGATAATTATATAAGTATTGAAAGATGATGGTGGTTTCTTTTGAACTACTGTGTGTACTACTAAGTTTTCATTTAATCTCGGTTTGTCTCCATCAGGGAGCTTGAGCTCTGTGATTAAAAATCCTTCACTAAACAAGATGTTTGGGCTTGGGATCTTGTGGGGAGTCAGAGGGGGATGGCTTTCATGGAGTAATCAAAAATGAGGCAGGACTTACTGCTGGAGGTTTTACTGCATGTTCTGAGCAGCTGAGTTTGGCTTTTAAGTTTTAAAGGAACATATTTGCATCTGCAGAAGGATGTATCAGGACTAGCTCCATTTCAACAAGGTTGTAATTGTCATGCAGGAGAGTTGTGCCTTTAAAGAGATGTCAGAATCACAGAATGATTGGCGTTGGAAGGGACCTCTGGAGATCATTTAGTCCATCTGTCTATTTTCATTGTTACCCAGAGAGTTGCAAAGTCTTTAAAATACTAATAAACAATACCTCTTTGCTATTCTGATACAGGAAATAAGGAGAAAAATCTCCCCCAAGCATCATTTCTTCTGGTATTGCATTATAATAATGAAAAGAGAAAACAGTTTAAGAACCTAAAGTGTTGAATAAAGTGTCAATACCAGAAATATCCCTGTATCTTTAGTCAGCCTAGGGATTTACAAAATGTGGCTCCCAAGAATCACTGCAAGATGCCCTATAGCTGTCCAGGAAGATGTATTTTCAACTCTAGAAATCACAGAAGTGTGCAGCTTTGTAGCCATAGCCCTGGAAATACAATACTGGGTACACTGTCGCTTGTGTCTGTGCTGTAACATCCGGAATTCCAGCCTCCTGGGTCACACAGCATATGACTCTGGGGAGGAGATTGGTAGTTCAGTAATTAAATACTACTTTGCTCTAGGCAAAATCAACAAATGGGCTTCATCTGCAGCATATTTTGTAACAGTACTCAGGACTGTGCTGCATTTTTCAGATAAGTAGACAGTAACTTACTTTTAGCCAAGGTTTTGGGTGGTTTTGTGTTTTGCAGTGGGTTTTGTTTGGTTTTTATTTTTTTCCTCCTCTTCCCTTTCAGGGTTGTAATTCTTTTTCTTCAGAAGATTTCAGGCTGGCTTTGTCATCTTGTATTCTTCATACTCTCAAATTGGCATGGAAAGGCAGAGACTGTTGCCATAAATTAGGTCACTAAAGCTGAAGTACAGAATACAAATATTTATCGCCTGAGCTAAGGAAGGCAATTCAGATGAGGAGAGGAAAAGTTATTTTTTTTTCAATGTTCAGAAGTTAAGCTGTATTCCTGAGGTTAAAAGCAAAGCAGTAGAGTTAAGCAAAGAACATGAGAAGCATCTCTTGGTTTAAATTACTAGAAGGAAAACTAGCAAAGCCTGATCATATGAGAAATCATTAAGAGGGTTCGTAAGATAGAATTACAGATTTTTTTAATGCAAGCGCACATCTGACATATTATTAAATCTTAAACAAGAGGACATTTAAATAATAGCAGTTGAGAGGCACAGGTAAAAATGCAGAAAATGAGAACATTTTATTTTGAGATATTACAGAAAAAACGTAGGCATTTAACTTGAAAAAATATTTTTGTTTTAATTCAGAATGTTAGAAAAAATTCCTAACTGCAGATTGTCGGGTGGTAGGAAAACTTTACTAAGTGTTCAATTGTATTGTTCCCAATACAATATTGGCCCCCATCTCTCAAGTGAAGATGTGAAAGGGCAAATAGGAGTGTTTCGAGCAAGTAGTTGGTACACTTAAAGAAAAGTCAACTATTTTTTTTCTTTTTAGAGTGTGAGAAAATGTTCATTTTTATTGAAATTGGTGTCTAATAAATTCTTATGCAGAAGGATGTACCATACAAGTCATACACTGCATGTTTGATATAAAGGAACCACTGGCTTATGAGCTTTCCTTCATAGAAAGCATTTCTAAAGGGCTGTGCAGAACTCTTCTTTGGATGTAAACTTAGGAATTTCATCAGCCTTTGGGGGTAGACTTACCATGTCTTGGGGAAGAGGCTTTGGAGAAAGCTTGAGTAGAACAGCAGCCACCAGGAACAGTGTTTTGTGGTTTAAATCTCCAGTTCTGCAGGCTCCTCCCATGGTGGCTTTAGTATCTGAATGAAGTCCTGCTGAAACCTCACACATCCAGGAGTCTGCCTGGTCTGAGTGGTTGGATTGAAACAGAACCCTTTGCTCTTTTTATTTTAATCATCATGGCCATTAAAAACAAGAAAGATTCTTAAGCAACAATTAATAAATTGGTATCAGTGTCTATGTGCACATATGCTAGCAAAATATTTGTCTGGATTTCTTGCAAAAGAGGAAAAAATAAAAGCTCTAATGGCAATATTTTTGTTGTAGGGGACTTATTGTTTCTGTAGCCAGACTTCTGTTTTCCATGGATAACTGTAGCAGTCTGTTTATGTCTGAACATTAAGCATTCTTCAGAGCTACCCAGAGCATTAGCTGCTCCCTTTAACATATCATATTTGGTATCAAACTAATGATTGGTATGTTTTTGGGGAATTACTATTCACAGCAGCCTGCCAGGTTTTCCTGTTTTCCTACCTAATGAGAATGTGTTAGAGCCCACCTACAACTGCAGAAATATCACTTTCTTAGGCTGTTATTTGATGATGCAATAGCTCTAATTGTAGTGTAACTCCAGTGTACATTATCAAATGGTGATTAAGAGATACCCAGTAATAATCTGATGTATAAACTTTCTCTGCCAGTTCAGGTTTGTCTGAAAAAAAACCACTAAACAACCAAAAAACCTATTAGGCCAGGAGCCATTATCGGGTGGCATCTGTTCTCCAGCATTTGGCATGAACCTGGATGAGTACAAAGCTAGCACAAACATGTGGAGTGGAATAATGATTTGTCAGAAATACAGCCAGGTTTGCACTGTTGGCACTGATTAGCCTGCAGATCTGGTGCTGGTGAGAGTGCAATTCGATCTCCTTTTTAATGGATTTTACCTGTAAATTTTACCCCAGGTATGAAGTGTGTGAATGGTCCTCAAGGGACAGAGGTGCTGGGGTGAGAGCTGCCTTGGGACAGGCACAGAAACACAGGCACAGTTCTGCCAGGGTGGGAGCAAAGCCAGAGTTGGTGTTGTCTCTGGGATAAGAAACCTCATTTCCTTTCCAAAAAGTAGCTTCCAAATTAATTTTTGTGTGATTCCTGGCATGGAATGAGCGGGTCAGTTTGTCAAAAGCTCAGGTGTGTGTCTTGTGTGCTCCTGACCTGTTCTTGTGTAAATCTCAAGGCCAGCATCTCTACAGACAGTTGATTTTTATGGCTGATGTGTGTTATGCCTGATAAATTTTGGGACTTCAGGGACTTTCTGTAGCAGCATTAAAAATTACCTGGGATATCTGGATGTTGTGCTAATTCTAACTGAACAGTGGTGTTACAAACCACAGGCCCAATCTCTGGGAAGGCAAATCAAACCTGGGAAGAGGCCTGCTGAAATGGACTTGCTTTTGAGCAGGGAATATCCATCCTGGTGTGGTCTCAGAGACTCTCATGAGCAATTTGGGCATCATTTGTAAGCTCTCATACACATATTTTTTTTTTACCTGTCATGGGGTATTTTATTTATTTATTTAATCTTGGTTTTACCAGTAAGGAATCCACTTCACATGTGCTGTGCCTGCTCCAGGGTGCAAAACAAAAGTAGAGGCAAGTGGGAGAGATTTCCTTCAAAAGCATAATTGGATCTGAAACAGCAGTGTGGGTGCATTGTACTTTGCCATGTAATTTCACAGAATGTTTTGAGGAAGACTTGGAATGTTTCTAAGGGGAAAAAAAAAAAAAAAAAAGAAAGGGGGGGGGCCGTAAGGATCTCATCACATTTTCAGAATCGGTTTGGGACATAAAACTGCAAATATTTTAAGATACTTTTAATGGGTCCTATGCAAATTCGGCTACAAATCTAAGACTGCTAGGAATTACATGTTAACTTCTACTTATTTTTGTCTCATTTTTATGTGTCTCTTTGGCGATTTCATTTCTGCATCTGAAATAAAGAGCAATATTAATATCTATTAAAGTGACCAAAATAAGTAGTTGATTGCTTGTGGAAATAGTGAATTTGGGGGAAATTAGCCAACATCGATGAGGTGATTTTTTTTTTTTAGGGTTTGGGGTATATGTGTACATGCATGGGTCCATTGTCACAAACAATTTGAGGGTTGGCAGCATAAGCCTGGCGTTAATTCGGAATGTGCCAAAGGGAAATAATTATCGTATCCTTTTCTGCTGCATTTTCTCTTCAGTGTGGCATTTTCTTTGGGTTGGAAGGAAGATGCTTTGGTGTTGCTCGTTCTTCTCACATTTCTTGTGTCACTTGGCTGTGGGACGCTTGTCCCCAGACGCTGCCTGAGCCACGGGGCCTGGGATGGGGGAGACACAAAAAGGAGCTTCCAGAAAATGTAAATGAGCGCTGAAAACGTGCATAAAGCAGTATTTTGGTAAAACACTGGAACCTTTTGCACCTTTTCCAGTTTCAAGCCCCTCATCAGGCAAACTCGGTGTTTATTGACAGCATTTCTGTGTTTTTCTCGTGGCCAGGGTACCACAGCCAGTGCTGCAGTGCCACCTCCCGATAGCCGGGCAGGACAGCGGGTGGCAGCTCCCCCTTGCCAAAGCTTCTTGTGGAAAACACTGGGAACCAGCCTTGAAAAAATGAGGCTCCTTTGATTCGGGCAGGGTGAAGAACACTTTTGACAGACAAGCAAAACATTAGGGTTTTTTTTTCCTTCAGCTATCCAGCTACGTAACAGGTGAATTGATGTGGCATCTCCACAGTTCTGCTTTGAGGGGGGAGCCCTCTTTATATTAATAATTCAGGACTTCTCAGCGTGACAAATAGCACTTTCATCAGATTTCTGCAGTTTGATCTATCGTTTTTGGTGATGCAGCAAGATTTTAAAAATCGGTGACAGACCCATGAAATAAATACTGCCATTTGTGTGTGTGTGCATAATGTAAAAAAACCCCCTTCTTTATGAGTCTCTTTAAAGTTAATTACCTATTCCTCTGAGGGAAAATATTGTTCCTCTTCCTACAGCATTTCTCTGTAAAAAACAGTCTTAAAGAAAGATAATTTTCTCCATGTATGGCAACAAAACCTAACTGAATAAAATTAGCATTTGGTCCTGCACATGGTGGAATTGGTTGCTAATGCATGACATGGCTAAAAATGCCATTCATTTTACATTCTGCTCAGTAAACAAGTCCTCAAAGTATATATTGGAGTTTGGCAGGCATGTCTTGAACCCCAGGCATGGCTGGGGGCTCTGGAGGGGTGGTGTAGGGTTGGATCAATGTGCCTTCCTTTACCACCCGTATTGCACTTACTAGAAGTCATTGTCCTGGGGCAGCTTTTTCCTTTAGACATGAGAAGGATTTAAGTAGAACTGCATTTTAATATTTTTTTCCTTAAGAAACTAAAGTCATCTCCCCCTTTGACAACACAGCATGGCTGTGAGCTGGGTGACCACATGCCTGGGGCAGGTTTGGGGATGTCTGTGTGAGGTTTCAGGCAAATAAACTCCTTTTGATATTGGAGTTCATCCTTTAGCCTCTCCTCTTCTTGAGGGGTTTAATTGGATCTCGTCTTTAGAGCATGATGGGACTTGTGGGAAGGTCACATCCTGGAGGGCTGTTCCCAAGTTTAGCTGCAGTGGACTGGTAAAACTCAAAGTTAGGTGATAAGAAAAGCAGTGTGGTCATTTTCTCCTGTTTCCCTGGGAGTTCTTGCTAGGAAAAGATGCCCAGGGAGAATACACATGGCAGCCTTATAATGTCAGTCATAACCCTGTAGTTGTTACTTTCTATTGTGTTCACTCTCTGCTTTCCCTCTTGGAGCAGCAGTGGTGAATGGCCTGACCACACAGCCATGCAGCAAGAACTTTTTCTTTAGAACAATGCAGGAAAACCCATTCTCTAGTACCTTTTAACATCAGATCCCAGGTCAAGCTTTGTCAAATAAACAGTAGGAAAGTCACTTGCCTTCTCAGACTCCAGTTCCACAGAAGAAATAATGGTGGTTGTCAGCCGGGTAAAAACCTGGGAAGATTTGCTGATGAAAAGTGCTGGACAGATAATAGGAACAGGAGGTGGACATTATTTCATAACATGTTCTGGAAGCTGATGTTTTCACTTGCTTACTTAAAAAGGTCAGAGTTTTCAAACATTCAGACTTCATGAGAATGTTCTCAAAAATGAGGCTTTGAGTTAGAAAAAGTACTGTATTGTCTCTTCATGTTTTAAACACTGTTGTTGCCTCATATTTTCAAAGTTTATAATCAAAAGTATATATAGTCTGATATATTATTTGTCTTGCTAAATATTTGCCTTTACTAAAATCAAGGAAAAATCGTGTGTGTAAATATAGATATAGACATATATATCTATATATCTATATCTATTTATCTGTATATATATCCCATCAATATTTTTGAAGCACTGCTTGAAAGCCTAGAGAAATGTTACTAAAAACTGATGTCTCAAGTTGATCTCTAATGCCAAGAATTCTTTTTGCAAAGCCAAAATGTATGGCTGAGATGTTTTCTAATATTTAGTGGGATTAGCTGGGCTTGTTTGAACAGACACCATGTTGTAGCTCATACTGTACCTTTTCACTAGAGCAGGAATAACTGAAAATTGGAGTAGATTAGAACATAAAAGTGAGAACTTGCCTGGATGCCAATGTGAAACCAAGTTCTTGGTCTTTATTAACCAGGCAGAGAGAGACCCGTGTTATAAAAAATGTGTTCCAGAGCAGTAATGTAGAACGGGTGAAACTTACTTGATTATTTTTTAAAACCTGTGAAATGAGGCCTTTTTAGTACTGGTATTAAACAGCAGAGTTCTCCAGTCCTTACCACCTTGCATTGTATGAGAATCCGGCCCTGCAATATTTAATTTACTGACCTTTATTTTGTGGTGAGACAAATGACTTTTTAATGACTCCAGTAGACTTATTTGCATTATAAAATGAAGCTATTGTCTATGCTGCCAGGGAGCTACTTACTTTATAAATACAGCATTTGTTGGGAAATACCTATTAGGCACTAAAAATATTTGATTGACCTATTATTTTTTGTTTATTTGCAGGGTTGTGTCCTTTGTTGTGACCTCATGGTTTAACTGGGAATAAAGATGAGTATAAGCAGTGATGAGGTTAACTTCCTGGTATATAGATACTTGCAAGAGTCAGGTGAGTTTTTACAATTCTGGTTATTAAACAACGCATAATTTATTTAATCTTCATCTGCAACTGGCTTTAGCAAACACAGGCTCATTCAATTATTTTGCCAGTAGGCATGTGCTTCTGTCTGAACTGTTTCTTGGTGTTTCTTCTCAACAAGAGAATGAATTCCTGCCAAGTTACCTTCTGTAACTTAATCAGATTTAGTCATTTGGAGTCTTCAGATGGCAGTCAACCAGCCAAGGACTCACTCGATTGCTAAAATGCATTTTCCTGGAGATCACTTCTCTGCAGGGTGATGATGGCACTTTGCACCATTTTCTTCAGGGCTGCTTGAAGAAGAAAATAGAATGATCAGCAAAATGCTGTTTTTCCCTGTTGCCTTGGAGTGATGGTGCTCCTGCGAACCAGTCTTGTGTAGCCGAATTCCTTGCCTGAACGTGACTGTGGGAGGGCAGATGTGGCTGTGTTTCAAAGGGAGAAGTGACAACTGTGACTGTGATTTGTATTGCTTGACTCTACTTAGAGATGAACAGATTTTTTACAGGAATAACTCTTGGGGTTCCCAAAAGCCTTTGTCCCTGCAGGACGTTTTCTTGAGGACCTTGTCCTTTGGCATCAGGGTAGCCAGAATCTCCTGCTTCTTAGGAGAAAGAGCAAAAGACATTTGAATATTGTCAGACTTGGAAAGAAACCTTTTTCCTGTCGTATCCCTCCACACTGTGTCTGCACAACACAAGCAAGAATGCAGCAGTGCTCCCTTATTTGTAAAGCTTCCCCAACCCAGTCGGATCAGCAGTTTGAGTTTGTGTTGCATGTTTGGGTTCCTAGATGCAGCCATATGGCTGCAGGGAGTTTTGTGGTGGTGGTTATTCCTGAAGCTCTGTAAGAGACAACATCATCTTTTACTCACAACTGTGATATTGATTGCTTAACACAGCCTACATTTAGAATGGGAAGATTTGACTGGAAGTCAGGGCATGCCCCAGTAAATGAACAAGTGATGATCGTCAGCTGGCAGGAGGGAATATGATCTCAGCAATACATAAAAGAAGTCTGCATATTAAAGCAAAAATAAACTCCAGTCTTAAGATAACAGTGTAAGAGATCAGCTTTAATGTGTATACGTATAGGTAGATAAGAAAATATACGCATATATTGCGTATTTTACCTCCCTCTTTCAGCATTTGCTGGTTCTTAGTTTTGTTCAGTGATTGTTGATGGGTGGCTTCAGGCTTGTTGAAAATGCATTTGACTGATGCAACATATGTCCACTGCTCATGGACTTCCCAAGCTGAGGCAGAGAAGCACTAGAAGCAATGGTGGATGGCAGACTTTTTCAGTTTCAGCTTGTCAAAAGAAAGCTAACCCTGATTTTTCTGCCTGAATTTACTGAAAACTACTACACATTCTTATTCCAGTTGCTGATTGCTTTTGTCATAGAAGCCAAACTTACAAAATTGCCTCATCTTCATTTGAAAGTTTGCAGGCAGCTTCTTGCTTACCTGACAGGGAAAAAGGGAAAAAAAATGAAGTGGTTTAAGAAAAATGCCATGACAGTAGAGTTAATTTGCTGAAACAACTATTTTTCTCTAGCTTAAATTCACTTTTTCAGGGTGATCAAATAAATAGCAAGCAGCTGCCATTGCTGCACTGTAACATGTTTGCCACTTCTTAATCAGTGCACAGTGCTGATGTAGCTCTAAATGCCAGAGCATACACAATTATGGCAGCACTGTACCATGAGCTGAATTCTGTTCACATACAGATTCATTTCACTTTCATGGGTATCAAATCAGTGAGTAAAAGTAGGAAGTGAGACTTGTGTCTTGGATATTTATTTCTTTTTTTATTAAATGCTACATATGATACAACACATACATGTAGTTTGTGAATATATAAACATGTTTAAATGCTATAGTGAATTGTATATTTTATATTGACTCGCACACAAATGTTTTGCTGTTGATACTGTAATTAATAATTGTTGTGTTTATATATGAGCTTTGCTTTTCTCTTTTTGTACACTTGAACTATGAGGGAATTGAGGTGTTTTGACAAGTTTTTTGGTAGCTCAGAAGCATGCTGTAGCATTATACTTTGTATAATTTGCTCAGGTTTTAAACAGAAGGTCCTACCGTGGTACAGCAAGTAGTGTTGTCTATCTATAAATCAATTCTGATGTCTTTGCCTTGTCTTTAGGGTTTTCCCATTCAGCATTTACCTTTGGTATAGAGAGCCATATCAGCCAGTCTAATATAAATGGTGCTCTGGTGCCACCAGCTGCTTTGATTTCCATCATCCAGAAAGGTCTGCAGTATGTAGAGGCAGAAGTCAGTATTAATGAGGTAAGGAGGCTTTGTTTGCAGGAGCATTGTGTCCTTGCTTGCAGTAAGTTTGAATGTTAGTATTTTTTCTTAACTTTCTTGTATCCTATTTATTTACTTTTACTTCAGATTCCTTACTGCTGGTGTTCACCATGACTCCAGTGGTGGAACCAGAATGGAGTGACATAACTGGGTGGGGGTTCTGCCCAGTGCAGCCACACAACACCAGGCATGGTGTTCTGGCTCATTGCTTAAAGGTCCGTTGTCTGTAGAGTTTTTACCCTACTCTTATGTTGTAGTACATCCAGAGAAGTGCAATAAGATAATAATAATTGAGACCAGTAATCTCCTCATTTTTTGGTTTCGTAGACTGGCACTAGGGAGGTGGGAGAGCACTGTGCAGCTCTTGTTTGGGCTCTTGTGTCATTCCAGTGAAGTAATGTGAGCCCAAAGGCAAGGTTTCCAAGGAGAGAGAGGGTTTGAATTTGTGGCAGGAAGGCTGAAGGTATACACCAGTTTGCCTTTTGCCTCTGCTGGCTAATTCATCTTGAGCAGGATCTATTAAATTTGATGTTTAAATGGTTATTCCAGCAGTACAGAAAGCTATGTATCTTCCTGCCTGATGCTTCAGACACTTGCCCTCAATTTCCATTGTCATTTGTGCCTGGAAGGTGAGAAGCCTTTCTATGTGTCAGTTAGATTACAGAAGGAAACTTTTTTTCCCCCATTAATTCTGCTCACTTTCCAGTCTCCCTTATGTCTGCTGTTTGTGTGGTTTTCACAGTCCCAGTGAAGCAAATCCTTTCCCTTAGGAAGCCTCAGAAAAATAAAGCAAGTGATAGGAATAGAAGAAGACGACCCTATATTTACTGCAAGGAATCCTTCTAGCTCCTAAAAATAGATCCTTACAAAGCCCTAGCATATGTATAAGGGTATTTTTAACTGGGTCTTGTCCATTTCAGGATAAAATTCTTCCTTGTTGTTTGAAAACATGCCAGCACTGTTTAAAAAAAGGAAGAAAACTAGTCAACTCTCCAGATAATATGTTTATGGAAAGTATTAGTCTAATAAGAGTATAACTTCACAAGTCAGTGACCCGAGTTGCAATGTTTGCAGCTCTGTCTTCAAACAAACCATTAGATTTTGCTGCAGCCACTCATGTTTGAAATCATATTCATAGATAGCTTACAGAATTTTTTAGCAAACAATTCAGCAAACTCGAAGCAAATAACTTTTGATTCCACAGGCTCCCCCAGAGGCCTGCAGTGGCTTTTTTTGCATATTTATGGTGGCCACTTAACTTTAGACTAAAATTCCAATCCTGACCACAACAATGATGAGATATCACTTCCAGCACCATATGTAAACCACTTTATTATATTAAATCAAAACTTTTCCTTTAGTTTTGCTTGCAATCTTTGCCCGTAATGTTAATTTGTACTTGGTATTGTCTTTTTTTTTTTTTTTTTTTTTTTTTTTTTTTTTTCCCCTGTGGTGTAATTTAGGACGGTACCTTGTTTGATGGTAGGCCGATAGAGTCTCTCTCACTGATAGATGCAGTGATGCCTGATGTGGTACAGACAAGGCAGCAGGCCTACAGAGACAAACTTGCACAACAGCAGGCGGCAGCTGCTGCAGCTGCAGCCGCCACCAACCAACAGGGATCAGCGAAAAATGGAGAGAATACTGCAAATGGAGAGGAGAATGGAGCACACACTATAGCAAGTAAGTTGAGACAGAAATGGCCTTAACCTGGGTTAGCATTTCCTAGTTGTTTACCATAGTATGAGCTTTTAGATAGTGAGGTAAAAATGTAACTTGTAGTAACTGCAGCTTGCAGAGAATTCCTTCATCGTGGGTGATACTTGAACCACATCATGTCTCACCTTTGGCTGTCCCCAGTTTTGATATCTGGGGTTGCAAGAGATGCAGAGTCCTGAATTCATTAATTCACAATATTCCCTTTACCAGTCTCACTTCCTTCCAGTACTGCTTCTTTCCCATCACCTGAAGGTTTTTCACAGGACTCTTCCATAAAAAGGAAAAAACAATCAAGAGACATTCCTGTACAAGGAATGAGGAGAGGAGTCCACTAGTCCATGGCTGGTTAAAACTGAGTATCGCTTGTGAAACTTCACAAACTCCATCCAACAGGTTCTGTAAATCCCATGGATCCCAGAGCTGTACCCAGCTCCCAGCAGGACAGCTCATGCTGAGGTCAGGGTTGCTGGGACAAGCCCTGTGTCCCTTGTCTCCTTTATCAGTATCAGTTTTCATGATTTGCTATTCAGAATTGCTCGATGCAACTGCTCTCAGGTTTGCTTTATTCATGAATTCCATTTTAATTGTGATTGGTGAAATCAATGAGTTCTGTTTGTCATCACTGGTCAAAGGAACATACCTTACAATGAGGCTTAGTATGGAAAAGTTTAGGTCAGGAATTAAACTGTGATTTTGAAAATAGTCTTCTGGAAGTCTGCATGTTTACATGTGGGAGTTGCAGTTCTTTCTGTAAAAACACCTGAAGAAATGACATTTTTGAGAGAATATTAATATCGAGCCGTGTACAAGTTTTACAGCCTGATTTTACTAAGTTTTTTCATTAGTACATATGATAAAAAGCTGGAAACACAATCTTTGGCTGAAAAAAATGAGTTGCCTACTTTGATGCTTTCATTTAGAAATCTAAAAAGGATATTTACTTGATAACTGTGGATAGAGGAAGGGTAGACCTCGGATCTCAGCCCTGTTAAATGTGATCTGCCAGCAACCCCTGCTGGCTGTACAGCACTTCAGACTGGCATCGATCCTCTGACTGAAGCAATGCTTTATATGGTGCTCTTTCTCAAAAAATATGCATGTTTTAATAGCCTTTTCTATTTTCTTGCATGTGCAAACAGAGAGAGAAACCCTCAATGCTAAATTAAGCAATAGCTGTGAAGTGATTTCTTTAACTGCAGTGAATAAATATGGAACAGGTGAACTGTGCAGCATTTCTTACATTCTGCATTTGCACTCATCGTGAATTCATTTTTAATAATAGAAAATGATTGATGGTAGATGCCAGGAAAACTGTTTTGTCAGTTGAATTACCCCCAGAAAAATATGGATTCAACCTCACTTCCACGCAGAAAGTTACCCTGCCATAATTCCACAGTAATTGCTGGTGAAGTTTGAGAAGCTTGGTTATCAGTTTGCTCTATCACCAAATGTGATTATATTAATTAAAGCCATTTTGTAAATGGAGTGTCAGAGATGTGGATTTAAAACCTGTTTGACTGAAATTGGTGAAAAGAGAGATTTTTGAAAATGAATGTGTTATAAATGTATTTTTAAAGCACAAGCTGGACTAGTAACATATTGTACAATGCAGCATCGGGCCTGAAAAAGTGAGTACTTGTAACAGCATTTGTTTTTTAGCATAGCAAAAAATTAACTTTTGGCCCCAGTTCTGGAGCTCCAAAATGAAATCTGTTTGGATGTGAAGGTTTACAGGGGAGAAGAGCTTTCTCACATTTTTGAAACTCCCCATCTGTTTATAGTGCTTCATTAATTGAAACCCAAAAAATAAAAGAATGTGACAGCTCTGTCAAATTTTTGAATCACGTAAGTTGTGAATTCTTGCACTCATCCCAGAAGAATCTGAACCATACAGGAGTCACAACGTCCCAAAATACTAAAATCCACCTCTCTACTGTTGTTTCCCATAATGCAGATAATCACACGGATATGATGGAAGTAGATGGAGATGTCGAAATCCCTCCCAACAAGGCAGTGGTGCTGCGTGGCCACGAATCTGAAGTGTTCATCTGTGCCTGGAATCCCGTTAGTGACCTTTTGGCCTCAGGGTATGTGCACTGACCACGTGTGTATGGAATTATCTGTGCTGGGGGCACGCTGCTGTGTGGGGAGGGCAGCAGGCTCAGGGAACACCTACCCCAAACATCACATGCCGTGGTGTTTGTTCTTTAGAGAATAGTGCTTTAAAATGGAATTTATTATTATTATTATTATTATCATTATTATCATCATCATCGCTATTGTTATTAAAAATAATTGCAATTAATATATAATGAATATGGAATTAATATCTAGTATAATATTAAATATAATTATACTGTATTGAATATAAAAATATATGATTTATATAAAATTTGTATCATATATTGTATAGCACATATAGTATATTGCTATATTACATATTGCTGTTACATGCTGTATGTAATATAAATAACTATATATAACTCTAAATATATAACTGAATATGGTCTGTAATGTATTATTATGCATACTATATATTATTAATATATTGTATATTGCACACTGCATATTCTGTAATAACCCAGGCTATCATTACAACGATATCTATGAATACATACACGAAATAAACGGCATTGCCCATGTTTAAATGGCAGCATCTCTCTCCCCACTGGCTGTTCTGCAGATCTGGCGATTCGACAGCGCGGATATGGAACCTCAGTGAGAACAGCACGAGCGGCTCCACGCAGCTGGTGCTGCGGCACTGCATCCGGGAAGGGGGGCAGGATGTACCCAGCAACAAGGACGTGACATCGCTGGATTGGAACGTGAGTACAAACGGCGGCGCTCAAAATGCTTCCAGGAAAATCGTGCCTACAGCACCTCCTGGTCCAATCCTAAGTGACAGCAGCGGGGTCCTCTGTGGCAGCACCAGAAATGTTTCTTCACTTTGAGCAGTGTAGTAACTTCTTCTGTTGTACTTCAGGAACTTCTTTTTAATAAGCTGCAATCAATGAAATAAATATCGTAAATCCCACGCAGATCTATTCTTCCTCAAATTTGCTTTGTGCTCTTTTGCTTTGAATTATGCAGTAAAAATAAATAAATAACCTTTTTGCTGACAGAGTGAAGGTACACTTCTAGCAACTGGGTCTTATGATGGCTTTGCAAGGATATGGACTAAAGATGGTAAGCAAAATACTTTTTAATTTGCAATATATTTTCCTATATTGTGGCTCACAGCATAGTTTTTTATTTTTTAATGTATTCATATCAATATAAATTTTCAGGTAATCTTGCCAGCACCTTAGGGCAACATAAAGGTCCTATATTTGCGTTAAAATGGAACAAGAAAGGAAACTTCATTTTAAGTGCAGGAGTGGACAAGGTGAGATAATCTTTGGTAAAATTAAAATTCTTTCCTTCACGGTTATAATCTAACTGTAAGCAAAATAG
This sequence comes from Corvus kubaryi, assembly GCF_017639235.1. Lineage (NCBI taxonomy): Eukaryota > Metazoa > Chordata > Aves > Passeriformes > Corvidae > Corvus > Corvus kubaryi. The sequence continues at coordinate 15,318,743 of NW_024581136.1, forward strand.
CAAAACTATGCAAAGTAAGTAAATGAAACTAAAGGCATGGGATGTAAATATGTGCTTACAAAGATCTTGTTATGCTTAGCTATGTTTCCTTAGGTTTTATAGTAGTTTATTGAGATATTATAATTTCTTAGATTTCAGTCTGTGGATCTCTTTCCATTAGATTAGCCTGAGTTGGAAAGTAAGTGCATTGAAACCAGAAACATTCAATTTATTGTAAAACCAAACCATGTAAAATCCAGTGGACACTTCATGCAAAGCCTCAGGAGAAAGAAAATTGTACTAGAGGAATAGGTTCAGGCTGAGTTGGATATCAGTCAAACCTGAAAATGCTTAAAAAGATTAGAGCTGGAATATACAGAGAATTGATATATGTGACTGGGGAGGTGCCAGTGGTGTAATGCCATGGAGCTCATTGTTTGACTGTTTTATTTTACATCTCTAAACAAATTAGGCTCACAAGGTCTTTCAGTTCAGAGCTGCTGTTAGTGTGAGAGGTTTTATGAATGGTAGGAAGGGCACAGAGTGATGAGAAATGGACTTAAAGTGAATTCAAAGAATCAAATAGACTATTGCAAGAGTAAAGAGAGTTGATTTTTTCCTCTGTAACTGATTCAAGGTGCAGAAGTTGGCACAGGTTTTCTCTTAGTGAGAGTGGCAAACTGTAACCTCATTACAACCACTTAAAACTGGCAGTGTTACTGCAAAGTAGTAAATTCTCTCCATTATTTGTTTTTTTGGTTTTTTTTCCCCTGCGTGCATTTACCTGGTTTGCTTTAGTAGCCAGCTTTATAAATGCTTGTGCTGGCACAAGGGAAGGAAAATTTTATGTCTCAGAGCATGGAAAGGATGTGTTTACTCTTTTGGCAGCTGTGATGGTTATGCCAGTTTTTAAATATTTGTGGAGGTACAGCTTTCATTTGCAGGAAAATAATTAAGGAAGAAATAGAAGCCTCATTTCAGTCAATAAAACTTCTTAGACAAACTGAGATTATGCTTTGAAAAATATTCTGCATTAGCAGAGAGAATGACTCAAACCTTAGGCTCCTTTTCCATAATTAATTTATATGGTCAGTTCATGCTTCCATTGGCATCAAAATTTTCATTGATCATTGAGGTAGGCCAGGGACTTTGGCATATAATATAATGATCATAAAATACTAATTTTGTCATGTAAGATTTCTTTAACCAGAAGGTTTTCAAAGTATTGGCAGAGAACAACTTAGAATGAAATTACACCCTTAAATCTTTCAGTATGTGACTAATTGTTAATAACGTCTCCTTAGGGACACGTGAGTAGCTGATATTACAATTTGAATATACAAGTATTTGAAATTAAAATAGGCATGTGGAATGGATTACAAGAATATAAATAGGACTAAGGGGATAAAACTGGGTAAAAACCCACAAATTCCTTCTTCCCTCCAGACCCCAAAATTTTGTGACTAAACACCTTTCTAATGCAATTCTAAGTGTTCTACTGTTGTCCGTACATCTATTACTATTTCTTTTAGTACTGGGTAAAACTCTAGAAATGTATAATCAAGAGCAGATTTGGGTGATGGGGAGCAGGGTAGGTATTCTCATACTTGAGAGTGGTGGTAGTTGTGGGGAAATTAGCAATTTGTACAAGTTTGTTCAATGTTTATTTATTTGTTTAACACAGACCACAATTATTTGGGATGCCCACACTGGCGAAGCCAAGCAGCAGTTTCCTTTTCATTCTGGTAAGTCTTGATTTTATCATTCAGGCTTGTCATCTGAAAAGACAAAAAGGTGTTATTTTTAAAAATAAATTTAAAAATCTGATGTTTATTCTGCTTATTTGCATCATTTTAAAATCTTACAGGTAGTCCTGGGTTACTGACTCCTGTATTTGAATTTTGAGAATGTAAACAAAGCTAGATTTGTTCTGATTTTATAACTTGCAGTTTTACTGCAGTTCCATGAAAGTCATAAGAGATAAATAATCCAAGTATTTCTGACTTTCTGTAGTATGGTGGCTGACAAATCAAGTGGGTGGGCCACAAGGGATTTGTGTTTATCACCTAAGGACCACATTTGCCATCCTCCTGGTGTGGTAATCCCACCCCACGTCCCATTGTTCTGCTGTCCCCAGCTTGTTTGGCCAAACCAGCTGAAAGCTGTTCCCTGGCCAGCTGGGGTGGGAGTGCAGGAGGTCAGACAAATTGCTTTGTGGGCTGCATGCTGAGCAATCCTGCCAGAATCAGCTGGAAAACAGAATGGAGAGGATGACAGACGTGTCATTGAAGGGCCTTTAAGAAACGTGTTTTGTTCCCACTTTTTATTCCGCTCATGCCACATTTCCAGTGCCATGACAGCAGTCAAAAACATCAACTCAGCATTTACTCCAAGCAGTTGTCTGTGCAATTTGCCGTAAACAGCTGTCTTGATCAGATGGAATATGTTGCCCATGATTAAGTTTCAAGTTACCACACCTTACAATGCTGGAATTAAGAAAGGAATAAACCCTTACCTTTCCATGGCTGCCATCCCTGAGCACGAGCAGCAGTTGTTGGTGGAGATGAGCTCACGCATGATGATGTGTGAAGTTGTGGGAACCTGTTCCTTGTGCTGACTCCTGAGATTTGTTTGTAGATGGCTTAAGTACAGCTTGATGTCCTGCTGCACTGTCTTCTGTATAACTTTGATTTCAAATATGTTCCATATTATGATGACTTACATTAAATTTGTTCCATTTTGTGTAAGACTTGTTTGGGCTGCATTTCTTCCTGTTCACAGTGTTTATCTTGAGAACTAACTGCTGTAAAATTAATGATTGTTTCCTGTTGGCTTTTGTTCCAGGGTGGTACGTGCTAAATTTGCACATCAAATTCCTGCAGAATGCATACTGTAGCTTTAAATATCTTCCTTTTTCTTTTAGCACCAGCATTAGATGTTGATTGGCAGAGTAACAACACATTTGCCTCTTGCAGTACAGACATGTGTATTCACGTTTGTAAACTAGGACAAGATAGGCCCATCAAAACCTTCCAGGGTCACACGGTAAGTACTGCAAAAAGGGGGTTGCTCTATGATATTTTTATTGGTGAGAGTTTGGGGGCTCAGTAAATTTACCAGTACCCAGCACTTGTATAATGGTTGATTGTTGGCTACAGGCAGTAGATGCACACATAGGTAGTTGTGGTTAAGGTTTTATGGTAATCACAGTCTCTGTGATTATCAGGACGATTCTCAGCCCCGTGTGCAGCTTGTTTTACCAGTGTCAGGATGCAAAAGTGAGCTTTAGAAGAAGAAACATGGTAACTTCAAGACTTTCCCACATGGTGTACAAGTATGCATGGGGAATGTAATAAATGGATAGCAAAAAGCTGTTGTTATTGAAGGCCAAGCTATGAATAAAAATTAAGTGCTAAAATCCTGACAATTATGCAAATGCTCATAACTGCTGTCCAGCTTCATCTTTTGTAAGCTGTCATTTGTAATGGAAGGGAAGACTCCAACTTACTCTCATTGTTCACTTTTAGAATGAAGTAAATGCAATCAAATGGGATCCAACTGGTAATCTGCTGGCATCCTGCTCTGATGATATGACTCTAAAGGTAATGGGAGTTCTGAGGCTGGTGCTTGTCTTTGTAGGACTCTGGAATGCACACCATGGAATGGACAATCCAGCAGTATCACTGTACTTGCCGTGTGGTCCAATATTTGCTCTTTTTTAATATAACAAGGTTAGGCAATCCTAGAAATCCTTGTTAATCAGAGCCAAGCTTTGGTCCAGAGAACTTGTTACAGGCTGCCAGCCTGAAACTTGGAGCATGATTTATTAGGTGCTTTTAGCTGTTTACAGAATCAGGTCATTAATCATTAAGCTCTCACGCCCGATGGTTGCTTTTGGTTAAAACAAAAAGTTGGAATGCATGTCATGTAACACATACAAGAATGGGTGACTTGCTCCTTTCCTGGTTTTATTCTGTTTTCCCCTTCTTTCTAGTTCAAATCTTTGGCATGTTTTTTCTTCAGAGGCTGTGTACACTCTTGGATTTTTCCAGTTCATCAGGAATCATTCTGCAATTTTCAGTCACACCTACACTTGTCCTCCAAATGATTCACAGCTACATTTCTTGTAGAACAGGGGCAAACTTGTGAGTGCAGAGGACACTGCAACTTACACACGTGACTTCAGGGCACACGAAGATCCTTACAAACCTGCCACCAGCAGAAATGAGGCTGTTCATGCCTGACAGACCTGTGCTGCTTCCATGGTACAGATGCTTTCTGTGACTCCTGCACTGCTTTACATTCCCTGGCAGCTTTAGCACTGTGCTTGGTAGAGTCTCAGGACACGTTTTTTACATTGACAGCACTGTCCTGCTAGTAGCCCTTGGGACAGTTAGTTCTATCCAGCTCACTGTTACTTAATCAGGGAATGGCTGAATGAGCAGCCACATATCCCTTGTACTGGCACACGGTCAGGCTCTGGCAAGGGAAGTCACCTTATCTAAATACAAACACTTAAGCATTAAGCCTCCTATCTAGAGGTGGATGTCTAGACATCTCCAGTCAGCACTGCTGAAGAGCAAGTTATCCTTTCCTAAGTTAAGTGTCTTAAGTCAAGTGTGTAAGTAAACCCCTGAGAGCATCAGTTGTTCTCCCTTGGCAGTGGATGGAGTCAAAATAGCCAGCTTAAGCCAGGTATTTAATACTTAAAGCAGCTGAAACTCCAGGGTGACGAATTCCAGTCTAGAGCTCGAGCTGTTGCTGCTGCCTCTCCATGAGTAGAGGTGATAACTGGGAATGTGTCAGCATTTGTGGGATTCAGGCATTAACTTCTTGGCAGCTGTTTCGAATTGAGCCCAGGCTGCAAAGAATGTTATAGTTTTGCTCAGGATTAGCTCAAACACCAAGTGCTGGGGGATGAGTCTACACATCACTAATCACTTGTGGATCCCTTACTTTTCAATGGCAGAGGGAATAAATACCAGGTTTGGAAGCACATGGAAGGGCTTAGTGATTTATTTACTTGGTTAGTTTCTATCTACAACTTGATGTTCTCTAGGGCAGCTGATACAGACTTTCATCCATGCTGGTTTTGGGATGAGAAGCTAGATTTTGATCCCATCAGTTTAAACTGGAAATACAATTTCAGTTCTGTCTGCACATTGAAAATCAATTTCCGCTTCAGCAAAGCAGCAGTTCTGAAAAGCACCATTTATTTAAACATGTACCTCAATTGCATCTTAAATACAGTTGGGCTTAAGCATGTTCCTGGTAGCTTTTTCTAACAAAAAGTGATCTAAAAGCATTACTGAAACAGATACTATTTAAAAAACCATTCCAATGGTTATTTTCCATATCCAGTTTCACATGTAGAAAAAGGTATAAAAGCCTTCCAAAATCCCTTCTGTAGGAACAATGTAGACTCTTAATAGAATAAAGTTATTTTGTTTGTTGAGCATGGTCATACAGGAGTTGGAGTCCTCTAATGACCTCTGTGAAGTACTGAACACTGAAATCTGGCAATGCAAATGCTAATAAGTCAGGAAAATGCCATAGTGGTATTTGCATCTCTGGATTTGTATGGAAACAGAAAATTTCTCTACTATCCCTTTATTTCACTCAGTCTGTGTAGCAAGAAGTTCATTTAAAAATAGGACCGTGATATTTTATCAACTCAGACATGAGCATTTACATATTGCTCTTCTCATTTCAGCATCTGCTCTCATCCCTGCACTTCTCAAGGGGTTTGCAGTTAACTCAGGCAGATTCATTTCTATAGGCAGCACCTTTATTACTCATTAACCTCTCTGGGAACTTATAACCCAAAGAATGAAAGGTCCTGGAATAATACTTGGCATCATTACTCTAGAAACCTAGCAATCATAGCAAATGTTTTGAGTGGCCTAAAAGGTAACAGCCTGCAAATGATACAGAAGAACCATGTCAAATGTATTTTAGTACAATATTGTGCTAAATTATTTGTGTTTTCTTCCCTTTTTATCGTAGATCTGGAGTATGAAACAAGACAGTTGTGTCCATGATTTACAAGCACACAACAAAGAAATTTATACTATCAAATGGAGTCCTACAGGACCAGGAACAAATAATCCAAATGCCAATCTTATGTTAGCAAGGTACTATTTAATCCTGGTTTTAAATGCTTGTTAAACATTATTTCTACTTCACTCTATAAATGTAAGTTCACAGAATGTTTTGAGGCACGTAGGATACTTTATCATATTTTGTTTGTATTAGCATCAAAGATATGTTGAATTGAGATGTAATTAATCTCTGGTTTTTTCCTTGACAGTGCATCCTTTGATTCTACTGTTAGGTTATGGGATGTAGACAGAGGAATTTGTATTCATACTCTGACAAAACATCAAGAACCTGTGTACAGTGTAGCTTTCAGTCCTGATGGCAGGTACCTGGCCAGTGGCTCCTTTGATAAATGTGTACACATCTGGAATACACAGGTATAGCTCTTCTCTCTGTTGAGAAGTTTGTGTTTTGGTCTTTTCCATCCTTCCAACCTTTGTTTTTCCATCATACTTCAGCCACAAAGAGCTTTGTCATTCCTAACACACTTGTTTTCTCTTTGTTCTAAGATTATTTCCTTTAATGGATGTACATTTAATTTCTCACTTTGAATGCTTGCCTATGGTAAAGTAGTACTTGTTTTTACATTGTCTTAGCAAAAAAACCACAAACAAACCAAAAAGACCCAACCAAAAACTCACCGACAAAACCCCACATTCAGCAAGGTTTCTCCAAGAACATATTTCATCCAAAAATAGTATTTGTTAACTCTGAACTTTAAATTCCTGATAAAACAGGGGTTTTTGTGAAAAATGATGACTCTGTAGACATACTAATCTGATTGGCTGTTCCACTGAATTTCACTGACAAACAAGAGAATATAGTTGAGGAAAGAGAATGATGACAAAGTGTTTCTATGTAACTTTCTCAAAAAGGACACTATTACTTGTTTTATATTTCTGGCAAAAAACCAAGGGCTTGTTATGTTTGAAAGTCTAAAGATGTTGTCAGGCATGATGCAGTCTCTGGCTACTGGGAATTGGGTATTAATTTCTGAAAGGCTCATTTTAGTAATTGGAAGTAGTCGTGACCATCCCCAGTTTTGCCTATCAAACACAGGAGCTCAAGGTGCAGTGGTTATGTCACATTCTTTAACAAGGTGCTGAGACTGTCCACAAGTCTCTCCCTGGACCACTTTCCTCTGAGAATTTCAGCTTTTGAAAGCAGTGGGGAATTTTTACATGTACAAATTGTGCTTGTTCATTTTGATTTTGTTGTATTAATTACTTGGCTTGTCCCTTTTTTAGACAGGTGCCCTAGTTCACAGTTATCGGGGAACAGGAGGGATTTTTGAGGTTTGCTGGAATGCAGCAGGAGACAAAGTTGGAGCAAGTGCTTCAGATGGTTCAGTAAGTGTTGCTTGATTTGGTTGATGTTCTAATAACAAACATCTTCTGGTAATCTTTTAACCAAAAATGGAGACAAAATTTCCTTCTCTAGCTGAAGGTTGAATACAGCCAGCTCACCTGTAGGTTTCCACCTGTAACCATGCTGTGATATTGTAAGGAGAATATCTTTATTCCAGTTTAAGGCATCACTGTTCTAAATCCCCCGAAAACCTCAGAAGGTGGAAATAACTCCAATTTATGTTTTCTGTTCCTGCTGGGGTTTACTGTGTCAGTGTGTTCAGTGTGGCTGGTCTGGAAACAAATTTGTTTATCTTTCTCTGCCCTTTTCAAGTGAAAAAGCTCAGTGTAGGTGATATTATTATAATGCATGACAGGAATGAAATACCTTCTGCATTGCATTCAACAGCGAAACAAAGTGCAGATTTCTAAATGCTTGTAATTAAAAAGTTCCTAGAAATGTCAGCAGCTATATATAGGTACCAGTCTGCTTACTTTGCTTAGAAAAAGCAGGGAATAAAATCATGTTTAACTAATCAGGAATGCCCCCACTGTCATTTCACTGCAGGGTGTTGGAGCATCACCTTCTGGCTGCTCTGACACTGTCCTGCAGAGAGCTGCAGTGGGATGGGAATGTGCAGGGTCTTCAGAAGGAAGCACAGTCCTGGGGTTTCTGCTTGCCTCTCTCTTGCCGTTGTTTGCAAAGAAAGGAGAGGAGAGCCTAAGGAAAAGCAAAATTAAAACAAGGCTGATAAGGGAATTGTGTTTTGAAGTGCTCCAGCTTCCTTTAACAAACATCAGCAAAAAGCAATCCTGGCAGCTTAGTAGTGCAGAGTCTCAGGTGGTATTTTAACACAGGTGCCAAAGCATTTCCTTCCTGAATGCTCCATGCTGGTAAGTAAGGTTGTTTTGTTAGAGTTCAAAGCACAAAATAGGAAGTTCTGGATTTTAAGAAGCCTAAATTCTAGAGAATTAATTTTGATTGGTCTTTCATATCATTTTAGTCCTGTAACTATAGGCAATATCATAAAAGGAAAAAAACTCAAGGCATATCCTAAGTAGAAAATTAATTATCATTCCCCCCAGATGACCCTTTTTTATACATGCTGTGTGACCTTTCCAGTCCTCCAATTAATTTAGCCCAACAGGCTGATTGTACTTGGAATAGATTTGTTTTCATTTAGTTTCTGATATTTAAAAAAATGCTGGGCTTAATTTGTTCTATATTATTTGCTACCAAAACCCCTTCTCATCCACTCTGTTTTAAACGTGCTTGCAGCTGGTATTATCTTGTGTGTGGTTATATTTTACTAATAGACTTCTACATCTGATAGACCCAAAAGCACTACTCAGTGGAGATTTTGGGAAGACTAAAACTCGAATTTGTACACCATTAACTGTTTTCCTCATCCATTTTAGTACTTGTCCACGTATTTTAATTTCATTTTATATTTTTACAAACTAGACTCGAGTAAGTTCTCAGCCTCACAGTATTAAATAACAGGCGAACAGCTTACATAAAATGTTGTTGCTGTTCTGATAGCAGTTCAGGAGGCAGCAGTGCCCTTAGCACTGGAGCTGGCTGGGGGCTCATTTAGAGCTCACATGGTCATTTTGATATTATTTAACCACTGTTAATAGATATAAGGTTAAGCTTACACAATCCATGTTGTAGGTTTTGCTCTGATACTTCACACAGAGTTGTAAAACCATGTGGTCTTGTGCAGCTGCTCTATCTGTGTCTCTCTCTTTGCAGGTTTGTGTATTAGACCTCCGGAAATAGCGCTCTTAGTTGGAAGCCATGGACCGACTATGAATGTGTACATAGCCAAAATGACTGTCCCTGACCCATGTACTGCTATAGTCCCAATCGAACCATGGCCAGTCCACTACAGCCAAATGTAAAAGAAATATATACATATACTGTATATAAAAAAAAAAGGAGAAAAAAAAAAAGGAAAAAAAAAAAAATTACACCCTGAAGAGGATGACAGAGTTTTGTCACAGCTTGTGAATCCTGTTCACCAAGTGCTGGAATCTGCTGTGCCCCAAAATAACATTTAAAGGTTTTGGATATGAAAACCAGAAGAGAGCGAGAGAGAGAGAGAAATATACCATATACAAGAGCAGACCCATATACATACCAAATTCAGAAGATACTAATGGCAGCCTTCATTACCCCTTCCCCCATGAAATCCATTCTCACGTGGATTGTGGGGTATTTTTGTTTTCCTTCTCAGTAGTTGAGCAGTTTGTGTGTAAAGAGAAAATGGACTTACAGAAATCTGCAGCAGTAGTTTTTTCTTTGCTTTTAAACATTGGGTTTTCTGTTTTGTTTTGGTTAAGTTTACGAATGCATGAAGTAAGGGAGTGAATTAGTTTCTTGTTTATATTTTTTTCACCTTGGAAAAAAAAAAAAAAAAGGCGTTTCTTTGAAACATGTTTTGATGCATTCTTTGAAGAGGTAGTTTGAACCTGATAACATTTGGTACATTTTGTGGCTCCCAGAGCACAATCTCTTTGAACAGAGGGAGGGTGGAAAAGGGATTAGGGAGAGAGAAGAAAAAAAAAAAAATCCTTCTTTGCGGCGTGATATTTCACATCCTTCTCATCTACGAAGTATGATGGAAATGGGTATAATGCTATGTTTGATTTTCTGGTGACATGGCTGAAATGCAGTAATTTCTTATTTGGGACATAATTCTGCCAAACTTAAAAACAGAAGGGCACAAAAACACAGGAGAAAAAAAAAACCAGGGATGCAAAAAAAAAAAAAAAAAAGGAAAAAAAAGCGGAAAAATGCATCTTCTGTTGTTTTAAAACCATAGCTAAAATATGGTTAAATTGTGCACTATTGTGAAAAGGAGCAAAGTATAGCTGGGGGATTTTGTTTAAGAGGTTAAGATCTTTCTGGACAAGGGTTCATGCCACAGCTTCTTTGAGAGTTGCCCATCATTATTTGTAGGAGCTTAGATGTATAATTGTAACCAAACTCCAGTATTAAAAGTATTCCATGTAATTTTTCTTTATTAAAATAAAATCTTTGGCATATATTTGATAACACTGCCATTAAGAGGCAAAATGTTTACTACCTTAGATTTAAAAAAAAAAACTTAAACAGAGGACTTGCTTCAAGTTTATTTTAATAGCAGTGATTCAGCTTATTTAAGAGATGAATACTTGCACTAATTCCCCTGCTGCTCCAGTCCTGCAGTTTATTGTATCTTGTGACTACATTTTTTTCCAAATATAGGGTAGATGTAAGCTGCTATTTTTTTAATAATCACTACTATATAGTGTCTTTTACTCTGTTTACAATATCAAGTATTTTTCTTACAATGACAGATGTATATGGCAAACCTTTTTCTGCTCATGTGATTAAAAGTATACTAATAGTGATTTTATTTGTAAATGATAGCATGAGGTTGTGTTTATGTGTATGTGTAGTCGAAAAGGTTGCATCATGTCTTGCATAAGATTCCAAGAGTGTAAATTTATAGAAAGAGAGGTTGTCAAATTTATGTCACAGACATTTTACTTAAGGAATGGTTTATATTACAGAGCTTTGCAAAGTTATCAGTTTTATAACACTATTTCAATCACAATTAATTTTGTGGCTTATGATTGTTAGTCTCTAACCTATTTTTTTATTCGTTTGGGTTTTTTTTTCCCCCCCCTCCAAGTTAAGTATAAATTCATCTAATTGAGATAATGCAGCTTTGACATTTTAACCATTGTTCTTTAGGCATCAATTTCTGCTATTTCCATGAAATAAACATGACTTGAAGCAAGTCTGAGTTTGGCTAAGGTAGGGTAGCAATTTGCCAGTGGTAAAGACAAGTCAACAATACATTGTTTATATATACCCCAGGATTATACTGCTATCATACACAGTGTTTAAAACCAACACCAAGTCATATCCACAAAGACAGTTATCCATGGTGGTTCTGTGCCAGCTATTTTTAGGGTTTTGGAACATATTGCAAATGTTTAGAGCAATTACCCTGTGAGTTACAATATGTAGGAAACCTAATATATTGAGTGTCTGGCACTTGAAATATTGCTTTTATTGCTGGAGGTCCATGACTGTGGCTGACCTCTGTCATTTAATGAAAAAAAATAAAAATAAAAAAAAAATTCTGTGCAATAATTTTAAACTGTGCTCCCAGGAATAGACACAAATGTTTTGAGTATGTTTAAGCTGCATTTTTTGTTTAGCAATGCATTTGTCAATTGCACTGAATTTAAATCTGAAAGTCAGAAGTGATTCTTGATAGTACTTTTGTATTTTAATATGGACAGTTTATTCATTTTCATAAAAGTTATTGGATGATTCTTTCAGCCAATCTAAACAATTGTGGTGGAATTCTGTGACATAGCTGCAAAATCACACAGCCATGTTTTAGGGTATTGCCATTTTCCTCTTTCTCAATCATCAGCTGTTTTGGTTGTAATTCTAGTTGCTTCAGCATAGCATCACACACTCAGAAATAGAGAACACCAGAGCTTCAGTGTGTCCAGGCCAGGGCTGTCAGGTGCTGGCTCCGGCAGGAACGTCGGCTCCGTTGGCTCGAGCGCTCTGGCTGCGCGGGCGGAGCCCCTGCCCGGCGAGGGCCAGCAGTGCCCGCTGCCACGGGGCCAGGCCAGCGGCCCCGAGCCGAGGTGTGGCCGTAGCTGTCCTGCTGTCCTGCCTCGCATGCCACAGTGCTGCTCCTGCTCCCGCCGCCCCGCACGCCCGGAGCCGCCGCAGGCCGGGTGCGCCGGGTTCTGCCATCCTGCCAACCGAAACCGAGACAAAACCACCACAGAACCGTGACGTTAATTACTGTCTTTTATAGCACAAAGGCCTCGTGTTCCAGGGTGAGGTGGACTGTCCAAATTGCTCCTTTCAAAGGGGAAGCCATATGGCAGCAAGGCCCTGACTTTGTGTAGCATGTACATACATGCTCAGTCTTACAGATGGAGTCATTCCTATTTTTATCAGCTCAACGCAGTAACAGGCAAATATCCAAACAGAGGATAAAAGGAAGGGCAAAAGCTGGGCTCAGAATTAATGATGGGGTAAGAAATGAACTGCTCTTGAGTTCGCTGTCTTTCTGTGCATCCATCTCAGAATCCCGTTTCTCATTTTTGCATGACCAGATCCAGGTTTCTGTAGAGTTCGTCTTTTTCTATTTTTACTTTACCTTTTTCTGCATTTTTAAATTGATGTAAAGATTCCCAACCAGTGGGCTTTTTAGTGTAGTTAAGAGAATATCTAGGTCTTCATAAAAGCTTTTTTAGACTCTTTGTAATGTTGATAAACTGAGTTTATTCTGGGACTACCATTGTGCAGGGTTATTTAGCATGTCTACTAGATGATTGGAAATCTTATATGAAACACTAAAAGTGCCTCTTTTTTTGGGTTGGGTGGAGGGGAGGTAGTAGTTACCAGAGTCAGAACGACATGGCATTTTGAAGCATGTTTCTTGATTTTGTGACACTTTAATGCATCTTGAGAGAAAGGCCAAAGATTTCTACCAATTTTAATTGATTTTCATTTTAAAAAGCACTCCTTTTTCCTTACACTGCTTACCTCATGCTAGGGCGTCTGGTGGGGCGTTGTACCTTGGGAATGTCCTTTGTGTTTAGGGAGAACAGTGGGTGGCCCGGGGTGGCCATGCCGGTTTGCCAGCAGAGTGGCCTCAGCCGGTGACACGTTTAACTCTGCTGAGGGAAGGAGTTTCATTACCGCTGCAAACTGGGGGGTTCAGCCTGTAGATACAAGGTTGTCCGGTTTTGTCTGTTTAGTGAAGAGAGGAGCCTTGGGACCTGATTCTTCCAGTCTTTACTTCACCAGAAATCCCTTTGTCACTTCATGAGGAACCCCGAGCGCTGGAGGTGCCGGGGCTCTGCTGGAGCCCCAGTGTGGGTAAAACGAGCCACATCCCCCTCAAGCCGAGGGTCCCTCGGTGTCCACGGGGTTTTACCAGAGCAGGGCCTGCCGGATTTAGCCCAGTGTTCCTTTTTGGCTGACGAGCGGGATAGCTCCTCCCTTCCCAAAGCCCCGTAGAGCCAGCCCCCGGTGGGATCACTTCCACACTCTCCAGACGCCTGAAGAAAGCAGAAGCAACATTGTGGCATGTTAGAAGCAAATATGGCTTCGGGAGACAGCAGTAAATCTCCATCAAGATCCCTGACATTTTCCGTAGGGAGAGAGACATGGAGCAGTCCTCACTTCTCCCTCTAGAGAAAGCTCTGAAATACCACGAGCTGTGAAAGTGTGACTGTCTTCACTGTCAGTCTGGTGGGAGGCAGACAAACCAGGAAAATCTGCCTTTTCGAGTGGATTGCAGATTTAGTGTTAATAGTGCTTCAGATCAGTAGTTTTGAGTACATAATTCGCTTTCTCTGCCTTTAAGTTTGAAGCTTGACAATAACTTGAGGCATGTTTTGGTTTTGTTTTGTTTGTTTTTTTTATTTTTAAATAATCATTCATTTTTACTTCATAATGTTTTTTGACATTTGTGGGTAAATACAAGAAAACAGTCTGCATGTTGTTGCTAGTCCAGTGTACTTTGCAATCTTGTCCTCAACAGACTGCAGTGTGCAGAACAGTAATTCTAGAATACAGAAGTAATTTTCTCTCTCTCCTGACATTGACATTGTAGTTGTTATGGTTTCATTTGGAGTTACAAATCCTTTGGGTCTAATTCTGTGAGCCTACCTATAGCACTGGATTAAAATGTCTGCATCATTTCTTCAGTTATCCAGTTAAACTACAACTGTTGTAAAAGTGTAAACCAGCCCATGACAGTTTTTTGTACTTGTTTAAAGGACTTTTATTGTTCAGTTTTCATGATTATTGTCTAAAGAAGACTGATATAGATGTTCTATACTGTCCTGGACCATGTTAATTACACTTTATGATGTATTTTGGTTCTACATCACAATGATTTGTCCCCAAGGCCCTTATATCCCTTCTAGGCACATTTTCTGTTGCAGTTTCCCTTTGCATTGTATTGCTTTGACAACTGTAATTTGAATCAGATCTGAAAGAGGTCCAGAATAAAATATATTTTGATATTACCTTGGCTGAATGTTATATAACCAGTACTTTTAAATGTTCAGGATGGAAGATTTGCAGATCATTAGGCTGGGGAAGTGACAGACTAAAACACTATTTTTAATATTTAGTTTGGCACATTTTCAGGTAAGACAAGGTGCAAACAGCAGCAGGAGGTAATTCACTGTGTGGCTGTAGGATCTTTGTGAGCACACAGTAGATCCTGTGACGGTGACACCATCCCCTGCCACCATGTCCTGCTGTTCCATTTAGGGAAACTGATTTATTTTGTGTTTCACATGCTCCATCTTCCCCTCCCCCCTACACCTGTGGAACAGAAGCAGAGTCCAGTGGTGCTCACAGCTGCACCCCAGCTGTGTGGAAGGTTCTGGAGGTGTGGGAGCAGCTCCTTCATGGTGATGGAATCTCACGTCGGGGAGATCTGGTGTTACAGAGCAACTCAATTTGGTTGTGCAGAGCAATGTTGTTTGTGTTACTGTATTTCAGATGTGTGAAACCATTTAGATTCCCATGTGAGATAGCATACATCCATCGTACATATAATGATGTTTTAATTCATTCAGAATTGTGGGTCATGTCATAATCCAGGTGAGGGAACCTGGACAGTTTATTTTCAATGTGTCCAGAACTTTATGGTGAAATTGCTGCTTTTTCTTGTAGATTACTGATTTACTCTATATTCAAAAGTAGTAGCTTTCTTAGTAATGCTATCAAAATCAGTTGATCTTAATTTTTTGAAACTTGCTGTTGAAAAGTGCCTGTAATGAATTGAAAAGAGAGGAGGGACTCTGTTTTACAAGTGTAAAATCAGTCTTGACTTCCCTTTACCTGGAGTCCAAGTGCACTGCAAGATTTCTGCATCACCTGGATTTTGAGGCAGCAATATTGGAGCAGTTTCATAGTTCTGAGAGACTGTGAATTGATGTTTCAGTGCAAATGCAGGAACCACGAAGCAGTGTTGTTATGTACATGTTGCTCTCACGTGGTAGTGATGCCCAGATCCATCCTGTGAAGAGGAGACAACATTCCAGGTGGGTGCCTTATGCCACTGCTTCCCAAATCTTCCCTTTGGACTTCAGTTACAGTCTGGTTCTTATAACTCTGCAGGAACTAGTGATCTCAGGTATTCATAAAGTCCATGTTCCCTACCTCCTAGGGAAATTATTTAATGGAAGTTGAAGCAATATCTTCTGTTTGCTGATGTCAGCACAGGGCAGCTGTAATGGAATAATAATTTAGGAGGAATTTATTGATGATTCTGTGGAGAATGATGATGCCCCAGTTAGTGTTTTGTCCTTAAGGAAAGCGGACCCAGGAGTTCTGCAGTGCAGGGGCTTTCCTGTTTATCTGACTAACTAAAAATTGGTGCCATAAAAGCTCGGTGAAGAATTAACAAAGACAGAGGTTTTTCTTAACAGATGTAACGTGAAAATGTTCTGCTTCTAGATTAATTCTTCAGTTACCAGGTCAAGATTTTGGACTCAAAAAAATGTCAAGATGTCTCAATAGAGGTTGAGTACTTTCAGTAGACTATTTTCTTTTTTTCCACAGAGTTTTTCTGACTTGTTCTAGATGCTGAGTGCCCTGATTTTAACCTTGAGAATGCTGTGTTTTGAGCTTTCTGAGTTACACGTTCTTGAACATTTCAAGACTTCACTGGACTGGTGACAGCTCAGACTGAGTGTTTTGCCTTCCCAATTAGAGAATCAAAGGGCTCAGCTCACAGTGATGCTGAGGGGAAATTCCCAATTACTTCAGTGCAAGCAGACCTAGGGCAGCACTTCTGAAAAGAAATGGTGGATGAAGGATTTTTTATTCTGACATATCACAAATCCATCCATTAAAGATCAAGTTTCCTGTGCCACTATGCTGAAGTGCTCACACCACAAACCTAAGGCACCCTTTGCTATTTGCATGTTGTCTTAGCCTTGATGGAAACCATGAAATCTGCAGGCTCCATTTAGTTTAATTTGTACCTTTGTCCTTGCTTCAAATGTTTTAAGCTGACAAGAATATCTGAGGTGTGAGGTCTGCCTTTAATAAATGCCAGGCAGAGGGGCAGAGGTGGGGTTAAGTCTTGTGGACATGGCTGGGGGCTCTCCAAAGCTGCATTGGGTCTCCACAGCCTCTTTCTTGCTCAGGGAGTGGTGCTGCTGCATCATTTGCAGTTGCAGAAGCCACTTGGAGCACAGTGTCTGCTGGCTGTTACACTTGGGCTGCACTGGGGCTCTCTGCTTTATAAATATGGAAAAAGACCTTTTTTTTATGATACAATTCATAATACTTGGGAGCCACAGTAATTTTGACATATATCCCTTAATTTCTCATAAGTGATTAGTTTTAAAGGTAGCAAATGTCCACCACAGGGGAATTGTGAAGAATTGCACTTACTTAGTTTACTTCTTAAATAGTTATTTGAAAGTTTTGCAGTTCTTTCACTTTCTATTGCCACAGCCCATCTGTCTTCAGTTTGCTTGAACACTGCAGCAAAGTCAGGTGCTGATTAGGTGGATGGGAACAAACTACTTTCTAGCAGTGAGTAATTTGAAGCCAGGAGGCAATTCCCAAGGCACAGAAGTAGGAGTTTGTGTAGTTTGTTGCAATTGTGTTGTTTACCATCTCATGCTCAAATTGGCAAAACTTGCTGTGTGTGCTGAATTAAATATTCTATTATTTTATTCTATTTATTTCTATTCAGTTCCTGCAGCTAATTCTATGGGAAAATCATTCAATATAGTTTTCATAGGGAATAAATTATAACTTTGCCCTGCATGTTGCTCCGGCAGGGAATTCTCCAATACTTCTTGGAAATGTCAACTGTATAGAGGTTTAGTCTGGTGCTGTTGCCTGGACAGTGAGTGATCCTCCAATTTTGGGCTTTAGGTATATAATTTTTTATCTTGAGCATTCAAGAGTGAAATACTTGTTGACACATTTATTTATTTATCTCCTGGCTTATTACTGTTTGCTTGTCTGGGTGGATAAATCAACTCAGTGTTTCCATCAAATGCTTTTCTAGTTGCAGGTAAATTGTGCCTCTGAATTGCACAAGAAATAAGACACAATAAGGATAAGAAATCTGTGCCCATACTGCTCTGTTAGTATGAAATCAGCACATTGTGACTTTCTTTGTCATTTGTTTTTACATGGATACAGGAATTCCAAGAGTTCTGTCTCTCTAGCTCTTCAGCCATTTTATTCCACTTTCTCTAGTAGGAGTTGTAAATAAGCAGAATAAAGGGGAATACTTTTGCTTTTGGAGGTCCTGTTTGAAAACAATGGGAGTCACCAAGTGATGAGGAAGGTGAGGGGAAGTGTCTGAGGTTGTAGGTGTGGAAGAGGCCTTGGCAGTCAGGGAGCTGCATGTGTCTGGTCCTGCCTGGCTGCTCTCCAAGGTTCTCCTGTTGAAATACTGCAATAACCTTAATGGTGAAGCACTTTCTAATCTGACTCTTCTTTGCAGTTAAAAACTTAGCATTTTGTCCACCCTGAATGTGGGGGGAAAGAAAAAGCTGTTTATTGTTCACAGCAGCCTTTTACGTCTTTGAAATCTGCTGTGTCGTTTCTTCCTTAAGCTGAACTGTCCTCAGAGTGTCTTAATCAATTCATCAGCACCAGCTGCTCTCCTTGACAAACAATCTAATGAATACTGAAATAAGAATCTTGTTTATAAGAAAAATGGTCTCTGAAACAACTTGGGGAGAAACTGAAAACAAAATAAGTTTTCTGGTTTTGCAGTTCTGCTATAATAACTATGAGCAGTGGCTCAATAATTTATAGGTTTTTGCATTGCTGATGTCCCAGCAAGGACCCACTGGTTCTTGGAAGTTTTACATAAACACCTTTTCTCCCTTCTGCAACCTTTGTGTTGCTCCCCCTTCCCCATTTTCAGCCCATGACAGGTTTCTGTCCAAGGCTGCCTAGCAGATCTGTGGCAAAGCTAGGAATTAAACTTAAAAAATCCCCCAAAATAGGATGGAGGACCAGGCTGAGGATTGTATCTGCCCATAGCTTCCACCTGGGATTCTGCTCCCAAACCAGCACTGTGACAGAAATGTTCCAGAAACCGTGAGAGTGGAGAAGGGCCCCTGGGAAGCAGGGCCTGCAAAACAAAACACAAAAGTGAATTCAGGAAATGCTCCAGTGATGTGTTAATACACTTGGTAAGAGTTACAAGGAAGAGAGAAAAAATTTTAACTGCTCTATGTTAAACATGCTTTCAGGCAGTAAATGCTTTTTAATATTATAAAAATATATTTCAGACAAGGCTGCTTCTGTATCATGGAGACCTACATATTCTTGCTTTCTGACCACACAGGTATTCTGTCTTGTGAAGGACTTCTTTTATAGAGACCAAAGTCACAAGGATTCAACAGTATCCAAATCTGTTGTGAATAAAAAGCTTTAAATGGATACCACATTTTAGAACTGGAAAACCCCACACACCTGCAAACTAAATAGAGGCCATTGCTCAACTGAGACTGCTGCTGCCATGGGGAGCATGGAGAAAATGCATCTCCTTTTACAGCCCTGTTTGAGAGAGGAGCTTTAAGGATCCAGCAGTCCCAGTGGTGATAGGGAGGGTAGGTGTGTGCTGTATTTTCCGCTGCTTCCATATCCCCAAGGAGAAGTGGATTCCAGAAGAGGAGATTTTATTAGCGCGGGATCATATATCATGGTACGTGTTCATTAATATTAAGAAATTACCACTGCTGCTGAGCAGGAAGGATGTGCTATTTTCCCATTAGATTTCTGCATCTCCTCTGCTTTCCAAAACTTGCAATTCCAGCTGGGATGGCTGCAGCAGTGCTTAGTGTTCACAATAAGCTGTGAGATTTTGGGTTTGCTTCCTTCCCCCAGAGTTAGGGCAGGAGTTGTGCTTTGTATGGGTTCCTAAGCAGTCACAGTCTGTTGAGAGCAGGAGCATCCAGCAGAGCAGTGTGAGCTCAGGAGCTGCTGCTGTCCCAGCAGGACTCACCTGGTATTCAAGGCTGTTTCCAGAAACACAAAAACCAGCTTGATCTGGACTAACAGGGCTGGATTTTAAGTTTCAGGGTGTGGGTGAGTGACTCATTAAAGTATCCTGACAGCTCTTCTGTCCTCGAGTGGTGCTGCTTGTACAGAACTATCCCGTGTGTGTAAGTGAGGACACAGGCTAAAAGGGCAATATGGTGTTGCAATGGCTCGTGTAATCTGAGCTGAACTACGATTGGGTAGCAGAAAAGTGTCTTGGAATGGGAGCAAGTGTAGTCAGTCAGATTCAGAGCATAAGTGGTGTTATTATTTCCCATTTCCTGCAAGCCAATTTACTGCACTTCCAGCCTGCCTGCTCCTTCATACAAAGCAGCAGCCAGAGGAATCATTAAAGCAAAGCTTGGATCCCAAGATTGCCTGTAATTCAGATACTTCAGTGATAGAAAAATGTATAGTTTCAAGAGAAAGCATGTGCAAGTACCAAATTTCCCCCAACTGCAGAGATGTGTGTCTGTTCAAACAAACCCCTCTGTGCTTTAGAGGAAACAATTTACTACTTAAGTAAATAAACACAGCTGTTAAGAAGTTAAGATTAGACTGTCAGATTCATCGTCCGCTGAGTAAATGATGGTGTACAGGCCTTCCCTGTCTGCAGATGGGAAGATGGAGCATGCCTCAAGGGTGGAAAAATGGAGATTAAAAGGCAGATAAAAGAGCTGATGCATTGGGACCATGATCCTTCCAGCTGAGGGGGTGAATGGAGCGCCCTTCCCAAGGGAATTATAGCAGGTGCAGCTGTCTTTGTGGGTGTACGGGGGAAGCAGGGAAAGATTAGGATTTCAGGAAGAGTACCAGGCTGTCAGCTTTGCAGAACAACAGGGAAACTTCCACAGGCACTGTTGGATGTTGGAGCTGGCCACTGTGCACTTACAGACCTTCCTGTTGCTTCCTTGCATTAGTTTGTCTTGCAGGAGTGCTGGCTCTTCCCACTGCTCTGGCTCCCTGTGGCACAGTCCAGGGCCATCAGCATCAGTGCAGGATTTAATATCAGAGCAGTCTCCTAACCAGCAACAGGGAGGGGGATATGAGCAATGCTGTTTTGCTTTTCTCACCCATAAATGTCGTACCCCTGGAGGGTGGAAGGTGTTTTCCCCTCTTGGAATTACAGATACTTCTAGGGGGGCTGACAAATTCAGCAGCCACATTTCTGGGAACTTCAGTACAAAAAAATCCCAACCCCTGTCTCTGTGACTTGGGCTTTAAACACTGATTATAGACATTCAGTGCGACCTTAGATAGTGGTTGCAACTTTGCATGAAAATCCACTGCTTTCCTGTCATTTCTGGTGCTGTTCTGCTAAACTGTGCTGCACTTTTTCCTAGTGCCAATGCCACGTTTGAAGCGTGTGTTTTAGGTTTTGTTTCATCTATTTTTGATCAGCCCAACAGACTTTGCAGTGGCAGGAGCTGCCTGGGAGCCCAGTTCCTTCCTCCTCCCTCCCTGCCTTCCCCTGCAGGGGCTGTGGCAAAAGTTCTGTTGATTTTCCTGCTCTTTGCCTGTCCCTGCACCCTTCACCAGTGCTGTTCTTCCTTGGCCTGTTTCTGTTTTTGCATCTTCTGTTGGTTTCAGTCAGTGACTCACTCTCCCAGCTGCCTTAGGAGGAGACATTTCAGTGCAGGTCATCACTAACACCATCTCACGGCTCTCTGGCAGCTGAATGGATATGGGGTTCTGGTTTTGGAAGCAGCAGTGGCTCAGCCCGGCCAACAGGTCTTGCTTCATAATCATTCCTTGCGTTTTTCTCTTGAAGGAAGATGTGGTGAGGGTGCTGAGGTTTTGGTGCTATCTATTAAATCATGCCTATTGCTCATTTTAAAATAATATATATCCATATAGAAGTGTACAGAATGAACATCCATGGTTAATAGCAATTTAAAAACCACAGTCATCAGGTGATTTATCTAAGTGATGCGCATTGGACGTTTTTGAGATTACAAGTTGAATGAGAAAATGAAGTTGTTCTGTTTCACTAGAAAATGCAGTAGTTACTTACTGGGCTTAGTTATTCCATATGTTAATGCCTTGCTGCTCTTGCAGCTGCTGGCAGAGAAAGGCTCCTTTCAGGCAGTGCCGTGCATGCTAATGAACCCCAAGGTTTGTTTTCCTGGCTTTTACATTTGTGATACCACTCCACCCAGCTGTGTATGGCCCTGGATAACTACAGCAAAGAACCCCATACTTAGTGGAAACAAAATCTATTGATGACAAACAAGTTTCCTGTTATGACAAGGACTGATGTGGATTCAGTGTGTGCTGGGAAGACAATGATGGGACTTGTTAGAGAAAGCAGATATGCCTTTGAAAAGCATGGAAGAAAGCTCCAGGGAGTTGATTTAATTATTTAGTCAATGTCATTCAAAATGTCTCCAGGAGATCCAGCTCTTTTTTACTTCTTCCACCCAGGAGCCTTACAGCTCCAGCAGTCTTGGATATGAGTTATCCCTGTAGTACATCTCATGAGCCCACAGCTCTTTTAAGCCATGTTTCTGTTACAGACACAAGTCTTGGCTGCAACACTTTGTCCAGTTCTGTTTCTGTTATATTTATGGCCCCACCCTTGTGCCTAATATCTGCTTAAGAGTCTATGTCTGCCTTATTTCCATTTGTGGTGTTATTTAAAGTAGAGCTGCCAGTGCATTCATTGCCCGAAATACCAGCACAGTTTAGCAGGGGTCTCTTTCACAGCTGGTGCAGAATCCTTGGATATGTGGCTCTGCACATCCACAGGAGCCCGGGGCTGTGCCTGTCGCAGCATACACACCCCAGCTCCTCTTTTCTGGCTGGGCTGTTTGGGCCCTACTGCCTCATTTTGTGGTTGTTGGTCTTTAAAAGCAAAGTACAAAATAAATAAATGAAAAAAAAAAAAAAAAATAGGGGGAGGGAAGAGAGAGAGGAAACAAGCCAGGCTCTGCTCCTGCTTCCTCTCAAGCCATAGTCAGCCCTCACACATCCTGCACAGCTCTTCAGGGGTGTGTAATTATCTGGCAGTGCCATGTACTTTGCTCTCCCTTCTCTGTGCTGAGAGAAAGCTGCTGAGCCCATGTTCTTTTTGAAAATAACAGTAATAAAAGAGGCTTTAAAGAAAAAGATGCTGTTCCCCTGCAGAGTGTGCTTGTTTGGGCAGTTTGATGTCCTATTTTTATTATAAATATAATTGAATTTCCAATAGTTACACACAAACAACTGTCGTTTGGGAATAAAAAGAAGAGACGTATGCTAATCGCAAGCTCCCATAATTACACAATCTTCAAATTAATTAATGAGCCAAAGGCAGCCAAACATTAGCATTTAGAAAGTGCTTTGCTGCATTAACCACTAATGAGTTCATTTAAATCCATCATGCAACCCATTTTGGAAAGCATGAGCCGTATTTAATCATATTCAATCAGATTTAATAATGGAATTCCTAACACGAGGCATTGTTGATTGTGAAATTACCATAGAATTTTATTTGTTAAATACAGGGGATAAAAAAAGGTATTTATTTTTGGCTGAATTGTACCTTGAGAGAAATGTGAGGGGAAAAAAAAATACACGTCTGGGTGAGTATATTCTTAATATAAGTGAGAAGTGGCAAAGGATTTTGTTTGGTTGCTTGTTTCGGGGGTTTTTTGGTTTGTTTTTAAATTTGTTTTTGTTATCATTAAATGAAAAGAATTGATGTCACTTTTGAGAAATGAACAAGTAGTTTCCAAAATATACTTGGGAATTCCATGATAAAATATTTTTGCTTGAGCTATTTGCTGGTTTCAGCCTGGGCAATTATGGCCCAGCTCTGCTCTCCATTCTGTTCTTTTAGAGCTGAAATAACACAAAAGGAGCCACAAGAGCTTCTCTGCATTTAAATCAGAGCAGCTGAGGTAAAACCTCTATTCCTGCCTTTTCACAGGCAATCTAATTTCTGGTCCCATTGAAAGCACCGGGGCTTTGTCACTGGACTTAACCGAGCAGATAAATCACCATCAGCTCAGAGAGGAGACTTCTTCCACCAAAGTCAGGGCACTTATGAAACTCAAGACATTCTTTTGAATAAAATACCTTTCTCTGCAAAGTCTTTTGTTGAACGTCTCAGCCAGGTAGAGCTGTTTCAATGGGAAATTTCAACCCAAAAGATCCTTGAACTCTAAGCTACACTGGCACATGCAAAAGCCAAAGGTTGGGCTGCCCACCTGGCACATGGCAGACCAGAGAGTACACCAGTAGAGAGCTATCCTAGGATAGAGGCTGTCCTGGCATGGGATTCTTCCCTTTTTTCATGAGAGGCTTTGACAGGGCTCGGTTTTGTTCCCATATCTTGAATTTTCCTGAGAATTTGGTCCCCAGGGCAAGTGAGGACACTGGAGATCAGCAGTAGCCCCCCAAGTCTGTACAGGTCCGGCACCATCCTGGCGTGGCTCCGTTGGTGATGAAGTTCTCATAAGAGTAACAAGAAAGGCCTACAATGCTAAAAACTGTGGGACTCTCCAGGGAACTGTTCATAGTCTTGTCCTTGAGGACAGGTTTATTAGGAATAGAAGAAGAACCAGAGGCTGAGATTAGAACAATCTCTGGCTGGAGTTACCTGCCTGGGTCTCTGCAGGTATGGGAGAGGAAACTGAATGCTCCCTCTAAGCTTCCCTTGGGATTTCTGCAACACAGCTGGAGCTGTGTCCCTCTGACATCTCTGCTGACGGATTTTCTCCGGGGAATCCTACTGCCTGTCTGCCCTGCCTGTTCCTCAAACACTGGATGTGAAGGATCTAGGAGCATGAAGGTTAGATGTTCTTCTTTTTTATTGAACAAACAAATCTCTAAAATTTTATTAGAAATGGAGAAGTTTTCAGTTTTTGGGTCTTGGAGCAGTAGTGGTTTCATTTTCTTTCTGATAAGTTGGATAGTTCCAGAAAAAAATTAATCCTCTCCCCAAATAAAAAGGGCTTATTTGAAAACGCCTTTAGTAACAACTCAATTTCTCTTTAATTTGCTCGTAAACTTCTCTGTTCTACCTCTTATCCAGTATTGTTGCTTCAAATTCAGCTTCTCAGCTTTATGACCCAGGTCAGAGACAAAGGGAATAACTCATTAACCACCCATAAACACCAATAAAACTATTCTGAGGATCTCTGAGAACCTTAGCAGCAGTAAAATGCCCTGAAGTGAGCATGCAGGTGAAGGGATCAAATGACAAAGAAAGCCACCCTTTCATCAAATATGTTCACAATAATTCCTTAGAAATATTAGTGTGCATTCTGTGGATAAAGGAATCAAAGTGACTCACTTTGGGGACAGCACATTATGTCTGTCCCACAGCTCAGCAGAAACACAAGTATTCAAATTCCCAATCTCTTGGCGTAATTACAGAAGTTTCCTATGTGAAATGTTAGTTGTAGGAGTTGCTCCTTTGCATCCTGATGCATAAATATCCACCGTTAATAGCAGCATAATGGAATAAATTTGCCAGGTCTCATGAAAATACACTGACTGAAACATTTGATGAGGACAAGTTTAAGACTTCATAGAATGTCTTCAGCTGCTTGTAAAGATAAAAGCAATCATAAACATTAAGTGACTCTCAGTTAGAAGCTGTATTCTTAAGCTTTTAAATGCACATTCCCTCTAATTATCAAGTACTTCTCAATGCAGTGCACTTCACGAGTAACAGGACAAAGTTTTAGAGCATTGTGTTTTTGCAAGTTGAAAGCCATTAACATTTTAGAGCTTCGTAACAAACGCAAAATTGCACTGGTAGAAGGAGTGATTTTCTGTACTTAAACCTGTGCCAGCCAATCCGTGGGTGTTCATTTTTCATTTAAGAACTGTTTATTTTCCCTTAACTTAAATCAATCAAGAATGCATTCAGGTTGAGCTAAATGCAGTTCCTTGAATCCAAAATGCCTAAATCCTATGGCTGCTGTGCTGCCTAAACTTTAGGGTTTCTGAAGCTGAGGTAAACCAGGTTGATGCAGCCAAATGCAGATAAAGCCTTTTTTCAAAAACACCACATTGCCTCTGTCTACCCCAATATAAGTGCCTTTTTTGGCTGATCTTGTAACAGGTTGTTTAAAACATCCCTGACAGGAAGGGTGCAGGATCCCACTCGAGGCTTGTCCCTGTGTCCCACTCAGGATGTTGATCTAGGCTGGGGCATGTGTGCAATCAGCCTGAAACCTGTTCAATCTACCCAAGGGAAAAGACACCTCATATTGAATTATATGGCACTCCAAGGAATGCTCTCATGTTTTCAAGGAGGATTATTTTAAGTGATGTGTGAGACAACCTCACAAGATGCTTTTATAGCAGGCAGTGCGTGTCACACTGTGCTCAGGAAATATCCTCCTCACTTGAAATCACATTTAAGAGTAAAAATACCAAATTAGATAGGCCACTATAAACCTTCATTCCTTTTACAAGGTTTCTCTCTCGCTTTTTCCTCTGAAGGGATAATGGTAAAATCCCAGGCCTGCTAAGTTGAAACAGGAAGAACTAACCTTCCTTTGTGGATGCTAAAAAGCAGAAGCAGAGGAATTTTCCAGCTGAAGTTTTCTTTCTCATGCTTTGGCTGAGAAACAGTGAAAGACAGTTTTGTAAACTAATTCTCTATCTCTGCACCTGGGTTTGTTTTCCAGCCTTGTTTTGGTACTCTGGGAAAAAATATTTTGAATGGATGTTAGAGAACCTCAGCCAATCCTTTTAGAGGGTGGCTGGTCAAGTGACCAATCATATCATGCTCTCTTATGTACAAAGATATATAACCTAGCTTGTATTTAATAAAAGAATTCAATTTTCTCCGTGGACTTGTGTCGTGATTCTGGCTGTTTCTTGGTACAACAGTGACGTTCCTTCACTTCTAAATCAAGGCACAGGAAATCTTCTTTTAATTCTGACATTCCCAGATCTCCACATTTCTGCTCTCCCTTGTTTGAGTGATGTCCTTCAGTTAAGTGTCCAATTTGGTGCTGAGGGTGGATTGCTTTTAGGGCAGGATTCATAGTGCAACCCAGTATTCCCATCTGAGATGCCCTCAACATTCAGGCTGCTTCCATGGACTGAGCAAGGCTTGTGGATTGAGCTCAGGCTAATCTGTGCTCTTACAATGTGTAAAGCCAACCTGGGCAAACATGGTCATATCTGGTAGTAAAGAGACAAAATCCAGCACAGTCCTGCTGGGAGAGCTGAGGCATTAGGGAAGGGGCAGCACTGTGGGGCTGTCAGCTTGCAGTAAGTGAGGGCTGACTCCTGAACCCTCATACACGGTCACATGTGTAATAGGGGAGCTGGAGCCTCTTGCTCTGAAGTGAAAACCTGTGTGTCTTCAAATACCAGGACTTCAGAGGCGTTTGAAATCCAAATCAGGAGTTTAATAGCTTAAGCCCCATCCCTAATTGACATAAGTGAGAGTGCCTATATTCTTTACTAGTGTTGGTGTCATAAATATCTCCATTAAGTAGCAATTAAGCTGCTGGGATTTGGGCTGTATGCCATTATAAGAGGTAATTATAAAAGAATTGGATTAATTGGTTCCTGAATTATTTATGTAGACATAAATATTGCACATGAGATCAGTGTTAAAGAGGATACTGGCATGAAGAGAGGAAGGGGATGATGCATTCATTTATGCTATTTCTTTAGTTCTTTCTCCCAAAAATATTAGAAAGGTAGAAGTTTGTTAAAAACTATTTCCACGTTAATGTGCATACATCACCTTATCAGCTTTTACAGAAATACACTCCCCAGATAAAGCCATTCTGTGTGCTTTTGTAATCTCTCCAAGTTCCCACAAATAATAAGTCTTGAGAGCTCTCTCTTGTCAATACAATGAAGTCAATCTTCTGTCTGTTGCGGTATAATTTAGAGCTGGGGGAAATTACTGATTTCACAGATATTAACTTTATCGAATATACAAACAACAGATGTATTATAGGGGAAAGAAGGAATTTTGTGTGAGCATCACAAAGAACTCCAGCAATCAGCAAACTCAATCTGCTTTTGACACTGCAGCGTTCTCACAGTCTAACGGTGCTTGTCAGCTGTAAAAATAATATAATACAAAGAGGTGGCAAAGTGAAAACAAGGCAGGCTATTTAGTATGCAAACAACAAAGAAACTTAGAGAGGTTACATTTATAAAAACAGAAGTTATGGTTTGAATTAAAACAGTCATCTCTAAATTGATCTATTTTTGTGTTTCAGGGCACTACTTGACCGGGTCAGGAAGAAATATCCTGGAAAGTAAAACACTAGCAAAGTGGGGAAAAAGCCACACTGCTTCTGACAGGGCAGAGGGAAAATGTACCTGGACCTTTGTGGCCCTTCCTGTAACCACCCTAGGGAGACCAGACTGGCTGATGGGAAGGGTTACCTGGCATAAATATATTAACTGAATATTTTATGGATCTCTCTTTTACCATCCCCTTTGAAGATAGATGGAGAAACCATTTAATGCCCCAGCAGTGGGCTCAGACAGGGGAGGTGATGCATGCAATGGCAAGCACCCCAGGGAACCCGCAGCCAGGGGAGATGGAAAACAAAGTGTCAGGGAGAGGATCCCTCCCTTGTCAAAATGGTCTGTAGTGGCATTCATGTGAGGTGTGCTGGGAGCCAGGCTGCCTGAAGACTGGTTTTGTGGAAATTAAAATTTTCTCTCATTTTTTTTGACCGTCAATTGCATTGTAGCTGGCTGGCCTTGCTGTTTTGGGAGCTGTAACCAGTATTTGAAGCTTTGTGCATTTCTTAAAAGCGGGGCACAAACTAGGGTAGATGGGAGGTTTTTTGTGTTCTCAGGAGGAAAAGACATAGGGGGAATATTTTGGGCCTTGGCTTGCAGCATCAAAAACCACAGTCTCAGCCCTTTCATGGGAGCTGAAATACTTGAAAATGACATGAAAGAAAGGTGAGGCCTGGAACAGCACAGCCTGAAGTTTCTTCGGTAGCAGTAACCGTAGAGAGAAATGGAAATGCTAACAGACAGACTCTAACAGGATGAGTTTTCCAGCTTGATTTAAAAGAGAAGTCAATACAGGAAATCACCCACTCCTAATTAGAAATTAGCACAGATTGAGTGGTTTGGTCCAGCTTCAGAAGTCAAGATTGAAGTGTTCAGTCTCAAGCCATAGGTGCTCTTGGTGATTCCACAGAGGTGACAACAATTCTTTTGCAGGTTCTTGTTTGTGATGGCCACAATTTTCCTTTGAGCTGTCACCTGGGTGCCAGTTTCTTCAATTTTACCTGCTCAGTCCCAGGTGAAGTCCCAGGACCAGCAGAAAATAAAGCAAAGGTGGCCCCAAGGGTTTAGCATGGGTGTCGTACACACACCGTAACTGTGGTCAGCTCTTTACCCCAGGCCTTGTCTCCCTTCCAGGAGCTCCAGAAGAGTGGGATGTGGGCCAGGTAACAACAAAACAATGGATATTGCTGGGGCTGAAGTCAGCCTGGCTGTGATGCGAAGAGCTGGTCTAAAACAGTCTGGAAGAGTTACCCTGTATTGTTAGTGTTGAAATCTCAGGTTTCTGGTAATTTGACAATTTTTAAAGGAGGAAGTCAAAACAAGTAATTCTGACTTGCTTGTGTAAATTAATTTCATTTTGCCTTATTTAAATGTTTAATCTGTTTACTATTTTGCATAAGACAATATTTTAGATTGTTTTGACATTATCAAAATGAAATGGCTCAACATCATGGAAACAGAAGAGTTCTGTGACTTTTTTTCACGGAAAAGCTTGTTTTACTCCTAACAGTGAATAAGAGTAAGTTTTGAGATGTCAGTATTTCCCCTGAAATTCAGAAATTCAGCTTTCTGCAAATCTTTCATTTTACATCATTCACCTTTGGTAAGACTTAACTTTAAGTTCCCTCTCCTGGTGGAAAGCAGACAGAAAAAAAGATTTAGGACCTGGGAATTTCTGGGTGTGACTGCTGGTGTGAGGAGTTTGCTTTTGGGACATGTGGAGTCCTTTTGTCCCCATCTCACCCACATGCAAAAGGGAACATCCCTGGTTATTCAGTGCATCTTCAGGAGGCACTAAGAGAGGGATAATGCTCCCCAAAAAGCAATTCTGAGGTAAAACACAGTTCAAGTGTACAACTCGACCTTTACCTAGTGTTGAGTGCTGTGTCCCTGGTGATGCTGAATACCCCAGCCCCCCTGCTTGGGATCCTCCTTGGGGCTGTGAGCTTGGAGCACCAATGGCACCTCACTGTGTGGTTTGGGATCACCCTCTTCCCTCCCAGCTGGCTACAGCAGAAAAGCTTAAGCACACAGATAAAACCAAATGGTTTCTGCAGAGAAATGTAAATGTTTGTACAAGGCATCTGCAAAAGCAGGCTGATGGCTTCCCAACTGCTCCAGCTTGTGCCAATACAGGGAGCAGGCTGCCTCTGGGCATATCCTGCATCTTCCCTCTGCTCTCCCAGGCTGGCAGCAGGGCACCGTGGTGACATGTCTGTTCCCTCGGATGGGAGAGACCTGGAAGGGAAAGGTTTGTGGCCAGATTAATTCACATACCAGTGTTTCACACAAGCCCCATCAGCAGTCACCTGTCTTTCCACTGATGATGATTGGGAAACTGAACTGAAGGTCCACTCACCCAAAATCACAAATACTCCACGGCTGTGGAACAACTTTTGCATGTCCAGGTTGTGGTGCTGGGAAGGGCCTCTCAGATCAGCCACGTGAGCCTCAGGGAACAGCTCAGAATTAAATATGAACTTCCAGTTTGCATTTCAGCTCTTCTCACCTCGAAAGCCAACAATGCTGCACAGTCAAGAGACTTCAGTTGAGGACCTGACATATATTGGTATGACCCCTTAACCCGTGGAACTGGACAATACCATGATACGTGAGTAGCTTGAACCAGTATCTTTCACACTATTTTACTGAAATTATTTAAGCACTGATACAGCCAAGTGTGTCTCAGACGGTGGGTTGTGATTGTTCAAGCAATGCAAAATGGTTTGTTATTTGGTTTGGTTTTGGTTTTGGTCAGGTTTTTTAAGTGGAGGAGATGGAGGGGTAGATGGCAGCAGTCACTCAGCAGCTCAGATGGGGAAGTGATTTTGGTAATTACTGGTTGCAGATGTTTGCAGAGTTGAGTCTTTAATTGCTGGAAGAGCTAAGTTCCTGCAGAGCAGGAATTGAGCACTAATGCCAACAATACTCATTTCTGCCAGCTCTTACTCTGGCACTTTGTGGGTGAGACAAAGTCCGCTGGGAAATAGGAATGGGCATCACGCAACTCAGTTCCCTGTTGCCTCGGCTGGCAGCTGGTTGTCCAGAGGTTCACCCAGTGATTTTTCAGAGGAGGCGCTGATGCCCAGCACCGAATTCACCCCCGTGCCAGAGCCCACCCACCAGAGGCCCAGGGGCTGGTCCCAGCCCAGCACTGCAGCTTGGATGCACAGCGCAGCATCAGCTGAGCAGCACAGCCACCGGGCAGAGTGTCTCAGAAACACAGAGCAGGCGCTGCTGGCTCTCCCAGGTGTCCGGCTGGCCAAATCCTGCTTGCTGACGCCGATAGTGACCGTCCTTGTGGGTGACAGTACACTGGCTGCTGTCGGGGTGTCTCCAGCCTGCACGGGTGTGAAAGGCAAGAAGCTGCATCAAAGAGTTTGATAACTTAACCTGTAGTGTTGCAAATAATTTAATTATAGACGGCGGTGAATAGGTGGCTGCCGGTCCTCCAGGCGCTCGGGAAAGCTGCCGGCTGCACAACGGCCATACACGCGCTATTACAGGGTCTTCGGCCCTTTTATTCAGGCGAGGGAAGGCCCAGGCGGGTCCGGCCTCTTCCCAGCGGCGGGAATGCCGAATGCCGGGAATGCCGCGTCCCGGGAATGCCGAATGCCGGGATGGGCGGGCAGCGGGGCCGGGTCCCTGCGCTGCAGCCGCCGCCCGGCGCCGCCAGGTGGCGCTTGCGCGCCGCTCCCGGCCCACAGACCGCGCCGGGTGCCGGACGGACGGACGGACTGACGGACGGACTGATGGACTGACGGACGGACTGATGGACTTATGCCCCCTGTCACCGCTGAGGCTCTCTGAAGATGCAGGCAACCGCGGCCGAGCTGGCTCACACTCATTTCTCACTCGTGAGCCCATTACCGCCTCACGCCGCCGAGAGTCGCGTCGGTCTTCCCGCAGCGCTGCTGCAGCTTCGCGGGGAACAGCACAAAAAAAGAGCCTGGGAAACCTTTTTATTGAGGACCTCTTTGGAAATGAGTATTCACAAGAGAGGCTGGGTTTGCGGTTTTCTTTACGAATTCACTGAGTATCTGCTTGAGAGCCCCAAAGGGAAGACATGGAAGCAGTTTCTCATATAAGCTGGATCTAATTCAGGGAGAGTGGGTACAAGTTCCCCAACAGCAGCTGAGCCTTTGCTTGACAGTGGCTTTACCTCTAAAGAGTTACCCCAACCTTATCAATGTCATGTTAGCATAAAATTCCCTGTACTTGTGATGGAGCTGGGCTGGTGGTACATGTTTCCTCTTCAGGACTCTCTTTTGCCCCCGGATTTTCGTGTCTCCTCCCCTGCACTGCGGGGATCCTAGGGGAGCCAGCAGGCACGGTAATGACTTGAGTAAAACTCACGTTTTTTTTGGTGACAGGCACAGCTAGTAGGTGCTGATGGCCAAAAACCAGCATTGTCTTAGTGAGAAAACATGACACGAATCACCTGGTGCCCCTACGGAGTTGCTCCTGGGAAGAAAAGGTGGAAAGGGGAAGCTTTTTCCTTTAGGAGAACGGATGGCTCTGCCAAGGCGTGGGATGTCTTTTTGTTTCTTAGCCCCAAATCCAGCACTTTCTGGTGTCAACCATTCTGTGCAGATCATCTGCTGGGTGATTTCCAGGGGGCAGAGCCAGAACGAGGTAACACAGGAGAGACAGGCTAGAGATGGGGAGGTGTCACCCCTGAAAGCTCTTCCCAGGAAAGAAGCTCCTGATCCAAAGTACAGGGGGCAAGGTCGTCTCCCTGACAAGCCTGTGGTGCCAGGGATATGTGGGGCACCCCAGGGATATGTGCTCCAGCTGCAGTTGGGCAGAGCCTGGAAAATCTGGATGTGCTGGCAGCTCCAACCCCGTGGTTGTCACTTGGCCAAGTGCATCAGGGGCAAAGAAGAACAAAACCATGTAAGACACAACAGTTCAGTGCAAGAGCCAAGTGTAAATCTCAGGAGCTCAAACTCTCAGTCCCAGCCTGTGACTTTTAGGAAACCTTTCCAATGAAAGACTCTTTCTTGCAGTATTTTTAGCTTGACTGAAAGCAGCAGATTTTACCCAGAAATTTTCTGGAAGAGGGGGAAAAAAGAGCCCTAGTCTGTCTGTGAGATATTTCTAAGCCCATCTCTAACACTCCACAGGAGGAAGGATTAAACAGGGAAAATAGGATGCTGTGTATTAAAATTGCAGATGAAATCCCCTGTCACTCATTGTAACCACGTTTTTTGTACTAGGGTTAAAATGCACAGAAAATTGTAGAACAGCCATCTAAACATTTAATGGTCCACCTGTGGCAAAAAAATTAATTATAAACCCCTACTCTCCCCCCTTCTAGAGGTTGATTCATCACTGCCAGCACCAAACTCAGTGTTCCAGTGCCTGACCTGCCATCCAGTGGGAGCATGAGGCTGCATGCCCAGCCAACAGCATGCCTTCATTTCTGTCTCAGCATGCTGCTCTGTGGAGAAGAGATGAACGCTGTTTAGCACTTCAAAAAGAAAAAAAAAAACTTAAAAAATTGCTAGATCATGTAAAAGTGGAAACCCAGCTCTGTTTTCCAAAGGGCCTGGAGAAAAGGCATGCCTCGCTGCCTCTAAATTAGATCACAAATTTTCTGGCTGTTGGCAGTATCTTGGTGTTCACCCTGAAGGCAAGGATCTGAACAAATTACGTTTTGCCATCACAGGTCTGCGTACCTGTGCTGTATTCCCACTAAAGCACAAGGAATGTACCTATCTGAAATGTGGGGGCTTTGGGAACCTGCAGGAATTGCTGTTCTTGGGAAGGCACAGTGGCAAATGATGAGGAAACCACTGCTTTGTGTGGGTGGTTGACAGCCTGTGGCACTTAACACTTGTCACCAATTTGGTGAAATATAACACTCTGGGGGCAGAAAAGGCATGTGATGGGGGGTGTGTGCTGTAGACTGGAATCACTCAAGGAGTTTATTGCCTGATCTTTTGTTCAATGAAATTCTTCATAAATATGGTGAGCACTAATGTTGACAATGTGCTACATACCTACAGGTGTGCCCCTGCATCTCTTCCCATGTCAAAAGCATTTTCACTTGCCTCAGATGTGCTCTGGCAGTGTTGAGTGATTTTCCTCACAGGGTCTCTCCTTGCCATGTTCATGCAGCTCTCACCTCTCAGCTTTTGCATCAAAAGCAGGATCAGGCCCTCAGGAAGCACAAGGTGACACTGGTGACAAAAGAGAAATAAATGCTGATGCATTTGTAGTCCTGGCTCTGCTCTTCCTTTGTTCCTCTAATTGATTGTTTGCTGCTGATGTTTTCTGTAGAGAGGATGTTTCCTGAGCAGGAGGCAATGACACTCGTGCCCTTGGCCAGTCTCAGCTCAATAAACTTCTTGAGTTCTGCAACAGGTGTCAGAGTGACCAGGACTCCCACAGACCCAGGTGGGGACATTGCCTCCAGCTCCCAATGCTGCTGACCTCTGTAGAATTCAGGTAGGTTTGATTTTATTGGCTTTTGATGATGCTGATGGAGAACGCTAAAAATTAAGGAGATGGATGAGCCCAAACTAGGCAAAAATGCATTTGTTGTTCTTAATTGAAGTCCTCACTGGACAACAGCAAATGTAATTAGCTGTATCACACTCCTGGAAAATAATTCCTGCCTGCTCCAACACCCCCTCCTGCAAAGCAGAATTCTCAAAAAGCCTTTTCTATAGAGTTCTGTCCCAATTTCATGTGGCACATGAAACCTTGTCCTTACCAGCATAAACAATTTGGAGAACTGACCTGAGAGGAGTCCCTTCAGGAGGGATGAGGCAGTGAAGGGTTTTCAGAAGAACCTGTAGATAGCTGTGAAGCTCTATTCCCTCTCAGATGTGAGTTTGGCCACACAAATACAGTAAAAACCTTAGTCTAGACTTAAGCTCTTGCCTGTTTAGCAGACGTGATTAAAGAGCAATTTTTTCCCTTATTGGACCGCAAAGCTTCCCTCCCTCTGCCACTTTCCATCCCTCCTCCAGGCAGCTATGACAAGGATGGCTTCTCTGCAGGTCTGTGTCCCCAAGGTTCTCACCAGCTCCCTAGAGCAGCTCTGCTCTCACAGATCCCTGTAGGACAGGTCCTGCTGTGCTTGTGTGTCCAAGTCCTGTCCTGGGTCTGCTGGGAGCCATCTCTGTTCCAGAGTAATTTCCAAATGAAGGAAAATGGTTGCAGCTGTGACATGTTGCACAGGCTGGCAGACAAATGGGTCAGTGTTATCTTTAAAATAGGGAGGGTGTGAAGTACCTTTGCCGCTCTGCCCCCCTGCCCCTGGGCAGGTGTGTGCAGAGGAAAGGGATGCTTTGTTTTTTAGCGGAAGATAAACAATTTTTGCAGTGCTTTGAGAGAGGCAAAGATAATACCTACTCAAACATCCCTGAGTAATTACAAATAGTGCTGCTCTCTGAGTTTTTCTGTTTGTTTTGCATGGATGGGCTAGGGATTTTTGCAACCAAGCTTCAAAGTTTAAATGCAGAGAAGTCATCAGGAAAATATGTGAATTTAACCTTTGGCTGTAGCCAGGTAAACCACCTAATTTCACAAAGTTTACACTGGAAAAGCCTGTATTTTATGATTGTCAGAAGGACATAAATTGAGTGCAGGCAGGAAGAGGAAAACAGGTCAGGAAAATGCTCTTCAGAGTTTGCTTGTGAGTGCACTTCCCTGGTGTGAATATTTTCATGGTGATGTACATGCAGACAACTTGACCTTCTCCAGAACTCTCCTGTGGGGCAGGATCCTTGAAAAGCTGAACAGAACATTCTTGCACTAACACTCTAAATGCATTTTGCACTGCTGCTGCTGTGTACCCAAGGGACACAAACTCACCCTCCAGAGCATGTGGATGCAGCAGAAGAGGGACCCGACACCAGCTGTAGTAGCTCTGGTCTCTCCAGAACAACGAGGCAGTAACAGGGTTGTTGTTGGCTGTATCACAACAATAATAAAAATAGTAGACTGGGCAGGTGCCATCCAAGTGTCTCTGCTGCAGTGGTGTCACCTGGTCAAGCAGCTAAAAATACCCCCATAATAAAAACTAGTCCGGTTGCTATAGTCACAATATTTTAGGCAAATCTCAGCTTTCATTAAAAAGGAAAGGAAAGGGAAGGAAAGGTTAGGCTCTCATCTTCCTGAGCTAGAGAAAAGTTTAAAACATAAAGCAAACATGACCCTGCATTTCAAAGATCAGGAGTTGGGTCCTACCCAGAGAAGCACACATCATCCACAAATTGCTATTAAATGCTGTTATTATTTATTGAGTGGGGGTTTCTTTCGTTATTTTAAAGGCTGCACCATGATGGTGGGCAACTGCTGCCAAGATTTTAATCATTGAAAATTGGCAGAGCTTTGTAAACTGTTACACAATCAATGAAGGTTCTTCACAGCATTTGGGAAGATCAAGATAGATATTGGATTAAACTTGTTAATTAGTGCTAAATACAAAATGCATGTGCACTGACTGCCTTGCTAGGTAATCATATCAGGATCAAGACAGACTGAATTGTTATTCCTGCTTTTTTTCTTTTCTACTTGCTGCCTGTCTGCTACTGAAGTTTCCAAAATATCCACTGAGTTTGCATTGATTATACAGTTTCTTTTGGTGTATATTTGTTAGGAAACTTATTATATTTTCTTATGCTTGCTGACCGAAGTCATAGGAAAAAAAAAGTCCTTTTGTGCCTTTACCAAGTTTAATTTTGGTAAAAGTCTCTTCTGGGGACGTGAGCAAAAACATGATGATGTTGCTATGTCTGGGACCATACTTTAGTGTCAGAATTTATAATGTTTAATGCCTACCTGGAGATTACTTATCATGTAACATATTTTGTTATATTTATTGAGTAGCAAATGGGTGAAACATGATGTGTGTGCTGCACAGTCTGCTGCCCCATGGCAGTGAGCAGGAGGGACAGACACTGGCTAGTGGGGTGTTTGGGTAGGATTCCTTGCAGGAGCAGAGCCCTGCAGCAGGCAGGCGGCTGCAGCAGGACCAGACCTGGCTCCCATTCAATCCTGGGGTGGCCACTTTCCTGAGATTGAGGTTATTGGGATGTGACTGCATTTAGGGAAATTGGAGATAAAATTCTGATAAGCAGCAGAGGTAACTGCGATCGGGAGTGATGTGGTCCACAGAGGGAGATGGATGTCTACAAAGGGGAGTTGTTTTGTCAAATAACCACTATTTAATAGCCTAAATCAGGCACTTGAGACTAGACAGGGCAGACAAACACTGAAGTGTCAAAAATACCTTTGAAGCATTGTACTGTTTTGTCTACAGCATAATTTCCCCGTGTAGTGGAGGAATGCAGATGTACCTGCCCGACTGGAGAGCAGGGAAGCTAAACCTATTCGTATTTAAGAGTCTCCTCACTGTACATTTGGGTACTTAATGTCTTTTTCAGTGTCTCTACGCCTGAATTCCCTCATCCATAATTCAGCCATGTTTTGAGACTGAGGCATTCTGTGATCCTGTACAACTTCAGCACATCACAGCCAGGGAAGGTACTGTGAGCAGGGGTTGTTTCTTCCACAGTGCTTAGAAAAATGAACCTGCACCCCAACCATGACACAAAGCCATTGGAACAATAATTCCACTGGTGTTAATGACTGACTCAGCTTCTGACAGAGTTTTACACCGTTGTAACCAATAGCAAGGCTTGCTCTTTACTCCTCTCTTGGCTGTGACCATTCCCTTGTGTTCCTGCAAGAAAGGGAAACTTCAGGAAGGTTGGCTCATCCAAGGACAATAATGATAGCCATAATATTTTCCATGTCTTTTGTTGGAAGGAGGGAAGGGGGAAGATGTGATTTTTTAAAGCAGTACTTTCTTAAGTGGGGAAGTATGCCTGAAAAAGTGAATTAAGTTTACCATGAGCAAGTTAGAGTTTATTATTAATGTTGATTGGTTTTGTTCTTTCAGCTTTTTGGAGCGTGTCTCAGTGATAAAAGGTGTTCAGGAATGCTTACTTGATTAAAACCAGCAACTGAGGCCAGAGGGTGGTTTCTTTTGCTTGGTGCTTTTTAATAACCAAGTAATTTCTTTGGTATCCTCTCACAGACAGCCAATATTAGTTGCATCATTTAAGACGGTCTTCTGTCTCCTGGGGTTGTTTCCAATGACATAATGATTTTTTCCTGGAATATTTGTCCTTTTGCTTCATGAAGAAGTGGATTCTTGCCCTCTGAATGGAAAGAAGCTCTGAAATAGCTGGCTCTGGCTTTGCTGGGAGATGTGTAGTAATTAAAAGATGACCAGTCTAGTTAGGTGATAGTATGTAAGTGTTCAACTCTGATTTCTACTTGAAATGTACCAGATAGATTTGCAGGAGAATTGACTGCTGAGTGACTCAAAATTATTCTACTCCTGAGGTAATCCCAGTCTGTAAAGGCTGAGTTTCTGGTTATTGAAAGACAGCTACCCCCAAAAACATGCCTGTGAGGCAAAATCCTAAAAAGACCTGACTCACAGCCATTGTATGCAGTATTACCATCATCTTCCAGTTTGTCTGGAAAAAATAGCATCAGGACTGGATCAAGAGTGGCTGAATGGTGCCTCAGCGAGGCTGGTGGTGCTGAGTATCTGCTGGAGGCAAATGCAAACTCCACCCAGGATGTCAGCAGAGATGAGATGTATTTTGTGTAGTTGAAGCATCTGAGAGGGAGGCATGACACAGACATTCCATTGCTTTTGACATACCTGCATCTGGTGACTGCAGTAGTGCCATGCCAAGGTGTGTTGGTTTGGAAGCTGATCCTGTCAGTAGGATGTGCCATCCTTCCACAGGCAAGTGAAGATAGATTGTGCATGGGATTCCTGCATCTGATTTTTATTTAAAGGACAAACTTCCACCATATTTAGGTGGAAGCAGCAGGCACCACAGAGATCTCTCCTGGACTTGAGCTAACCCCTCCGGACTAGCTGTAACACTTAGATAATTTAATGTACAAAGCTTCAGGTTGACGTCATTATGCCCCTTCATGTAAAGTACTTTAGGAACAATTTGGCCAAGGCAGCAGGGATACTTCTGTGTAAATATGTCATGAGATCAAGCCTTTTAATGTTCATAAAAAGGCAGGATGTCAATTTAAGCTCTTGTCTATCCAATGCATCTGAGGTCTGCTGATTTATGGAGTACTGTAAATTGCAATCGTTTAAGCCTGTAACACTCTGGCAGCTATTTAAATAGCAAAACTTTCTTCCAAAAACATGATATATGGAAGGTATAAAATTTTTAAAGCAGGAGCCTGCCTTAATAGGGAAAGAGTATTAGCATTCATTTACTGACAAGAAAGAGCTGATTTTCTTTACAAGAAACGCTCCTTCCATAGCCACCCCATGCTTGGTATTAATCAAGTCATTGCTTTTCTGCTGCCAAGATCCTGGGCAAGATTTGCTTGCAGGGGAGTTGGAAAAGGTTAATATTCTCTGAATACTTGGTGACAGAGCTGAGCAGTCAGGGCATGGATTGAATTCCTGGTCCCCAGTAAAATCAAAGGCCAAACACTCATTTGCTGGTGAAACCAAACGAGGTTTTGTGACCAGAAGGGAAATGGAAGAATGACAAAATAAATCAAGCTGAAGTGTCAGTCTGCACTAGGAAGGTCCAAGGGCCAAATGTCACTCTCAGCACTCTGCCATTCACCATGGATGTTCTCATGAATCCTGCCTTCCACCCGACATTTCACGTGGCTCCCGTGGGAGGGGGATGCCAGCAGGCAGAAGTGCAAATGCCTGCCAGTTTTAAGTGCATTAGATTGGCACTTTTGAGGCGATAAAAGACATAGGAGTCTCATGAGAAGGGAATAGGGGATTCAAGCAGTCTGGCTAACTCGCTCATGTTGGCGCAGAAACCTTTGTTTGTAAGTAAGCTGAAGTCTTCAGCATTTAAAATAGCTCTTACCTTGCAGGCCACAAGGAAGTGACTGTTTATAGATATGCACACTCCAGAAGCAAGGAGGAATAGCAGAATACAGGACAGAAAGATGCACTGATGTGATTTTACTATCAGAAACGAGTAGCATATCAGAAAAAGAAAGATATTGACTTGCTATGTAACAAATATATATAATAAAAATATTTACACACAAGCTAGTTCTTGCTCTTTAACATGTCACAGTAATTGACCCCCAGTCAAGAGACTGTTAGAAAAAAACCTATTTTGTCAAGCTGGGATCTCTACTAGTTCTCTAGATCAGCTTATAATTTTGAATACC
This sequence comes from Corvus kubaryi, assembly GCF_017639235.1. Classification (NCBI taxonomy): domain Eukaryota; kingdom Metazoa; phylum Chordata; class Aves; order Passeriformes; family Corvidae; genus Corvus; species Corvus kubaryi. Next base: position 15,358,682 of record NW_024581136.1, read on the forward strand.
TTGGGAGGATAAAAATCCCATTTAAAAGGGTATTACACATGATATTTTACAGATGTGCTACATGTGCTCTTCCTCACAAGTGATTGGCCCAAAACTGCACAGACTTCTGTGACAAAGAGAGAATTAGAAACATGAAATAGAACGGAGAATGGGGAGGTCTCTGTTCTAAATGAGGCTGGTTTGGTAATGAGGGTAACTAATTCTTGGTACAACACGGGGGAGAGCTGGGGTTTGGCTTTTGTAAACTCCCTGGTGGGAAGACACATGGAGTGGCACCTCTCCTCCTAAGGAAGGTCATGGGTCTTCTCGCTTTCAGTATTGACAACAGGCTGAAAGGGAGAGATGAAATCCTGCTTTTAGATATAAGTCTAGCACTGGACACTTAAATGAGCTGTGTCATTTAGGAATAAATGAGGCTACTGGAGCCTCTAAAATAGTTGCTCACTAATAATGCTAAGAGCAGTGCTCATCTTACCAAAAAACTCCTGTCCCTTTTGCACATATAAGACTAAAGTTTAATTTCCTTTAAACTGAGGTACCTATTGTACAGCATTATCCTTCAGGTGTAACAGGATAACTGTTATGCTGATATTAAGACTTGGAAAGGCCACTGAGAGGCCTCTGGGAATGGTGCAGTGGAGGACAAGGGGGTGTCTAAAGCAGGAAGGGTCCACATACACAAGCCCAGCATTTTGCATTGAAAGGTGTCATTAAATTCATTGAGCCTCCCTCATCCTGCTTTCTTGTGTTGCAGAAGGGAAGGGCTGTTCCAGCTGACAAATGTGCTTTATTTAGCTCTGGCTTAGTCTGTTTTTTGTAAGAAGCCAAACTGGAGGGAAGACCTCTCTGTTTAATCATTTCTGGGGCCAATAACAATGCCTGTTTAACCTGCTGGCTTTTAAGTGTAGGTGTTGCTGTCCCATGCACTCCACTTGTGCCTCCCTTAATTCTGATTTCAGTGTGGAGTCTAAGGTCCTGAAAAGGAGATGTAAAAATATTTGACTCAACATATGGTGGTCTCTTTAGAGTCTGATCATATCCCCATCTCCAGGCCAGCTTCTCAGAGAATATTAATTCCTATACCACACCTAAATTTAGGGGTATATGAATTTGACTCATATGCTTGAATTTCTGTTCCAAAACTGGTATTTTGTGCTAGTAGTCAGTTTTATTGGATTGAAAGAGTTGAAAACTGAATTTTAAATGGATTTTACCCCAGTGATATGGTGCAAATTCTAGCAAGCATTGCCATGGGAGGTGTAGACAATTTTTATCTCAGTCATGTCAGGGCAGGCACTCTTCTGTGCTTTAGAGGGGGTCTGGTGAAGAGCCCATCTCCTGTGTAAGCATCACTCCCAGGGCCAGATCTCACAAGTGGCCCAGATACAGCTGATGTTATGCCATTTCAAAGAACTCTCTTATCTTTAGTCCAGAGAAGATATTGGTGGGTTTATCTTACTCCAAAATTCTGGTTTTACCAACCTCTAAAGACTTGTGTGCTATAACAGGTGAGAAACTGCCAGAAGCATGTCAGGCATTTTACTTGATGCTTTTTTGTAACTTCTCTGAGGTATTTTTTTAATTTCTTCTTGGCTGTGTCTTGTTATATCCTGTTTGCACAGACATGAAGCCTTCCAACAGAATTGGGACAGTGGTATTAAAGCTGACAGTATCCTCTGTATGATAACGTCTGACCACGTCTCTCAGAGACTGCTGAAGAAATATTTTCAGTGGCTATTTTCTTTCAGGTTTATATTGGAGTCTGCACCACATAACATCCTCTTGAATCCAGAGCACTGCCACAGAGCCAGTCCTGAAGGAATAGATAGATCACTTTAATAAAGTAATGACATTTCCCTTAAACCTGTTAGGAAGAAGAATATTGTTTTGGGGCAATGATTTTCTTTTAAAGCTTTAGGACAACTTTCAGTGCTGCTTACAGTCCTGTGTTTCCTCCCACTGGATTTCTCTTTTGAACACTTTCAAATAAGTGCGAAGGCCTTCCCGCAAATGTGAATAAGCTAAATGTGCATTCATTTCCAGTTCACCACCTTCTGAAGTGTGGCATTTTCTGCCTTTTGAGCTGGTCTTCCAGTTGGCCACAGAAAGCATCACAATAGAATATTAACTTTATTGTCTTGAGAAATCTTTTCTCTTGAACACTTCCATTGTCCAGTGTATTAAAAGCTTTTTCTCTCAGCTGAATTCCCAAGCTGGTGAGTCAGATGGAAAGAAAAGAAAAAAAAAATTTCTTCATTTGAAGCTAAATACAGTCATTGTTTTCAAATATCTTTTATTTTCTGATGTGGTGTTTATGTCAAGAATGTATAGATTAGACCATAAAGGAAAATAGGAGTGCTCATGCTTGGTTCGAATACACTGCTTTGCCTGGCAAATCCTAAATATCCTGTTATTTTGCTGCGATTGGTCACATTGTCTGCTCCCTGACTTCTGGAGTTTTGCTGTGGCAGCAGCTGAAGCTTTGTGCTCCATATCCTTGAGCTTCTGACAATAAATCAAGAAGAACCTCTGAAGCAGCAATGGTTTGTGATGCACAGATGAGCCTGGTGGCACAGTTCCACAGAGACAAGAGTCTGGGAAAAATAAGGTCCTGAATGCCAGGCAGTGTCAAGCTAGGACATACACACAGAGCTGGTTCATTCAGCTAGATGGTTGTATATTACTGTCTCAATAGATATACATTGAAGTTTTAAGTTTCCTGTGGCTGTGAGTGATAGGTGGGAATGGCAGCATGGGGAAGGGGCCTCAGCTGGCAGAGCAGAACTGAAGTGTGTGCTGGAGCAGTCACTCACATGAAAACCAGTATTTGAGACAGATGTGGTGGAACTGCAGCTACAAAAAGGTGTCTAGAGATTTTTCACTCCCTGGAAGAGACAGAAAAAAAGCTTAAACTGGGACTTGGATGTTGCAAGTTTGCACTCAAGCTCCTGAAAGTCTCTGAACTTGGAAGGACTCAGCATCTCAGAATAATAGTTCAAAAGCAAATTTTGGATTCATGAAAAGCTGCTCTATTTTGCTCTGCTTCAAAGCTTAGGCTGGTTTGAACCCATTCTAAAAATGCCTTTTCCAGACACACCAGATCTCCCTTGGCACAAACCACAACCAAGACAGCGGTGCCGTGGCATTGTGTGCAGAGAGCAAAGCCTAATACTCTGAAGGAAAAGACTAAAAATTTCCTTGGAGGAGAAAAGTGTATCATCAACCACTCAACATGAGAGAACATGTTCATAAGGAGAGGGAAGCTGGTGTCTCTATCAAAGATGAGGCTGTAAGTGATGTTTATCCTTTTTAACTCATGCTTACACTACAGGGTAGTACATATCCCATGATAAATCTATGCCACTGACTTTGCTTTCAGGGGTTGTTCCTGCTCATGTGAAAGGGAAGATTAGTGTGCTGTTCTACTACCTTAGTGATTGACACTAGACTTGAAATAAGATTTTGGGCAGTCCTTAGTTGCTTTCAACACTAGCCAGAATGGAATAATTCCTTTGCCCCACCTGTATCTCAAATCCCATGCAGACTTCCTTCATATTAGTTTGTTTGTTTGTTATATGCACTGTCAGTATTACCAAATTCTCTGAATTCTTGAATGTTGCCATTTTTCAACAATCCTTTGCTTGTTTTAGTTTTCAGCCAACACCTTCAGTTTCCATTAATTTGGAGTAAACGGCGAGCATATATCCCAGAAGAAAAAGTAGTCCTTGCCCTTTAGCAACTGCCTGAGTGAGGCTGAGGGTCACTGCAAATGAGGGATTTGGGGACAGCAGCAACAAGATACGTGGAGGTGCAATTGGTACTTGAACAGAGTGAGACAATGGTTTATCTCAAATCAGTGCTGGCTTAATGGTCTACTTGTATTACAAAAACAACCCCTACAAAACAACAAACCAAAATTCCAGCTCAAGTATTTAGTGTTTCTTCAGGATTTTTGCTGTCTTTTGCATAAGGCTAACGGCAGGGGAAGGTGATGCTTGCAAACTATCCTCCCATTAAACCCTCCCAAAAGGATACTTTTGCACAGCCCACCTTCACCTGGTAGTCCACAACAGTCAGATTAATTTTATTTTATTTTTTTAAAGGATTTCTGAATTTCAGCAGTTGATTATTCTATCTAAGGTAAGCAACAATGTGCATCTCATGGCTGAATACCAGAGATATTTTCCCCTATTTCCTAAAAGCATTTTGAATTCTGGATGTGTCATTCAATATGACCACAGTGCTTTCAGACTCCCCCTCACCTGAAAACTTAATAGTATACTCCCCATTCTATCACCTTGATAATTAACAAAAATTTTGACAACACTGTGAGGTTTGGGACAGTCCTGCAGCATCCGTGAGTAGATTCTTATGTATTATGATTGTTCCATGGGGGAACAGTCTTTGGATACAGCCACCCTGTCACCCTCTGCTTTACCTATCACAGAGAAAAAGTTTAGCAAGAGATTTTCCCTGGTTTGTTTCTGAGACTAGTGAGTGAAACAGCATTGAAGGTCTTGCTTTCAGATTGATGATAGCTACTGTTATTACCTCCAGAAGGTGTGTTACCTGCTGTAGAAATAAAATACATTTCCTTGCCATGCTTTTCTCTTAACAAATCTACTGCTAGCTGCATCTCATCTCCTTGTTATCTTCCTGATTCTGACAAATAGTTTGATTTGTTTCTGCAGGAACTGGAGTTAATCCAATTGATTTATAAATCTCCCAGCTATTCCTTTTTCCTCTCTTTAAAGAACTGCACTATGCTGATCTTTTTTGAGTCTTTCAGTGGCTTATCCCTCCTCTGTAGGATCATAAAGATGAATGCTAATAGTTCTTTGATAGCTTCCACCAGCTCTTTTGGCAGCCTGGATCGTGTTTGTCAGGCTCTGTTTGTCTGAAGGTTTGCTCATTTCATTACCAACCATTTACTTGCAAAGTAATGTTTTAAGTAAAGGTTCATTCAGAAAGACCACTGAAATTGCAGGACTCCCGTCTGTAGATTGTTTTCCTTTGTTCATTGTAGACATTCTCTTTTTCGTTGGACTTCTTTCTCTTCCTGATGTTACTTGAGAGTGATTCCTTATTCTTCACATCTTTTACAGCTGTGTGCCTTGATCTCTCTGATTTTGTCCATACATTCTTTTTTAGTGAATAAACATATCTTTCTTGTGGGTTATAAATTCTCTATAACATTAACTACTTAAAAAATTTATCTAAGGGAAAAAAGGAAACACCCTCTCTCTACACACTTCTCTTTTTCAGCCTCTCTTAAACTTTCCTGGGTTGTCCTCATCCCACACTTACTTATGTGAAGCTGCTATTTTTTCGGCCACACCACAGATGTTATCGGACCATTATCTATGGTGTATCTTCATTCTCCTCCTTCCCTCCAGACAAGAGCTACCAGTCATGGGCAACTGTTTCACATTGGCTGCCAGGCTGGGTGACTTTGGAGCCCAGTTTGGTTTTACTGCTTTTTGAAAAAAATTCGCTCAGATCTAATTGCATTATTGGAAATGACCAGAGCTCTATACTGTATTGGGGAGACTGTCTGTGGTCTCTAAGAAATCCTTTATTCATAAACGGCCAAAAAGGCCATCTAATGCTTTCATGAAAGATACTCTGAGGAGCTTTTTTGAATTAATGGGAGTGGGAAAGAGTCATGAGAAGACTTAACTTGGGTGCATTCAAGAGAGAGATTTGGGCTATGGGGATGGAAACTGTTTGTTGCAAGGCAAAAAAGTATATTTAAAGGTCAGGAAACAATTTGTAGTTCAAGAGCAAAAGCTCCTGAAAGCTCTTAATTCCTGATGTTATTACCCTCTGTGAAGCAGGGCATTAGCACTCCATGTTGCCCTAATTAGTTTACCAGACCACATATTCCAGGTAAATTGTGCTTGCAATTGGCCTGGTGCTTGTTTGTGATTAACAAGCATTCAGATGAAAAATTGAATGTCATGTGAGCACTGCTCCAAGCTCAGTAAATGTCAGGGAGTCGAGGTAGTCAAGAAACAACAGCAAAACACAAGGTAAAAAAGCACAGGCTCTGAGTAAGAGAAGTCTTCTAGAATTTCTGGCCCAAAATAAGAGGGTATGGAAGCAGAGAGAGTCTAGTGAGGAGCTGTAACTTAAAATATTAATACTGACAAAGAACAGAAGAACAGCTCCACTTACTTACTTTATCTTAAGCCATTAGCTTTGATTT